>NW_027315574.1:0-600000 GCF_039878825.1 Excalfactoria chinensis
GCTGAGTCAGAGTCAGCACCCGAGTCAGCACCCCCCCACCCAAGTCCCGTCCTGCACAGCTCGGCTACGACGAGCAACGCGGTACCGGCACAAAGGTGAGGCAGGAGGGCCCGCTCTGCTGCGTGCCCCTCGGGGTGACTCGGGTATCCGGGCCGTGCCTGGACCGCCTCTATGGGCAGGAAGGGCTGCTGTGTGCGGGCGGCTCCCTTACCGCCCAGGCAGCCCGCCGGGAGACCCTCACGGCCCAGCCCGCGCTGCGCCCCTCCCCCAGGGGGCCGGTCTTACGCACCGCCGCCGTTACAGACCCGACGAGCCCCGCTCCAGGCTCCTCCTTCAGCGCCGGGACAGCGAGGCGGGCGGCGGGGCCGGGACAGACGGCAGCAGCCCACGGGAGGCCCACCGGGCCGAGGTCCGACCGGGCCGAGGTCCGACCGGGCCGAGTTCCGACCGCGGGCCCAGCGCGCACCGAACCCGCCGCGCAGCGACGCTCGCAGCCTCTCGCCGCGTCGCCCGGAAGTGACGCCCTAGTGGCGACGAGCGGAAGTGACGCACTCTCGGAGCGCCCGCCGGAAGCGGCGGCATCGCGGCGTGGCGCTAGCCAATGGGCGGCTTGTGGCAGCGCTGAGCTTCGTGTCACTGAAGGACGTGCAGCAAAACGTGCGCTTTCAAACCATGCGCTCTTCAAGTCATGGTTCTTTGTCTGTCAGGTGTCAGAAGCTGAAAGGCTTTCATACGTGGGGAATAACTTCAGCAGCGGAGCCATGACATGCAGCTCCCTGTGCAGGTATGGGGAGCTGGCCACACTGTGCGAGAAACAAGAAGGTGAAAGCAGAGGAGCTGCGCAAATGAAATGGCCTTGTAGCCTTCTGTCAAGGTGACTGGTGAGTTCTCATTGAGGCCGTGGTGCGAATGGGGAGGAGCTGGGCAGCTGATGTCATCTGGCAGCCGCACCATTTTGCACGCTGCTTCCTCGGGAGCTGTGATCTTACACATAAGCGGAGTTTAGATCTGCTGGAGGAGAAGAGTGAGAAGGTGTCTGCACGGAGCTGAAACCTGGGCACAACAGCATTATTCCTTCTGAGCTGCCAAGATCAGTACCAGGAAACCAGGGGGTCGTTGGTCACCATTGAACTTCTGGGCCACAGTCCGGAGGTGCTGTATGAATTAAGAACTTGTCTGTGCCTCGTGCTGTAATGGGAAGCCTTGGTGAAATCACCAGTTGTCACACGTGCTGGTTTTAGAAGGTGACCTTTGTAGCCTCGAGGCAGCTCCCATGAATTCCTAAGAACTATTTTGCGTGGGGGATCGTTCCCATCCTCTGGTAGAAGAGCCTCTTGTATCAGTGGAAACCAAGTGTAAAATCATCTTACTTTGTCACGGCTAACCTACAGAGCTCTGAAGTACATTTGGTGTGTGTGTCAGGCTCCTGTTAGTGAGTGCTGTGCCCCGTGGACGCGCTACATTTGTCCTGCAGTGTTTGCTCGTGGTTTATCTCTACTCTGACCACGGGGGTTACTTAAAGTAGAAGTGGGGTGACACAACGTAAACAGAACTGCAGAAACTGCTAAGACGAGGTGCTTCCAGCCATTTAATGTCCTTGTGCTGGTTCTTTTGAAAGGGTCGTGATATAGATTGTTAAATTTTTCTCTCCAAATACAAACTGGATGATGTTTAAAGGTCCAACTCTAAGGATTCTGTGAGTCTGTTCTATGATTCTGTGGTGAGGAGCAGCACAGACTATTTGGGTTTGCTCCTCTGAAGTGTGAAATGAAAAATGACTTGCTAGAAATTAACCTGTTCTATAGATTCCAAGTTAATTTTTCTCAGCTCTGAGACTGTCAATGGTTATCATTTGCACTTGTTCTCCCCAGGTATTTTCTTGGTGTTTTAAACAAGGATCCTGGGCAAATGGAAGTCTATAATGCTGAAATATTCAACATGCAACCTTTACTGTCAGGTAGGACAGTTCTGTATTTAACCCTGGTGCCGAGGTCACAATGTCTTGGAAATATGTATGCATTCAAAACCGACTAATTGGCTACTGACAGCATTGCCCTGTTTCCTCCTACTCTTATTTCTGCTGTGCCGCCTTAGAATGAGGGAAGGAGGATACATCACTCTGTCCACGCCTGGGGAGCAGTATGGAATGAAAAAAGGGAGAATGAAGCAGAATCACAGCTGATAGTCACGGGAAGAGTGAAGCAGAGAGCTCGGGTGTGGGAGGGTGGAAATACCAGAGTTAGAAATAGAGTTGTCACTGCTTAGGATAATTGCAGCCCTTCTCCTGCTGAGGGAGGCTTGGAAATAATCAAGTTAGTAGACTGAGTCGTTCACTGAAAAAGAAAACAGCTTTTCCCCAGCAGAACTGCTTTTTATTTCTGAATCTAGTGGAAATGATCCTAAGAATATGATCTTTAAGGAACTGTTTTCTTTTTTAGGCAACAGGAGCTTAGTATTGCTGCAACCTGTGCATTATGCTTTTAGATTTTGTAGCAAAAATTGTCCCTCTTTATTTTAGGTACATAATCTTTCACATTCAGTGTATTTTATTAACAAAATCCTGTAGAGAAGACCCTGAAGTGGTGTGCCTAGTCCTTCTGTAATTTATTAGAGCTAAAGGGGTACCCAATACATGCACTTTCCTGCCTGCTGCAAGCCAAGCATACTAATTTTTATTCTTTTGTAGATAATTTAATTCCTGATGACACAAGGGATTATCAGAATAAATCCTACAGGGAAAGGTAAGGTTGAAACCTGATATCATAATGTGCTGTAGTTATCCAGCAGACAGTGGTAAATACTTGTCTGAAACTGAGATGTTTGATTTGTTGCAGGACAAACTTGTGCAGGGTCAGCATTCTTTCTATGCACTGATGGTTTTTGAAACAGCATGTTGTTAGTGTCTAGCTTAGCAGTATGTTCCTAAATACTTTAGACTTGTCTACAGTTCCAGATAAAACATGCCCGTTTGCATTTCTTTGTCGTATGCTTTGTTTGTACCCAGCGTTATGTTTGGAATTACTTTAAAAACATACATGTAGAACAAGCGGTGGTTATCTGGGTATTCTTCCTGCATGCAAAGTGTCTTGAGTTCAGTGTGTTGTCGTTGCTTCTGTGTTATACACAGGTGGATTTGTGCATTGAGGCATTTGGTACCAGCAAGCGGAAGCGAGCTCTGAACTTGTGGTTTTTGCAGTGCAGGGGCCTCTGTAGTGCCACGTGCAGAAATGTGCTGACTGTGGTGGACAGAAAATGTGCTCACAGAGCAGCATTGTGAGCTTTCTTGTATTAGTGTTCAGGAAACTATTCTAACCTAAAAGAGCTGTGCGGTGGATTTAAGGATGTGTTCTAATAAGAAAGCTAGTCCCTGATTCTCTGGTCCTCATGCTCCCTCTTTCCTCTTCAGCCATTGCTCCTTTGTCTTAGAAGAGCTGAAGTTCCTGCCTGCTGATGAGAAGAGCAGGGACCGCAAAGCTCGATGCCTCTGGTTCCTGGACATCCTTATTAAGTTCAGCTTCCTGAAAATAATCAAGAAGAAGCGTAAGACAATTTTCAGCTCTTACCCTTTTCAGCTGCCTGCTGGGACTTGGTTTGTAGTTACCATAATAGCAAACAATGAAGCTTCCCAGAGTTACCTGTTTGATAAATGGCTACATGCAGCAGTTACAGTTCAGCTTGTTTCGTGATGAGGTTCAGTATTTCCATGCCATTGTGGAGTTTTAGATCTGCACCTACTGGGATATACGTGTGTCATTCTCTTCAGTCCTTTTCTAACTGTCATACATCAGGGTCCTGCAGTGAGATCCTATTTGTAGGAGATAAAATAGTTTACATCTGAGTTTGAGATTCCTTTTTTGCTTACAGACAGTTCCTGGTTTCTGTACCTGAAAACTTTTTATATCCATTATTTTATATAACCAGTCTTGGTGCTCACTGTGAAACCCCTTTCCATTCTAGATCCAATGGGTCCTGAATGCCCCCACATCATTAGCAGGAAGCTTATGAAGAACTTCACTGACCTACAACAATGGCGGGTAAGGAACTGTGATTGCTTTGATGTTATTGATGTTCAGAGGATGGAGAAAACAGCTTGAAGGGTCACAGAGTCATTATCAAATAGCACTGCACCAAAACGGGAACAGCAGAAGCTTCTCTTGAGTAGCAGGCCAGGCCAGGTAAAATATTCTGTTATGGCTGATGTTCATCCATGAATAATGGAAGTCTGAAACGTAACTGGGAGAGGCAGAGTCATGTGTGCTTAAACAAGCCTGTGCCTGTGAATTTAGCCAGGCTCACCAGGCTGACTTGATCAGCAAGAGTGAGAAGATTTGTAATTGTTGCTGCAGTGCCTTTTCTCAAGAATCCAACAGCCTCTGCGTAGCATAACTGCCATTGCTCAGCCATCATCTATCTGCTGTTTGCTGTGAGCTGGAGGTTAACAGAGAGGTTGAAACCGTGTGGGCCATCGAGGGTGCATTTGTTTATAAAGACTCAGACCAGGGGTGAACAGTAAAAATAAATGCTTTCAGACCTGCTCTGTGTGTTGTGTATGGCTGCAGTGGGTACCTTTAGATCAGCTTCACCTCGCTGTCATCTTGCCAGTGTGCCACAGAGACAGAAGTGTTTGTAGACAGTGATTCAGTCAAGTCTGTAAACCTGTAAACATCTCCAGAGACCTGCACTTTTGAACAGAAACATGGGCAGTTGTTGAGGAAGACCTTGAGGCCCCTGTGATCAGGGACCTGTGTTTCCTAAAGCTCTTTTTTCATGTCTCGGAAATGCTTGCCATAGCTAACTGGGGCTCCAGTTCTGTCTGCACCTGGTGGGTGGTTGTGTTTTGGGTTTGCTAACTCTCTGCTTTTCATCTGTTCTCACACTTGCTGTTCAGTGTTCAGAATTTAATCTGCGTCGCTGAAGACTAAAATTGCAGCATATGTCATTGCACTGGCTCTGCACATTAAAAACTTCCAAGCTGACCTCACTGTCCTGCAGAATGACTTGAAGCTCCACGAAAGTAGGTGAGTCATGTTTGCTTATGCCTGTTAAGATGCCTGTGGTCCTCGTGCAAGCAGTCCCTGGGGAAGAGGGCTCTGGAGCCTCTTCTGTGCCCAAACAGTACAGCGATACCCGCTGTGAGTTCCCTATGTTGCAGTTAGACTCTGAGTGTGTTGAAGTTTTATATTCAAGCCCTGCTACGTCTAATGGGGTAGTTCTATGTGTCAAAGCTTTGAAAGAGTGCTTTTCACAAACCTGCTCAGGTGCACTGTGAGGCTTTTTGTCTATCTGAAAGTGGAAAAACTTGAGGCAGGCAGCATCAAAATGGCAGAAAACCTATCCAGGTGCTACCCAGTGCTGTGTCTTGCCTGCTAAGTCATGTTGCTCCTCACTGAATCCCTTCTTTCAGCAGAGATCTGGTGTCAGCTCGGTACCAGTCTGGATGCAAGTACAGATTTGTATCTGACTGTAACTGGAAAACTAGAAACAGATTTTCTTTCTCACAGGCAGATTGTGAGCATGTAGTTGCTGTTCCTCCCCAGATGCAAGACTTCACAATTTAACTTTATAAGATTCTGCTCGCCTTACCTCCTCAGTTTGTCAGAGTCTGTTTGGATGTCAGCATAGCCCTCTGGCACTGGGAGGAGGAGCCAACTCAGTGAAGATGAATGGTGGAGAACAGTGTGCAGTATAAGCATCCAGGCAAACAATGCTTGTCATGATAGATTTTGAAGAAATTTCTTCCTAGGCTTAAATTTTCTGTGAAGAAACTACTGTTCTTCTGCCAAGTGATGTCTCTGTACTGCTAGCTGCGCGGATGTGCTTAAACCTGCAGGTGTCTGGCAGAGCCTGACAGCTCCTCTGACAGCGAGGACTCCCAGCAGACATTAGCTGATCAGGCAGCTTGTTATTGCTACCTGGGAGTGGGTCAGGTTGCCCTGTTAATAGCTGCTCAGCTGTGTGTGATTGCTGTCCCAGCCTTTTCTGTTCTGCAAGATGTGGTGACTCTAAAGACATTTGCTGCCTGACTCCACTACGTGGATCTTTCCCATCAGGGTTGTTTAGAGGTGATGCAGCTGGGAAGGAACTGCAAAAGGACAGAACTCCTTCAGTACCACTGAAAAGCATTCTAGAATATGTTGGGGCTTCTCCTAGAAGGATTTAATATCAAGATTCTGGGATAACTGGAAGTTATCGGGGCTGTTACCAGCCCTTGGTTTTGTGAGCTCTGTAGTCAGATTTGATGTAAAGATTTCTGGGCTTTGCCTCCAGTTCTGCTCTTTGTTGACTAATAGTGGCGTTAACAGTATAATCTAATGTTGGTTTCCCACCTTTTTAAAATTCTATTGCTTTGGAAGTAAGCTTTTCAATAAAAGACATGCTCTTTTTCTGCAACAAACACCAAAGTTTTTGCTTTTAAGTGCTCTACTGGAGCTGGGAGCATAGACTGTAGCGTGGTGATAAGAAAAAAGTGGGGGAAGCAGCAACATGTAGGAAAAACAAAGATGAGGCATATGGCTGTGAGGCTCTTGATTTAGCCATGGAATGATCATTGCTTATGGTGGGAGGTTTGTTTGAATAGCACCAGATATCTCTTGCCATCTGAATCTGTTTTTCTTTTAAAGACGTAATGTCAGCTGAGAGGATTCTGAGGTGTGTTCTCATGGCCCCAGATGAGGCAGGACTTTCATTTCCTTGCTGCGTTTGCTCAAACATGCTTCATTCTGTGTTTGACAAGTCTCCAGGTGTGTTCTGGCTGGTGACATCTTGATCAAGCCCTGCTCAGTACCAGTCTCATCCAAAATGTGTTTACATCTAGGACTGCTGTATTTCAGCAGTTAAGAGGAGCTGCTCTCTGTATTAGGTTCTTTCCATCCTGTCACTCATGGTATAGGATTCTGTTGGAAATACGGGCTGCTTGCTTTTTTTTTCTCCAAGATTGCTGTACACTGAGTAAGGCACCGTGGGTTTTTAATACTCTCTGGGGTGCTCGTGCCCAGTTTGGTAGTGTTCTAGCCTTTCCAGCAAGGCTCCCTGCCTTGTAGTATTTAAATACTTCCAGTTTGCGTTCTGGTGGTTGTGTTGGGATGCAGAGCAGACATCCTGCTTGCTTCTACCTCCTAGCTTCCCTCCTGAGGTGAACAAGCTATTGCTCATTTCTGCAGTGTCTTTCCCAGAAGACCACTCTACCCCACTAACACAACGTTTCTCTGTTGTTTTCCAGGTTGATGGACATTGCAAGGGCCATGCGGTTGAAGGTCTCCAAGGCAAAGGGGATGCCAGGACTTGAGAAGGATCAAAATCACAAGCTTGGCACCCTTTCTCTCCCCTTGCCTGTGCAGAAAGCATCAGGGAGCCAGAGGAATCGCCAAAAGATGAACTGAGAATCTGGGAGGTGTGAGCAGGGGTGGAACAGTTCCGTTCTCAACAGTTGTTCTGCACACACAGCATCATGGGGATGCATTTGCCTGTTGGATTTGGCTTTCCAGCATCATGGCACAGCCCTGTTGAAGTCTCTGTGCTGACGGGAACAGCTGTTATTTCATTAAACTGTTTACCTTTCTTACGTATTTAGAAAATGTATCAACCCTTTGTCTTTCCTCCTGTCTGTGAGGGGAGAAAGATGTACAATGTGCCAGAACGAAATCACGTTGTTAGGAATTGTAGGTGCTGTGCTGACTGCGTACTTCAGGCGGGTTTTACCCCTTTGTGACACAAATGCAGAGATCTTGGAGGTTACCCTGAGGATGGTGGCCATGCAGTTCCCTGAGAGCTGTCCCAGCACTCCACCAGGAGCTTGCCCCAAGGCAAGAATGCTCCTCATCTCTCAGCTGGACCTCCCACAGGCCGGGAAGCACTGCAGCTCATGCTGCTGACCCTTTGCTCTGTTGAGCCTGACAGTGCTGAGAAGGGCTTGGCTCTGACTGCCCTTCAGACAGCTGAGGGCTTTGCTGTACTAGTCAAGCTCAGCTCCCTCCATCTCACCTCGTTGGCCACATTCCTGTCAGGCCTCTGCTGGACCCTTTCCCCACTGCTGCAGTGGTTCTGAGGGACACCAGCAAGGATGCTGAGCGCTTCACTGCTCTTGATGTGCATTCCATTAGCTGCCAGTGAGAAAAAGGGAGCACAAAATGAGTGACTTAGAGCCCTGCAACATCCCTCCAGAAGGCAGAGAGGATCTGCAGAGGTAGAACTCCTTCTGGCGGGCCAGCAGCAAAGCATGGACATACAGGCATGCCTTTTACTGTGTCACCTCCACATTAGCGAGGCTTAACTTAAAAAATAAAATAACCCCAGTGCAATGTCTCTTCATCCTGTTCGCTTCTCTCTTCAGGTCATATCTGTTGAGATCTTGGAAGCTTTGCCAGGAAGATCAGAACTGTTTCTGTTCCTGAAAGTAACTGTGGTTCTTCTGTCATGATAGGACCTTCTGAATGGAATCCTGAGGATCCATCAGCCCCCTTCTGTGCAGCTCAGGCAGAACCAAATCTCAGAACTCTCTCTCTTATATTTACTTTTAACAGTTGATTTCTGTTTGCCTTGTTTACTTTTTTGGGGGCAAACAACTCGTTCTGATCTACACCAGTATGAACTGTGCAAAGGTAGGCATCACTTCTGGTGGCAGCTTTCTTTTCTTCTACCTGGAAGGAACCCCATTTTGCAGGGACTGGCTGCTGGAATTGCAGTGAATGAGGATGGAAGAGGGCAGATCACAGATAGAGGAACAAAAGTGTCTTTGTTGTGCCAGTTCATTTCTCCCAAGTGTTCTGTCTGTTTATTTGATTGCCAATATTATCTTGTTGTGTTTCTTGAGTGATGCCAGGTATAACAGTCTCCCAGTTTGCATTTCCTAGTTGTCACTCCTGTTGCTGTTGAAGGCAACATAGCTTTCATGGAATCACCACATGGTTGTGTTGGAAGGGATCTGGCAGCCACATAAAATGCGGTTTCTCCATCCCTCACTGTCTATTTAAAAAAGTAACATACTGTTGGTGGAGGTTTTTTTGTCTACTTTTATTGTGCCTGACACCCATGACAGAGGGAGGCAGTGATTGTGTAGAACTGCTAATGGCTTTGAATGGCTTTGAGCTTAACCTGTTGATCTCTGTGTGGACATGGAAGAGGCATTTGCAAGTGAGCCTGATGATGGCAATTACATACTTTTGTAAAAGCACAGAAGAGGTGAGGGGAAACACGAAATAACAGCCACTGGAAAAGCAAAAGGGGCTCGTGTACTCGTGGCCACCAGGTTGGGCAATCTGTATGCCCACTCAGTATCCTGTCTACTGTGGTGAGCAGCTGCATCTGCACGCACAGGGAATGTAAGGAGATGGGGTACATGGTACTGCCTGCAGGAGGGTACTGCACACTCTGCTACCACCCTGCTCCAGCAGGTTAAGGAGTCTGAGCCTCACTGTCCTTTTACACCTGGGGAGAACAGACTTTTGGCACCAAATGCCAACATATTCCACTAAAAGATACGCCCAAGGCATTGAATGCTCTTCTCACTACCTCCTTCCAGTTCTCCCCTAGGAACAGAAACCACTAAGATTCTACAGCAAACGCATCTATGCTGCAAGAGCACACTGAACCACCTGCAACAGGGAAACATGGTTTTGTAGAGTGGCTTTGAAAACACACCTTTAGACAGCTGTCTCCCTGTAGCCAAAAGGAACCCAAGCAGGAAAAGAAGAGTCCAGCCTGAAACACGCCCATGCTACTAGCCCAGGTTTTTCACGGTGAATGCAGAATCCATCCTGTTCTTGAGGTAACAAATGACCAGTGGGTCTCCCCCTGCTCCGCCCCTTCTCCTTACAAGCGAGAAGAAGGAAGAAAAAACAAGCAGAAGAAACCCAGACGTACCTTCCCACACACAGAGCAGAAATTGGAACAGCGACAGCGACTGTCTCCCTCCTGAGACATGGTGGGGAGCATCCCAGAGGAAGCCCAGGTTCTTTGCTTCTCTCCACAGGGACTTCAAGCACTCCTGGCAAGAGCTGGTTTTGTTCCTTCTTCAACTGCTTCCATCACCAAAATCTCCTTTGGAAAAGGAACCCTAAAGAAAGAAGCAGCAAATGAAAAATAATGAGCAATAACCACTTTCCCAGCTTTCTTCTGACATGCAATTTAGACCCTTGACTAGGGCAATGACTTAAAATCAGCTGGTTCCAAGAATGATCAGAATTAGCACTGAAATCACTCACTGAACTGTAGCTGGTTACCTCCAAATTCTTTTGCTTTTGGGAACAGATGGACACAGAGTTGAAGGACACAAGATAAGTGACATCTACTTCACTGTAGGTGGTTAAGCTTGGAAGTAGGACTTGAGCAAGAAAAGCTTCTCAACTCCTTGTAAGACACAAAGCAGTGGGATGATTTCCCACACCTGCAGAAAGTCTGATCTCTGCCACAGGTGGGTGAGTGACACAAGAGCTGAGCTGCCCATCCAGAAGCACGTGGGGCAGGGCATGGAGTGGTTACATACCAACATGTGAACAGGCACTCTCCTATCAGAAGGGAAATGCCTTCTCTCTTCCATGCCATGCCCACACCACTCCTCAGGGCTGCGCTGACAGCACGGAAACAATGCAGACATGTTTTTGTCATCGTGGTGGTTTTTCACAGACCCAAAAATGAGATATTGGGTTGCTGTGCGGGTTCCTGGGTGACATTGCCATTTCCAAGCCATTGCTTCCTAGGGGCAAAGAAGGTAAAATGCTTTAACAATTTTTCACCCAGAGATTGCTATTTTACCATTCTTTTATGCAAAAAAGGAGGACAACACAGCAGATTCTTGCAGCTGCACCAATGCCCTGGGTGCTAAAGGAATGCAAAGACAGAAATATCAAACATCCCTGTGTTATTCCCATACAAGGAGGGAAGTTATGTTTAGTAATATCTTTTATTATTTAAAAGAGGTAGTTGGCACTCCTAAAGGAAAATCCCAGGCCTCAAGTTCTGACAGTGCGGCAATCTGGAATGGACTCAGATGTGGATGACCCAAATGATTTATTCTGGGTTCTAACATCCCTTCTATGCATTGACACGTTTTCTCTCTTAACTTTCCCAGCCATCACATGTCCGCAGAACATCCAACAAACTCTCCTTCACTGCGCACGTAGGCATTCATCCAACCACAGCCATCAGTCATTCCTAGCCATGCACTCTCCCTCCAGTCATGGTCAGTATCACGTGGCCATCACGCAGCTTACTTGACTCAGTTTTTCTCTTGTTCTGGAGGTGTCCTTGGTTCCCAGCCTTACCTTCTCATGCCGTTCATCTCGCTCTGCAGCTCCTGCTCTGAATAGTCTTCTTATGTTCCCACGGGGCAGGGAGAAAGTGAAGACACGGCCCCTGCCACCAAGGTCAGCTCTGCAGCACACATGACCTGAGGAGCACTTGGCTACTCATGCAAACTGCGCAGTGCAAGGAAGATTGTTGCATGTTGCGCTTCTTCTTCTCCTGGTTCAGAAATTAGCTTTCCTACCTAGTAAATGGGAAAAGAATATTAATAATAAAAATAATAAAAAGAAAACAAAAGCCTGACACAAAGCAGACGTGATTGCTACTATGGAATTCAGGAGGGCGAGGGATTGGCCCTCTACATGAAGAAGCTGACTGCAAAGGACTAAGAACAGCCATGAACACATGGAGAACTTGCGGGTCAAATTAGGGACTGAACCAATCATGGGCTTCTGCAGCTGAGGGTCTGCTCCAGGCCGCCCGGTGAAGGGAGCCTGTTGACGGGCCCTGCTTACTGCAGCTACCAGCAGCACCGCGCTCACTGACTCAACTTGATGGGGAATTCCAGACAGGCTGGGAAATCAGCATGGCTGGCTGCAAGCTGTCTGAGAGACTGAAGGAGTGCACTGAGAAGAACTGTGTGGCCCAAGCATTGAGCACACCAAGCAGAAGGGAAGCATTACTGGACACGGTGCACAGACTGGAGGTGGTCAGGGCTGTAGTGACCATGCCCTCCTGGAGTTCCTCATCTCAAGGAATGCGGGCCTGGCAAAAAGCAAAGTCAGGACCCTGAGCTTCAGGAGAGTCAGCTGCAGGCTGTACAAAGAATTACTGGACAAGAGCCACTGGAAAACTGTTCTGAGGGGCAAAGGAATGGAAAAGAGATGGGAACTTGCTCAGAAAACCTTGCTCAGAGCTGCCCACACCTACCACAAACATCCCTGTGTGTGCACCTATGTGCAACCCAACTCCTCAACACACCAGCACACAAAGCTGGTGAGGGCTCTGGAGCACAAAGGGGCCATATGAGGAGAGGCTGCAGGAGCTGGGAATGCTCAGCCTGGAGAAGAGATGGCTCTGAGCAAGACCGTGAGCCCCCACTCACCTCAGCAGAGGTCAACCTGCACCCCAGCCATCCGCCCATCCACGTGCACACGCACACACCTGCGCCACTCTGCCTGCTTTGCACACCCACATTCACGCACCGCATCTTGTGCTCTCCTTTGCATTCACAGACGTGTGCAAACCATCCCTGGGAACACGTATGTGCCTACACCTACCAGTAAACATCCCTGTGTGTGCACCTCTGTGCAACCCAACTCCTCAGCACACCCCTGTGCAAGCACACATTGGTGCCACCGTGTCCATGCACTATCCATGTGCTCACACACACTCACGCAACCACATCCCCTAGTGCAGCCCTGTGCGCACACACAGACACACGCGTAACCCCTTCCTTTCACTCCCAAAGTGCACGCACACACTGGTACCACAATGTCCTTGCGCAGCTCCAACTCTTTGCACACCCCTGTGCACGCACATATATGTGCATGCTCATCCTTGCACACATACACACTGACATGCACAGACCTGAGCAACCCCACTGGTTTGTACACTCATGAACACAAATGTGTGCAACACCATCCGTGCACAAATACACACACAAAACATGGAACCCCACTGCTTTGCACAATCCTGTGCACACTCACGTGTGTCATGCACTGATTTCCCAGCCAGTCCTCGTGAGGTCTCTTACTTAGGACGGGAGTGCAGGGGAGCAGCCAGAAGCTGTTTGCATTCCCTGCTGTCTGCTGGGCAGGTTTGTTGGCGATGCTCGGGTTGCTTTGCTTTCCCTTGGGAGGTGGGAAGGAGCTTTGGGTTGGAGGCACATCCCGTGCCAGAGCATCCCGATGGCACGCGTGGGATCAGCAGGTCTGTCAGAGAAGTGGGTGAGGTTGCACACCAAGCTGCAGCAGAGGAAGGGGAGGAGGTCCCAGCACAGCTCTGCACCACGCTCTGCCATGCTGGGCAGCTTGTTCCTGGCTCAGCAGTGCCATCAGACTGTTTCTTGCATTCCTCCCGGTCCCTGTGAATGAAGACTCGGAACACAGTCAAGGCGTTGATTGAGCACCAGAGTGCCTTTATTCAATTGGAGAAAGGAGGACGGGAGAGGTACGGGGAAAGATGGGACTCATTCTCTGTTGTTGAGGAGAGAGCGGCTCAGAGCTCGTGTTGCTGCCTGGTGCCTGGGACTGCAGGCCTGACTCCAAGTCCCCCTCCAAGACGCTCGGCTTCTCCTCAGTGACACTGACTTGGTCCTGCTTGGAGGTGCTGCTGTCGGGGCACTCGGGCTGTGTTTGGGCTGGGCTGCACTGCAAAGGCACCGGGCCACAGTCCAGGCTGGTGACTGTGGTTTCTGGCAGGCAGAATTGATCACCTGAGGAATTCAGCTTTATTTGCCTTCATCTGTGTTTCCTCTTGCTGGATCTCATGCACTCTGCTGGCTTCAGTCTGTGTTTCTACTCCAAGAAGAAAATAAATGGGTCTTCACAAACCAGAAAACTGGAAAAGCACCCTCAAGTCTGCTGTTTGAGCCTTCTTCATTTCAAGAGCACATGCTTTTATCTCCTCAGCACTCAAACACTTATTGTTTACATGGAACCTTCTCTCTCCGAGGCTGTAGCCACTGTCTCTTGTCCTGGCAATGGCACCACTGAGCAGATCACCTCCATTCTCTGCATCCTCCATTCAGTATATTTGCACATGGATAAGATCTCCCCGGAATCTTCTCCAGGATTAACAGTCCTAGCTCTCTCAGCCTGGAATACCTGTTTCCATCAGCTGCCACCATCCAGAACAGCCAGCCTTCTTGCGGTCACCTGGCCCAAACATCCCTTTGTCTCTACCCTTGATTCCTGCAAGAGAGATGGGAGCTCGGCACGCACACCATCCTTCCAACACCCCATCCCAGCAGCAAGGGATCACAGCCCTAACACAGCCAAAACAAAAAGGGTGTGCGAGTTTCCTGGTAGCACTCAGTGTGAACAAATCTACCACTGAGCAACACCATGAGCCCCCACTCACCTCAGCAGAGGTCAACCTGTAACCCCAGCCTTCCCCTATCCATGTGCACACGTCCACCCGTGCGCCACCCTGCCTGCTTTGCACACCCCCATGCACGCACTGCATCTTGTGCCCTCCTTTGCATTCACAGACGTGTGCAAACCATCCCTGGGAACACGTACGTGCCTACACCTACCACAAACATCCCTTTGTGTGCACCCGTGTGCAACCCAACTCCTCAGCACACGCACGCATTTGTTCCACCCTGTCCATGCACTCACCACATGCCCTCCAGCATCACTGCTGCCTCCTCCGGTACCGTACCTGCAGATGCTTCAGAGCTCATTAGCATGGACTTCCTTCCTCGCCTCAGCATCTGCTCCTGCGCTCACCTTCATTCCTACTGAGATACCGTCCGCTTCCAGCACCAGCTGACCTGCAAGACACAGAGAAAGGAAAGGTGGGATTCATGCAAACGCAGAAGCCCAAGGCTGCATCATCACCACGTATGGCAGCCTTGGGAAGTCAGCTGCAACAACAGCCTTTGTCAGAATGGAAACAGGCACCGTCAATTAAGTGTGACCTCCAAAGTCATTGCCACCATCAGAAATAGGCACGGAAATCGCTCACTTCACTGCAGGTGGTTACCTCCAAATTCTTTTGCTTTGGGGAAAATGTGGGCACGGAATTGAAGGACACCAGAAAAGTGGCATCTACTTCCCTGGAGGTGGTTAAGCTTGGAAGCAGGACTTGAGCAAGAAAAGCTTCTCAGCTCCTTGTAAGGCAGTAAGTGATGGGATGATTTCCCATCCCTGCAGAAATCCTGACCTCTGCCACAGGTGGGTGAGTGACACAAAAGCTGTGTCCTTGGTTCTCAGCCTTACCTTCTCATGCTGTTCATCCTGCTCTGCAGCTCCTGCTCTGAATAGTCTTCTTATGTTCCCACGGGGCAGGTAGAAAATGAAGACACGGCCCCTGCCACCAAGGTCAGCTCTGCAGCACACGTGACCTGAGGAGCACTTGGCTACTCATGCAAACTGTGCAGTGTAAGGAAGATTGTTGCATGTTGCGCTTCTTCTTCTAATGGCTCAGAAATTAATTTTCCTACGTAGAAAATGGGAACGGAAAATAAATAAATATATAAATAAACAAATAAAGCAAAAGCCTGACACAAAGCAGACGTGATTGTAACTATGGAATTCAGGAGGGCGAGGGATTTGCCCTCTATACGAAGAAGCTGACTGCAAAGGACTAAGAACAGCCATGATCACGTTGAGAACTTGCGGGTAAAATTAGAGACTGAACCAATCATGGGCTTCTGGAGGTGAGGGTCTGCTCCAGGCCGCACCTGTGCACCTGTGTGCAACCCATCTCCTCAGCACACCCCTGTGCAAGCACACATTGTTGCCACTGCGTGTACACACTATCTGTGTGCTCACACGCACTCACGCGTCCACATCCCGTAGTGCAGCCCTGTGCGCACACACACAGACACATGTGTAACCCTTTCTTTTCACTCCCAAAGTGCACGCACACAGCAGTACCACAATGGCCTTGTTCAGCTTCAACACTCTGCACACCCCTGTGCACACACATGTATGTGCATGCTCGTCCTTGCACACATACCCACTGACCTGCACACACCTGAGCAACCCCACTGCTTTGGACACTCATGAACACAAACGTGTGCAACACCATCCGTGCACAAATCCACACACACTCACACACACACACACAACTCATGGAACCCCACTGCTTTGCACAATCCTGTGCACACTCACGTGTGTCATGCACTGATTTCCCAGCCGGTCCTCGTGAGGTCTCTTACTTAGGACGGGAGTGCAGGGGAGCAGCCAGAAGCTGTTTGCATTCCCTGCTGTCTGCTGGGCAGGTTTGTTGGCGATGCTCGGGTTGCTTTGCTTTCCCTTGGGAGGTGGGAAGGAGCTTTGTATGGAGGCACATCCCGTGCCAGAGCATCCCGATGGCACGCGTGGGATCAGCAGGTCTGTCAGAGAAGTGGGTGAGGTTGCACGCCAAGCTGCAGCAGAGGAAGGGGAGGAGGTCCCAGCACAGCTCTGCACCACGCTCTGCCACGCTGGGCAGCTTGTTCCTGGCTCAGCAGTGCCATCAGACAAGAAGCAGGGAAGGAAATCAAGGATGGGGGTACCATCAAACAGAGTCCGTGCAAGCCTGTGCAAGACAAACAGACCCAGAGCTTGTGTTTTTTTTCTGCTTTTGTAGCATTTGTGTGCTGTAGCTGAGCAAAAGGTTCTGCTGCTTGATTCTTCTTCTGCAACAGCCACCTACCGGTAAATGGCTGCGGGGATGGAGGATGTGACAGAAAGCATTTGTCTGCACGACAGTGTAGTTACACTTGGTCTAGAGAGTGAGAGAGGGCAGGCAGCACTGCCTGATGTTGGTCAGGGTGAGCTCCTTCTTCCGCAGCGTGATGATGGCAGGGACAGCTCAGAGGTGGGAGCTGGGAATGGACACGGCAGGAGGACAGAGGTGTGAGGGAGCAGCCAAGGCAGCGAAGAGCATCAAAAGGCCCTGAAAAGCATCACAAAGCCACAGCCAGGAAGCTTGGGGTTTTCATGAGCAGCATCCAGGATGCTAGAGACTGTTTGCTCCCCTAAAAAATGGTAACAGAGCTCTCGCTGCGGGCATCACAAAACCAGGCAAAATGGGAACACACCCAGAGCTCTGCTGCACGCACCCCACAGTCAGAGCATTGCAAGCTGAGCTGCCTTGCTGTTTCTTGCATTCATCATGGTCCCTGTGAATGAAGACTTGGAACACAGTCAAGGCGTTGATTGAGCACCAGAGTGCCTTTATTCAATCGAAGAAAGGAGGACGGGAGAGGGACGGGGAAAGATGGGATTCATCCTCTGTTGTTGAGGAGAGAGTGGCTCAGAGCTCGTGTTGCTGCCTGGTGCCTGGGACTGCAGGCCTGACTCCAGGTTCCCATCCAAGGGCTCGGCTTCTCCTCGGTGACATTGACTTGGTCCTGCTTGGAGGTGACGCTGTTGGGGCACTCGGGCTGTCTTTGGGCTGGGCTGCACTGCAAAGGCACCGCACAGGTCGCCCATAGAGAATTTCATATGGGCTTCATCCTTCCTTGGTTGGGATTTTCTTCGAATTCTCACAAGTGCCAGAGGCAGTGCTTGCAACCATGGTATCCCAGCCTCTTGGCCAACTTTTAGTATTTGCAGCTTAGATAAATGGCTCCTCTTTTCCACTTGGCCACTTGACTGTGGCCTGTAAGGTGTATGCAACTGCCAATTGATTCCCAATAAAGTACTGACTTGTTGAACCACTTTAGCAATAAAATGGTGGCCTCAATCTGAAGAGATTGTTCCTGGCACCCAGAACCTTGGAATTATTTCTTGTCACAAAACTTTTGTTACTTCCCTGGCCTGGTTAGTCCGGCACGGGTATGCCTCAGGCCATCCTGGAAAGGTATCTGCTAAAACTAACATGTATCTGTACACCCCTTTTCTTGGGAGCTCTGAGAAATCTACCTGCCATTATTGTCCTGGATAATTTCTCTCCCTGTTTGCCCTAACTGAACTTTGTGGCCTGTGTTAGGATTATTTGGTAAACAAACTTCACATTGCTGGGTCACTTGCCTAATGGCAGTATACCCATTTCGGGTGACCACTCGTTGAACAAGATATTTATATAATGCTTCTGCTCCCCAGTGAGTGTTCCTGTGTTCAGTCACCACAGCCCATCATATGGCTGCTGGAATCATTCTTTTCCCTTGTGCTGGAAAGCTCCATCCTTCCTCTTTTACCTGCCCTTCCTGATAATTATTTATCGAGTTCCAATACTCTTTGAAGTGCTTTGGCTCACCATCCACCTGCATGTTACCACCTGGAATCAAGGAAGCCTCCACCACCTCACCCTCTGCCGCTCGCTTTGCTTCTCTGTCAGCCAGCGCATTTCCCATTCCTTCAGCACTGTCTCCCCTTTGCTGGCATCAACAGTGCATTTTAGCAACCTTCTCCAGCTGTTGGACTGCCTCCAGGAGTCTGGCTATTTCTTCAGCGTGTTTAAGACCTTTCCCTTGGCTTGACAACAGTCCTCTTTCTTTCCATATTGCTGATATTGGTGCATGAACAGCACTAAGGCATATTTTGAATCAGTCCATATCTTTATCTTCCCATGTCGAACAAAGCTGCTCCCGTCTGTGTATCAGGTGTCTTCCGCATCCTCCAGTGGTTCTTCTTTCAAGTCTCTGCGACTGGAATAGACTGCTTCCATAGTCTCTAAACAGTCGTGAGACACAGGTTCTCCTGTAATTGCACTAAGAAAAGCAGCTGATTTACAATATTTGTTACTGTTATTTCTCCATCATCTTGCTCCACTAGAATGGCCTGATACTTCAAAAATCTCTGAGGGGAAAGCCAATGTCCCCCTTTCACCTCCAGCACTGTAGAGACCGTGTGGGATACCAGTGCAGTTCTCTTCTGCCCCATTGTCCTAATGCTGGGGCCTTCATTAACTCCTCTTTCAACTGCTTTCAACCGGGCCACAGTCCAGGCTGGTGACTGTGGTTTCTTGCAGGTTCACGTCAGCCCCTTCAGCAGAACTAGGAGAAAGGACTGGCTGAACAATGATGACCTCTTTCTCTCTGTCTCTGCTGTCACTCAGAAGGCTTTCATTTGAATTGCAGCCTGACTCCAAGTCCCTCTCCAAGAGTCTCAGCTTCTCCTCAGTGACACTGCCTTGGTCCTGCTTGGAGGTGCTGCTGTCGGGGCACTCGGGCTGTGTTTGGGCTGGGCTGCACTGCAAAGGCACCGGGCCACAGTCCAGGCTGGTGACTGTGGTTTCTGGCAGGCAGAATTGATCACCTGAGGAATTCAGCTTTATTTGCCTTCATCTGTGTTTCTTCTTGCTGGATCTCATGCACTCTGCTGGCTTCAGTCTGTGTTTCTACTCCAAGAAGAAAATAAATGGGTCTTCACAAACCAGAAAACTGGAAAAGCACCCTCAAGTCTGCTGTTTGAGCCTTCTTCATTTCAAGAGCACATGCTTTTATCTCCTCAGCACTCAAACACTTATTGTTTACATGGAACCTTCTCTCTCCGAGGCTGTAGCCACTGTCTCTTGTCCTGGCAATGGCACCACTGAGCAGATCACCTCCATTCTCTGCATCCTCCATTCAGTATATTTGCACATGGATAAGATCTCCCCGGAATCTTCTCTAGGATTAACAGTCCTAGCTCTCTCAGCCTTTCCTTATAGGAGAGATGTTGCAGTCCCTTTATCATCTTCTGAGCCCTCTGTTGGATTACGTTAGGTATGATTCTTGTAACAGAGAACTCAGATCAGGACACGATGATCGATGTGTGGTCTCAACAACGCTGAACTGAGGGGAAGGAACATCTCTCTCAATCTGCTGGCAGTACCTTGCTTATTTGCAGCACAAGGATATCATTAAGTTATTTTTGGTGTATTTTTTCTTTTTCTTTTTTAAATTCTTTTTTCTTTTTTTCTTTTTTTTTTTTTTTCATCAAGTTCACATTTCTGTTTCACATTCACTCTGTATCATTCGCTATGTAGCTCCAGGGAAAGATGGGACTCATCCTCTATTGTTGAGGAGAGGGTGGCTCACAGCTCGTGCTGTTGCTTGGAGGCAGGGACTGGTGGTCTGATTCTACATCTGCCTCCAAGATGCTCGGCTTCTCCTCACTGATGCTGACCTGAGCCTGCATGGTGGTGCTGCTGTCGGGGCACTCGGGCTGTGCTTGGCCTGGGCTGTCCTGGGACCCCTGCACTGGGTCGCAATCCAGGCTGGTGCCGGTGGTGTCTGGCAGGCTCAGGTCAGCAGCTTCCGGAGGGATGGGATGAATGAGGGCTTGAATGACGATGACGTTCTCGTCTCCATTGATGGTGCCATATGGAAGGCTGTCGACTGAAATGCAGCACCCTGTGCTTCCTAACAGCTCTGCGTTGATGGAAGCACAGGATGCGCTGTCGTCCCATGCCCGGCGTCTTCGGGGAACACAAGGGCTCGGGTCCCCTAGGAAGGAGTAGATGCACAGCGGTTAGTGTCAAACGTTCACAAGATGAATCATGCTTTAAAGAGGTCCTTGGCATTTGGCTATGTAGTGGTGGTGGGCAGAAGCAAATAGGCTTCTAGCAACAGTGTCATTGTCTCGACAGTGATCCTCGTGCAGGTGCAGCTCTTGTGTTGACAAGAGACTCATTTGGGAAAGACAGGGGTGAACCAAAGATGTCAGGCACGGGCTCGAACGCCAGAAGGAGGTACAAGCCCACTGAAAGCATGAATCCTACCTGTGCTGCTGACAAGCAGTGTTTTGAAAGCTGGATTTGCACCCTTACCTGCCAGGACCAACACTTCTGCTTCTAAGGGATCGCTGGCACTGCTCTGCAGTTGGCGTTCGGCTGCAGGGGATGGTTTGCCCAGGCAGAAGCAGGAACGCCAACTGCCAGCTGGTGCCTGCTTCCTCTTCATGGGCACACTTGGTCTGGAGAGAAAACAGAGCATGCTGCCAGTCGTGGTGCAGGGTGAGGGAAGAGCTGCTCCGAGCCCTTGCTGACAGTTGCCCGTTCCTGGCAAACCCACCCGACCAATGATGATAGGGGCTGGAAAGGGAAGTCCTCTTTACCTTTCAGATGGAGAATCAATGACCGCGTGGAAGTTCCTCAGATCAGCTGTGGGGCCTTCCTCCACCTCGACATCGCTGCTCTGTGTCGCCGTGGGAGGGCTGCTCTGGCCTCTCCTCTCTGCCTGTGCCTCCTGCACGGTGAGCAGCTTTGTGGCAGGAGGAGACACACACACAGACTTGGGCCCGGCAAGAGAACTGTGCCCTGCAAGGGGAAACCACAGGTAAGAGGGAGGATCAGAAAGCAGCAGCACAGCCATCCCAGTTCTGCATTTCTCTCAGACTTTCTTATCAGAGCCACTGCAAGAAGAGGAGCTCAAAGTAACCGTGTGCTCAGAGGTATGCTCGTGGCAAAGGACACAGCCACAATTAAGAGCAGCTCACTGTATCGAAACAGGCAAACAAAAACCCTAGAAAAACTAGGGGCAGGGACCTCAGAAAGCTTTGCTGCCACACTTCAATCAAGCTTCGCCTGCTTGCAAAAAATCTTAACAGCTGTGACGGTTTTCTCCATGTAAGTTATGGGTTTGGACACTCTCAGGATCCAGGAACGGGGCACCATATTCCAATCTAAACCCAGAAGCCTGCTGTCTCCTTGACAGCAAAAGCATTTTCAAAGGTCTTGGAGAAGGCCTGGCTTGGATCAAGGTGTCAGATCAAGATCAAGCTAATGGAGAAAGACGCTCACCTGCTCCCTCTCCCACGGCTGGTGTGGATGTGGAGGGGAAGAGGACGTCTGTGTGGCTGATCAGGAACTCCACCACAGCTGACTGCGTCTGCAGCTCCTTGCAGGCAGCTTCTCCATAGGCGCAGGCAGACTGGCTCCGCTGGGATCTGAAGTAAAGGCAGATCTTACAAGTCATTTCCCCAAGATCGTTTCCCCAAGTCTGAAATTTGCAGCAAAAACTGACAAGTTGGGCTCAGGAGACTTCCGCAGTGGGCAATCAGCGATGCCACTGACGAAATTCTCCTGGATCATCAGGGACACAGCAGTCCCAGCTAAACAAGTGACTAGAAACTGTCATCTGGAAATTGTGCCCCTGGAGGTTGGGGGAGAGCAGAACTAAGCATCGTGTTGAAACGGAAAAAGAAGTTTACCTTAAGAGGTTTGGAGCCCACACTATGGCCAAGTTCTGAGCGTGCATGTTGGTGACGGAGCAGTTCCCGGCCAGAGACGCCAAGTGTCTCATTAAGTACTGCAGAGTCCTGGAAAACAAGAGGGGCAGATGTTCAGCACCAAAAAGCAAGCCGTGCTGCAGTGCACAAAACAAACCTCACTTCATGCTGGTTGTTGTCATTGCTACTGTCCCCGAATAGGAAGTAGGTAAAACTAAGTGCCACCACGCTGCAGCACCAAGCCCCAGCACAGCACAGCCGCAGCCATTGGCTGCACCAACCGTGCCCCCATGCCAAGGAACTGACCCAGTCAACCAACCCGACGCAGCCTTCAGCCGCTTCAGCGTGCACAGGCATGATGCTGCCAGCGTGAGGCAACACCTGGAATCGCATCATGGCCCTCTGAAAGGCAGCAGGGCTGAGCTCAGCAGACCGAGCGCAGCACTGACCTGTAGTGAGGAGCGGGCAGCTGCTGGATGGCGTCCTGCATGCTGAGCAGCCGCTCCTCCTCCGTGGCAGCACAAACAGCGTCCTGGAAAAAGGCAGGAAGGGATTCAGACACCAGGCGAGAATAGCAAAGGGAAGGGAATTCTCGCAAGCGTCGTATATAGTTTAAGTAAGCACTTCCTGGCACCACCAGAAGTGGCATCAGCCAGAGGCAGGAGGTGGCAAAGACATGCCTCGTGGGGCTAACAGAAATAAGACCTCGGAGCTGGGGCACTGCTGCAACCATCAGCCAGGACGCCCAGGGAAGAGGTACGTGTCATTTCCAAGACATTGCCCTGAGCTTACCGAGAACTTGTCATACAGCTGCTCGGTCAGCAGAGGGTTTGGGAGCTCCCTGAAGTACATCTTGCACAGGGAGCTCACGCTGTGAATGTCTCGGACGCTCAGCTCGGGAACCTGCTCCGACTCGAATTCATGGCTGCAGAGAAGGACACAGGATTGGGCAGAGGGCTTTGAGAAAGAGGAAAGCAAGTCCAAAGCCACACAGAATACAGTCAAGAAAAGGAAGGGGTTCCTCTGAACGCCCGCAGCATGGCACGTGCCCCTGCTGACAGCTGTGTCAGTCGCAGCACTCTTACCGTAGTTGCTGGATCCTGGACGCCACGCCGGACAGGCGGTAGATCCCCTGCACCACGCCATGCTGCTCAACGAACTCGGCGCAGCTCTGCAGGACCTGGGGGACTACAGAACAAGAGCCAGCGGTTAGCTCAGCTTCTTACTCAAGTCCTGCTTCAGCCCGTGCTCTTCTCCCATCCCAGCCACTAAGCCCAGCCGGGCCACCGCTTGCTTCCTCCTTAAAGGAGAAAGCTGGCAGAGACAGCTGTGAGGAAACTGCACAGAGACATGTTCTTGGCTTTCCAGAAATGCCACCACCTAGCAACAGCCTGGAGAAAGTAATTCTGGCAAAGCCACACACACTGCAAGTCCCATCACAGCTCCCTCGGGAATGGAGGAATCCAATCTCAAGTCCAGAAGAGCTAGGAAAAGGCTGCAGGATGCTCTCTTTGGCCAGAAGGCTTCCTGCGTTTTCAGGCTTACACAATTGCTGGGTATGATCTCCCTTTCATCTTTAGATGCCCAGCGGAGGGAGATCTCAGCAATGGGCTGTTCCTTACCATCACGGCCAGAGCGGAGAAGGTGCTCCCCCAGGTCACACCCAAACACCCCTTCCTTCGCCGGCTCCGGCTGCTCCGATCTCCTGGGGCGGGCCTTCACCACCGAGCGAAGGAAGGTGCTGAGCTTGCCCCGTTTCCTCGGCACTGCAAAGAAACAAAATAAAGAAACCAGTTCATTTCAGGCTTGGCTCGGTTGGACGAGGCCGAGCGTAACGCCTTCGACCGAGCACGGAACAACGGGAAGAACATTCCCAACCAGGACACGCAAGAACCGATTTTCCCCGTCCCTGCAAGTGCCCAAGGCCAGGTCGGAAGGGGCCCCGGACAGCCTGCTCTCGACTCCTGCTAAATGCGCAGGCTGGGCACCCAGACTGAGGCAGGGGCCTTGGAGCCTGAGGATGATCCTTTAGACCCCTTCCAATCCCAAGCCATTCCAGGAGGATTCTGTGACTTCCTCAAGCACAACAATAAACACAGTGGGATTGGGCCAGATCTCTGCGTGTTCCCATGGACCTTAATGCAGTCCTCTTGCTAAGCTTGCTCAACTCGGGCATTAACGAACCCCCTGAAAGCCACGCTCTGACCCCATTTTACTAACCCGCATTGTCAAATGTAACATGTGTACCTGGCTTTGGCAATGAATCGACGACGGACTCGGGAACTTTTCCGCTGATGAGTTCCACGCACTCACCAGGGAAAAACCCAACCTGTAACAAGAACAAAAAGACAGCTGGGCATTAGCCCGAGTCCACAGCCAAAGGGAAAGTCCTCTGTCACCGACACAGGGCAACCGTTTGCGTCCGGAAGCCATCCTGTGCAGGCAGAGCAGCTCCAAGCTGAGATTCCAGACTCTACTGAAGTTGGGCTCTCGTGTTGGAAGCGTGTGCCTACCTGAAAGCCACGCTTGCCTCTCCACCAGGGGCTCAGCTCCTTTGGTGGCATAGCAATAATGCACACCAAGTCTCCTACCTGCAAGAGATTGAAACGTCAATTCCTGTGGCAGGAAAGCACAGCTCAAACGACTGCCTGCTTCTGCGCCGCAGAATAGCCTCAAGCTTGACAGCCATTGCACCAATGCAGCCCCCAAGGCAAGGAACGCCTGGAACTGCTTACCTCCAGGGAGAGCTCATCCGGCCCCTGGGCGACGTAGCGCTTGATAACATGGGCTGCCGCAATCGCTGGAACGTTAAGAGATGACTCCGCACGCACCAGCTGCGGCTTCCACATGTCATCAGCCTGCAAAACAGAGCACAGGCCGTGGTCAGGAGCTGAGGACAAACTCTTGCCTGCAGGAGAGCACATCTGCGGCTCCCTCTGCTGGCTCAACACAGGGAACAAAGACAAGCCAGAGCTTCACACTGTACCTCCGTGCCCACCACCTCAGGCCCACTGCTGATCTTGCTGCACTCAAGGCCCATCACACCAGGTGTGACAAGCTGGAACAGAGCAGAAACACACTTCTGTTGTCTCTATTCACACAGCACAGTATGGAGAGACTTCTTCAGAACTACCCTTGCATACCCTGCGGCATAGGCAAGTGTTCGAGAAACTACCCCTTGCTGCAGTCTGTTCCAACGTGACAGCCTATTAGGCAGCATTGTACCAAGTTGCTATCCCTCTGCCAGCAGATGGGGACTCTGGCACAGAGCAGCAGATGCATTCGCCCAGAGCGCTCTGACAGTGTGACAGAAGGGCATTAGACAGCACCCTTCTGAGGGCTGAGCTGGAGGGCAGTGAAGAAACCCATGGCATGCAAAACAATGTGGTAGGACAAACACGGCACATACCTGGCAACAAGATCACCTCAGGCTACCTGCAGCAGTTCCTGGTCACTCTGCTCAGATCTTATGAGAGCAAAAGCTGCACCAAGGCAGTGGGCGGAGGGTGGGCAGAGGAGAGAGAAAGAGCAGGTCAGTGAGCAGGGCTAAGACAGCCATGGCATAACGCACACAGCACAATCGTCCCATCCACTTGCTGCAAGACATGCTGAGTCTCAGGCTACGGGATGCCTGTCCGCCCAGCAACTTGACGATGCTTCCACAATTGAGCACAGAAGACGACGGAAGAAGCATGGGACGGGTGCCACCCTTACGGACACCCCCTTTGGAACATGCCTACCAGGGGAAAATGACGTCTGATGCTCAAGAGTAAGCAATACGGTGCTGGGAGCTCCGACAGCCAGCACTTCTCAACACCTCGCTGCCCACCCGTCCATCCTACGCTGGCTCAGCTTACCTACAGGATGCTGCGCACGATGCTACTCAAACAAAGGCACTAAACGCACAAGAACAACAAGAAAACCAACCACTCCGAACTCCTACTCGCCCACAAAGGAACACAGAACGCACCGCTCCTCCCCTCATGCCAGCCGCTTATGACATCACCAACGGCCACCAGCCTGCTCCACCATGACTCCCCACAAGGGGGGGAGGCATGACCACGTGGTCAAATGTGATTCCAACACGGCACCACAACATTGCAGAACTCACTGTGGGGTTGGAATTACGTCCTGGTGTGGCAGCGCAATGGGAGGTGTTTGGGCACAGCTGAAGAGCTGGCTGACTCCTGACGTTTCCAAAGGAGGGTGCCAGATTCACTCTCAGCATTCTTTTGCAGGGCTCTTTGGGATGCTTCAAACCCATTTCACTGACTAGGTCACTTCTAGAATGTTCAGCTGACAAATGCTCGCTTTGTCTGGGTAACGCCTCTATGCATCATGAATGAAAAATAAAATTAAATGGGCACGCCACCCTGTGAAACTTACCTCTCTGCTCTTGTTGTCAGCCAGACACCTAAGATGAGCATTACGTGTCGCTGCTCCTGAATGGAGATGCACCCAAGTCTGTGTTCCACTCTGCTCCACCTAAGTGTCTAAAAGAAACACAGGCAGAGATGATTAGAAGATCCTTTGCGCAGACGAAAGCGCAGGCTGCACGCCTATTCTCTTTAGCAAGAAATACTACTTGAGAATCCACAGACAGTTTTATGAGAGGTAGTATGAAAGATGAGCAGAAAGGAAATAGATTCATTAAAATAACCGAGTTAATCCTCTCCCCGTCAAAAAGGAAGCCTTCTGGGCACTGTAAGCCGCACCTCCTACAACACCTTGCACCACAAATTGTGGCACATGCATTTTTTTCCCACAGGCCCCTCGCTTCTGTCGTTAGTGTCAGATCCACTCAGGTTCAAATACGTGGATCAGAACAGCCATTCAGTTCTGCTGAGGCAGGATCCCACCACTGGGATGTCCCCCAGTCCCATTCCCTGCTTCTCCTGGCACGGGTGGGGAAAGGAACAGCAAGTGATATCACCTACCCAGACTTCTGCTGGGCCTTCCATTCGGTCGCCCATCCCTGGGAGAAGCAGGGGAGCTCCCGTGGCACAAAGCTCGCAGCTGCAGAAATCAAGGCTGCCTCTAAGATGGTGCTTTCAAACAGCACGAGTAACTGGATGTAGGACTTGAAACACAAGGGTAACATGAAAAAGCCACCAGTCCCCACGGATGGGGCTGTTCGCAGAGACAACAGCTGCTTGCTTTCCAGCAGTGTGATGCTCACCCAACAAAGCGCTCAGCCAGCAGATGCCTCCAGCGTCTGAGCATCCATTTGGAGATGGTTTTCTTAACATCCAGGCTGAATCTCCCCTCATACAACCTGAGATTGTTCCTTCCACTCCTGTCTCTAGTTACATGGGAGAAGAGCAGGACAGCCCCCCCCCCGACATAACCTCTCTTCAGGTAATCGTACAGAATGAGAAGGTCCTCCCTGAGCCTCCTCTCTTCCAGACTAAATCATCCCAGTTCCATAAGAAGCTCCCCATAAGATTGTGCTCTAGACACCTCACAGCTTCACTGGTCTCCTCTGGACACATCTCAGGATTTCATTGCAGTGAGGGGCCCAGATCAGAACACAGAACTCAAGGTGAGGACTCACCAGTGCCGACTACAGGGGGATGATGGATTCCCTGCTCCTGCTGGCTCCAGCCTTCTGCATTCCAATTCCAATCTCAACCATTCCTGCTGTGGTAGGACTTGAATCCTCATTTGGGGCTGGAGCTCAACAGGTCAGCACATCAGAAATAACACAACGTGCCACTGGAAGACGTGTCTCAAAGCCCAGAAAATCCAACTCTCTGACCTCGGCACAACTCACCAACCAAGAGCCAGGCCTTGACAACTTGGCTGATCTGAGCACGCGGGAGGGGGCCAGACAGTGGACCACAAGTGTCCATTTCCACTGCAGCTCCCTGTAGAGAACAGCACCAATCAGCAGGCGTGAATGAATTCATTGACAAGCTGCACAATGAGTCTGTTCTTTACATGAGCAAAAAAAACAACAACACACATAGATTCCTGACCAAAAAAGGTGGGAGTTAATAACGACCAAAGAGGCTCCTGTTCCTAGGCCTAATCCTCTCTCCCCAACTCCTGGGTGATGCCCACAGGCTTCAAGTCAGGTCTCAAATCCATTGGACTCCCGTCAGAGAACTCCATCAAAAAGGATGTTACACATGTGACACTTACATACATTTTGCACCAGAAACAGCACTGCCAGCAGGAGCAGAGAGGTGACTGTCCCCCTGTACTCGGCACTGGTGCGGCTGCAACTCGAGTTCTGTTTCCAGTTTTGGACCCCCCACTGCAAGAAAGACATTGAGGCTTTGGAACATGTTCCAAGAAGGGCAACAAAGCTGGTGAGGGGTCTGGAGCACAATGGGGCCACATGAGGAGAGGCTGCAGGAGCTGGGAATGCTCAGCCTGGAGAAGAGATGGCTCTGAGCAAAACCGTGAGCCCCCACTCACCTCAGCAGAGGTCAACCTGCACCCCAGCCATCCGCCCATCCACGTGCACACGCACACACCTGCGCCACTCTGCCTGCTTTGCACACCCACATTCACGCACCGCATCTTGTGCTCTCCTTTGCATTCACAGACGTGTGCAAACCATCCCTGGGAACACGTATGTGCCTACACCTACCAGTAAACATCCCTGTGTGTGCACCTCTGTGCAACCCAACTCCTCAGCACACCCCTGTGCAAGCACACATTGGTGCCACCGTGTCCACGCACTATCCATGTGCTCACACACACTCACGCAACCACATCCCCTAGTGCAGCCCTGTGCGCACACACAGACACACGCGTAACCCCTTCCTTTCACTCCCAAAGTGCACGCACACACTGGTACCACAATGTCCTTGCGCAGCTCCAACTCTTTGCACACCCCTGTGCATGCACATATATGTGCATGCTCGTCCTTGCACACATACCCACTGACCTACACACACCTGAGCAACCCCACTGGTTTGTACACTCATGAACACAAATGTGTGCAACACCATCCGTGCACAAATACACAACTCGTGGAACCCCACTGCTTTGCACAATCCTGTGCACACTCACGTGTGTCATGCACTGATTTCCCAGCCAGTCCTCGTGGGGTCTCTTACTTAGGACGGGAGTGCAGGGGAGCAGCCAGAAGCTGTTTGCATTCCCTGCTGTCTGCTGGGCAGGTTTGTTGGCGATGCTTGGGTTGCTTTGCTTTCCCTTGGGAGGTGGGAAGGAGCTTTGGGTTGGAGGCACATCCCGTGCCAGAGCATCCCGATGGCACGCGTGGGATCAGCAGGTCTGTCAGAGAAGTGGGTGAGGTTGCACGCCAAGCTGCAGCAGAGGAAGGGGAGGAGGTCCCAGCACAGCTCTGCACCACGCTCTGCCACGCTGGGCAGCTTGTTCCTGGCTCAGCAGTGCCATCAGACTGTTTCTTGCATTCCTCCCGGTCCCTGTGAATGAAGACTCGGAACACAGTCAAGGCGTTGATTGAGCACCAGAGTGCCTTTATTCAATTGGAGAAAGGAGGACGGGAGAGGTACGGGGAAAGATGGGACTCATTCTCTGTTGTTGAGGAGAGAGCGGCTCAGAGCTCGTGTTGCTGCCTGGTGCCTGGGACTGCAGGCCTGACTCCAAGTCCCCCTCCAAGACGCTCGGCTTCTCCTCAGTGACACTGACTTGGTCCTGCTTGGAGGTGCTGCTGTCGGGGCACTCGGGCTGTGTTTGGGCTGGGCTGCACTGCAAAGGCACCGGGCCACAGTCCAGGCTGGTGACTGTGGTTTCTGGCAGGCAGAATTGATCACCTGAGGAATTCAGCTTTATTTGCCTTCATCTGTGTTTCCTCTTGCTGGATCTCATGCACTCTGCTGGCTTCAGTCTGTGTTTCTACTCCAAGAAGAAAATAAATGGGTCTTCACAAACCAGAAAACTGGAAAAGCACCCTCAAGTCTGCTGTTTGAGCCTTCTTCATTTCAAGAGCACATGCTTTTATCTCCTCAGCACTCAAACACTTATTGTTTACATGGAACCTTCTCTCTCCGAGGCTGTAGCCACTGTCTCTTGTCCTGGCAATGGCACCACTGAGCAGATCACCTCCATTCTCTGCATCCTCCATTCAGTATATTTGCACATGGATAAGATCTCCCCGGAATCTTCTCCAGGATTAACAGTCCTAGCTCTCTCAGCCTGGAATACCTGTTTCCATCAGCTGCCACCATCCAGAACAGCCAGCCTTCTTGCGGTCACCTGGCCCAAACATCCCTTTGTCTCTACCCTTGATTCCTGCAAGAGAGATGGGAGCTCGGCACGCACACCATCCTTCCAACACCCCATCCCAGCAGCAAGGGATCACAGCCCTAACACAGCCAAAACAAAAAGGGTGTGCGAGTTTCCTGGTAGCACTCAGTGTGAACAAATCTACCACTGAGCAACACCATGAGCCCCCACTCACCTCAGCAGAGGTCAACCTGTAACCCCAGCCTTCCCCTATCCATGTGCACACGTCCACCCGTGCGCCACCCTGCCTGCTTTGCACACCCCCATGCACTGCATCTTGTGCCCTCCTTTGCATTCACAGACGTGTGTAAACCATCCCTGGGAACACGTACAGGCCTACACCTACCACAAACATCCCTTTGTCTGCACCTGTGTGCAACCCAACTCCTCAGCACACGCACGCGTTTGTGCCACCCTGTCCACGCACTCACCACGTGCCCTCCAGCATCACTGCTGCCTCCTCCGGTACCGTACCCGCAGATGCTTCAGAGCTCATTAGCATGGACTTCCTTCCTCGCCTCAGCATCTGCTCCTGCGCTCACCTTCATTCCTACTGAGATACCGTCCGCTTCCAGCACCAGCTGACCTGCAAGACAGAGAAAGGAAAGGTGGGATTCATGCAAACGCAGAAGCCCAAGGCTGCATCATCACCACGTATGGCAGCCTTGGGAAGTCAGCTGCAACAACAGCCTTTGTCAGAATGGAAACAGGCACCGTCAATTAAGTGTGACCTCCAAAGTCATTGCCACCATCAGAAATAGGCACAGAAATCGCTCACTTCACTGCAGGTGGTTACCTCCAAATTCTTTTGCTTTGGGGAAAATGTGGGCACGGAATTGAAGGACACCAGAAAAGTGGCATCTACTTCCCTGGAGGTGGTTAAGCTTGGAAGCAGGACTTGAGCAAGAAAAGCTTCTCAGCTCCTTGTAAGGCAGTAAGTGATGGGGTGATTTCCCATCCCTGCAGAAATCCTGACCTCTGCCACAGGTGGGTGAGTGACACAAAAGCTGTGTCCTTGGTTCTCAGCCTTACCTTCTCATGCTGTTCATCCTGCTCTGCAGCTCCTGCTCTGAATAGTCTTCTTATGTTCCCATGGGGCAGGTAGAAAATGAAGACACGGCCCCTGCCACCAAGGTCAGCTCTGCAGCACACATGACCTGAGGAGCACTTGGCTACTCATGCAAACTGTGCAGTGTAAGGAAGATTGTTGCCTGTTGCACTTCTTCTTCTAATGGCTCAGAAATTAATTTTCCTACGTAGAAAATGGGAAAGGAAAATAAATAAATATATAAATAAACAAATAAAGCAAAAGCCTGACACAAAGCAGACGTGATTGTAACTATGGAATTCAGGAGGGCAAGGGATTTGCCCTCTATACGAAGAAGCTGACTGCAAAGGACCAAGAACAGCCATGATCAACGTTGAGAACTTGCGGGTCAAATTAGAGACTGAACCAATCATGGGCTTCTGGAGGTGAGGGTCTGCTCCAGGCTGCACCTGTGCACCTGTGTGCAACCCATCTCCTCAGCACACCCCTGTGCAAGCACACATTGTTGCCACTGCGTGTACACACTATCTGTGTGCTCACACGCACTCACGCGTCCACATCCTGTAGTGCAGCCCTGTGCGCACACACACAGACACATGTGTAACCCCTTCCTTTCACTCCCAAAGTGCACGCACACAGCAGTACCACAATGGCCTTGTTCAGCTTCAACACTCTGCACACCCCTGTGCACACACATGTATGTGCATGCTCGTCCTTGCACACATACCCACTGACCTGCACACACCTGAGCAACCCCACTGCTTTGGACACTCATGAACACAAACGTGTGCAACACCATCCATGCACAAATCCACACACACACAAATGGAAGAGTCTGAATTCCTAATTGAATGGGAATCCAAGTGCAAAACTCCAATTTTGCAAATTCGCTAAATTTTTAGATACCAAGTGCTTTAGTTTGGTAGAAGACATGAGGGCAAGTAATGGACTCATTGAATGGATACACTCAGTAATGGAAAATCCATGCACTTTATCAACCAAATTAAGGAATGAATTTTTACCTTAAAAAAAACCTAAGGAATGAATGTTTACCTTCTGGATTTGAGGGATGTCTCTTCTGCCTGGTTTGGCCAAAGGAAGCCTAAGGTTATTTGCCTTTGAATAGGAAAGCCCTAAGAGAGCGAGAAGAGTTAACCTGGACAGCGTTACCCAGGGTTGTGGGAACAGCTGAATGATTTTTGAGAACTGGTCAACTCGTGAACCTGAGACCTGGGATCCTCCATCCTAGGGTGGAACTTTACTGGAGCACGTGGATGCCACAGCAACAAAAGAACTGTGTACAACAGACTGAGAGTTTGCCGAGTGTCTTGGTTTACAGAAAGCACAACTAACTCAGCAGCAAGTGACATACTTGGAATAGGAGATTACAGCTGGACTTTGAACCTTAAGGACTGCCAGGAAAGAAGCCATCTACTAAACCCCTGAGCTGCAAACTGCCAAGGAAGTCCATACTTTCCCAGTAATGACAGGAGGGTGCCAACCACGGATACACAGCTACGGACTGATGGTAAACTTCAAACAGCATCGAGTGAGTAAGGGATAGCCAGGGTGCACTGGTGCTCAATGTTCAGGAAGCCCATAGATCTACACTGGGCCAAAGGACACTCATTTTATTACCTCATACAGTGTTTACTGTATTGGAGGCAAAAGCGGGACATTCGTTCTTACCAAAAAAGATTATCGAAACACCAAGCCATCCTGGTAGAGCAGGGCAATGTAGAAATAACTGTAACTAATACTGTCAACCCAGTATCTTTCCTTAGCGGAACTCCCGGATTGCACGACTGCTTGGAAACAACTGAAGCTGCACATTCCAGCTGCTCGGTCGGACCTGAAGGATGAACCCTCCGAGGATGCAGAATACACCTGGTTAACCAACAGCTGCAGTTTGATGAGACAAGGAGACTGTAAGGCAGGACATGCAGTAACTGCTACTGACCAGGTCATAGAAGCACAACCACCAGCTGTGGGGACTTCCCCTCGGAAGGCTGAAATAACTGCCTTGACCAGAGCCTTAATTCTATGGACAGATGCTAAATATGTGTTTGGGGTGCCACACGCTCATAGGACCATCTGAAAGGAGCAAGGATTGCTCACACACAAGGAAAACAGCGCGATGTAAATCTACCAATGGCTACTAGAGGTGGTAAAGGACATCAGAAATGTAACACTGCACAGGAGACAGAAAATAAGGTGATAGATCAGATGGCAGAACAGGCAGTTGAAGAAGGCTTCAATTCCAGATGGTACACTTAAAACCTCTGAACCCAAGTCAAAACCTGTAAAATATTCTAAGGAGAACAGGAGTCTAATTAACGATTTAGAAGGGAAGAGAGCAAGCTGACAGATGGGTGCAAACCCAGATGGACACAATGTTATGCCCTTTTGTGTTTTATGGGAATTGGTTAGAAGGGAAGATCAATATTGGGCAAACCAACACTACAAAGTACAATCCCAGGACCAGGAACAGGGCACAAGTGGGCCTCACGGGAAGGGGCCTTCCAGGGCAACCATGGCAAATTGATTTCACACAGCTCCCAAGAAAAGGGGGGTATCGCTGTAGGAAAATTTCTGTCACCTTAGAAACAGTTCAGGATGCTGCTGCAGATGCCTGATGGACAATCCAAGAGGAGGCATCCTGTTTATCCAAAGTTGAATTGCAACATGGGGTAGGCAGGGATAACACTGACTGGGGAACAGTTTTCTCTGGACTATGGGATAAACTTGCTAGTTGCCAAATTTGGGATGACTGAAACAGCTTTTCTTAGCCTGCATCACCTTGCTACTCTTTGTGTGTTTTGCTTGTGTTGTTATAAGATGCTCTTTGTGTCTGTGCCAGGATACCAGAAGGGAATATATGAGGTATAGGAGAGGCATGAGCTAAGGTAAAAGGTAGAGAGCGGGACTTATTTCAGGACATGTCAAGATAGAATAAAATAATCTAGCAGGTGGAAGCCCTGCTAGATTAAAGAAAGGGGGGAACTGAATAGTGAAAAAGGACTCCATAGTAGCTGAAAGGGGAACACTTTGCTACAGAAAAGGGAAAGGGGGCCTCGCTAAGGCAAAGAGTAGTTACAGATAGATAGTTTATGTTAAGGGAGGACAGAGAAAGGGGGAATTACAGACACTTACTCAAAACAAAACCAGAAAAGAGGGCAGCAAAGATAAGAAGGAACTGTCCGGAGACCTCTGACAAGAAGAAGGATTAGATACCCCCGGGCAAGATGATGCTGACATGGGAGAACGATAACGGCAGATAACACCAAGAAGGAAACAGAAGAAGAATTTCACCCCAAAACAAAGACAAGGGTCGCGGGGAATGGGGTCAGAGGGAATGGGGTCAGAGGGAATGGGGCCATAGGGAATGTAATGAATATGTAATCAAACTGGGGAGGAGACTATTGATCATGTATTAGCTTGACTTATGTCTGTAACACACTTTTCTCCTTACGGTGTGCAAGTTTGGAGGAGCTATCCCCCTTGCACCCGGCGCTGCGCAACGCTGGAATAAACATACCTGCTTTATAACCAGTCTCTGGATTATAGAGTTTGATTCTGCAAGTCAGTACCACAATGTCCTTGTGCAAATCCAACCCTTTGCACACAGCTGTGCACGCACATACATGTGCATGCTCATCCTTGCACACATACCCACTGACCTGCACACACCTGAGCAACCCCACTGCTTTGGACACTCACGAAAACAAATGTGTGCAACACCATCCATGCACAAATCCACACACACTCACACACACACACACAACTCATGGAACCCCACTGCTTTGCACAATCCTGTGCACACTCACGTGTGTCATGCACTGATTTCCCAGCCGGTCCTCGTGAGGTCTCTTACTTAGGACGGGAGTGCAGGGGAGCAGCCAGAAGCTGTTTGCATTCCCTGCTGTCTGCTGGGCAGGTTTGTTGGCGATGCTCGGGTTGCTTTGCTTTCCCTTGGGAGGTGGGAAGGAGCTTTGTATGGAGGCACATCCCGTGCCAGAGCATCCCGATGGCACGCGTGGGATCAGCAGGTCTGTCAGAGAAGTGGGTGAGGTTGCACGCCAAGCTGCAGCAGAGGAAGGGGAGGAGGTCCCAGCACAGCTCTGCACCACGCTCTGCCACGCTGGGCAGCTTGTTCCTGGCTCAGCAGTGCCATCAGACAAGAAGCAGGGAAGGAAATCAAGGATGGGGGTACCATCAAACAGAGTCCGTGCAAGCCTGTGCAAGACAAACAGACCCAGAGCTTGTGTTTTTTTTCTGCTTTTGTAGCATTTGTGTGCTGTAGCTGAGCAAAAGGTTCTGCTGCTTGATTCTTCTTCTGCAACAGCCACCTACCGGTAAATGGCTGCGGGGATGGAGGATGTGACAGAAAGCATTTGTCTGCACGACAGTGTAGTTACACTTGGTCTAGAGAGTGAGAGAGGGCAGGCAGCACTGCCTGATGTTGGTCAGGGTGAGCTCCTTCTTCCGCAGCGTGATGATGGCAGGGACAGCTCAGAGGTGGGAGCTGGGAATGGACACGGCAGGAGGACAGAGGTGTGAGGGAGCAGCCAAGGCAGCGAAGAGCATCAAAAGGCCCTGAAAAGCATCACAAAGCCACAGCCAGGATGCTTGGGGTTTTCATGAGCAGCATCCAGGATGCTAGAGACTGTTTGCTCCCCTAAAAAATGGTAACAGAGCTCTCGCTGCGGGCATCACAAAACCAGGCAAAATGGGAACACACCCAGAGCTCTGCTGCACGCACCCCACAGTCAGAGCATTGCAAGCTGAGCTGCCTTGCTGTTTCTTGCATTCATCATGGTCCCTGTGAATGAAGACTTGGAACACAGTCAAGGCGTTGATTGAGCACCAGAGTGCCTTTATTCAATCGAAGAAAGGAGGACGGGAGAGGGACGGGGAAAGATGGGATTCATCCTCTGTTGTTGAGGAGAGAGTGGCTCAGAGCTCGTGTTGCTGCCTGGTGCCTGGGACTGCAGGCCTGACTCCAGGTTCCCATCCAAGGGCTCGGCTTCTCCTCGGTGACATTGACTTGGTCCTGCTTGGAGGTGACGCTGTTGGGGCACTCGGGCTGTCTTTGGGCTGGGCTGCACTGCAAAGGCACCGCACAGGTCGCCCATAGAGAATTTCATATGGGCTTCATCCTTCCTTGGTTGGGATTTTCTTCGAATTCTCACAAGTGCCAGAGGCAGTGCTTGCAACCATGGTATCCCAGCCTCTTGGCCAACTTTTAGTATTTGCAGCTTAGATAAATGGCTCCTCTTTTCCACTTGGCCACTTGACTGTGGCCTGTAAGGTGTATGCAACTGCCAATTGATTCCCAATAAAGTACTGACTTGTTGAACCACTTTAGCAATAAAATGGTGGCCTCAATCTGAAGAGATTGTTCCTGGCACCCAGAACCTTGGAATTATTTCTTGTCACAAAACTTTTGTTACTTCCCTGGCCTGGTTAGTCCGGCACGGGTATGCCTCAGGCCATCCTGGAAAGGTATCTGCTAAAACTAACATGTATCTGTACACCCCTTTTCTTGGGAGCTCTGAGAAATCTACCTGCCATTATTGTCCTGGATAATTTCTCTCCCTGTTTGCCCTAACTGAACTTTGTGGCCTGTGTTAGGATTATTTGGTAAACAAACTTCACATTGCTGGGTCACTTGCCTAATGGCAGTATACCCATTTCGGGTGACCACTCGTTGAACAAGATATTTATATAATGCTTCTGCTCCCCAGTGAGTGTTCCTGTGTTCAGTCACCACAGCCCATCATATGGCTGCTGGAATCATTCTTTTCCCTTGTGCTGGAAAGCTCCATCCTTCCTCTTTTACCTGCCCTTCCTGATAATTATTTATCGAGTTCCAATACTCTTTGAAGTGCTTTGGCTCACCATCCACCTGCATGTTACCACCTGGAATCAAGGAAGCCTCCACCACCTCACCCTCTGCCGCTCGCTTTGCTTCTCTGTCAGCCAGCGCATTTCCCATTCCTTCAGCACTGTCTCCCCTTTGCTGGCATCAACAGTGCATTTTAGCAACCTTCTCCAGCTGTTGGACTGCCTCCAGGAGTCTGGCTATTTCTTCAGCGTGTTTAAGACCTTTCCCTTGGCTTGACAACAGTCCTCTTTCTTTCCATATTGCTGATATTGGTGCATGAACAGCACTAAGGCATATTTTGAATCAGTCCATATCTTTATCTTCCCATGTCGAACAAAGCTGCTCCCGTCTGTGTATCAGGTGTCTTCCGCATCCTCCAGTGGTTCTTCTTTCAAGTCTCTGCGACTGGAATAGACTGCTTCCATAGTCTCTAAACAGTCGTGAGACACAGGTTCTCCTGTAATTGCACTAAGAAAAGCAGCTGATTTACAATATTTGTTACTGTTATTTCTCCATCATCTTGCTCCACTAGAATGGCCTGATACTTCAAAAATCTCTGAGGGGAAAGCCAATGTCCCCCTTTCACCTCCAGCACTGTAGAGACCGTGTGGGATACCAGTGCAGTTCTCTTCTGCCCCATTGTCCTAATGCTGGGGCCTTCATTAACTCCTCTTTCAACTGCTTTCAACCGGGCCACAGTCCAGGCTGGTGACTGTGGTTTCTTGCAGGTTCACGTCAGCCCCTTCAGCAGAACTAGGAGAAAGGACTGGCTGAACAATGATGACCTCTTTCTCTCTGTCTCTGCTGTCACTCAGAAGGCTTTCATTTGAATTGCAGCCTGACTCCAAGTCCCTCTCCAAGAGTCTCAGCTTCTCCTCAGTGACACTGCCTTGGTCCTGCTTGGAGGTGCTGCTGTCGGGGCACTCGGGCTGTGTTTGGGCTGGGCTGCACTGCAAAGGCACCGGGCCACAGTCCAGGCTGGTGACTGTGGTTTCTGGCAGGCAGAATTGATCACCTGAGGAATTCAGCTTTATTTGCCTTCATCTGTGTTTCTTCTTGCTGGATCTCATGCACTCTGCTGGCTTCAGTCTGTGTTTCTACTCCAAGAAGAAAATAAATGGGTCTTCACAAACCAGAAAACTGGAAAAGCACCCTCAAGTCTGCTGTTTGAGCCTTCTTCATTTCAAGAGCACATGCTTTTATCTCCTCAGCACTCAAACACTTATTGTTTACATGGAACCTTCTCTCTCCGAGGCTGTAGCCACTGTCTCTTGTCCTGGCAATGGCACCACTGAGCAGATCACCTCCATTCTCTGCATCCTCCATTCAGTATATTTGCACATGGATAAGATCTCCCCGGAATCTTCTCTAGGATTAACAGTCCTAGCTCTCTCAGCCTTTCCTTATAGGAGAGATGTTGCAGTCCCTTTATCATCTTCTGAGCCCTCTGTTGGATTACGTTAGGTATGATTCTTGTAACAGAGAACTCAGATCAGGACACGATGATCGATGTGTGGTCTCAACAACGCTGAACTGAGGGGAAGGAACATCTCTCTCAATCTGCTGGCAGTACCTTGCTTATTTGCAGCACAAGGATATCATTAAGTTATTTTTGGTGTATTTTTTCTTTTTCTTTTTTAAATTCTTTTTTCTTTTTTTCTTTTTTTTTTTTTTTCATCAAGTTCACATTTCTGTTTCACATTCACTCTGTATCATTCGCTATGTAGCTCCAGGGAAAGATGGGACTCATCCTCTATTGTTGAGGAGAGGGTGGCTCACAGCTCGTGCTGTTGCTTGGAGGCAGGGACTGGTGGTCTGATTCTACATCTGCCTCCAAGATGCTCGGCTTCTCCTCACTGATGCTGACCTGAGCCTGCATGGTGGTGCTGCTGTCGGGGCACTCGGGCTGTGCTTGGCCTGGGCTGTCCTGGGACCCCTGCACTGGGTCGCAATCCAGGCTGGTGCCGGTGGTGTCTGGCAGGCTCAGGTCAGCAGCTTCCGGAGGGATGGGATGAATGAGGGCTTGAATGACGATGACGTTCTCGTCTCCATTGATGGTGCCATATGGAAGGCTGTCGACTGAAATGCAGCACCCTGTGCTTCCTAACAGCTCTGCGTTGATGGAAGCACAGGATGCGCTGTCGTCCCATGCCCGGCGTCTTCGGGGAACACAAGGGCTCGGGTCCCCTAGGAAGGAGTAGATGCACAGCGGTTAGTGTCAAACGTTCACAAGATGAATCATGCTTTAAAGAGGTCCTTGGCATTTGGCTATGTAGTGGTGGTGGGCAGAAGCAAATAGGCTTCTAGCAACAGTGTCATTGTCTCGACAGTGATCCTCGTGCAGGTGCAGCTCTTGTGTTGACAAGAGACTCATTTGGGAAAGACAGGGGTGAACCAAAGATGTCAGGCACGGGCTCGAACGCCAGAAGGAGGTACAAGCCCACTGAAAGCATGAATCCTACCTGTGCTGCTGACAAGCAGTGTTTTGAAAGCTGGATTTGCACCCTTACCTGCCAGGACCAACACTTCTGCTTCTAAGGGATCGCTGGCACTGCTCTGCAGTTGGCGTTCGGCTGCAGGGGATGGTTTGCCCAGGCAGAAGCAGGAACGCCAACTGCCAGCTGGTGCCTGCTTCCTCTTCATGGGCACACTTGGTCTGGAGAGAAAACAGAGCATGCTGCCAGTCGTGGTGCAGGGTGAGGGAAGAGCTGCTCCGAGCCCTTGCTGACAGTTGCCCGTTCCTGGCAAACCCACCCGACCAATGATGATAGGGGCTGGAAAGGGAAGTCCTCTTTACCTTTCAGATGGAGAATCAATGACCGCGTGGAAGTTCCTCAGATCAGCTGTGGGGCCTTCCTCCACCTCGACATCGCTGCTCTGTGTCGCCGTGGGAGGGCTGCTCTGGCCTCTCCTCTCTGCCTGTGCCTCCTGCACGGTGAGCAGCTTTGTGGCAGGAGGAGACACACACACAGACTTGGGCCCGGCAAGAGAACTGTGCCCTGCAAGGGGAAACCACAGGTAAGAGGGAGGATCAGAAAGCAGCAGCACAGCCATCCCAGTTCTGCATTTCTCTCAGACTTGCTTATCAGAGCCACTGCAAGAAGAGGAGCTCAAAGTAACCGTGTGCTCAGAGGTATGCTCGTGGCAAAGGACACAGCCACAATTAAGAGCAGCTCACTGTATCGAAACAGGCAAACAAAAACCCTAGAAAAACTAGGGGCAGGGACCTCAGAAAGCTTTGCTGCCACACTTCAATCAAGCTTCGCCTGCTTGCAAAAAATCTTAACAGCTGTGACGGTTTTCTCCATGTAAGTTATGGGTTTGGACACTCTCAGGATCCAGGAACGGGGCACCATATTCCAATCTAAACCCAGAAGCCTGCTGTCTCCTTGACAGCAAAAGCATTTTCAAAGGTCTTGGAGAAGGCCTGGCTTGGATCAAGGTGTCAGATCAAGATCAAGCTAATGGAGAAAGACGCTCACCTGCTCCCTCTCCCACGGCTGGTGTGGATGTGGAGGGGAAGAGGACGTCTGTGTGGCTGATCAGGAACTCCACCACAGCTGACTGCGTCTGCAGCTCCTTGCAGGCAGCTTCTCCATAGGCGCAGGCAGACTGGCTCCGCTGGGATCTGAAGTAAAGGCAGATCTTACAAGTCATTTCCCCAAGATCGTTTCCCCAAGTCTGAAATTTGCAGCAAAAACTGACAAGTTGGGCTCAGGAGACTTCCGCAGTGGGCAATCAGCGATGCCACTGACGAAATTCTCCTGGATCATCAGGGACACAGCAGTCCCAGCTAAACAAGTGACTAGAAACTGTCATCTGGAAATTGTGCCCCTGGAGGTTGGGGGAGAGCAGAACTAAGCATCGTGTTGAAACGGAAAAAGAAGTTTACCTTAAGAGGTTTGGAGCCCACACTATGGCCAAGTTCTGAGCGTGCATGTTGGTGACGGAGCAGTTCCCGGCCAGAGACGCCAAGTGTCTCATTAAGTACTGCAGAGTCCTGGAAAACAAGAGGGGCAGATGTTCAGCACCAAAAAGCAAGCCGTGCTGCAGTGCACAAAACAAACCTCACTTCATGCTGGTTGTTGTCATTGCTACTGTCCCCGAATAGGAAGTAGGTAAAACTAAGTGCCACCACGCTGCAGCACCAAGCCCCAGCACAGCACAGCCGCAGCCATTGGCTGCACCAACCGTGCCCCCATGCCAAGGAACTGACCCAGTCAACCAACCCGACGCAGCCTTCAGCCGCTTCAGCGTGCACAGGCATGATGCTGCCAGCGTGAGGCAACACCTGGAATCGCATCATGGCCCTCTGAAAGGCAGCAGGGCTGAGCTCAGCAGACCGAGCGCAGCACTGACCTGTAGTGAGGAGCGGGCAGCTGCTGGATGGTGTCCTGCATTCTGAGCAGCCGCTCCTCCTCCGTGGCAGCACAAACAGCGTCCTGGAAAAAGGCAGGAAGGGATTCAGACACCAGGCGAGAATAGCAAAGGGAAGGGAATTCTCGCAAGCGTCGTATATAGTTTAAGTAAGCACTTCCTGGCACCACCAGAAGTGGCATCAGCCAGAGGCAGGAGGTGGCAAAGACATGCCTCGTGGGGCTAACAGAAATAAGACCTCGGAGCTGGGGCACTGCTGCAACCATCAGCCAGGACGCCCAGGGAAGAGGTACGTGTCATTTCCAAGACATTGCCCTGAGCTTACCGAGAACTTGTCATACAGCTGCTCGGTCAGCAGAGGGTTTGGGAGCTCCCTGAAGTACATCTTGCACAGGGAGCTCACGCTGTGAATGTCTCGGACGCTCAGCTCGGGAACCTGCTCCGACTCGAATTCATGGCTGCAGAGAAGGACACAGGATTGGGCAGAGGGCTTTGAGAAAGAGGAAAGCAAGTCCAAAGCCACACAGAATACAGTCAAGAAAAGGAAGGGGTTCCTCTGAACGCCCGCAGCATGGCACGTGCCCCTGCTGACAGCTGTGTCAGTCGCAGCACTCTTACCGTAGTTGCTGGATCCTGGACGCCACGCCGGACAGGCGGTAGATCCCCTGCACCACGCCATGCTGCTCAACGAACTCGGCGCAGCTCTGCAGGACCTGGGGGACTACAGAACAAGAGCCAGCGGTTAGCTCAGCTTCTTACTCAAGTCCTGCTTCAGCCCGTGCTCTTCTCCCATCCCAGCCACTAAGCCCAGCCGGGCCACCGCTTGCTTCCTCCTTAAAGGAGAAAGCTGGCAGAGACAGCTGTGAGGAAACTGCACAGAGACATGTTCTTGGCTTTCCAGAAATGCCACCACCTAGCAACAGCCTGGAGAAAGTAATTCTGGCAAAGCCACACACACTGCAAGTCCCATCACAGCTCCCTCGGGAATGGAGGAATCCAATCTCAAGTCCAGAAGAGCTAGGAAAAGGCTGCAGGATGCTCTCTTTGGCCAGAAGGCTTCCTGCGTTTTCAGGCTTACACAATTGCTGGGTATGATCTCCCCTTCATCTTTAGATGCCCAGCGGAGGGAGATCTCAGCAATGGGCTGTTCCTTACCATCACGGCCAGAGCGGAGAAGGTGCTCCCCCAGGTCACACCCAAACACCCCTTCCTTCGCCGGCTCCGGCTGCTCCGATCTCCTGGGGCGGGCCTTCACCACCGAGCGAAGGAAGGTGCTGAGCTTGCCCCGTTTCCTCGGCACTGCAAAGAAACAAAATAAAGAAACCAGTTCATTTCAGGCTTGGCTCGGTTGGACGAGGCCGAGCGTAACGCCTTCGACCGAGCACGGAACAACGGGAAGAACATTCCCAACCAGGACACGCAAGAACCGATTTTCCCCGTCCCTGCAAGTGCCCAAGGCCAGGTCGGAAGGGGCCCCGGACAGTCTGCTCTCGACTCCTGCTAAATGCGCAGGCTGGGCACCCAGACTGAGGCAGGGGCCTTGGAGCCTGAGGATGATCCTTTAGACCCCTTCCAATCCCAAGCCATTCCAGGAGGATTCTGTGACTTCCTCAAGCACAACAATAAACACAGTGGGATTGGGCCAGATCTCTGCGTGTTCCCATGGACCTTAATGCAGTCCTCTTGCTAAGCTTGCTCAACTCGGGCATTAACGAACCCCCTGAAAGCCACGCTCTGACCCCATTTTACTAACCCGCATTGTCAAATGTAACATGTGTACCTGGCTTTGGCAATGAATCGACGACGGACTCGGGAACTTTTCCGCTGATGAGTTCCACGCACTCACCAGGGAAAAACCCAACCTGTAACAAGAACAAAAAGACAGCTGGGCATTAGCCCGAGTCCACAGCCAAAGGGAAAGTCCTCTGTCACCGACACAGGGCAACCGTTTGCGTCCGGAAGCCATCCTGTGCAGGCAGAGCAGCTCCAAGCTGAGATTCCAGACTCTACTGAAGTTGGGCTCTCTAGTCAGAAGCGTGTGCCTACCTGAAAGCCACGCTTGCCTCTCCACCAGGGGCTCAGCTCCTTTGGTGGCATAGCAATAATGCACACCAAGTCTCCTACCTGCAAGAGATTGAAACGTCAATCACAGCTTCAGCACAGCTGGCAGGAAAGCACAGCTCAAACGACTGCCTGCTTCTGCGCCGCAGAATAGCCTCAAGCTTGACAGCCATTGCACCAATGCAGCCCCCAAGGCAAGGAACGCCTGGAACTGCTTACCTCCAGGGAGAGCTCATCCGGCCCCTGGGCGACGTAGCGCTTGATAACATGGGCTGCCGCAATCGCTGGAACGTTAAGAGATGACTCCGCACGCACCAGCTGCGGCTTCCACATGTCATCAGCCTGCAAAACAGAGCACAGGCCGTGGTCAGGAGCTGAGGACAAACTCTTTTCTGCAGGAGAGCACATCTGCGGCTCCCTCTGCTGGCTCAACACAGGGAACAAAGACAAGTCAGAGCTTCACACTGTACCTCCGTGCCCACCACCTCAGGCCCACTGCTGATCTTGCTGCACTCAAGGCCCATCACACCAGGTGTGACAAGCTGGAACAGAGCAGAAACACACTTCTGTTGTCTCTATTCACACAGCACAGTATGGAGAGACTTCTTCAGAACTACCCTTGCATACCCTGCGGCATAGGCAAGTGTTCGAGAAACTACCCCTTGCTGCAGTCTGTTCCAACGTGACAGCCTATTAGGCAGCATTGTACCAAGTTGCTATCCCTCTGCCAGCAGATGGGGACTCTGGCACAGAGCAGCAGATGCATTCGCCCAGAGCGCTCTGACAGTGCGACAGAAGGGCATTAGACAGCACCCTTCTGAGGGCTGAGCTGGAGGGCAGTGAAGAAACCCATGGCATGCAAAACAATGTGGTAGGACAAACACGACACATACCTGGCAACAAGATCACCTCAGGCTACCTGCAGCAGTTCCTGGTCACTCTGCTCAGATCTTATGAGAGCAAAAGCTGCACCAAGGCAGTGGGCGGAGGGTGGGCAGAGGAGAGAGAAAGAGCAGGTCAGTGAGCAGGGCTAAGACAGCCATGGCATAACGCACACAGCACAATCGTCCCATCCACTTGCTGCAAGACATGCTGAGTCTCAGGCTACGGGATGCCTGTCCGCCCAGCAACTTGACGATGCTTCCACAATTGAGCACAGAAGATGATGGAAGAAGCATGGGACGGGTGCCACCCTTACGGACACCCCCTTTGGAACATGCCTACCAGGGGAAAATGACGTCTGATGCTCAAGAGTAAGCAATACGGTGCTGGGAGCTCCGACAGCCAGCACTTCTCAACACCTCGCTGCCCACCCGTCCATCCTACGCTGGCTCAGCTTACCTACAGGATGCTGCGCACGATGCTACTCAAACAAAGGCACTAAACGCACAAGAACAACAAGAAAACCAACCACTCCGAACTCCTACTCGCCCACAAAGGAACACAGAACGCACCGCTCCTCCCCTCATGCCAGCCGCTTATGACATCACCAACGGCCACCAGCCTGCTCCACCATGACTCCCCACAAGGGGGGGAGGCATGACCACGTGGTCAAATGTGATTCCAACACGGCACCACAACATTGCAGAACTCACTGTGGGGTTGGAATTACGTCCTGGTGTGGCAGCGCAATGGGAGGTGTTTGGGCACAGCTGAAGAGCTGGCTGACTCCTGACGTTTCCAAAGGAGGGTGCCAGATTCACTCTCAGCATTCTTTTGCAGGGCTCTTTGGGATGCTTCAAACCCATTTCACTGACTAGGTCACTTCTAGAATGTTCAGCTGACAAATGCTCGTTTTGTCTGGGTAACGCCTCTATGCATCATGAATGAAAAATAAAATTAAATGGGCACGCCACCCTGTGAAACTTACCTCTCTGCTCTTGTTGTCAGCCAGACACCTAAGATGAGCATTATGTGTCGCTGCTCCTGAATGGAGATGCACCCAAGTCTGTGTTCCACTCTGCTCCACCTAAGTGTCTAAAAGAAACACAGGCAGAGATGATTAGAAGATCCTTTGCGCAGACGAAAGCGCAGGCTGCACGCCTATTCTCTTTAGCAAGAAATACTACTTGAGAATCCACAGACAGTTTTATGAGAGGTAGTATGAAAGATGAACAGAAAGGAAATAGATTCATTAAAATAACCGAGTTAATCCTCTCCCCATCAAAAAGGAAGCCTTCTGGGCACTGTTAGCAGCACCTCCTACAACACCTTGCACCACAAATTGTGGCACATGCATTTTTTTCCCACAGGCCCCTCGCTTCTGTCGTTAGTGTCAGATTCACTCAGGTTCAAATACGTGGATCAGAACAGCCATTCAGTTCTGCTGAGGCAGGATCCCACCACTGGGATGTCCCCCAGTCCCATTCCCTGCTTCTCCTGGCACGGGTGGGGAAAGGAACAGCAAGTGATATCACCTACCCAGACTTCTGCTGGGCCTTCCATTTGGTCGCCCATCCCAGGGAGAAGCAGGGGAGCTCCCGTGGCACAAAGCTCGCAGCTGGAGAAATCAAGGCTGCCTCTAAGATGGTGCTTTCAAACAGCACGAGTAACTGGATGTAGGACTTGAAACACAAGGGTAACATGAAAAAGCCACCAGTCCCCACGGATGGGGCTGTTCGCAGAGACAACAGCTGCGTGCTTTCCAGCAGTGTGATGCTCACCCAACAAAGCGCTCAGCCAGCAGATGCCTCCAGCGTCTGAGCACCCATTTGGAGATGGTTTTCTTAACATCCAGGCTGAATCTCCCCTCATACAACCTGAGGCCATTCCTTCCACTCCTGTCACTAGTTACATGGGAGAAGAGCAGGACAACCCCCACCCCCACATAACCTCTCTTCAGGTAATTGTAGAGAATGAGAAGGTCCTCCCTGAGCCTCCTCTCTTCCAGACTAAATCATCCCAGTTCCATAAGAAGCTCCCCATAAGATTGTGCTCTAGACACCTCACAGCTTCACTGGTCTCCTCTGGACACATCTCAGCATTTCAGTGTCCTTCTTGCAGTGAGGGGCCCAGAACAGAACACAGAACTCCAGGTGAGGACTCACCAGTGCCGACTACAGGGGGATGATGGATTCCCTGCTCCTGCTGGCTCCAGCCTTCTGCATTCCAACTCCAATCTCAACCATTCCTGCTGTAGTAGGACTTGAATCCTCATTTGGGGCTGCAGCTCAACAGGTCAGCACATCAAAAATAACACAACGTGCAACTGGAAGACGTGTCTCAAAGCCCAGAAAATCCAACTCTCTGACCTCGGCACAACTCACCAACCAAGAGCCAGGCCTTGACAACTTGGCTGATCTGAGCACGCGGGAGGGGGCCAGACAGTGGACCACAAGTGTCCATTTCCACTGCAGCTCCCTGTAGAGAACAGCACCAATCAGCAGGCGTGAATGAATTCATTGACAAGCTGCACAATGAGTCTGTTCTTTATAAAAAAAAAACCCACATCAATTCCTATTCAAAAAAGGGAGGAATTAATAAAGACCAAGAAAGTTCCTGTCCCTATGCCTCATTCTGTCACCCCAACTTTCCTTGCCTCATCCCCAACTCCTGGATGATGTCCACAAGCTTAATGGCAGGTCTCAATCCCATAAGATTCCTTTCACAATACTCCATCAGAAAGGATGTTACACTTGTTCTATACACTCAAGCAGACTGAGCATCAGTTTCTCAGTCACTTAAAACACACAGAAGCATCCAAACCCAGAGCACACACATCCCTTCCTGTGGTACTGGATCCCACAGCTCACCTTCACACCTCTGTCGATTCCTGGTGTTTTACACCCATGCAGCCTCGCTACGGTTCCATGGGTGTCACCCAAGACCTGCAGGACCTCTTTCTCCGCAAACCCCACCTGCAGGCACTGGCTCATGACGTTCACCACCTGCCCTCCTGCGCAAGAACAAGCATTAAGAACGAGAGCAAAGTGCATCGGATTCAACCTGGCCTGCTCCGACCCTCAGTCCTGCCAGGGATGCAGACTCATCCTCAGAGCCACGCTGGACATCAACACATGCATCATTCTTCAAACACCCCATCCCAGCAGCAAGGGATCAAAGCACTGGGACAGCAGAAACAAAAATGCTGTGAGAGTTTCCTGTTGGCACTGACCATGAACAAATCTACAGCTGAGCAACAGGACAGGAGACAAACAGCAGAAAACAACCAACCTGCAGAACTAACTCGTTTGGGGTTGGCCCAGATGTTTGCATGCTCCCTTTCCACGGCCCAGGCCAAGCTTGATGAGCTGCTCCTCATTTGCACAGGGGGAGAACGCTGCAGATGGGATGTGGGGGCTATGCACACCATGCCTTTCTCCTGCTTTTCCTCTCTCCATCTTCCATTAGCAAACAGCATCTCCAAGCCTTCCTTCCTGAAAAAATCACTGGTAAAAAAAGAACTGGCAAGCTTGCTTTTAAAATTGCCTTGTTTATACAGCTTGATGCTTTAAAGCAGAAGCTCACCTAGCAATGACCTACGTCAGACAAGCTCAACCTGCAGGGAAAAGTTATTTCTCTCTGTCTACAGGCTTTGCACACATTCACAGGTGCAACAGTCTGCCCAGATCTCAGCACAACTTTACTAATGGCAGAAATCCAGTTTATGCCCGCCACGTTTTTCTCTCTTCTGAAACACTGTACTGCTGCAAGAAGCAATGATGCCAGTAAAGAATCACATAATTGGAGCTGGAAGGGATCGCTAGAGACCATTCTCCTGCTGGCCACGCTCCTTTAAATGCACCCCAGGATCCCACTGGCCTTCTTGGAAAATATTTCCACATTAGGCATACATTTCAAGGAGGCTCCAGACAAGTAAAGACAGGGGAAAGCACTGGCAAGCCAAAGCAGGGCAAATTTTCCCACACTGCGTTAGCTACAGGGACAATAAATCATGCCCCCAAACTGCTTGCACTAGAACACCCAGCCTGAGATCATAGAAGCTGCCGAGATACGAGTTTATCACAACCCAGAAGTCCTTTAGATCGTGCACTCCCTGGTGCAGTGACACTGGAGGATCAGAATCCTCGGAGAAAAGAACCGGGCCTGCTCAGCTCCTTCCCACCCTCCCAAGGAAAAGCAAACCAACCGCACCGCTGCCAGCACAACCCCGCAGCACACAGCAGGGAACACAAACAGCTACCCAGTGCTCCCCTTCACTCCCAGCCTAACTACGAGTCCACCGGAGGATTCAGAGGGAAATCAATATAGAACACTTGAGTGCACACAGGACTGAATAAAGCCAGGATGGAATTGCACACGTGTGTGTGTGTGCACAGGGCTGCACAGAGCACATCTCCCTATTGTCCACCCTATAGACATATCCCCCCGTATCAGAGAATCATAGAATGGCCTGGGTTGCAAAGGACCGCAGCAATCATCTAGTTTCAACACCCCTGCTGGGTGCTGGGATGCCAACCACCATACCGGGCTGCCCAGAGCCACATCCAGCCTGGCCTTGAATGCCTCCAGTGATGGGGCATCCACAACTTCCATTCCCCCTTGTCCTATCACTATCCACCCTCATAAACAGCCCTTCTCCCTCCTGTTTGTGCGCTCCCTTCAAGTACTGAAAGGCCACAATGAGGTCTCCCCGCAGCCTTCTCTTCTCTAGGCTAAACAAGCCCAGATCTCTCAACCTCTCCTCATAGGAGAGCTGCTCCAGCCCTCTGATCAGCACAGTGGCTCTCCTCTGGACCAACCCCAACAGCTCCACATCCTTCCCAGGCCTGGACACAGTACTGCAAAGAGGACCTCACAAGAGCTGAGTAGGAGGGGACAATCACCTCCCTCTCCCTGCTGGCCACCCCTTTTTCAGTGCAGCCCAGAACACACGTGGATGTATCTTTTTTCATACTTAGATTCCCATCTATGTACATATATAGACCACACCTACACCCCCACCATCTGCTAGAACTCCATATTCCTCCCCATAGCACCCAACAGCCCCCAGGAGCCCCATATCACCCTAAGGCCCCCACAACCCTCTCTCTCTCTATACACCACCCCTTCAAGTCCCATACCTGCCCATATCCTCCAATAGCTCCCCACAACCCCTACACACCCTCATAGCCCCCTAGAGCCCCTAGTCCTCCTATGGCCCACCACAGCCCCATATTCCCCCTAGAGTCCCCCTCAACTCTCTGTAGGCCTTTACAGCCCCTGCACAGCTCCCTACAGTCTTATATGACTACCTAGAGTCCCCCCACAGCCCCCTACTTTCCTATATCCCCCAGTGGCCCCCCCACATCCCTCTATGGCCCCTGAAGAAAAAACAAAACTAGAGCGGTGCACTTAGAAAGAGACCATTGAAAACAAATGCAAAATGCACACCTGCACAGGCTCACAGGGAAAACTGCAAGAGAAGCAATCTACACAGAGAGATGCTTTCCCTAGCTGCCCCCCCCAGCTCCATATCCCCCCTTTCCCCCCTCCCAGTCCCAAATCCCCCTCTGCCCTCCCCCCCAGCCCCATATCCCCCCTCTGCCCCTCCCTCCCAGTCCCATATTCCTTTCTGCCCCCCCCCCCCCCAGTCCCATATCCCCCTCTGGCCCTCCCCACACAGCCCCATATCCCCCTCTGCCCATCCCCCCCAGTCCCATACCGCGTTCTCCCCCCCCCCAGCCCTCTCCCCGCACCAGTGCCGTTCTCCCCGCACTCCGGCGCAGCTGTCCTCAGCACTCGCTGCCGTGGTGCCGGTTTCCGTCCCGATGCAGCTCGCACAGCCCCGGCTGCCGCGCCGGTCCCGTTCGGCCTCGGACCGGGCTGCGGGGGCCGCGCTCTGTGTGGAGCCGCCCCTCCAACGGCCGGGACGCAACGCTGGTTCCCGCGCACTGCGGCTCAGCCAATCGGAGCCGGCGGAGCTGCCGCTGCCCAATGGGAGGCCGGGGGAGGGGCGGACACCGGTCAGGAGCTGGGAGCCAGGAATGGCCGCGGGGGGAGGACAGAGGTGTGAGGGAGCAGCATCCAAACAGCAGGAAAAACAGCACTGAACAGCAGCACAAACCACAGACAGGAAGCTCGGGCTGATCGAGAGCAGCACCGGGATGCGAGAGATCGTTTGCTCCCATCCACAATGGCAGCACAGCTCCTGCTGCAGGAGTGCCTTAGGAATCCAACTCCATCCCCACAGAGCAGAGATCAAGCAGGTATGATCGTGGCGTTCCTGAGACCCCATGAGCATCAGCCCCTCCCCCTTGCGTAGTGAGTGGTGGGGGTGGGGGTGGGATGAAGGCTCATCGTCTTCCTCGCCTTCAACTTTCCACCCTGCGGGAGGGGCACCCCCCAACCTGCTTCCAGCTTGCCCTGAGGACATCTAATCACCACGCTGTGCTGGGGCTGTTCCACCCTGATCTTCATGGCCTTCATCCCCTTCTTTCCTCACACTTAGTGTCTGCAGCTCCCCCTCTCTCTGCCCCCCCCTTGCAGCAAGCACAACATTGGTTTTTTGAACTAGGCTTTACAGCACCTTTCTGGGCATGTGATACTTACTGCATAAGTGATTGCATCTGTCATGAGCAGCCTGTTTTCTGTCTTGTCATGGATGGTTACCTGGTCTATTAGGCAATGATGCACTTGATAAGTACAAAGGTGTTAATGTCTTAATATTCTGTTTCTACTCAGAATACTGACCAAAGGAATAAGTTTGATGTCAGCAGTGGAGAAGCTGTGGACAAAGATGGCAAAGTCTTGGAGATGGTGTCTCAGTAAGTATGCTGGGAGGGGGGGGGAAATAAAGGATGCTTCTTTCTTGCAGTTTGCCACCCTCACATCTGGTCATGTTACACAGGATGTTAGTTACACAGGATCACGGAATACCGGCATCTTCACCATCTTGCAGTTCTTAAAACAGAAGTTTCTTTGGCACTTTTTGCTCTGAGATAGAAATTCAGAGAAGAGTAACATTTATTTGTTTGTTTGTTTGTGTGCTTACTTACTAAATGCATGAAATAAATTAGTTGTGTTTCGATTTAAAGCAGTGTTTTTAAATGCATCAATCCCCATGATGAATGCAAAGAATTAGCTAGTCCCTTGCAAACTAAAGCAAGCTTTCTCCAATAGTTTGAATACTGATGTATCATCCTTTCCGTGAGTGAAAAGTATTGAGTGTTTAAGCAACAGGAATAAGTGTTTGTTCTTAATGCGTAGTTAAGCATTTGAGTGTGAGGAGAAAAAAAAACAACATTCCAGTGTGGGTGGTTTAATGTATATTTTAATTAATAAGTGTTTCCTGTATTCAGTGGAGAAGTGGCAGATGTGGTGTGACAGGAGAAATGTCCTTTGCAGGAGAGTTAATAACAAAAACACCTTGTCTTTTTACTTAGTCCTTTTAAAGAAGGTGAAGGATGACTATACAAGGTTTGATCAGACATAAAAACACTTCAGCATTTAGTTCTGTTATTATCTTCCTTGCTGTATAACGTGGCTCTCGGTGTAAAGGCATAGAAGAAGGTGGCAGTTGTAGGTACATCTTGTATTTGTACGCCAGTAAGATTAGTAAGTTATTGTTATATTCTTATAAAGTTCCCGATACCTTTCATAGCCTTTGTTAAATTAGGTTGTTCTGCCTCTAGAGCAGCTACGAATTTGAGAAGTGCCTTTGTGAGTCAGGAAAAGATCTGTAGCGTAGTATCCCATTTCCAGTGGGGAAAGAAAAGAACGGTGCAAGCATACATTTTTACTTCTCAAGCACTTCTACTGTCTCCATGGACTTAGCAGTGCGTAGCTCTGCTTTATGGAAACGTATGTGATTTAGTGCTTAAAAAGGAAAGATATTTGCCTTAAGAGCCTTCCAATGTAAGATCCATAAGTACACAAGATGTATTATGTATTTTTCCAGGTCTAATGACATGGCTGATTCACAAGAAGGCAGCAAAGAGAGTGTGCTGAAACCAGCACCTTTCAAAAGAGGCCGAGTGCAGAAACCCAAACCAAACCTAGAAAGAACTGTTGCATGGAGAAAAGACCGCGGACATGAAAAAGATCCTGAAGAGGAGAAGCAGAAGTTGGAGAAGCAGAAGGATGTGCGTTACACCATGTGAATGAAAGCAAGGATTCGTGCCACAAAGATGTAAGCTTCTCAAGCAGCTGCATAGATGTATTTTTGCTGGGCAGTGGTAAGAAAGATTTACCACTTAACCTGCAAGCATAGTATTTGTGTGTCTTATTCCTTCCAGTTAAACTGAACTGTCATAGAGTTTTCTGGTGCTTGTAATTAGATTCTGCTTTCTGTAGAGACAGAGATTATATTTCACTGATGTTTTTGTTGTTGGTGGTGGTGATACCAGATTTGAAAAGAGAAGTGCTGAACAGAAAGGATAATGTTGAAAAAAAAACCATTTCAGATGGAATGTATGCAGAAAAATAACAAATTTTTATCTTTAAAGTATTCGGGGATTTTAGCTGATGAACAAAAAAAAGAACTTAATTTTTGAGGTGTTTTAATACGAGAATGATTAAAGTAAATATTTTTTCTTCCTTTCATTCCAAAAAAGAGATTGGCCAAAAATGTTTTTCTTACTAGAGTGGAACTTGTCTTCTTTTTAGGGAGTGGCTGATGCTCCCAAGAAAAGCCCACAGCAGCTAAAAGCTGTTGAAGATGAGAAAGGACCTTCAGATGTCTTGAAAGACGCTTCAGATTTCAGTACGGGGTAAGATTATTTTTTAAGCGGAGAGATGGAGTGGAGGATGCGCTCCAGGTTGGACGTGTCTGTGACAAGTTCTCCTTTTGGTAAAGAAAAAGGTTAATGAATAAGAATTTAAGAAATGCTGTAGATCTGTTTTGTAGTTTTAGAAATTATGAGCTAGATGAAGGATTTGGTTAAATGTTTACGTTCCTCTCAAGGTTTGACTATAAGTTGCAGTTGTTTTGAAACTGCTTCATTTTTCTTACATTTGCTGACCTGTCTTTCAGGTACAGGTTCTTGATGTTTGATGTGATCTTAGTTGATCTTTTTCATGACGTCCCTTACTTTGCTCTCGTTCTAGCTTCTGCTGAAAATTAAATACAAGCATGTGAAATGTGATTGGAAGAATTCATCTTGTCCCATGCCATCAACTGCCTGTTTGTTTTTTTAGGGAGTCTGGTCCTGAGATCCAAGAAGACAAAACTGTTACTTCATCAGTTCGGTTACTGAGGAGTCGATTCCATAGACCAAAGCCAAATTTCAGAACAACAAGTAGGAAGGAAGAGATGGATATAAATGAAGGTGTATCGCAGGAGGATGCCAACAAGAAGGAAAGTTTGATGCGGAGTAGTCATGAGTCTTGCGTCCCTCCAGATGCAGATGTAAGGCTTTTTCTTTTTTTTTTTTTTGTCAGTTGGATTCCAGCTTCTGAGTTTGTGAAACTGGTAGAAACACTTGATGATGTAAAGAAAAGATAGATTAATCTTTTTAGAAACAATATATTTCTTCAAAAGCTGTGATTTTCTGTGTGGGAACTCTTGTACTTCCAGTTATTTCTGACCTGAGGTGAACTTCATGAAATGACGGTGAAGAAATAAAAGTACTGAAAACATCTACTGAAACCTACATTTCAAGGTGTTTAGTTAAAGAAAGACATACGAATTTTTCTTGGGAAGCCTGTGAAATGATTAGGGAGCAACTAAAAGGAGATGGTCTTTTTGGACAGGAAGTGCTCTGAGCAGTGATTAGTACTGAGCTTTGTGGACATAAAACTATCTCCTTTTTCAGTATGGTACCATGACTTGCTTTTGCTCATATTTGTTTTTCCCATTTTTCAGAAAGCAGAAAACTATGAAGTCCTGCAATCATTGGAATCCTTAGGAAAGGCAGAGTCAGTTGGCCCACAGGATGTTTCTGAAAGCTCAAGTTTTAAGTCCCCAGACACACTTTCTGGATCAGAGTGTGGCAACATGGAGGCCTGTCCACTTGTAGATAATCTGAATGAGACCTCAAGTACTAATGCTGGGTAAGGGTCTAGCTGCTTTTATACCTCGACTAACAAGGAAGGCATTTTAAGAGGAAACTGTTCTGCTGATGGATTTCTAATTGACTAAGAACGTCTAATAAAAATTCTGAATGTTACTACTTGTAGATTTAACGCTAGTTGTATGAAAGCCCCAGTTACTGCTATGCTAAGCATCACATGAATGAATGTTTACTTTCCATTGAGAGAACAGTTTGTGCTGTAAGGGATCTTAAAGACTGTCTCATTTCAGCTGTCCTGCCATAGACAGGGATACCTCCCACTAGATCAGAATGTTCAGATCTGCTAACCAAACTAGCCTTGAACACCTGCCTCTAGGTGTGGGGCACCCATAGCTCTGGGCAACCACCGCTTATCCAGGCTCCTGTGAAGTCTTTCTCCGTGTTTATTATATGCCCACTTTAACTATTGAAATGACTCAATGAGGTTTCCCCCCCAGCCTTCTCTTTTGCAGGCCAAAGGAACTCAGTTCTCTGTCTTTCTGCTCAGGGGAGACTTTTGTGGCTCTGATCATTCTTGTGGTACTTCTCTGCACTTTCAGTAATAGATCTCCATATTTCTTGTGCTGAGGACCCCACAGCTGGATGCAGTACTCTACATGGGGTCTCCTGAAAGCTGAGTAGGTGGGGAGAAACACCTTCCCCACCTTGTTGGCTTCTTTTGGATGCAGACCAGAATATGACTGCCTCTGGGCTGCAAGTGCATGTTGCCAGCTCGTATCCAGCTTTTCATCTCTTAAGCCCTTATCCACTGTGCTGCTCTCATTCAGGTCACCCTCCCAGTCTTTACAGGTGTTGGGCATTACCCCAACCTTTATGCAGGATGCCGTGCTGCACTTTGTTGAGCTTCACGAGATGCACATGGGCTGACTTCTTGTGGGTTGTCTGAATGGCATCCCTTCCTTCTCTCGTTTCAACTTCACCACTCAGTTTGATATCATCCATAGACTTGCGGAGGATTCACGCAACACCACTGTCTCTTTACTGAAGCTTTTAAATAGTATTACTCTCAGTATGGACTCCTGAGAGATGCTGTTTGCTACTGCTTTGCATTTGGACATTGAGCTGTTAACTGGAATTCTTGATTTATTTTGCCCAATGGAAAGGTAGTGACTATAGCATACTTCACTGACACCAATTAGGTGCACCAAAACAAATTATCAAATGTATTCTGAACAAGATTTTGCACATATATTTATAATCATATGTATTCTAAGCAAACAGTGCACTAGCCTCAGGCTGATCAGTGTTCTGCTGGGGGGGGTGTGTAAATTTGGGTAGGAAAGGTTATATGACCTGATGTGTTCATTGCAGGGTGGGGACTGAGGTGGGGTGGTGTCTTGTAAGTGGGGGTTCTTAGGTTGGCTAGGGGGAGCTCTGAACGCCGTCCTCTAGCATCCTGACTTGCATGATAAGTGGGGAGGGGGGTGGAGGAGGGAAATGAACTGTTACAAACAGTATGGGAGGAGCAATTGTTGAAAACTAAGATGAAGTTGTACCTCGGCATTTTCCATGTTGTCTGTTTGCAGATATCCTTTCTCATTCATCAGAGGGGATGCAGTTTCTTTCTTACACACGTTCTTCGTGTGCCCATTAGAATCCCTTGCCTGCATCAGCTTAACTTTCCTGATCCCATTCCTATGCTTCTGTTGGTATCCAAGTATCCCCAGGGTGTGTGTCTGTACTTCCACTGGCTGTGCATTCCCCCTTACGTTTCGGTTGGACTGGGAGGTCCTGGCTCAGCCATGCTCATCTCCTGCCTTCTTTGCCCTCTGTCTTGAACATGGGAATCAAGAGCTCTTGTACTCCAAGAAAGATGTCTCTAAATATTGCTGGCTCTCTTCTGCTTCTTTATCTATGACAGCTGTTTGCAGGAGAATCCCATTGACTAGTCCCTTAAAAACTAAGAATTTCACTTCCTTAAAATGTAGGGTCCTTACTGTACTGCTCAGCTAAAATCATGAATTCCACCAGCACTTAGTCACTGCATTTTCTCTGTTTGGACTTTCCTACCACATGAACTAAGAAGTTATCCTCAGGATGCTGCAAGAGTCTCCTTGACTGCTTGCAGCTTGCTTTGACACTTTTCCAGTAGATGTTAGGGTGGTTAAAATCACCTGGCAATATCGGGGGTTGGAAGAACTCTACATCAACGCCCTCCACCCAGTAGGAAACACCAACTACGTAGTTTTCTTGGTTGGTTTGGTCTCTAATTGTCACCCATACTCCACAGTGGCTGCTGACTCCTGGCTTTTACCCATGCTACATTGGTAGGGAGACACCTTCTATTGCAGGATCACTTTTCCATCTTGTTATTTGTGAGCATTTAGGAGTCATTAAGAATTATTTCTGTTGTGGAAGTAGTTAGTAGATGAATGCCTATACACATTTGCTGAAGAAAAAAAAGATTTGTGTGCGTAATTTAACACGCAGCAGAACTTTGCATTTGTGTAATGTCTTTCAAAAAGTAAGCTGTGTTTTATAAAAGTGAACCTGTGCTTTTTGATGACGTGCTTTTGTATTGAATTGGATATTGTTTGTTTCTGGTTGTCTTAGCATTGATAGAAAAATCCCAGCTCGAGGTGAAAGTAAACAAAGACCTCTTCAACCTGTCCAATTAGTGAGGGGCGGATTCCAGAAGTACAAGCCCAACTTGGGAAGAGGTGTTAGAAGGAAAGAATTACAAATACCAGAAAATAATGAGGATAAGAAAGCTGAAGCGGATGACTTGGAGGTGCAACAAACTGAGTCTGCTCGTCAAGTGTCAGCTTTTGTAAGTATACTAGGAATGGCTACTTTGCCTTTGAAAATGTGATTCCAAGTTACATGTTCTATCTTGGGCAGTTATATTGGAATATTTAACATTCATTCCCTGAAGCAGAGACACCATCTGCTATGAAAGAAATCCCACAAACTCTGAACTGTTGAGATATTGCAGGTACGAAATTAGTGGAGTCTACAACTTACAGTCTTAATGTCTTCTCAGAAATGAGGATCTAGTTTGGATTGGGTTGCATGACAGATGAAGGATGATGTACATTTGAAGTAAGCAGAATGCAAGTTTGTTTTCTATTGCAATACATAAAGATGGGCATTTAGTTCATTTTTTCTTTCCTGCTTGGTTGATTGAAGGCTGTGTTGAAGAATCCAGGAAGTATCAAGAGAAGACATAGGGTAGTCTGTTTTTCTGCAAGAGTTAAAGTCTTTGTGTGTTTATAAATGAAGTTCTGTTTTATAACCTTGCTTGATTCTCCTTTTTTCTTGCTGTTGAAATGGATAATACCTCTGTTTTATTGCAAATCAAAGGTAAAAATGAAGCTGCATCGCATGAAGGAAATGTACTGAGCAATGAGGAACATGCACAGGAAGAGGTACCTCAGGTGCCCTGTATTTCTGAAAACCTATTGTGTGAACAAAGCAGGTAAGGTCAGAGTTTAGCAAAATCATGTATGAAAAGTTTTCCTCTGGTACATAAAGATAAGTCTTTGAAGGTGTAAATTCCTTGTATTTGTATTTCTCTGATTCTTTGTTTTCAGTGCCCATAGGCAGCTTCATCCCTTGTTTTTGGTGCACACTCTTTAGCTAAGGTGAACTACTTTTGGTTTCTTTTTGGCTCCTAGTTTTTCATTTGTTTAAAATACACTGTTTGTCTACAGCACCAGGTTTTTGAGTGGTTGGCTCCAACTGTATTCTATATGGAATGAGGGCTGCTCCAACAGTAATTCTTCCTGTTCTGTTATGTTGGGCCACGCTGTTTCAGACTCATGTCAGTGGTGTGGCAGTAGAGGTTGAACCTTCCCACCACTGCTCCATTCCATGTTGTTGCTGTGCAACAGATGGCAGCAGTGGGACAGTCTGACAGCATGGTGTCTGACGTGGAAGCGTGGATGAGGCAACAAAGAGTGGAAGATAATTTCTTCATGTGGAAAAAAACTGCAGCCGTTGACATTCGTTAACACTCACTGAAAGTTTACGGAGGCCACGCAGTGGATGTGAGCACAGTGGGGCAGTGGTGGTGTGTTTCTGCAGCAGTAACAGCAGCACCTCTGTTTGTGCAGTTTGTTATGAGCGTGGCATGCAGGTGGTTCTTCATCACCGCTGAAAATGTGTGACAGATGGTGTTGACTGTGCTGAAAAACAGTGATTTGCAGATTAGAATTTGCCCCACTGAGTAGTGTGATTGTGCTCTTTGTAGCAGTTGTGGTTTCCTGGCAAGTAAATAGGAAGCACTACTTTCAGAGTGACATATGCAGCCTAAGACAGTACCTGTTCACTCAGTGCAGCCCAGGCAGGCTGTAAGGCTGGACAGCTGGGTACTGCATCCTGTTCAGATCCCTCTGGATGGCAGCATGAGCATCTAGCATATCGGTCTGATAGCTGAGGGTCAGCTCTTCTGCATCGTCTTGATCATTTGTGAGATGGTAAGGAGGACTGAAGCCAGTATTGACCCTGAAGCCAGTAGCTCTCAGTTTATAGCCTCGTAACACTGGTAACACTGATCACTACCTTCAGGGCCCACCTGTCCAGCCAGTTTTCAGTCCACCTTATTGTCTGCCCATACAGCCTGTAACTTAGCAGCATCTTTATGAAGGAGTTAGGGGCGATAGTGTTGGAAGCCTTGCTGGAGTCAAAGTAGATGATTTCTGCCGCTCTCTCTCCCTTTGCCTACCAATTATTAATTATTTTGTTATTAATTATTATATTATATTATCAATTATTTATAGCAGAAGATTTATCAGGTTGGTTAAGCTTCTTGTCTTTCCTGGTTCTGGAAGTGGTTTACAGAATTTATCATTGCATCACATTCCTCAGGATTAAGGTGAGGCACAGCAGCCCATAGTTTCCTTGATCCTCCTTATTGCTTTGTTTGAAAGCTTCAGCTTTCTGTTCACTCATCTGAATGTGATTAAAGGAGAGATGAGAATTTTATCTTGTTTAAAAGCAGTAATACCTTGAATACTGGAATTAATGAAGATAGCGTTCCTATGGTTAATTAATCCGGGGGCCCATTGTGGCTGAAACTTTTATCTCTTCCTAACGTCTTAATGTTTTTTCAAAAGTAAGCTAAATGGTCCATTATTGCAGGAAAGCAAATCGTGTAATTTTGTTTTGTTTTGTTTTATTTGCTTTTTAACTCTTTTAACTCTGTTTTGCTAAAGTAAATAAATAAATACACAGAACGACTGAATTCATTTCTAACCGTATGTTTTATGATAAGACAAGCTTGTGGAATGTATTTTGTGGTGCATGGAAAGTTAAAGTTGAAAAATATTGTTTTCTAGGCCCGATATAAAATTAAGTTCTGGAGAAGAGAGCAATCAGTGTGATAGAAAACCTTCACAGCAAGCAAGGGTATCCCTCAGGAACCCAAAGCCAAACCTAACAGGAGCTCACAGAAAAAGGGGTCATTTTGAAGAAGACAGAAACAGAGAGATGAAGACGATGCTGAGCCTAGAAATACAGAAGAGCATTTGTTAGAAAAAACAGGTGTATCGGTGGTAAGTGCTGATCATGTGTTTTGAGCCTCTTTGTACCTCAGTTCTTGGATTTAGCTTCCTAGAACTCATAGCTGACATAAAAATCCAGTATGTAAATATGACAAGTTAAGGTGATGCTTTCATTTTCTGTGCTTCACAATTGGAAATGATGAATCTAAACACACTGTAAAACTTTAGTCAACACTGTATATTTAATATTTCCTGTTTCTGTGCAGAAATCTGTATTACTCTGCCTGTGGCAGGAGGATTGAGCCACGATGATCCTTCAGGTCCCTTCCAAACCAAGCCATTGTATGATTCAGTGATTATCATATTCTAATACCATTGCCATTGAATTAAATGTTTGCTATCCATTTTCTAATATCCAGTACTACCTACAACTCAAATTTTTCTAGTAGTGTGGATCTGTTTATAAGTTGATGTGCATGTGAATAAATATCAGACTTCTTCAATTCCCTCCACACTCCTGAGCTATCTGATATTGATTCCTTTTCTGTCAAAAGTTGTGGCGTGTAAATTAAAGGGCTTTTTGCTGGTGGCCCTTGTTTTTGTGATGGATGACTAAAATCTTTCTGTTACTTCAGTATATTCAAGTTGTGGATGCTCTGTATCTGTAGGCGTTCAAGTCCAGGTTGCATAGGATCCTGGGCAGCCTGATCTAGTGGCTGGCAACCTTGCCCATGGCAGGGCAGTTGTAACTAGATGATCTTCAAGGTCCTTTCCAACCTAAGTTGTACTATGATTCTATGATATAACCTTGGTAAGTACAACATTACTTATGTTTTGTGTGGTGATTTTCTGTGTATTTGAGTAACATTTAAGCTCTGTTCTGTAAACTGGGGTAGTTTGTTCTTTTTAGCTGGCTCCCAGGGCAGGAAAAAAATCCATCCCTCATGTTTTACTCTAGAATGAACAGGTAAGTAACAAGGTTAGAAAACGGAAAATGGTTTATCTTTCCACTTGCTGAAGGGTTACTCTTGATGAGCTGCGTGGAGCTGTGTGTTATTTGGCATCAGTGGGAAACTCAGGCATCATATTTAATACCATCTCATGACACTTTTTAAAAATCTGAAATATGAATGAAAAAAGAGGAACAAAATGAACCGTGCTACCGGATTACAGCTGAACGTGTTCAATGATAGCAGTTGTCTCTTCTGTCCAGCAAAACTCCAGTCACACAGAAGAAGCGGCTTCCTTCACAGAGTCTACAAGGAAACATGATTTTACAGACTCTGAGAAGCCGTCCTGTAAAAGAATCAGGCAGAACAGTAGTTTCCAGTCTCCAGGGATATCATTAGAGAATAAGAGTCAAGTAGAACAAGAAGAGTCTCAGCTTTCTGCACCTCAGCAAAAAAAATCAGATGATCAGACAAGGTAAAACAGCTGATGATGGTTTTTTATGTTCAACTGATTGTTTCTGTTCTTAGACATTAATAACTAGCCATAGTTCTGAAGTGTGTGTGAGAGAGAAAGAGAGCGCATGCAGGATGGTAGCACTAATGACTTCCACCTGAACCATAGCAGAGGCGTGCAGAAATCCCTGCACCCTTTACTCTGTTTGCAGCTTCCTAAAATGAACAGCCAGCACTCTCACCAGCCTACCCCGGAGTCCACTGTGGTCTGAGTAACAGTTCCAGATTTTAAAAGGAGAGCTTTAAAAATACCCATGCTGGGGACAATGGGATTATGAGAGTTATCCAAGCAAACTGTGCGGGAAGTGTCCTCTGTACTTGGTTTCATCTCTCTATCAGTTGACAATGCAAGCTCTTCTAAGGGTGAAATTTGGAATAATTTTTCTTGCTTAGAGCAATTGCGACCATCTCTTTGGGGATGGAAGCGGTAGCTAATTCAAAGGGATTGCGTTCTAAGAAAGGGGAGCCGATAATTAATGATCATCTAACAGTTCTGGTTTCTAGGCATTAGTAAGATGACCTAAAATCTCATAGTTTGGGTTCTGTACTGTGCTTTTAGCAAAGGAGAAACTAGAGAAGTTCCCATGATTTAAAAAGTTTGCAAGCTTCACCTATCTCAAAATGAAAATTAATTTCATTGTTTCTAATAATTCCATATATTGCAGATTTCATACTGCAGCTTCTCAGCTCTCTGAAACTGCTTACTCCATGCTTAAGATCAGTACTTTTGTGCACATGTGAAGATTTGGTTTCCGGATGGAGTAATACCTGAATGCATTTTTGCCAGCGTGTTGCAGGAAGTAACAGGATTGTAGTCTTGATCACAGTGCTCCTTTTCTTCTTTTCTGTTCATTGAGTTGGTTTTTACTTGTGGTGTCTCTTTTAATGTTTTGGACTGTATTAGACTTGATTGTTATTTTTAATATACTCATGTTATGTGCTCTTGCTTTGTGTTCTAGAAGACAACCTAGGAGGTCATCAAAACAGACAGCACTACCAAAACATGGACTGGAGCTGAGAACTGATCCATCTTCTGCTTCTGAATGTGAGGCCAGTTACTGTGAGAAGGGGAATCGAAGACAAGAAGTGAAATCAAGTGTTGCTAGAGGCAAAAGCATGAAAACTGCCCACAGAAAGAAACCTGTGAAGGAGCAGAGAAGTTCAAAAACAAGCAGCCTGGTGACCCTCCGGGCTTCTCAAGGAGATGAGGAGGAAGCAGATGACTTTGAGCCTGATGATGAAGATGAATGTTTTGCTGAAGAGGAAGTAAACAAAGCACCAGTGTTTGTTCCAGTAGGTCTTAGATCTCCTAAACCTATTCCTGTTCAGATAGAGGAGACGATGCAAGAGGTATAATGTAGCTGCGTTCTGTGTCCATGTTTGTTTTGTTTCTTCAAACAGAAGCTTTTGTTCTAATTGCAATTGCTAGTACTTGTTAAGTTTAGTTTGTTAAGAGTAGTGCTGACAGTAGCAAGGATGTTTACTTGACACATGTACTTGGTTTCAGATGAATGTACATCAGCCTGGGATCCAAACAGTGTTATGAACTATCAGTAGGTCTGCAGGGTGCTCACCAGGTAATTAATCTGGGACTGGATTTAGGCACAGTCTGATGTGCTTACTGCATGTTTTGAGGCTTAGGGTGGAGCAAATGGAGCATTTCAGTTCTACATTTGAATGTCAGGGAATGAGAGAGATTACCAGTACAGTTTATGGTTTCTCTGCAGGTTTGTCCTCCTTTGTTCTTGTGATATACTTCCTGTAACATAAAACTTAAGTAATGGGTTAAGTTTAAACACGTGTCTGTTACAAGATACAGCCCTATATCTCTTTAGTTTAGGCTGCAGAGGTTGACACAGCAGTGGAATCCACTCCTTCCCTGTGCTCCAATGTAACCCTTCCACAGGCTGGAGGTATTTCAAGGAAGATCCTGCTCTGTCTGGTGTGGGCAGATCCAAAGCCTGTGGTCCTTACGTTTTGGCAATTATTTTTTCAAAAGCTGTTTTTGGCCTCTCCCATGAACTGCTTTTATAGTTAAGCCTGGAGTAAAGCCCTAGTGTTTAATGTTGAAATCCTTCTTATTTCCATAAATTAATCATACAGTTTCTTGCTCTGAATGACAGTGAGAGAATTTAAAGCAGAAAAAATGATAAAATCAACAAAATCCGTTTGAGTTAAATAACCAGCTCAAAAGGTCTCAGCTGGATAATGTAGATTTTCTGATTCTTCTCATTAGTTACAAGCAGCACTGCCAGTTCTTCCTCCAGTTGCTTCCTTCTTTAACCTGCAGTATTGTTTAGTACTTGATTTGTGGAGGGATTCCGTGAGATGTTCAATGTCTGCTAAGCATGTAGTTTATTAGGAAAAAAATAAAGTATTTGACAGATTTTTCTACCAGGGCTGATGAACTGAAATGCTTTCAAACTAATCTTTACAGCTGGATATATCTCAGTATCCCTGATGTGCTGGTGGCTACTAATGGAGAAGGTCTTTCTCATGTGTCTGTCCAGCCAGTCATGCAGGAGGAGGAAAAGGAAACACCTTACCAGCTGTAAGAATGCCTCTTTATTTTGACATCTTATTCAGCATTGCCATCTACTTTGGGAACCATCTCTCAGGAACTATTGATAATTGCGTTCTTTCTCCTTGGGGAGCCAGTTGATGAAGGAGACAGATTCCCACTGTGTCCTCACCGTGTCTCCTTCACCTTCCTTTTGTCTCTCTTATTTTATAGCAGATACAAAGCTCTGGCCTCTGACTGGTTTCCAGGCCTGTTTGTGACAGTATAGATATGGAAAACTGTAACATTTTGTCAGCTCCTACTATCTGTTTTAAAGCCAGGGTGACCTCTGGGCTGAGAATTCACCAGGATGCATTACATTAAAATTGCAGACGGATTTTTATGTAAATACCTGATATGTTTTTCTTTTTGCTTAAGGAAGCAACTGAGCATGAAAATCCAGAAGCGGACAAAGGTAGATATGCAATTCTCTTGTTTGTGTCTTCTCCATTAACATGCTACCAATTTGTGGTTACTCTTGGAGAAAATTTCAAAATTCATGTATTTTAGAAAAAAAATGCTTGTGAGGTACTGGACTCTTTCATGTTTTTTTGAACAGGCTTAAACTATCTACATTCTTCTGTTCTCTATCAAGTAGATGGACCAAGCATTGCAAAGTTTTGTTTCTTAGAGTTGGAATGTGCATTTTCTGAGTCCTATTCTGTAGTTATCTGTACTGGGAGAAGAGAAATATTTACAAACCATAGAATCATAGAATGGCTTGGTTGGAAAGAATCTTAAACATTATCTAGTTCCAACCCCCAGCTTACAGCTGACTTGACGTGTTGTGAAGTGATAATAAAGTGGCCAGAGTCTAAGCTTTGTCCTCTGTATGTAAGGTCCCTAACTCAGCTCTGACCAGAAGAAAGTACTCTTTCCATAGGAGATATGTGTCCAACCCTTACAGAACTGTTGCTTTTCAGAATTGCTCTCACTTAGGAATTTAATTACATTCTCAGTCTTTGTAAGGAGCACTTGATATTGCCTGGGCTACGGTTTTGGTTGAGGGAGGTGAAATCTGCTGTCTTGCTTTGGTTTATTTTGGTACGATAATTTTGGAGGATGGAAATGTTTAGTTTTGTATGACCAGTTAGTTAGGAAACAGAAGTTGAAACAGGGATATAGTTCAGTGCTATTACGGGTTATGGATATCTGCATTTAAACACTTTCTCCCTTTCCATTCTTGGTGGCTTGGTTGGTTATGAGATGCAGTGGGATAAAGTAAGATGGAAAAGCTCATGGATTGAGATGTAGACAGAGAGATCGTTTTACAAGACAGAAAGTTTATTTTATTGCTAACTAAAAGTAGAGTTGAGTGGTGAGAAGCAGGGAAGACTAAAACACCTCGTCCCCACCACACTTCCCCATCCTGGCCTTTCCCACCTTCAGCTTGACACCTTCACTCCTAACTCCTCTTTCCCCATGCTGCTCGTGAACAGAAGAAGCAGGAGCTGCAGTCAGCCCATAGTACTTTACCTCCACCACACGTTCCTCCTTGTGGTTTTCCACTGGCCTAGTATGGGATCTTTCCCACGGGATGCAATCCTTCACAACTCTTCAGTGTAAGCCTTCTCCACCATATGTCCTCCAGACTGCGTTTCCTTCAGGGGGTGTCATTCAGGGAGTTCTGAATGTAGTGGATGAGAACTGCCATCTGTCCATGAGTATCTTAATTCAGGAATGGCAACAACGTAAAAATGCATTCTGTGCTGTATGGATGATAACATCAAATGCTTTTGGGATGTGGGTACATGAATTTCTTGTAAGTATACTTGTGATTTTTTACCTCTGAACAACTCTGTAGGAATTAGCGATGGAAGCACTGAAGCTGCCATGACTTTACTTGCAATGGGTGATCCAACGTTGCAGTTAAAAGCAAGCACTGAAGGTATGATCTGATTTATGAGACAAAGTCTTCCTTGTGCATTCTGGGTCCACCTAAGGAGGAACAGAGCAGTAGCTGCAGAGCTTCTCTACATGAGGCTGCATAGCAGGAGGACAAGAGTCTGGGATGGGAAAAGCAAAGCACCTTACCAGGTAGTGCCAACTGCATCACTGTGTGTTTCTGAGAGCTATTTAAGGAAGGGTGTGTTTGAATTGATCAGTGTTGGCTGCACAGATTGGACAAAAGGGAGGATCTAGAGTTAAATGGACATAAGTGATCTTTGCAGACCTTTAAATTGAAACATAGGCCTTCCCTTCTGACTAGCTGTAACCTTAGGTTACCAGGCTTTTAGTCTAGTTTTTGGTAGATTTTCATATAGAATTTATCATTTACTTTGACTTTTTGAATATTAACTTTCTAAATGTTGCTGTTCTGTGTTGTTTGCTGTTCTAACTAGAATGGACACACGTGTTACCTGCGCAAGATGAGATGAACGTGGCCAACAGTCTTGTGAGCCACGCTGAGTCAGAGCAAAACAGAGCTCCTTATCAGTGTGCAGTTTCTTCAGCTACTTCTGCCAAGGTACCTTGCAAGGATGGAAGCAACGTTAATGTGAAGGATCGAAGCACTTGTGCAGGAACAGGTGCTGAAGAATATGTCAAGGAAAATGCAGCAGATGCCAGGTTAAATTACTACTTCAATTAATTTGTAGAGACAAATGCTCTGACGCTGCTTACTTTTGCAAGGTTCTCTCTGGAATTTTGTCTTGAATTGCAAGCAATCTTGCTTTAGTGAAAATTTCTCAGCTTGGTAATTTTCTGTGTCACATGGAACCAGCACCTGTATCTTTTCTTTATAATTTTTGCGATGTTGTTCTGTGATTTGAGAGATGTGAAATTTATTCGTCACTCCAGCAGTTAATTTATGTTTGGGAGGGAAGAATGATAGAACTTTCTTGGTATGAAATTGCTGCTAATCCTTAAGATCATTTTCCCAAAGTACTTTATGGCTAATTGGGCCAAGGCAGATTGCTTAACTGTCATTGCTACTGCGCTCTCCATATAGAACAAATATCAAGGAGCAGTGATCTTCTATCATTGTGTTTGTCAGTTTTACTCAGATATTCGTCATAGTTAAAATAGATGGAACTCTTTTTCAGAAAGAATCTAGAGATCATCATGTTCTGTTGTTTGGAAGACTGTTGACTGCTTGAACAAATTATCAGCTTGTACTCTTCTGTAAAAACATAACTGAAGCTTTTACTTAAGTTCAGCAGTTCCTTTGCTATATTTTTAACCAAAACTTAGTAGCATGTGATCAGTGTTAGATCACTGATCATCTCACATTTTCATGTTTCAGTTATTTTGATAGAGGACATACTAGTTTGCAGTAAACGTACTTGTTCCAGTTACCAAAGCAGCTGACGTTTGCTTTTGTTTTGTTTTCTTTTCTGCCAAATAATGCCTCCTCTGTCAGCTGCAGTCTGTGTTACATCTGTTCATTGTCATCTGTTTTACCTCTCTCATCTTTTTTGTACAGCGTCTTTGCTGAGAATATCTTACTGCTAGATGTCAAGAAATCAAGAGCTATGCTGATGGCATTTCTCCTTCTTACCTTTAGCAACAGTTCTCTGCCTTTGGTGAACAGTATGAGACTGGGAAGAGACAGTCTCCAGAAGTCAGATCCAAACACTGGAGTACTGAAGTCTAATGAAAGTGCAGTTCAGAAGCCTCTTAATATGAATGTAGTTGTGGAACAGCTAGACAGTGTTCAATGTGGTAAGTCTGTTTCTTATCCTGGGATTTTAAAATAGTTTCTTCTAGCGGATTCGTGGCTCTTTATAACATAAAACTGAAGTGATTTTTCCAATTCCCGTTCACAGATTACGTGTCAAAGCTATACCACGAGATACTCATTTATTGTAGTTTTATACGTAAACCAAAGCCTCAATTTAAAATTAAATGAAATGCCAAAATCAATTACTGGTCTGGCAATGACAGAAGTACGGCACAGTGTGCTTTCCTTCTGTTGTTAGTGTCATTGCTTTCCATCAGAACTGGAAGGGGAGATGTACAAAATAGTTTTGTTTTTCATAACGCAGTTATGGAAAGTAGTGATATGTAAGGTGGCAAAGAGCACAAGATACCAAGGCAAGGTGTGTAGATCATAAATACCAGACATAAATTTTAACCTACATATATGCCAGCATTTTTTAATAAAGAATGTATGTATATGACGTATATAGGAGTAAACTTCAGTATGTATATTTATACAGAACTACATACATATGCATTAAATACAAAAACTCGTATTTAAAATGATATACAAGAAAATGCTCAAATTGCGTAACGTAACTTATTAATCTTAAAATACAACTTCATATTTCTTAGAGTCTATGGACTTGAGAGGCAGTACAGAAATGCAGGAGGTGGAACAGGTCAGGGTCGGACCAACTTCAAGGGATGCTTCAGGCCTTCAGAATTTTGGAACTAGGATGGAACTTGTCAAGCAAACGGACAACAAAGGGAGGTAGGAAGAAATCGTCAGCTAAGATTCTTCTAAAGTAAGAGCTGAAGTGTGTGCATGATGGAGATTGTGTGCTTATGGACACTGTGTGTTAATTGCACAGAAGTTTAATTTAGACTTCTGTTTTTAAGGTTTTTATTTCTCAGATGTTACCTGAAGACTTTTGAGTGTCAATGTTAATCTGTGCTTGCTGTTTCAGTACTTACTGATCAACTTGCTACTTCACTGCCTGCCAACGAACCGTGTCTGGAAGGAAACATTCATTGATGGATCAGTTTGCAAACATTAGTGAGCTCCTAAGCTTTCTTGCTTGGTCGTGCCTTTATTAGTAAAGTCTCAAGTTAGTGGTGTTATGGAGATTTTCTACTGAAATATTTCATATAGATCTGTTTGAATGTTGTGTATGTTCTTTAGTTTAAACAGGTAACTGTGTAAGCTTCTCAGTAAAGGCACAATTAGAATCATATTATACAGAGTTTAAGCCCTTACGCAGGGTACCCTTAATTGGTTTCAAACTATCTGATCATACATCTTACAGAACAGAGAAAGAGATGAAAGATGTTTGTGGAAGTTCTGGGCACTTGTCACCAGAATGTGTGGAATCTCACCTTGGGCCAGAGGATGATCTGGATGAAAGTTCTCTGGACAGAGCTGTGCAAAATCCTTGCCCTGCCAAGGACAGTCAGCGTACAGTCAGCTTTGCTCAGGTAAGTCATTTCATTCAATTACAGCCTGGAAGTGCCCGGTTTCTCAAGCTCTGTAGAGGGAAATATTTGGTGCAAATGTGCTCACCTGTTTTACAGACCTGGAATTTCTGATTCTATTTATTCATTTATTTTTGCACAGGTATAGTCACATTTAACCATGACAACAAGCCTCAGTTTTTAGGATGTCAGCAATAAGTGATGCTTGTTAGCAAGATGTTGAGAATTTCTCAGTTGTGTTGGAAGAAGTACGTGTGACTCCAGTGTCATTCAGTCCAGCCTCTTCCTGTTATATCTCTTTAAACTGAAGTCACATACTGCAGGGACAATGCATTTCCATTGTCACCTTCATTCGCTTTGCTTAAACCAACTTGGTTTTGTTTCAATAAACTTTATCCTTTGCTGTACTCCTTCCCATTTCTATGCATAACTGCCTTTTACATATACCTATTGGACCATGGATATATTTTGCATCTTTAGTTTTGCAGTGGTTGATACTGTTCTAGCATAAAGAATTACCTTATTTTTTCCTGAGGGGGGTTCATTCACTCTTCCCTTGAGACCTCCAGCATTGCTTGATACCAGCATACTTGCAGTTGCTGTGGAATGGCTGAATTGCAGTGACTTGTTTTCTCAGTGCAACCTGTAGATGTGTCATTTTAGAACAGGGTGCAGAAAAGACTGTGCTCGTACTGGAGTGGCAGAAACAGTAGGAGGAGGCAGCTTGCAATGGAGGATTCCTTCTCTTAGCAAAGAACTTCTACTATAGAAGGATGGGTGTGTTGCAGAGCTGGGTGCTTCTCTTTGGCACTTGGTTGTTTTGTAATGGTTGGTGGAACTTACATTCCTAGAGCAATTTGTTATGTGAGTCATCAGTGACAGAGTTGTGCGCTGGGAAATATCAATTTATTTCAAGACATCATCCATGCAGACAGTGAGCTGCATATGAATTACATATTACTCTGGTTGGTCTGGTATCCTTCAGCCTGGAATGCCTTGAAGGAAAAGCTGAGAAAACACAATTTTAGGTTTTATGTCTCTTTGGAGTCTGACATGCTTTCTTTCTTCTTTTGTGGAGTTCTTTGTCAAGCTTACCGTGTTGTTTTATTTCAGATATTTCTAGAATGAAACAAATGCTAAGGATTGTCAGCAGCAACATATAAGCAGCAGAGAAGAGACTTCAGGTATAATTCATACTATATATTTTAAGAGAGCAAAAAAGTTGTGTATCTTACAGTGATGCAAAGATTAATAATAACAAAAAAAGAAAATGTGTTGTTATGATTAAATAATCTACTTAATGAACAAACAGAAGGACCGATAGCTTAGTGTCATTCCCCACTCCTGCTTCTTATTTAAGTTTCATTATTGCAAACTAGACTTGGAAACCTTTCAGATGACTCCTTGAGCTTAGATATTAATAGAAGGGAAGTTCTTGCTCTTTTCTCTCAGCAGTGAACGCCTGCTTATTACCTCTGCCGTGTTCAGCATTTGTTAGAGCTCTTTGTGACACTGACTCACATACCCCTCAAAAACTGAAGGTGGTAGAGGGAGAAAGCCCGTGTATTTTTCCAGCAGCTTAGTGAGCTGTAGTGGCTCCTGAAATGTTGAAGTGAATGCCAGCAGCAGTGAATGTGAGTGGCTGGGCTGGACTGTGCAAGTGTAGAGCAAGAGGAAGAGGTGAATGGGAGGTGATAATTGAAGAAAACACACTTTTCAGCTGCTAATCATTTAAAAGTAATGCAGGGCGCCAAGGTGAGAACTGCTTGTTGGTAAAACAAACTAAAACAGAGCTTGGAGGTTTGGAACTAAGACTTGGGTAAAATATGGGAAAATCAGTGTTAGAAGCCCAAAATACTTTCTTCCTGCCAAATCCACAGGCATGTGCAAAAAGCAGGGTTAATATTTATTGTCACATGTCCATCAGCATGCTCTGATTTTGTGTCTCGTAGAGCATTTTAAGTAATCTTCAATGAGATTAAAAAAAAGTCAAGATGAGTTAAAGTTGGCGTAACAGATCTGCATCATTAAAAATTAGAGCTGTCTGAAGGAATAGAGCAATGCTGTTGCTTTCCATTTTCTAAAAACCTTTAGACACGTGATCTCCTAAAATGCTTTCTAATGGCAGTTGTCTGATAATGCCCATCTTTTTGACTGAATTAATTTTAGTTCTCATTTATGACATATAGGATGGTGCATCTTAGGTTTTCTGCAGATCAACAGGGAAGGGAAAAAACCACTATAGTTTATTTTAACAAACAACAGAACAGCACCACCACAAAGAAAACGCACAGAAATAAAGCAACAGCAGAATTCTGTCACTTAAAGAAGTAACTCTTAATACCTCACAGTAATATATAGAGACAGAGGGCCATCTGGCAACCACGGCTACACAGATTCGATTAAACAGCACGTCTTACACCTGACTGAAAAGCTTCATCCCTACCAGGCATTCTTAATATTGTTTCTCCTGAGGGATAATAAGGATTCTAGTGCAGTGGAAGAGCTCCAGAGTGATATGTATCTTGTCTCAGAAGAAAGCAAGGATGTTGTGTGAAGGATATTCCCAGTGCCTACTTTCATGAAGATCTGCATGCTCATTGCTCGATGTGGGGAACTTGAATAACAGATTTCTGTTACGTTTTTATTTCCCTGGAAAATGATGGTAGTGAATGATGATCGTAGATGTCCGGAGGAAGAAGAACAGACATTCCTTTTAACACTGGTGGAAATCCTTGCTGACTCAGGAGGGTTCGATACATCTGCTTTGCAGGAACAGACTTCAGAACCATTACTACCAGCACCGATACTTATCAGCCCAGTGACATCTGGTGGAACCAGCCTGACTGAAGTGGAGAGGTAAATACTTTATTTTTGACTTTAAATGTACATTAGAGTAGGAGTATTCCTCAATGCAAGGTAACTGAATTATTTCAACATTACGGTTGGAATGAAATCTATTCAGCTTGGGAAGAAGGGGGGAAAATCAAAGGAAAATATTCTGAAGTACAGTAAGTGCTGCAATTCTTTAAAAAGTCCTGCTATCTCTATGTAAGTTCTCAGGTAAAAATAGCAGGTGTGATGCTCCAGCAGTGCAGAGGGCTTTGTCCTTGTACAAGAACATCTGGTAGGTAAATTTAAACTTGTAAATGCAAATTGCAACTAACCTAAATGCATGGTACAGCACAGTTTAATGCTTGTCGTTATCCCGAGTGGTCCTGTCTGCAACTAACTTAAAAGTAAAAAGAAATGTTTCCTGTAACTCCCTAATGCCCATTTCATGGTTTCTGCTATAAACTAAATGTGCTATGTTACATAGCTGGCTATTAATTTAATCATGGTTTGTATTCGTTGTCAGAGCAATGCTGGATTTATTCTACTTGTGAATTTCAGGAGATTTTTGGACTGAACCTGTTACTGTCTGCTTAGCAAATATTTTCCCCTGCTGGAGAGTGCTAATAACTGAAGGTGTTCATGTTACTGTGCTGTAACACAGTTCCCTTTTTAGTCTTTGTTGGTCTTTTCAAAAGTACATGCGCTGTTTAATCAGTCTCTGAAGAAATCAACAGAAGGAAAGCAGAATTCCCGACAGTACAGTTTTCAATCAGCTGAGCCTTCGGAGGGTTTGGAGATGTACTTCTTGGTTCTGAAGTGAACTTGAAAGAGAGATGGTGGAATTGTAAGCAGCTGGATGACTTCACTGAGCTCTGTTGTGTGCTGTAAAGATTGGGGGTGCGGCTGTACAACTGAATTTCTCCAGCTCTTTCCATACAATGTCTGTAAGATTTTACAGACTTTAAAAGTAGATTGTGAATTCTCTAGTCTTAGCGGTGGTTTTGAACAACAAAATGACAAAAAACTGAAGAGAAAAAAAAAAGCCCTCATCTTTTAAGCCATTTTAATATTATGCTCATTTTTGGACTACGGTGTTATCAATGAAAGGGAATCACTGAAGTTCTTTAATGACTCTCAACTCTTTTACAGGTAATCCTTTCCAAATAAAAGGGGCTTCAACAAATACAAATGTTCTTACTGCTGCCCTGCTGCCTGAGCCTATTACAGCAGGAGATGAGAGAAGCCAGTGTGAAACTTGAGAGAATTCAGGGAAAGCATCGTTTCACAATGTAGCGTCCAGCCAAGAGGAGGTGATGTGCAGGTTAACCTCCAGCAGGAAAACAGAAATAGGTGAACAAGGAAAAGCGGGAGATAAACACGAAGCAGCACAGTTGGAATGTACTGAAAGCCAAACAGAATCTTCTAAAGCTCCATTACTCAGGTATTGACAGAATGTTTCTGTCAGCCTTTTCTGTCAGATGTTTTTCCATACTGAGTCATTGATATCCTCTTTCCAGTTAGTACTACAAGAGCAGCACTGCCCTCCTCTGTGACCTGTAAGAATTATAGGTCTGTCCTCAGAAATTGAAAAGGATTAAACTGTCTCCTTTGAAATTTGGAGTGTTTTAGACATTAAATAGGCAGATTGACCAAGGGATGATGCTACTGATGTACGACCTGTTTAGGCACTGACAGATGCCCCTTCTGATACAGACATCCGTGAGGCCGTAAGACAGACTTGGGGTCATTGTTTTTCCTAGCTCAGTCTAATGCTTAGATATGCACCCATCCATTTGTTACGATTTTCGGCCTCCTGCCAATAAGATTTGGTTTTGATGCAGTACTCGCCATGTTTCTACAAGTACTAATTTTGTCTTTTCCCCATGGGACTTTCTAGCCTGACAGCTCAGAGGATATTGTTCTGATCTGTCCATCCAGCTGTTTGAATTATGTTTTCTTGTTTTAATATACCATTCTACAGTATTTAAATGCTTTAGTTTCTTCTCTCTGTTGTACTCGTGCACACTGTTTCTGACTGTTATTTGTATCTGGTATATCTGCAGCAGCTGGGAAACGATGAATTGAAATGAAGAATCCTTGCTTTCATACAGTTTGTACCTCCTCTATCCTTACTTCATTGCTGTGCCTTCTGATGTTACATTATGTTTATATTATATGGTGTTATATTGTTTTTCCCCACTGATGACGTGACGTGTGCTCTTCTGAGTTCTTCCTGCAGGTCTGTGTCTCTGTTCCTCTCAGAAACCGTTCTGAACATCTGGTAGTTACAGGCTCTAGTTCAGAGACGAGTTACATATTCTTGTGCTCAAGGGTGGAGGTTGTTCAGTGTTCCTTTAACGCTTCATAAACTCCCATGTGCCAGAATAGTCAGTAACAATCCATTGGGATTTTTATCTTTAATTTGCAGAAAAAGCAGCTCTGAACTTGCAGAAGAAATGCAAAGGAGGAGAGGAGAGATCCCAAACCCACAGATGGGGACCACAAAGCAAAGTCTGAAGGAAACAACTCCGTCTAATAAGGATGATGGAGAATCTTGTTCCTTTCCCTCTAGAAGCACATCGTCATTTGTGGAGTATGACAACGTAGCTGCTGATGCTGTAGTTATGGTATGTTTGCTTCTGAATGTCTTTGCATTTCTGAGCTGTGAGAAACAACGAATTAGTCGCTTCCAGGTGAGCAGGGGGGCATGCTGTGTTCAGGTTCTGAGAGACTGATCTGCTGCAGGAAATGGTTTCTGACTGGTGCATGTCTAGGAAACTTAAAGGGGAAACAAAGCAGCCTTCTCTGTGCACGTCTATCTATGAGCATTTTGGGTTCTCGGGAAGTTGTAGCCCATTTTTCTACTTGTGCAGAAGTTGCAGAAGGTTTGCATCTACGTATGCTTATACTTGCTTGCAAATGCGCTCTGTTATGAGTAGCCTTTTCTTTTTCTATTAGGCTCCACATAATGAACCATCCAAGAAACCTCCTCATTGTGCTGAAGATCAAGAGAAGGAAGAGGAGCCAACCAAAAGCTCAGAGTATTTTTTCAGTGACATCTTCATGGAAGTAGATGACCCAGAATAGTGAACTGGCTTTATAAAAATGTTGGGATCTTTGTGCAACTAAATAAAAAGCTATTATTTTTTAGGAAAATGTTGATTGTTTTCATATTAACTATGCCAAATTTAGCATCAATTACTGTTAGTAACTTCCATAAGGATGGAATCATTTTCTTCTACATGGATGTTTTCAGAACGTGGACATAAGCTAAACAACTCCATTGGTGTCATTGGACCAGAACAGTGGCTGCAGGATTAATTTTCACTTGTTTGGATTTTGATAATAAGTGCACATTGTCTTCCAGAAAAGTGCAATGCAAACAATGCTTATTCTTGTGACGAGCTGCTCCTTTGGATTTAATGCTGAAGACTGCGGTACTGGTTGTACAAGTTCTTTACTTCTTTTTGTGAAGTATGCTGTATTAGTGTGTTAGGAAGAAAAAACGAACCTTTTATTTGCAGAGTAATCTCTGTAGATCAGGCTGCAAACAAGGAAAGTACTGTCATAAACACATAGTTCTGTTCAGCACTGCGGGTATTTTTATTAGCATCTCCAAATTATGTATTTTTGTATTGAAGAAGACTTGCATAAACTAAAAGACCCTAGCCTGAAAAGCCCAATGACTTTAGCTCCTTTAAAATGTATAGAGGAAAAACCTGGATAACATTTCATTTATACAATGATAGTCTTTGGAACTGTCCCATTGGAGTGATAGGAAGAGTTAATGTTTCTCAGTATAAATGCCAGTTTCCTTCTGTTGCGATTCAACCCAGCAGGAAGCTCAGCACCACACAAAGTGGGATGAAGGAGAACAGAAGTTGTGGGTTGAGATAAAAACAGTTTTCTAAGACAGAAAAGGAGAACGAAGACAAACATGCGATAACATCAACATCTCTACAGCGCAACTACTTATCGCTCAACACCCAGCTAACAATACAGCTGCCTGCTGACTGATGCCCTGCTAGCAACTCAAGGTCTCACTGCGTGCCAACTGATGCCCTGCCAACTGCAAGCAGCAGCCCCTGCCCACATCTTTACAGCCTTCTGCATCATGTCGTGTGGTGTGGAATAAAGCCCTTGCTTCGTCCAGACCAGCTGTCCCGGCTCCATCCCGTGTGGTGGCGCTTCCCGACTGAGCCGTGGGACTGCAAACATCTCTCAGCAAGAACCACATTTGTGCTGTCAGCGTTGTCTCAGCTGGAACCAGGACAAATTCTGCATTGAAAACAAAGGGGTCAGATGCTGCTGCTGCTTCTTTCTGCACGTAGGTGTGTGTGTCTGCAGGGATGTCCTTTGTTGCACTTATTCAGAGCAGCGCAAACAACTGAATCTAACCACAGTGAGCTTGCTTGAAGGATTTGCTACTTGGAGGCAGCTGTATTTGAAGCATTTTCCTCGTGTTTCAGGTCTGCTTGCTCGGAAGAGCTGTGCGCCGGGATCTGGACGGGAGTCGTGCCGGCTGTCTAATGGCCGGCGTGCTTTCTGTTTGCAAGGAAGCTGTGGCGTCGTGTAGGTGTAAATGGTGTGAATAAAGTCTGTTCTCCGAGCTGCGTCCGTCCCGCTGTGTCTCCCTTTCCTGGCGCGGGTGGCGGCCCGGCCCCTCCGTGCATTGGCTGCGTTGTGGGGAGTGCTGTGCCCGGTGCCGTGCCGCCGTGCTGTGCCGTGCCGCCGTGCTGTGCCGTGCCGCCGTGCTGTGCCGTGCCGCCGTGCTGTGCCGTGCCGCCGTGCGCCGCCGTGCCGCCGTGCTGTGCCGTGCCGCCGTGCTGTGCCGTGCCGCCGTGCTGTGCCGTGCCGCCGTGCTGTGCCGTGCCGCCGTGCGCCGCCGTGCCGCCGTGCGCCGCCGTGCCGCCGTGCGCCGCCGTGCCGCCGTGCGCCGCCGTGCCGCCGTGCGCCGCCGTGCCGCCGTGCGCCGCCGTGCCGCCGTGCGCCGCCGTGCCGCCGTGCGCCGCCGTGCCGCCGTGCGCCGCCGTGCCGCCGTGCGCCGCCGTGCCGCCGTGCGCCGCCGTGCCGCCGTGCGCCGCCGTGCCGCCGTGCGCCGCCGTGCCGCCGTGCGCCGCCGTGCCGCCGTGCGCCGCCGTGCCGCCGTGCGCCGCCGTGCCGCCGTGCGCCGCCGTGCCGCCGTGCGCCGCCGTGCCGCCGTGCGCCGCCGTGCCGCCGTGCGCCGCCGTGCCGCCGTGCGCCGCCGTGCCGCCGTGCGCCGCCGTGCCGCCGTGCGCCGCCGTGCCGCCGCGCTCCCCCCTCTAGCAGGTAGGCTGGGCCGTGCCGCCCGGCTCCCCTCCGGCCGCCTTAGCGCCCGAGCGCTGCTCCTCGGCGTCCCCGAGTGAACCCTCCGGCGCTGTGCGGAGCCACCCGCAGCCGCCGTGCCTCGTTCGGGGAGTCGGCGCACCGCCACCTGCTGCCGCCTCCTCTGTGCGGCAAATCTCCGCTGCTGATGCTTCGTGCGGGATGAGCTTCAAGGGTTACAGGAACTGCTCTGGGACTCCTCTATGCATATATATATACGTGCCACGGTTGGCTATAGGGGTGTGTTTAGGTACACGTATGTAAACATGTGGAATAGCAAGTCATACGTGCGCATGTGTTTGCATCTGCAAACAAACAAGCACAAAAGCAGCAGCTGAATAAATGCGTTTACTCTGCTAAGCTGTCGGTGGATTTGCGTTGGTGTGAGCACCTTTCAATCTCAACATCCAAATAACTCTCTGTAGAACACTTTATTTTCACTTCCATTTTTAGCTGCCGTGTATTTGGGCAGCAGTTTGCAATGAGACTCAAGACAGGGAAGGTGGCTCTGTTCCACGAGCCCACCTGTGTGCGGTGGGAGCGCATTTACAGGCACGAAGGGCTGTGAGGTGTTCAGCAGTCGGAGACAAGAATCACGTGCAGGGAGTAACAGTGCAAACACGAGAGTGCGTGGCAGTGTGTGATGAAGGTCTGGCCGTCTGTTTGCTGTTGGCCCTTCTGGATGTCAGGACAGCCAGACAGGTTGTCCTTCATCATGTGCACTGTGCTCTAAGGATTGGCTCTTACGGCTGCTTTGGTTGGGCAGCAGTAATTCACTGCGCTCATTAGGATCTCAGCATCAGTCTGTAACTTCCACTTCTTGGTCCTGCTTTGAGTTCCTAGGAGCCCTCGCACTAAGAGCAGACTTTTATAGACCCGACTGGTGCAGAGGCAGCTTTACAGGAGGAAAGTGTGTCCGTTCGCTTGCGTTCTGGGCATTAATTAATGAAGGGGCCACAAAGATACAGCGCAACTGACAGGTTCAATCCTGCATGGAGCCATTTCTGCCTGTGTTCAAAACCTATTTTGTCCTATTTCCAGGTGAATATTTACTGCCAGCAGTGTGAGGAGAAGCCGAGTGTGCTCAGAGGAAACAGGCTGACTGAATAAGGGGGGACAGTGCCATCTGTGTGCAGTGCTGGAAGGTGGGCCAGCTGCCGCTCAGACACACAGTAACACAGAGTGCTGTGACAGAGTTGGACAGGGATGGACTTTCACAGGACAGCAGCTCTAAGTGCTCTTGTGAGGGACTGAGATCAGGGTTTTTCTCAGGTGTGTGACTGCAGTCGCTGTTCAGTCCATCACAGGGTGATGCAGTCAGACTCCTGGGGCTGAGGGGCAAGAAGGGCTTCCTTGACAAAGTCCTGGGCAACCAAAACGCTTTGAATGCGGAGCGCCTGTGCATGTGTTTTCATGCCGTTTGCCCTTCACATTGTGGTGCCTCTCTGTGGTTCAGAGCTAAGCAAACCAACCTGCAGCACTTGCTACTTCCTAGGGTGACCCTAATCCTACCTGTTCACCTGTTGGATATTAAGTCTCCAGGTTCGGGGGTTTGTTTGTCTTTTGGATTAGGCTTTCCTATCTCCTAAATGAGAATTAGACAGGACTGATTTTTCTCACGCTGCAGTTAATGCATCTTGCAATGCACGCTGCACTTATACTTTGCAAAGAAGTTACATAGGTCATTAACCTTCCAGCACAGGAGGCACAGCAGCACTTCATTTGAGTACCCAGGATTTATTTTGCAAAGTTCCATTTGTGAAAGGCAAACAAAATGCACAGCAGTAAGTTAACAAAACCTGAAAAACAGAGTTTGAACATCAGAAATTGCTGCAGTCAAAGCCATCTGAGAATCCAAGTCTCCAGGAAACAAGTAAAGCAAATCCTCTCCAGGACTGTGCCCTGGGGGCTGCATTGGTGCAATGGCTGTCAAGCTTGAGGCTATTCTGCGGCGCAGAAGCAGGCAGTGGTATGAGCTGTGCTTTCCTGCCAGCTGTGCTGAAGCTGGGATTGACGTTTCAATCTCTTGCAGGTAGGAGACTTGGTGAGCATTATTGCTATGCCACCAAAGGAGCTGAGCCCCTGGTGGAGAGGCAAGCGTGGCTTTCAGGTAGGCACACGCTTCTGACTAGAGAGCCCAACTTCAGTAGAGTCTGGAATCTCAGCTTGGAGCTGCTCTGCCTGCACAGGATGGCTTCCGGATGCAAACGGTTGCCCTGTGTCGGTGTCAGAGGACCTTCCCTTTGGCTCTGGGCTGGGGCTAATGCCCAGCTGTCTTTTTGTTCTTGTTACAGGTTGGATCTTTCCCTGGTGAGTGCGTGGAACTCATCAGCGGAAAGGTTCCCGAGTCCCTGGTCGCTTCATTGCCAAAGCCAGGTACACATGTTACATTTGACAATGCGGGTTAGTAAGCTGGGGTCAGAGCGTGGCTTTCAGGGGGTTGGTTAATGCCCGAGTTGAGCAAGATTAGCAAGGATGACTGCATTAAGGTCCATGGGAACACGGAGAGATCTGGCCCAATCCCACTGTGTTTATTCCTGGGCTTGGGGAAGTCACAGAATCCTCCTGGAATGGCTTGGGCTTGGAAGGTGCCTAAAGGATCATCCTCAGGCTCCAAGGCCCCTGCCTCAGTCTGGGTGGCCAGCCTCTGCATTTTGTAGGAGACGAGAGCAGGGATGGGGAAAATCCGTTCCTGCGTGTCCTTGTTGGGAATGTTCTTCCCATTGTTACGTGCTCTGCCTCATCCAACCGATCCAAGCCTGAAACGAACTGGTTTCTCTGTTTTGTTGCGCAGTGCCGAAGAAACGGGGCAAGCTCCCACCCTTCCTTCGTTCGGTGGTGAAGGCCCGCCCCAGGAGATCGGAGCAGCCGGAGCCGGAGAAGGAAGGGGTGTTTGGGTGTGACCTGGGGGAGCACCTTCTCCGCTCTGGCCGTGATGGTAAGGAACAGCCCATTGCTGAGATCTTCCTCGGTTGGGCATCTGAAGATGATAGGTCGTGGCATTTCTGGAAAGCCAGGAAGACATCTCTGTGCAGTTTCCTCACAGCTGTCTCTGCCAGCTTTCTCCTCTAAGGAGGAAGCAAGCAGTGGCCCGTCTGGGCTTAGTTGAATGGGATGGGAGAAGAGCACGGCCTGAAGCAGAACTTGAGTAAGAAGCTGAGCTAACCGCTGGCTCTTGTTCTGTAGTCCCCCAGGTCCTGCAGAGCTGCGCCGAGTTCATAGAGCAGCATGGCGTGGTGCGGGGGATCTACCGCCTGTCCGGCGTGGCGTCCAGGATCCAGCGCCTACGGTAAGAGTGCTGCGACTGACACAGCTGTCAGCAGGGGCACGTGCCATGCTGCGGGCGTTCCGAGGAACCCCTTCCTTGTCTTGACTGTATTTGGTGTGGCTTTGGACTTGCTTTCCTCTTTCTCAAAGCCCTCTGCCCAATCCTGTGTCCTTCTCTGCAGCCATGAATTTGAGTCGGAGCAGGTTCCCGAGCTCAGCGTCCGTGACATTCACAGCGTGAGCTCCCTGTGCAAGATGTACTTCAGGGAGCTCCCAAACCCTCTGCTGACCGAGCAGCTGTATGACAAGTTCTCGGTAAGCTCAGGGCAATGTCTTGGAAATGACACGTACCTCTTCCCTGGGCATCGTGGCTGATGGTTGCAGCAGTGCCCCAGCTCCGAGGTCTTATTTCTGTTAGCCCCACGAGGCATGTCTTTGCCACCTCCTGCCTCTGGCTGATGCCACTTCTGGTGGTGCCAGGAGGTGCTTACTTAAACTATACACGACGCTTGCGAGAATTCCCTTCCCTTTGCTATTCCCGCCTGGTGTCTGAATCCCTTCCTGCCTTTTTCCAGGACGCTGTTTGTGCTGCCACGGAGGAGGAGCGGCTGCTCAGAATGCAAGACACCATCCAGCAGCTGCCCGCTCCTCACTACAGGTCAGTGCTGCGCTCGGTCTGCTGAGCTCAGCCCTGCTGCCTTTCAGAGGGCCATGATGCGATTCCAGGTGTTGCCTCACGCTGGCAGCATCATGCCTGTGCACGCTGAAGCGGCTGAAGGCTGCGTCGGGTTGGTTGACTGGGTCAGTTCCTTGGCATGGGGGCACGGTTGGTGCAGCCGATGGCTGCGGCTGTGCTGTGCTGGGGCTTGGTGCTGCAGCGTGGTGGCACTGGGAATGTTTTACCTACTTCATATTCAGGGACGGTAGCAATGACAACAACCAGCATGAAGTGAGGTTTGTTTTGTGCGCTGCAGCACGGCTTGCTTTTTGGTGCTGAACATCTGCCCCTCTTGTTTTCCAGGACGCTGGAGTACTTAATGAGACACTTGGCGTCTCTGGCCGGGAACTGCTCCGTCACCAACATGGGTGCTCAGAACTTGGCCATAGTGTGGGCTCCAAACGTCTTAAGGTAAACTTCTTCTTCCGTTTCAACACGATGCTTAGTTCTGCTCTCCCCCAACCTCCAGGGGCACAATTTCTAGATGACAGTTTCTAGTCACTTGTTTAGCTGGGACTGCTGTGTCCCTGATGATCCAGGAGAATTTCGTCAGTGGCATCGCTGATTGCCCACTGCGGAAGTCTCCTGAGCCCAGTTTGACAGTTTTTGGCTACAGAAATTCAGACTGGGGGAAATGATCTTGGGGAAATGACTTGTAAGATCTGCCTTTTCTTCAGATCCCAGCAGAGCCAGTCTGCCTCCACCTACGGAGAAGCTGCCTGCATGGAGCTGCAGACACAATCGACTGTGGTGGAGTTCATCATTAGCCACACAGATGTCCTCTTCAGCTCCAAATCCACACCAGCCGTGGGAGAGGGAGCAGGTGAGTGTCTTCCTCCATTAGCTTGATGTTGATCTGACACCTTGATCCAAGCTGCCTTGGATCTTCTCCAAGACCTTTGAAAATGCTCTTACTGTTGAAGAGACAGCAGGCTTCTGGGCTTAGATTAGAATATGGTGCCCAGTTCCTGGGTCCTGAGTGTCCAAACCCATAACTTACATGGAGAAAACCATCACTGCTGTTAAGATGTTTTGCAAGAAGGTGAAGCTTGATAGAAGTGTGGCAGCAAAGCTTTCTGAGTTCCCAGTCCGCTAGTTTTTCTAGGGTTTTTGTTTGCCTGTTATGATACAGTGAGCTGCTCTTAATTGTGGCTGTGTCCTTTGCCACGAGCATACCTCTAGAGCACACGGTTCTTTTGAGCTCCTCTTCTTCCAGTGGCTCGGATAAGAAAGTCTGAGAGAAATGCAGAACTGGGATGGCTGTGCTGCTGCTTTCTGATCCTCCCTCTTACCTGTGGTTTCCCCTTGCAGGGCACAGCTCTCTGGCCGAGCCCAAGATTGTGTGGGATTCTCCTCCTGCCACAAAGCTGCTCACGCTGCAGGAGGCACAGGCAGAGAGGAGAGGACAGAGCAGCTCTCCCACGGCGACGCAGAGCAGCGATGTCGAGGTGGAGGAAGGACCCACAGCTGATCTGAGGATCTTCCACACAGTCCTTGATTTTCCATCTGAAAGGTAAAGAGGACTTCCCTTTCCAGCCCCTGTCATCATTGGTCGGGTGGGTTTTATTGGTTCATTTTTTGTCCATTTTATATATATGAGCCTGCCAGCTCCTGTCCTTTCCGGCTGTGGAGCCTTTGCTCCTATGCTGCGCATCTTGCTTGCCATGGTTGAGAGGAGTGTAGCCAGCAGGACTTGAGGGTTGAGCTGTAGGAATGGAAGCGTCCTCTGCAACTGTTGTCAAGGGCTTGGAGCAGCTCTTCCCTCACCCTGCACCACGACTGGCAGCATGCTCTGTTTTCTCTCTCCAGACCAAGCGTGCCCAGCACGAGGAAGCAGTCACCAGCTGGCAGTTGGCGTTCCTGCTTCTGCCTGGGCAAACCATCCCCTGCAGCTGAACGCCAACTGCAGAGCAGTGCCAGGGAGCCCTCAGAAGCAGAAGTGTTGGTCCTGGCAGGTAAGGGTGCAAATCCAGCTTTCAAAACACTGCTTGTCAGCAGCACAGGTAGGATTCATGCTTTCAGTGGGCTTCCACCTGATCCTCTCCAGGACTGTGTCCTAAAAGGAAACAGATCAGAAAGGTGAGCTCTTCCCCCCTTGGAGCACCCACCCACGTAACGTCCATGTAATTTCTAAGGATGCTGCCCAGACAAAGACTGAGGATGCTTCAGGAGAAGACCTTCCTTGCTAAGCCAAACAGAACAAGTAAGGTACCAAAAGATTTAGAGCTAATCTAAACCTTAAAGCATATAGGACCTTACAGCATCAGCCTTAAAGCGTAGAAGCATGACCAGCAGGTGGAGGGAGGTGGTGCTGCCCCTCTACACTCCTCTCACTGAAACCCCATCTGGAGTACTGCATGCAGTTCTGGAGCCCTCAACACAAGGAGGACCTGGGGTTGCTCAAGCAGGTCTAGAGGAGGGCCATGAAGGTGATCAGAGGGGGCTGAAAGCACCTCTACTATGTGGACAGGCTGAGAGGGATGGGGCAGGTAGCAAAAGAATGAGGGGAAATGGCTTTAAACCAGAAGAAGGTGGATTTGGATATTTTGACTACTGTGAGAACTGTGGGTACAATGCTTGACAGACTCATTGTAGTATAATAAGCTTGAATTACTTACAAGTCATTAGAAGTCCTCTGAATTAAGACTGAGAAAATATCACAGACTTGAAGAGAAGCACTTTTTCCCCTTGTAGGTAGATTGTTCTCTTTATTCCCTGTACCTAAAAAGAAGTAACAGTGACTCCACAGATGATCTCTCCTAGATAAAACTTACATTTTACATCTATTCTTACTGAAGTTATACAGAAAGCTTGGAATGCCATTGTTGACATTAGTACAGCATCTCCAGAAGCGCTCAGTTCAGCTTTCCTCATTTATTTCCAGAAGTTACAGGAATGAATTTATTTCTTTAAGTATTTGTGAACTGTAATTCCCCAAACTTGCTTGGTTCTCTGAGCCACGTGTTGATATTTTCCACCTCTTAGTGAAACATTTCACTAATGTGAGTTAAGCCAGCATGTGACATCTGTTGTTCGTCCATAAGTTTCTGTTTTGAGTCTGCCTGGACTTCCAGAGACCAATAAGGATTTTAGCATGGTAGAACAGAACATAGAAATAACATAGAAAGGCTGAGAAGACACAATTAAAGGAGAAAAAAGAATAAATGTGAACGTTTATTACCTCTGATGTTAATGCTGAGAGACTCTTCTCCTGTTGTGAAGCACAGAAAGCTCTGTTGCACAGTCTTCATCGAGGTGTCCCAGCTGCAAGAATAAGACCTATACTGAGGAAGCAGCTTTCAAGTCATCTCACAGCCCAGTCTCACCGTGATAGTGCTCTGCTATGCAGCAGTCAGTAATTAGCCATGATTTCAGATGCTTTTCTAAGCAGTTAGTGTTATGGCTACCTATTACAAGGAGCAAACAGAAAGAGCCATCCAACTTCAGCAACTAGTCCCTCTGTGGCAACAGGTTCTGAGCTCTGAATTCAAGTACAAAACCTGTCAGCAGATGAGACTTTTGACTAGAGCAGAAGTGACGCTTCTGTCTCCTCTTCATCACTAGTTACACGGCATGCACAGCACAGCTGTTCTGCAGAGAAACAGCGCCACCCAGTGACCAACGGCAGCCATTGCCTGCAAATACACGGCAACTTCCCAGTATCTGCAGCAACCATCTCCCCACACGTGCACTTACTGAACCAGTGAACAGCATCAGAAGGACCTTGCACGAGACAAGGGTGACTTAACAGTTGTTTAACTGCAGTCCGCTTCTTTGGGTCTACCTAGTGGGCAGAAACACTCGAGCTGTTACTTACAGCACTGAAAAGAACTGGAGACAATTCTTCTATTCCTAAGAGCTTCGAGGTGCCCAGAAGCACAAACAGAAACCAGCAGTATTTCATCACTTCACCTAAAGGAAGGTCCAACACCTGAGCTGGGAAGAGCAGTTACAGAACCTGTGGTTACAGCAAACGTTCCACGAGCACTTTGTATTTATGAGACTGCCCAGATAGAGCTCAAATGCACACTGAGTGTGTTCAGCTTTCTTTATGAGACATCTGTTGTTTACAGACCGGTTTTAGTTCTACAGCACAATTAAGAACAAGCAAGCTGCTTGAAGACTGTTTAATTACTAAAATAGTAATTATTTCTATTACCTGTAACTAGTACCATGTTTTTATTTGAGAATTTCAGCACAAGGCAACGCTCACCTTTTCTTCATGGCATGGAACAATTTAACTTGTTCAAACACTGAATAATTTCCAGGTACTCCACCAGTGTTTTGAGCTCCTGCAACAGCATCTTGTAGATCCATCTGAACAGAAGCGGCTCTTTTTCCTGTAGCAGTTGGTGAACTCGCAGGGTACTGCGAGGTGAAAGCCATTTGGGAGCAGCGTATCTTCCTCTCTGCAATAAAACAGTTTAATGAAAATGAAATAACTAAAATAAAAGAGGATTTAGAATGAACCTTGAACAACTATTTGGATGGTGCTGACATCTCTTTACTTTCCAAACGTAGGAACAGACATATGCAAAATCAGCCTTAAGAATCACTTGAATAAATTCAATGGTGAAATGAAGATGTGCTTGGCTGAGGGCAATGCTGGAAGGCAAACTGCTCACAGGAGCTGCAAAATGCATGAGATCACACCAGACATACTTTGTTCTGACCACAGTTGTGGCACATAGTCCTTCAGCATTCCCAACATGAAATGATGTGGAGCATCACAGAAACACTGCACACAGACACGATGACCCTGATTAGATTCAAGCAGCGGGCTTAAAACAAGTCAGAGTTTTAGATTCCAGGACATTTCAGGGTCTATAATGTGTGAAATTCAGTGACACAACAGTGCCCAGGTGCCTGCGTTTCAAGCAACCTTCAGATCACAGCCACGTAAGATAAAAGCAAATTCAGTGCAGAAATAGCAAGCCTGTATCTTAATACCCGTAAGATTATCCACTTTTTTACTGCAGTCTGATTAAGTTCTAAAACTTGCTCATCCCAGTTCACTTACACAAGTTCCACCAATTCAAGCAATGCAGCTCTGAGATCCTGTGTATGTGAGGCAGGTAGAACTGAACAGTGCAGAAATGATCTCTGACAGCTCTAAGAGCTCCATTCTGCTTGCAAACTCTCAGTCCAAAACTATTCACAACTCTAAGGGAACGAACACCTGAAGCAGTTGGATCATCTGCCATGTGCCGCGTTCGGCTTCTTGGCATCATGATGAACACAAAGAGTTTTCTGCTGCCCTGCAGAAATGGACAAAGTCCTGCTCACAAATGGACCAAGTTTCAGTGTACAGACAGGCCTTTCTACCCACAGCTCAGCATGTTCTGCCATCTGAACAGCAAGGCCTCTTGTCAAGCTCAGCTATTTCCCTTCTCAGTGTATTCTAGCACAACTGATACCCAATGTTATCCTCCTGTAGAGTGCCATCGTATTGTCATCGTCCAAAGGAAAAACCCACACAGCAGAGCATACAGCAGTACACCCATGCTCCAAATATCCGCCTGAAAAACAAAAAGACAAGCTTACAAACCTGAAGCACCCAAAATGGCTTACTGACAGATTGCATTGTCTGTCCTTGCCAAAGCCCACACACAGCCCATGAAAAGCTGGCTCTTTCCCTCAGCAAAAAAAACCTTACAGTCCCAGAGAAAGCACGTAACCCTCATTCAATTGTTCTTCCACTCAACTTAGAGCGCTACTAAAACCAGTATCTTCATCTTAGCTCATCACACTGCTGCAGTTCCTTTGACCAGGATTTCACTGGCACAAATGAAATCAAAGCCATCACAAGGGATTTAGCACAGTTGTGTGTTACTGGCTACGAGAGCTGTCAGCACAGTCACCTGTAAGGCTTTGCTGCTGTTCTACTGATGTATAGGCACAACAAGGTTCACACACCTCACAGTGCCAATCTCTGAAGCTGCTGTTTTGTAGAGCCCCAAAGCAGTCGCTTGAGACAGTTCAGGATCAGCCAGAGACAAACCAGCCAGCTGTGTGAACTGAGACCAATTGCACTTCTCTAGTCTGCGGCCACTGACAGCTTCTGAGAGCTACCAAGCAATGCAGCCTAGCAGAATCCAGAAGGGAAACCAAGAGAGCCTACCTGAGCTCCACTGCGTTTAAATGCTCCGTGCAGAGGGGAGGGAAAGAGGGTAAAACAAACACCGGTCTACATACCTCTGAGCCAGTATCCACTTTGCCCTGGATTAGCTCTGGTGCTGAAGAAGCTGGGCTTCCACAGCATGTGCTCAGGCGGTAATCAAGGCCTCCCTGGAATAACACAAAGAATAGAGAGAAACATTTGCTTTAACAGAGTTGATGTCTTCTGGGAATAACACTCCAGAAGCCTCAGAGGCTTCTTCTCCTGTGTATATTTTCATTCATCTGACATTTTGCTTTCATTCAATGTGACCTCACTAAGCAAGTATTGTCTAAGACCGTGAGTATCACGTAAATGTGCAGATCTCAAGCTGCTCACTTATCCAGTGCCCTTGGCATGATGCGTCTCTGGCCGCGTCGTCCCCTGGGATATGTAGTTCTCCTCCAAGAGCTGAGTACTCGGGATGCTGCCATTCCACAGAACTGGAGCATGAACCTTCCACACTTCCGCATACCCTCTGTTACACTTGCACATACCCTCTGTTACACTTGCACATACCCTCTGTTACACTTGCACATACCCTCTGTTACACTTGCACATACCCTCTGTTACACTTGCACATACCCTCTGTTACACTTGCACATACCCTCTGTTACACTTGCACATACCCTCTGTTACACTTGCACATACCCTCTGTTACACTTCTGTGTGCCATTAACAACTACACTTTCTTATACCACCAAAACAGTTTGCCACTCTTTGTACCCTCAGTTAATGATTCATACTGCACATGATGTCATGATGTAGAATATTGACAGCAACAGCACAAAACCACGACAAACCTCTTCGTAGAAACTATTGCTGAAGAAAATTGTTTTTGCCACAGAAGTGGCTGTAACAGAACAACAGGGACTACTTGTCACCTCCACAAAGACTGCACTAGTACCTTCTCTTCAACCTAAGGAAGTAACTACATCCACACGGCTGATTCAACCCACCACTGTGCTGCTTTATATGAGAATGGCTGAACGATCTGCTTACGGTTACCCAAAACTCACTGGAAAAACTCTAACCCCGTCATTCCACACGCAGAAGGAAGTCAGTCTACACAAATGACTTACAAGGCTCTGCGTGTTTGATGACTGCTGCTCCAAAAGTAATGCCTTCTATTTTGTTATGTCGGCCCACAACGTCAGAGGTGGATGTTGGCGGGATGGCAGCAGAGGTTGAATCTTCACACCAACGTTCTGCTGGGGCCATATGACAGACGGCAGCAGAGGGCCAGTATGACAAGATGGCATCTGACGTGGAAGCGCGTATGAAGCAGAAACGAGTTGCTGAATTCCTGCATGCAGAAAAACCAGCACCCAACGACATTGATCAACTCTTGTGGAGCACAAAGAGTAGATGTGAGCACGGTGAGGTGGTGGATGCCGTGTTTCTGCAGTGGTGACAGATGTCACCTCTGCTGGTGCAGATTTATATGAGGGTGGTACGCAGGCCCTCGCTCGTCACCAATGAGAATGCATTGCTAATGGTGGTTACCATGCTGAAAAACGGCGCTTGGCAATGGAGCATTCGCTCTACCAAGTGATCCATCAGTTGTAGTTTGCACAGGAATAAACAGGAGGCATTACTTTCAGAGCAACCTATGCAGCACGCACAACGATGCGAAACGGAAACATTTCATTAAACGACAATTGCCACGATTTTCAAGCGTGGGTGCTGAATGAAACCCCTGAGCGATTCTTAAAGGGCGGAGGAAGAAATGAAGCACGTCTGGTCAGCTCCAAGACAGAGCTGCGTTCTGGGCTTGACACAGACATCAGTGCCGACTGAGCTCTCTCCTGTAACAGACAGGCTTACGAGACAAGCCACCAGCTGCAGGCTGGGCCTAACAGATGCCTCACGCCCTTAGCAAGGCACAGCAGGCGGGGCTGAGTCAGAGTCAGCACCCGAGTCAGCACCCCCCCACCCAAGTCCCGTCCTGCACAGCTCGGCTACGACGAGCAACGCGGTACCGGCACAAAGGTGAGGCAGGAGGGCCCGCTCTGCTGCGTGCCCCTCGGGGTGACTCGGGTATCCGGGCCGTGCCTGGACCGCCTCTATGGGCAGGAAGGGCTGCTGTGTGCGGGCGGCTCCCTTACCGCCCAGGCAGCCCGCCGGGAGACCCTCACGGCCCAGCCCGCGCTGCGCCCCTCCCCCAGGGGGCCGGTCTTACGCACCGCCGCCGTTACAGACCCGACGAGCCCCGCTCCAGGCTCCTCCTTCAGCGCCGGGACAGCGAGGCGGGCGGCGGGGCCGGGACAGACGGCGGCAGCCCACGGGAGGACGTGCAGCAAAACGTGCGCTTTCAAACCATGCGCTCTTCAAGTCATGGTTCTTTGTCTGTCAGGTGTCAGAAGCTGAAAGGCTTTCATACGTGGGGAATAACTTCAGCAGCGGAGCCATGACATGCAGCTCCCTGTGCAGGTATGGGGAGCTGGCCACACTGTGCGAGAAACAAGAAGGTGAAAGCAGAGGAGCTGCGCAAATGAAATGGCCTTGTAGCCTTCTGTCAAGGTGACTGGTGAGTTCTCATTGAGGCCGTGGTGCGAATGGGGAGGAGCTGGGCAGCTGATGTCATCTGGCAGCCGCACCATTTTGCACGCTGCTTCCTCGGGAGCTGTGATCTTACACATAAGCGGAGTTTAGATCTGCTGGAGGAGAAGAGTGAGAAGGTGTCTGCACGGAGCTGAAACCTGGGCACAACAGCATTATTCCTTCTGAGCTGCCAAGATCAGTACCAGGAAACCAGGGGGTCGTTGGTCACCATTGAACTTCTGGGCCACAGTCCGGAGGTGCTGTATGAATTAAGAACTTGTCTGTGCCTCGTGCTGTAATGGGAAGCCTTGGTGAAATCACCAGTTGTCACACGTGCTGGTTTTAGAAGGTGACCTTTGTAGCCTCGAGGCAGCTCCCATGAATTCCTAAGAACTATTTTGCGTGGGGGATCGTTCCCATCCTCTGGTAGAAGAACCTCTTGTATCAGTGGAAACCAAGTGTAAGATCATCTTACTTTGTCACAGCTAACCTACAGAGCTCTGAAGTACATTTGGTGTGTGTGTCAGGCTCCTGTTAGTGAGTGCTGTGCCCCGTGGACGCGCTACATTTGTCCTGCAGTGTTTGCTCGTGGTTTATCTCTACTCTGACCACGGGGGTTACTTAAAGTAGAAGTGGGGTGACACAACGTAAACAGAACTGCAGAAACTGCTAAGACGAGGTGCTTCCAGCCATTTAATGTCCTTGTGCTGGTTCTTTTGAAAGGGTCGTGATATAGATGGTTAAATTTTTCTCTCCAAATACAAACTGGATGATGTTTAAAGGTCCAACTCTAAGGATTCTGTGAGTCTGTTCTATGATTCTGTGGTGAGGAGCAGCACAGACTATTTGGGTTTGCTCCTCTGAAGTGTGAAATGAAAAATGACTTGCTAGAAATTAACCTGTTCTATAGATTTCAAGTTAATTTTTCTCTGCTCTGAGACTGTCAATGGTTATCATTTGCACTTGTTCTCCCCAGGTATTTTCTTGGTGTTTTAAACAAGGATTCTGGGCCAATGGAAGTCTATAATGCTGAAATATTCAACATGCAACCTTGACTGTCAGGTAGGACAGTTCTGTATTTAACCCTGGTGCCGAGGTCACAATGTCTTGGTAATATGTATGCATTCAAAACTGACTAATTGGCTACTGACAGCATTGCCCTGTTTCCTCCTACTCTTATTTCTGCTGTGCCGCCTTAGAATGAGGGAAGGAGGATACATCACTCTGTCCACGCCTGGGGAGCAGTATGGAATGAAAAAAGGGAGAATGAAGCAGAATCACAGCTGATAGTCAGGGGAAGAGTTAAGCAGAGAGCTCGGGTGTGGGAGGGTGGAAATACCAGAGTTAGAAATAGAGTTGTCACTGCTTAGGATAATTGTAGCCCTTCTCCTGCTGAGGGAGGCTTGGAAATAATCAAGTTAGTAGACTGAATCGTTCACTGAAAAAGAAAACAGCTTTTCCCCAGCAGAACTGCTTTTTATTTCTGAATCTAGTGGAAATGATCCCAAGAATATGATCTTTAAGGAACTGTTTTCTTTTTTAGGCAACAGGAGCTTAGTATTGCTGCAACCTGTGCATTATGCTTTTAGATTTTGTAGCAAAAATTGTCCCTCTTTATTTTAGGTACATAATCTTTCACATTCAGCGTATTTAATTAACAAAATCCTGTAGAGAAGACCCTGAAGTGGTGTGCCTAGTCCTTCTGTAATTTATTAGAGCTAAAGGGGTACCCAATACATGCACTTTCCTGCCTGCTGCAAGCCAAGCATACTAATTTTTATTCTTTTGTAGATAATTTAATTCCTGATGACACAAGGGACTATCAGAATACATCCTACAGGGAAAGGTAAGGTTGAAACCTGATATCATAATGTGCTGTAGTTATCTAGCAGACAGTGGTAAATACTTGTCTGAAACTGAGATGTTTGATTTGTTGCAGGACAAACTTGTGCAGGGTCAGCATTCTTTCTATGCACTGATGGTTTTTGAGACAGCATGTTGTTAGTGTCTAGCTTAGCAGTATGTTCCTAAATACTTTAGACTTGTCTACAGTCCCAGGTAAAACATGCCCGTTTGTATTTCTTTGTCGTATGCTTTGTTTGTACCCAGCGTTATGTTTGGAATTACTTTAAAAGCGCACATGTAGAACAAGCGGTGGTTATCTGGGTATTCTTCCTGCATGCAAAGTGTCTTGAGTTCAGTGTGTTGTCGTTGCTTCTGTGTTATACACAGGTGGATTTGTGCATTGAGGCATTTGGTACCAGCAAGCGGAAGCGAGCTCTGAACTTGTGGTTTTTGCAGTGCAGGGGCCTCTGTAGTGCCACGTGCAAAAATGTGCTGACTGTGGTGGACAGAAAATATGCTCACAGAGCAGCATTGTGAGCTTTCTTGTATTAGTGTTCAGGAAACTATTCTAACCTAAAAGAGCTGTGCGGTGGATTTAAGGATGTGTTCTAATAAGAAAGCTAGTCCCTGATTCTCTGGTCCTCATGCTCCCTCTTTCCTCTTCAGCCATTGCTCCTTTGTCTTAGAAGAGCTGAAGTTCCTGCCTGCTGATGAGAAGAGCAGGGACCGCAAAGCTCGATGCCTCTGGTTCCTGGACATCCTTATTAAGTTCAGCTTCCTGAAAATAATCAAGAAGAAGCGTAAGACAATTTTCAACTCTTACCCTTTTCAGCTGCCTGCTGGGACTTGGTTTGTAGTTACCATAATAGCAAACAATGAAGCTTCCCAGAGTTACCTGTTTGATAAATGGCTGCGTGCAGCAGTTACAGTTCAGATTGTTTCATGGTGAGGTTCAGTATTTTCATGCCATTGTGGAGTTTTAGATCTGCACCTGCTGGGATATACGTGTGTCATTCTCTTCAGTCCTTTTCTAACTGTCATACATCAGGGTCCTGCAGTGAGATCCTATTTGTAGGAGATAAAATAGTTTACATCTGAGTTTGAGATTCCTTTTTTGCTTACAGACAGTTCCTGGTTTCTGTACCTGAGAACATTTTATATCCTTTATTTTATATAACCAGTCTTGGTGCTCACTGTGAAACCCCTTTCCATTCTAGATCCAATGGGTCCTGAATGCCCCCACATCATTAGCAGGAAGCTTATGAAGAACTTCACTGACCTACAACAATGGCGGTAAGGAACTGTGATTGCTTTGATGTTATTGATGTTCAGAGGATGTAGAAAACAGCTTGAAGGGCCACAGAGTCATTATCAAATAGCACTGCACCAAAACGGGAACAGCAGAAGCTTCTCTTGAGTAGCAGGCCAGGCCAGGTAAAATATTCTGTTATGGCTGATGTTCATCCATGAATAATGGAAGTCTGAAACGTAACTGGGAGAGGCAGAGTCATGTGTGCTTAAACAAGCCTGTGCCTGTGAATTTAGCCAGGCTCACCAGGCTGACTTGATCAGCAAGAGTGAGAAGATTTGTACTTGTTGCTACAGTGCCTTTTCTCAAGAATCCAACAGCCTCTGCGTAGCATAACTGCCATTGCTCAGCCATCATCTATCTGCTGTTTGCTGTGAACTGGAGGTTAACAGAGAGGTTGAATCCGTGTGGGCCATCAAGGGTGCATTTGTTTATAAAGACTCAGACCAGGGGTGAACAGTAAAAATAAATGCTTTCAGACCTGCTCTGTGTGTTGTGTATGGCTGCAGTGAGTACCTTCAGATCAGCTTCACCTCGCTGTCATCTTGCCAGTGTGCCACAGAGACAGAAGTGTTTGTAGACAGTGATTCAGTCAAGTCTGTAAACCTGTAAACATCTCCAGAGACCTGCACTTTTGAACAGAAACATGGGCAGTTGTTGAGGAAGACCTTGAGGCCCCTGTGATCAGGGACCTGTGTTTCTTAAAGCTCTTTTTTCATGTCTCGGAAATGCTTGCCATAGCTAACTGGGGCTCCAGTTCTGTCTGCACCTGGTGGGTGGTTGTGTTTTGGGTTTGCTGACTCTCTGCTTTTCATCTGTTCTCACACTTGCTGTTCAGTGTTCAGAATTTAATCTGCGTCGCTGAAGACTAAAATTGCAGCATATGTCATTGCACTGGCTCTGCACATTAAAAACTTCCAAGCTGACCTCACTGTCCTGCAGAATGACTTGAAGCTCCACGAAAGGAGGTGAGTCATGTTTGCTTATGCCTGTTAAGATGCCTGTGGTCCTTGTGCAAGCAGTCCCTGGGGAAGAGGGCTCTGGAGCCTCTTCTGTGCCCAAACAGTACAGCGATACCCGCTGTGAGTTCCCTATGTTGCAGTTAGACTCTGAGTGTGTTGAAGTTTTATATTCAAGCCCTGCTACGTCTAATGGGGTAGTTCTATGTGTCAAAGCTTTGAAAGAGTGCTTTTCACAAACCTGCTCAGGTGCACTGTGAGGCTTTTTGTCCATCTGAAAGTGGAAAAACTCGAGGCAGGCAGCATCAAAATGGCAGAAAACCTATCCAGGTGCTACCCAGTGCTGTGTCTTGCCTGCTAAGTCATGTTGCTCCTCACTGAATCCCTTCTTTCAGCAGAGATCTGGTGTCAGCTCGGTACCAGTCTGGATGCAAGTGCAGATTTGCATCTGACTGTAACTGGAAAACTAGAAACAGATTTTCTTTCTCACAGGCAGATTGTGAGCATGTAGTTGCTGTTCCTCCCCAGATGCAAGACTTTACAATTTAACTTTATAAGATTCTGCTCGCCTTACCCCTTCAGTTTGTCAGAGTCTGTTTGGATGTCAGCATAGCCCTCTGGCACTGGGAGGAGGAGCCAACTCAGTGAAGATGAATGGTGGAGAACAGTGTGCAGTATAAGCATCCAGGCAAACAATGCTTGTCATGATAGATTTTGAAGAAATTTCTTCCTAGGCTTCAATTTTCTGTGAAGAAACTACTGTTCTTCTGCCAAGTGATGTCTCTGTACTGCTAGCTGCGCGGATGTGCTTAAACCTGCAGGTGTCTGGCAGAGCCTGACAGCTCCTCTGACAGCGAGGACTCCCAGCAGACATTAGCTGATCAGGCAGCTTGTTATTGCTACCTGGGAGTGGGTCAGGTTGCCCTGTTAATAGCTGCTCAGCTGTGTGTGATTGCTGTCCCAGCCTTCTCTGTTCTGCAAGATGTGGTGACTCTAAAGACATTTGCTGCCTGACTCCACTACGTGGATCTTTCCCATCAGGGTTGTTTAGAGGTGATGCAGCTGGGAAGGAACTGCAAAAGGACAGAACTCCTTCAGTACCACTGAAAAGCTTTCTAGAATATGTTGGGGCTTCTCCTAGAAGGATTTAATATCAAGATTCTGGGATAACTGGAAGTTATCGGGGCTGTTACCAGCCCTTGGTTTTGTGAGCTCTGTAGTCAGATTTGATGTAAAGATTTCTGGGCTTTGCCTCCAGTTCTGCTCTTTGTTGACTAATAGTGGCGTTAACAGTATAATCTAATGCTGGTTTCCCACCTTTTTAAAATTCTATTGCTTTGGAAGTAAGCTTTTCAATAAAAGACATGCTCTTTTTCTGCAACAAACACCAAAGTTTTTGCTTTTAAGTGCTCTACTGGAGCTGGGAGCATAGATTGTAGCGTGGTGATAAGAAAAAAGTGGGGGAAGCAGCAACATGTAGGAAAAACAAAGATGAGGCATATGGCTGTGAGGCTCTTGATTTAGCCATGGAATGATCATTGCTTATGGTCGGAGGTTTGAATAGCACCAGATATCTCTTGCCATCTGAATCTGTTTTTCTTTTAAAGACGTAATGTCAGCTGAGAGGATTCTGAGGTGTGTTCTCATGGCCCCAGATGAGGCAGGACTTTCATTTCCTTGCTGCGTTTGCTCAAACATGCTTCATTCTGTGTTTGACAAGTCTCCAGGTGTGTTCTGGCTGGTGACGTCTTGATCAAGCCCTGCTCAGTACCAGTCTCATCCAAAATGTGTTTACATCTAGGACTGCTGTATTTCAGCAGTTAAGAGGAGCTGCTCTCTGTACTAGGTTCTTTCCATCCTGTCACTCATGGTATAGGATTCTGTTGGAAATACGGGCTGCTTGCTTTTTTTTTCTCCAAGATTGCTGTACACTGAGTAAGGCACCGTGGGTTTTTAATACTCTCTGGGGTGCTCGTGCCCAGTTTGGTAGTGTTCTAGCCTTTCCAGCAAGGCTCCCTGCCTTGTAGTATTTAAATACTTCCAGTTTGCGTTCTGGTGGTTGTGTTGGGATGCAGAGCAGACATCCTGCTTGCTTCTGCCTCCTAGCTTCCCTCCTGAGGTGAACAAGCTATTGCTCATTTCTGCAGTGTCTTTCCCAGAAGACCACTCTACCCCACTAACACAACGTTTCTCTGTCGTTTTCCAGGTTGATGGACATTGCAAGGGCCATGCGGTTGAAGGTCTCCAAGGCAAAGGGGATGCCAGGACTTGAGAACGATCAAGATCACAAGCTTGGCACCCTTTCTCTCCCCTTGCCTGTGCAGAAAGCATCAGGGAGCCAGAGGAAGCGCAAGAAGATGAACTGAGAATCTGGGAGGTGTGAGCAGGGCTGAAACAGTTCCGTTCTCAACAGTTGTTCTGCACACACAGCATCATGGGGATGCATTTGCCTGTTGGATTTGGCTTTCCAGCATCATGGCACAGCCCTGTTGAAGTCTCTGTGCTGACGGGAACAGCTGTTATTTCATTAAACTGTTTACCTTTCTTACGTATTTAGAAAATGTATCAACCCTTTGTCTTTCCTCCTGTCTGAGGGGAGAAAGATGTACAATGTGCCAGAACAAAATCACGTTGTTAGGAATTGTAGGTGCTGTGCTGACTGCGTACTTCAGGCGGGTTTTACCCCTTTGTGACACAAATGCAGAGATCTTGGAGGTTACCCTGAGGATGGTGGCCATGCAGTTCCCTGAGAGCTGTCCCAGCACTCCACCAGGAGCTTGCCCCAAGGCAAGAATGCTCCTCATCTCTCAGCTGGACCTCCCACAGGCCAGGAAGCACTGCAGCTCATGCTGCTGACCCTTGCTCTGTTGAGCCTGACAGTGCTGAGAAGGGCTTGGCTCTGACTGCCCTTCAGACAGCTGAGGGCTTTGCTGGACTAGTCAAGCTCAGCTCCCTCCATCTCACCTCGTTGGCCACATTCCTGTCAGGCCTCTGCTGGACCCTTTCCCCACTGCTGCAGTGGTTCTGAGGGACACCAGCAAGGATGCTGAGCGCTTCACTGCTCTTGATGTGCATTCCATTAGCTGCCAGTGAGAAAAAGGGAGCACAAAATGAGTGACTTAGAGCCCTGCAACATCCCTCCAGAAGGCAGAGAGGATCTGCAGAGGTAGAGCTCCTTCTGGCGGGCCAGCAGCAAAGCATGGACATACAGGCATGCCTTTTACTGTGTCACCTCCACATTAGCGAGGCTTAACTTAAAAAATAAAATAACCCCAGTGCAATGTCTCTTCATCCTGTTCGCTTCTCTCTTCAGGTCATATCTGTTGAGATCTTGGAAGCTCTGCCAGGAAGATCAGAACTGTTTCTGTTCCTGAAAGTAACTGTGGTTCTTCTGTCATGATAAAACCTTCTGAATGGAATCCTGAGGATCCATCAGCCCCCTTCTGTGCAGCTCAGGCAGAACCAAATCTCAGAACTCTCTCTCTTATATTTACTTTTAACAGTTGATTTCTGTTTGCCTTGTTTACTTTTTTGGGGGCAAACAACTCGTTCTGATCTACACCAGTATGAACTGTGCAAAGGTAGGCATCACTTCTGGTGGCAGCTTTCTTTTCTTCTACCTGGAAGGAACCCCATTTTGCAGGGACTGGCTGCTGGAATTGCAGTGAATGAGGATGGAAGAGGGCAGATCACAGATAGAGGAACAAAAGTGTCTTTGTTGTGCCAGTTCATTTCTCCCAAGTGTTCTGTCTGTTTATTTGATTGCCAATATTATCTTGTTGTGTTTCTTGAGTGATGCCAGGTATAACAGTCTCCCAGTTTGCATTTCCTAGTTGTCACTCCTGTTGCTGTTGAAGGCAACATAGCTTTCATGGAATCACCACATGGTTGTGTTGGAAGGGATCTGGCAGCCACATAAAATGCGGTTTCTCCATCCCTCACTGTCTATTTAAAAAAGTAACATACTGTTGGTGGAGGTTTTTTTGTCTACTTTTATTGTGCCTGACACCCATGACAGAGGGAGGCAGTGATTGTGTAGAACTGCTAATGGCTTTGAATGGCTTTGAGCTTAACCTGTTGATCTCTGTGTGGACATGGAAGAGGCATTTGCAAGTGAGCCTGATGATGGCAATTACATACTTTTGTAAAAGCACAGAAGAGGTGAGGGGAAACACGAAATAACAGCCACTGGAAAAGCAAAAGGGGCTCGTGTACTCGTGGCCACCAGGTTGGGCAATCTGTATGCCCACTCAGTATCCTGTCTACTGTGGTGAGCAGCTGCATCTGCACGCACAGGGAATGTAAGGAGATGGGGTACATGGTACTGCCTGCTGGAGGGTACTGCACACTCTGCTACCACCCTGCTCCAGCAGGTTAAGGAGTCTGGGCCTCACTGTCCTTTTACACCTGGGGAGAACAGACTTTTGGCACCTAATGCCAACATATCCCACTAAAAGATACGCCCAAGGCATTGAATGCTCTTCTCACTACCTCCTCCCAGTTCTCCCCTAGGAACAGAAACCACTAAGATTCTACAGCAAAAGCATCTATGCTGCAAGAGCACACTGAACCACCTGCAACAGTGAAACATGGTTTTGTAGAGTGGCTTTGAAAACACACCTTTAGACAGCTGTCTCCCTGTAGCCAAAAGGAAACCAAGCAGGAAAAGAAGAGTCCAGCCTGAAACACGCCCATGCTACTAGCCCAGGTTTTCCACGGTGAATGCAGAATCCATCCTGTTCTTGAGGTAACAAATGACCAGTGGGTCTCCCCTTGCTCCACCCCTTCTCCTTAAAAGTGAGAAAAAGAGAAAACAAGCAGAAGAAACCCAGACGTACCTTTCCACACACAGAGCAGAAATTGGAACAGCGACAGGGACTGTCTCCCTCCTGAGACATGGTGGGGAGCATTCCAGAGGAAGCCCAGGTTCTTTGCTTCTCTCCACAGGGACTTCAAGCACTCCTGGCAAGAGCTGGTTTTGTTCCTTCTTCAACTGCTTCCATCACCAAAATCTCCTTTTGAAAAGGAACCCTAAAGAAAGAATCGGCAAATGAAAAATAATGAGCAAGAACCACTTTCCCAGCTTTCTTCTGACACGCAATTTAGACCCTCGACTAGGGCAAGGTCTTAAAATCAGCTGCTTACAAGAGCTGTCCCCACATATATCCAGCTTCTGTACAGCTGCCATTATTTCTGACAGCGAGTGTAATCACAGATCCATAGAACGGCTCGGCTTGGAGGGGACCTCAAGGATCATGAAGATCAATCACCTCCCTGTCCCTGCTGGCCATCCCCTCTTCTGATGGAGCCCAGGGTACCATTTGCTCTCTGAGCTGCAAGAGCACGCTGATGGCTCACCTTCTCTTTTTCATCCACCAGGACCCCCAGGTCCTTCTCTGCGGGGCTTCTCTTAAGGACCGCTCCTCCCAGTCTGTAGGGATGCCTGGGATTCCTCCAGCCCAAGTGCAAAACCTTGCACTTTGCTGTGTTGAACCTCATCCGATTCACCTAGGCCAACCTCTCGGGCGAGGTCCCTCTGAATGGCATCCCTTCCTTCCGCTGTGTCAGCCGCACCCTCAGCAAACAGCAGAGGGCGCACTCAATTGCATCATTGGTGTCCCTGATAACGATGTAAAAAAGCACTGGTCCCAAGACAGACTCCTGGATGACACCACTTGTTATCGGCCTCCACCTGGACACAGAACCATGAATCACCACCCTCTGTCTGTGGCCTTTCAACCAATACCTTCTCCACCAGGTGCTCCACCTGTCAAATCCACATCCCTCCAATTTAGAGAGAAGGATGTGGTGGAGGGCCATGTCAAAGATCTTGCTCAAGTCCAGGTAATTGACATCTGTTTCCTTCCTTTTGTCCACAAATGCCGCCACTCCATCACAGAAGGCCACCAGACTGGTTAGGCATGGCCTTCCCTTGGGAAAGCCATGCTGGTCGTCTTTGATCACATGCTCATTCCTGATGGGATCAAGCATGTCTTTGAGGTGGATCTGTTCTTCACCACCTTCATAGCAGTCATACATTTGAATCAAATCATTTGTGTTGCTCTCACGAAGAAAACCTCTTTGTCTTCTACTCCTGCTGCAGCTGCAATGGCTGCACCAGCATGACTCACGTGTTGGACAAACCTCCAGCTCTGGCCTAGCCATGCACAGCAGCAGTCTGTCCCCCTCCCAGCTCACTCACCACTGTGCTGCTGTGCCACAAATTCGGTGCAGCAGCGAGAGCAGGCAGCACCCATCACCCTCCTCCAACTCTCACTGCCAGCTGGGATGAGGACTGACGCAGCGTGCCCACCCCAGCCCGGCTTTTCTGCTGAGACACCTCCCAGCAACCACCCAGCACCAAACCCAGCTCACCTCTTCGTTCTGCTCAGCCTAAGCTGCGCCCAGCTCACATGCACACCACAGCAGTGCTTCTGACAGGCTCTCACAGGGTGATCTTTACCAAGGGGGTCCAAAGCTCTGTCTCTACGTGCACTTCTCTTCTCCTGGCTCAGAAAGTAGCTTTCCTACCTAGTAAATGGGAAAAGAATAATAATAATAATAATAATAAAAATAATAATAAAAAGAAAACAAAAGCCTGACACAAAGCAGATGTGATTGTCACTATGGAATTCAGGAGGGCGAGGGATTGGCCCTCTATATGAAGAAGCTGACTGCAAAGGACTAAGAACAGCCATGATCACACGGAGAACTTGCGGGTCAAACTAGGGACTGAACCAATCATGGGCTTCTGGAGGTGAGGGTCTGCTCTGAGCTCCATCCATCGAACATATGCTACCTTGTGCGAACATATGCTACCTTGTGATCTCCTGTGTTGGATTCAATCCCACAGGCAGAAAATAAATACGAGGCCAACATCACAACTTCACGTGTACATGTAACAATGCATACAAGTTTTCCTGCTTCTACTGTCCTTAAATGAGATTCAAATGCATTTCCTATGGGCATTTTTATTTCTCAAGTACTCAAGTTGCTTCTTTGTTAGTTTTTAAGAAGGGAAAATATTTTTAGTGTAAGTGACTCTGAAACAAACCACCAGCTACGAGGACCAAACTGAGGACCAAAGTACAAACCCTTACATTGCTCTAACATGCTCATCATGGTGAATATTCCATTCCACTAGGAACAGAATTCTTAATATATGCCTCAGCAGCCTGCAATTGTATTTATTTTAAATTCTGCACATAAGCTTTGTGGGATGTCACTATGAATGAGTTCTACATAATTAAACAAGCTTTCAGATCCAGTAATCAGGCACAGGTAGATAATATCAGGCTAAATTACAGGGCTGTTCTTTACGGCCCATCCTCAGAGACAAACTACTGCCAAGGGCGATGGTTAGAAATCTTAATTACTTCAATAGCTGAAAATTGGCATGGCACCAAACAGGATTGTTTGCTGGTATTAAAAAAAAATACACTGAGTACTGGAGCCATCATAGTCCTGGCATAGTTACAAGTTCCAAAGATTCACACTGGAGGTTTATCTTAACGCTTCAGAATGTCTTGTTATGTACATCCTGCTGTAGGTAGGCAGTTTCAAAATTACAACACGACTAAGGTCCTCCTCAAAAATTGAGCCTGGAAAGCTGTAATTAGATCATATTCATTGTTATTCTCCAAAGAAATAACAAGATTTAGCTCACTTGCTAAGCTTGTCGCTTTTGTGACTAAAAAGCATACAGGAATCACTTTTAAAGGCTGCTTGTGCATGAATTCAGATGGGTCAACTCAGTAGGCACCAGAGAACCATTACAACATTGTGCAATTGGACAATAAATTAAAAACTGATGCTAGATTCTCAGTCAATCTAGGCAGCCAGGAAGCTGCTGAAAGATATTTGCGTTAAAATACTGTGATATTTCTGGAGCTGTATCAGCAGAAATCATCTGATAGGTGAGGAGCTGATGACCTCAGGAGATCAAAGACGCTAGCTGGATAGATAAGAAAACTGAACCAACTGTCACAACTCAAGCAATACCGGAATAAGGAACAAAACCCACCATGAAATTCTGCTTCAGGGACCACCAGCTGCACTGACACAACTGACTCAGTCAAACCAGAAAGTACACCTATTGCTGACACAGGGCAACTGTTTCATTGTCCCAGCTGCTGGGGCATTGCTTAACTGCAAAGAATTAATGGAAATTGCGTGCTTAAGTTTGCAATTGGAGTAGGGAATCAGAAGCACTTGCAGAAGACTTTCTGCATGCAGTTCTGGAGCCCCTGACACAAAAAGGAAATAAAGCTGTTAGAGGGGATTCCAGAGGAGGGGCACAAAGATGATCAGAGGGCTGAAGCATCTCCCTAAGGGAACAGGCTGAGAGAGCTGGGGCTCTTCAGCCTGGAGATGCCTCTGGGGGGACCCCACAGCAGCCTTCCAGTACCAGAAGGGAGCCTACAGGAAAGTTGGGGACGGGCTTTATACCAGGACAGGATGAGGGGAAATAGCTTTAAACAGGAAGAGGTGAGATTTAGACTACATATTAAGAGGAAATTAATTATGGGGAGGGTGGTGAGACACTGGAACAGTTGCCCAATGAGGTTGTGGATGACCCCACCCTGAAGGCATTCAAGGCCAGGTCAGATGGCTCTTTGAGTAACCAGGTCTAGTGGGAGGTGTCCCTGCCTACAGCAGTTGGAACTAGATGATCTTAAAGGTCCCTTCCAAATCAAACCATTCCATCATTCTATGAGAGCACAGAATATAACAGAGGATGCACAGCCCTACATCCTTGTGGAAGTCAGGGCAAGTTCTCCATTGGCAAGTGATGCCAACCTGATCGATGTCATAAGGAATGGGTTTTTTACAAACCCTGACTCAGCTGGAGAAGAAAGGGTTGGTGCCACCCTTCCCCCATCCGCAAATGCTCAAATGCTGAATCCCACCCACTCCCACCTCACATGCAAACAACAGGCACATATGTGATGCATCTCCTTTTTGCAATAACTAAAAAGAACTATGACTCAATGATCAGGTGTGCACTTGCCACCCTAATATTACTAGACCAGAGACTACAGCAGAACTAAGAGTGATGACGCAGATCTTCCTTACCCATCTATCCAATCTCCTTTTTCATGCTAGGTTAGAATGTAACACAAAGCGTATTATCAGCTTATAACCAATGAGGTATGGATATATAAATATATATCCCAGAATCTTATGCTAAGTATTGTAGCAGGATACAAATAAACATTTAACTGATTGTTTGGTGTCATTTCACCTTAATTTAGACCAAGGGAGTGTCAAAATCTCAACAACTCTCATCTGATTGGGCCATGACAGGTACCAAAATTAATTCTGCTTGATCTGAGGAATTAAGCTTTGTTGACTTGTTTGACTCATTTAGCCAGATACAATATTATATTACTAAAACTGATATTATGGCTATTTAAACACCTTATCATACATCTTCAAGCAAGTGGCTTATAATATATTGTGCCAGACACACAATATTGACGACAAGAGCAATATAGGTATCCATTCACTTTTAGTACACAGTATATCTGCTAAGAGCATCCAACTCTGGCATGCATTGCAGAAAACATTCATATATTTAAATAAACTGCAGTAATTAAATATTGTGAAGGTTTGTGCTACTGGACTGATCAGGAATCACATAGCATTTTGTAGCCCTATCAGTAAACAAGCTTATCCTTACACCATCCTTAGCACTTTCTTGTAAGGGCTAAAGGCTCACTAAGGTCTTTCTAGAGACCTCAGCACTGGGCAGTCTCATAAAATGTGCTAGAGCCAGAGACATTACAGAGACATTAGACGTGTTTCAAGTTGTAAAATCACGACCTAAATCCTGAATTGCATACACTAGATTTTTTTTAAAGACAACTGAAGGTTTTTTCATGGTGAGGGTGACGGAGCACTGGAACAGGCTGCCCAGGGAGGTTGTGGATTCTCCTTCTCTGGAGATATTCAAGACCCGCCTGGACGCCTACCTGTGCAGTCTGCCATAGTGGGCCTGGACTCAATGATCTCTAGAGGTTCCTTCCAGCCCCTACAATTCTGTGATCCCGACCACAGCAGAGGAGGCAGGAAAGCAGCACGGCTGAACCTGCTGGTCACAGGGAGCAACAAGAAGGAAATGGAGAGACAGCGGAAACCGAGACATGCAGCCTGGTTGCTTTGGGGGCCTTCTACAGTGGAGTGGGAAAAAGGAAAAGCAACTGACATCCCTCAGCCAGACTTTTGCAAGGCCTTCAGTGTTGAGCGAGTTTCCTGACAGCACTCAACGTGAACAAATCTACCTCTGAGCAACACCGTGAGCCCCCACTCACCGCAGCAGAGGTCAACCTGCACCCCAGCATTCCCCTATCCATGTGCACACACACACATGTGCACCACTCTGCCTGCTTTGCACACCCACATTCACGCACCGCATCTTGTGCCCTCCTTTGCATTCACAGACGTGTGCAAACCATCCCTGGGAACACGTATGTGCCTACACCTTCCAGAAAACATCCCTGTGTGTGCACCTGTGTGCAACCCAACTCCTCAGCACACCCCTGTGCAAGCACACATTGGTGCCACCGCGTCCACGCACTATCCATGTGCTCACACACACTCACCCAACCACATCCCCTAGAGCAGCCCTGTGCGCACACACACAGACACACGCGGAACCCCTTCCTTTCACTCCCAAAGTGCACGCACACACCGGTACCACAATGTCCTTGCGCAGCTCCAACCCTTTGCACACCCCTGTGCACGCACATGTATGTGCATGCTCGTCCTTGCACACATACCCACTGACCTACACACACCTGAGCAACCCCACTGCTTTGGACACTCATGAACGCAAACATGTGCAACACCATCCGTGCACAAATCCACACACACACACTGGTGGAACCCCACTGCTTTGCACAATCCTGTGCACACTCACGTGTCATGCACTGATTTCCCAGCCAGTCCTCGTGGGGTCTCTTACTTAGGACGGGAGTGCAGGGGAGCAGCCAGAAGCTGTTTGCATTCCCTGCTGTCTGCTGGGCAGGTTTGTTGGCGATGCTTGGGTTGCTTTGCTTTCCCTTGGGAGGTGGGAAGGAGCTTTGGGTTGGAGGCACATCCCGTGCCAGAGCATCCCGATGGCACGCGTGGGATCAGCAGGTCTGTCAGAGAAGTGGGTGAGGTTGCACGCCAAGCTGCAGCAGAGGAAGGGGAGGAGGTCCCAGCACAGCTCTGCACCACGCTCTGCCACGCTGGGCAGCTTGTTCCTGGCTCAGCAGTGCCATCAGACAAGAAGCAGGGAAGGAAAGCAAGGATGGGGGTACCATCAAACAGAGTCCGTGCAAGCCTGTGCAAGACAAACAGACCCAGAGCTTGTGTTTTTTTTCTGCTTTTGTAGCATTTGTGTGCTGTAGCTGAGCAAAAGCTTCTGCTGCTTGATTCTTCTTCTGCAACAGCCACCTACTGGTAAATGGCTTTGGGGATGGAGGATGTGACAGAAAGCATTTGTCTGCACGACAGCGTAGTTACACTTGGTCTAGAGAGTGAGAGAGGCTGGCAGCACTGCCTGATGTTGGTCAGGGTGAGCTCCTTCTTCCGCAGCGTGATGATGGCAGGGCCGGAGACGATCTGCAGGGACAGCTCAGAGGTGGGAGCTGGGAATGGACACGGCAGGAGGACAGAGGTGTGAGGGAGCAGCCAAGGCAGCGAAGAGCATCAAAAGGCCCTGAAAAGCATCACAAAGCCACAGCCAGGAGGCTTGGGGTTTGCATGAGCAGCATCCAGGATGCCAGAGACTATGTGCTCCCCTAAAAAATGGTAACAGAGCTCTCGCTGCAGGCATCACAAAACCAGGCAAAATGGGAACACACCCAGAGCTCTGCTGCACGCACCCCACAGTCACAGCATTGCAAGCTGAGCTGCCTTGCTGTTTCTTGCATTCATCATGGTCCCTGTGAATGAAGACTTGGAACACAGTCAAGGCGTTGATTGAGCACCAGAGTGCCTTTATTCAATCGGAGAAAGGAGGACGGGAGAGGGACGGGGAAAGATGGGACTCATTCTCTGTTGTTGAGGAGAGAGTGGCTCAGAGCTCGTGTTGCTGCCTGGTGCCTGGGACTGCAAGCCTGACTCCAAGTCCCCCTCCAAGAGTCTCAGCTTCTCCTCAGTGACACTGCCTTGGTCCTGCTTGGAGGTGCCGCTGTCGGGGCACTCGGGCTGTCTTTGGGCTGGGCTGCACTGCAAAGGCACCGCACAGGTCGCCCATAGAGGTTTTCATATGGGCTTCATCCTTCCTTGGTTGGGGTTTTCTTCGAATTCTCACAAGTGCCAGAGGCAGTGCTTGCAACCTTGGTATCCCAGCCTCTTGGCCAACTTTTAGTATTTGCAGCTTAGATAAATGGCTCCTCTTTTCCACCTGGCCACTTGACTGTGGCATGTAAGGTGTATGCAACTGCCAATTGATTCCCAATAAAGTACTGACTTGTTGAACCACTTTAGCAATAAAAAGGGGGCCTCAATCTGAAGAGATTGTTCCTGGCACCCAGAACCTTGGAATTATTTCTTGTCACAAAACTTTTGTTACTTCCCTGGCCTGGTTAGTCCGGCACGGGTATGCCTCAGGCCATCCTGAAAAGGTATCTGCTAAAACTAACATGCATCTGTACCCCCCTTTTCTTGGCAGCTCTGAGAAATCTACCTGCCATTATTGTCCTGGATAATTTCTCTCCCTGTTTGCCCTAACTGAACTTTGTGGCCTGTGTTAGGATTATCTGGTAAACAAACTTCAGATTGCTGGGTCACTTGCCTAATGGCAGTATACCCATTTCGGGTGACCACTCGTTGAACAAGATATTTATATAATGCTTCTGCTCCCCAGTGAGTGTTCCTGTGTTCAGTCACCACAGCCCATCATATGGCTGCTGGAATCATTCTTTTCCCTTGTGCTGGAAAGGTCCATCCTTCCTCTTTTACCTGCCCTTCCTGATAATTATTTATCGAGTTCCAATACTCTTTGGAGTGCTTTGGCTCACCATCCACCTGCATGTTACCATCTGGAATCAAGGAAGCCTCCACCACCTCACCCTCTGCCGCTCGCTTTGCTTTCTGTCAGCCAGCGCATTTCCCATTCCTTCAGCACTGTCTCCCCTTTGCTGGCATCAACAGTGCATTTTAGCAACCTTCTCCAGCTGTTGGACTGCCTCCAGGAGTCTGGCTATTTCTTCAGCGTGTTTAAGACCTTTCCCTTGGCTTGACAACAGTCCTCTTTCTTTCCATATTGCTGATATGGGTGCATGAACAGCACTAAGGCATATTTTGAATCAGTCCATATCTTTATCTTCCCATGTCGAACAAAGCTGCTCCCATCTGTGTACCAGGTGTCTTCCGCATCCTCCAGTGGTTCTTCTTTCAAGTCTCTGCGACTGGAATACACTGCTTCCATAGTCTCTAAACAGTCGTGAGACACAGGTTCTCCTGTAATTGCACTAAGAAAAGCAGCTGGATTTACAATATTTGTTACTGTTATTTCTCCATCATCTTGCTCCACTAGAATGGCCTGATACTTCAGAAATCTCTGAGGGGAAAGCCAATGTCCCCCTTTCACCTCCAGCACTGTAGAGACCGTGTGGGATACCAGTGCAGTTCTCTTCTGCCCCATTGTCCTAATGCTGGGGCCTTCATTAACTCCTCTTTCCACTGCTTTCAACTGGGCCACAGTCCAGGCTGGTGACTGTGCTTTCTGGCAGGCAGAATTGATCACCTGAGGAATTCAGCTTTATTTGCCTTCATCTGTGTTCCCTCTTGCTGGATCTCATGCACTCTGCTGGCTTCAGTCTGTGTTTCTACTCCAAGAAGAAAATGGGTCTTCACAAACCAGAACATTGGAAAAGCACCCTCAAGTCTGCTGTTTGAGCCTTCTTCATTTCAACAGCATATGCTTTTATCTCCTCAGCACTCAAACACTTATTGATTGGTTACATGGAACCTTCTCTCTCCGAGGCTGTAGCCACTGTCTCTTGTCCTGGCGCTGGCACCACTGACCAGATCACCTCCATTCTCTGCATCCTCCATTCAGCATATTTGCACATGGATAAGACCTCCCCTGAATCTTCTCCAGGATTAACAGTCCTAGCTCTCTCAGCCTTTCCTTATAGGAGAGATGTTGCAGTCCCTTTATCATCTTCTGAGCCCTCTGTTGGATTCCCTTAGGTATGATTCTTGTAACAGAGAACTCAGATCAGGACACGATGATCGATGTGTGGTCTCAACAATGCTAAACTGAGGGCAAGTATCGTCTCTCTCAATCTGCTGGCAGTACCTTGCTTATATGCAGCCCAAGGATATCATTAAGTTATTTTTGGTGTATTTTTTCTTTTTCTTTTTATTTTCTTTTTTCTTTTTTTCTGTTTTTCTTTTTTTCATCAAGTTCACATTTCTGTTTCACACTCACTCTGTATTACTCACTATGTTGCTCCGGGAAACGATGGGACTTATCCTCTGTTATTGAGGAGAGGGTGGGTCAGAGATTGTGTTGCTGCCTGGTGCCTGGGACTGCAGGCCTGACTCCAAGTCCCCCTCCACGAGGCTTGGCTTCTCGTCAGTGACACTGACTTGCTCCTGCTTGGAGGTGTCGCTGTCAGGGCGCTCAGGCTGTGTTTGGGCTGGGCTGCCCTGCAAATGCACTGGGCCACAGTCCAGGCTGGTGACTGTGGCTTCTGGCAGGCTCTGGTCAGCCCCTTCAGGAGAGCTGGGAGAAATGAGTTCCTGAGCAATGATGACCTCCTGCTCTCCGTCGCTGCTGTCAGAAGGAAGGCTGTCATTTGAATTGCAGCCTGACTCCAAGTCCCCCTCCAAGAGGCTCGGATTCTCCTCAGTGACGATGACCTGGTCCTGCTTGGAGGTTTCGCTGTTGGGGCACTCGGGCTCTGTTTGGGCTGGGATGCACTGGAAAGGCACTGGGCCATCGTCCATGCTGTTGACTGTGGTTTCTGGCAGGCTCAGGGCAGCCCCTTCTTCACAGCTGGGAGAAATGAGTGCCTGAACAACCATGACCTCCCGCTCTCCGTCGCTGCTGGCACTCAGAACGCTGTCATTTGAATTGCAGCGACTTGTGCTTCCTGTGAGCTTTCCATTGATGGAAGCACGCTCTGAGCCATCAGCTCTTGACTCGGCTCTTCTGGGTTCACAATGGGTCGATTCACCTAGGAAGGAGTGGACACACAGGGGTTAGAGTCCAACTTTCTCTGCCCATGGGGGCAAAGGCTTGGTGCTGCCTGTCAAGTAGGCTTCAAAAAGCTTGAGAGGCTCCTTTGGGAAAACAGGGGTCAGCTGAAGATGTCAGGCACGGGCTTGAATGCCAGAAGGAGGTACAAGCCCACTGAAAGCATGAATTCTACCTGTGTTGCTGACAAGCAGTGTTTTGAAAGCTGGATTTGCACCCTTACCTGCCATGACCACGAGATCTGCTTCTGTGGGCTCCCTGGCACTGCACTGCTGTTGGCGTTTGGCCACAGGGGATGGTCTGCGCAGGCAGAAGCAGGACCACCAGCTGCCAGCTGGTGATTCCTTGCTCTTTCTGGGAGAACGTGGTCTGGAGAGAAAACAGAGCATGCTGTCAGTCGTGGTGCAGGGTGAGGGAAGAGTCACACCGAGCCCTTGCCAATAGTTGCCTGTTCCTGGCACTGCCTGCTTTCTGCTGAAACACAGCTTCGAAACGCGCTCTGTTGCAAACAGCAGAGGACGCTTCCATTCCTACAGCTCAGCCCTCAAGTCCTGCTTGAGGACTGAAGAAGAGAGGCAGAGCATGTGAGCAAAGGCTCCACAGCCGGACAGGACAGGAGCTGGCAGGAGTAACTGCTTTCTGAGGAACTGTGCAGCCATAAAGGCGGCTCAAAAGCACCTCTGACTCTTACGCTAACACCTCCTCGGCCTCAGCTCACTGCCATCTTTAATTTCTAGTGCCAGCAAGTCTGACCAACAGCTCTGCTTAGAGGAGAACTGGAACTGGTTTCAGGCATGTGGCCCTGAAATCTGGAAAACCCCAACGTTTCCAGGTACAGCCAGCATAGTCCAGGATAGACGTCAGCGTGGCTTTCTGCATCTCGTGACTGCCTGCCCAACCAGGAAGGAAAGGCACCCTTGTGTGGCTCCACTGAGCCCATCGGGCAACTGTGTGTTAGTTGAATCCTCGGAGATATAGTGGACAAAAAGTAAACCAATAAAGACCACCTGACCAATGCTGATAGGGGCTGGAAAGGGAAGTCCTCTTTACCTTTCAGATGGAAAATCAAGGATTGTGTGGAATCTCCCAGGTCCGGCTGTGGGGCCTTCCTCCACTTCAATCTCACTGCCTGGTGTCACTGCAGGAGAGCTGCTCTGGCCTCTTCTCAGAGCCTGTGCCTCCTGCAGGGTGAGCAGCTTTGTGGCACACACAGACTTGGGCACAGGTGGAGAATTGTGACCTGCAAGGGAAAACCACAGGTAAGAGGGAGGATCAGAAAGCAGCAGCACAGCCATCCCAGTTCTGCATTTCTCTCAGACTTGCTTATCCGAGCCACTGGAAGAAGAGGAGCTCAAAGTAACCGGCTGCTCAGAGGTATGCTCGTGGCAAAGGACACAGTCATAATTAAGAGCTGCTCACTGTATCAAAACAGGCATAAAAAAACAAAAACAAAAACAAAAAAAACCCTAGAAAATGGATCTGGGAACTCAGAAAGCTTTGCTGCCACATTTCAATCATGCTTCACCCCCATTCAAAACATCCTGGTTTTCTCCATGTAAAGTCTGTCCTCGGACATTCTCAGGATCCAGAAAGAGGGTGCCATATTCTCATCTAAGCCCGGAAGCCTCCTGTCCCGTTGAGAGTCAAAGTGTATTTGAAAGATCTTGGAGAAGGCCTGGATTGGATCAAGATCAAGCTAATGGAGGAAGACGCTCACCTGCTCCCTCTCCCATGGCTGACGTGGCGTTGGAGCAGAAGAGGACTTCTGTGTGGCCAATCAGGAATTCCACCACAGCCGTCTGCCTCTGCACTTCCAAGCAGGCAGCTCCTCCACTGGCGCAGGGAGACTGGCTCTGCTGGGATCTGAAGAAAAGGCAGATTTTACAAGTCGTTCCTGCAAGACTGTTTCCCCAGGTCTGAAGTTTTGCAGCCCAAAGCAGTCAGACTGGGCTCTGGAGACTTCCGCAGTGGGCAATCAGTGATGCCACTGACAAAATTCTCCTGGATGATCAAGGACACAGCAGTCCCAGCTCAACAAGGGAGCAGAAACTGTCGTCTAGAAATTGTGCCCCTGGGGTTGGGGGAGAGCAGTCCAGGCTCCTCCTCTGCTGCCAGCCACTTCTGACAGCTTTTACAGGAGAAGAGCACACTAGAGGAAGAAGAAGGGAGGATTGCTTTCTTTCTGGAGAGCAGAACTAAGCATTGTGCTTCAACAGAAAAAGAGGTTTACCTTAAGAGGTTTGGAGCCCACACAATCGCCAAGTTCTGAGCGTCCATGTTGGTGACCGAGCAGCTGCCAGCGAGAGACGCCAAGTGCCTCATCAGGTACTCGAGTGTCCTGGAAAACAAGAGGGGCAGATGTTCAGCACCAAAAAGCAAGCCGTGCTGCAGTGCCCTAAACAAACCTCACTTCATACTAGTTGATGTCATTGCTACCGTCCCTGAATAGGAAGTAGATAAAACGTTCCCAGTGTCACAATGCTGCAGCACCAAGCCCCACAAAGCACAGCCGCAGCCATCGGCTGCACCAACCGTGCTCCCGTGCCAAGGAACTGACCCAATGAATTGACCCAGTGCAGCCTTCAGCCGCTTCAGCGTGCAGACGCATGATGCTGCTGGTGTGAGGCAACACCTGGAATCGCATCATGGCCCTCTGAAAGGCAGCAGGGCTGAGCTCAGCAGACCGAGCGCAGCACTGACCTGTAGTGAGGAGCGGGCAGCTGCTGGATGGCGTCCTTCATCCTGACCAACCGCTCCTCCTCTGTACCAGCACAGGCAGCGTCCTGGAAAAAGGCAGGAAGGGATTCAGACACCAGTCAGCCAAGAGAGCTGCCACAGGTTTGGGAACCGTGGGGATAGCGTGCTGGTGGTCAGCACCAAGGCAGACTTGATGCCTTCCAAGAGGCATCAGGGGAACACTGCAGCACACAGCCTGTGTCATCAAGGCCAAGCAGTGCAAGGCATTGCCCTGTGCTTACCGTGAACTTGTCATACAGCTGGTTTGTCAAAAGAGGGTTTGGGAGCTCCCTGAAGTACATCTTGCACAGGGAGCTCACACTGTGAATGTCACGGACGCTGAGCTCGGGCACCTGCTCTGAATCAAATTCATGGCTGCAGAGAAGGACACAGGATTGGGCAGAGGGCTTTGAGAAAGAGGAAAGCAAGTCCAAAGCCACACCAAATACAGTCAAGACAAGGAAGGGGTTCCTCTGAACGCCCGCAGCATGGCACGTGCCCCTGCTGACAGCTGTGTCAGTCGCAGCACTCTTACCGTAGGCGCTGGATCCTGGACGCCACGCCGGACAGGCGGTAGATCCCCCGCACCACGCCATGCTGCTCGACGAACTCGGCGCAGCTCTGCAGGACCTGGGGGACTACAGAACAAGAGCCAGCGGTTAGCTCAGCTTCTTACTCAAGTAAGTAAGCTGTGCTCTTCTCCCATCCCAGCCACTAAGCCCAGCCGGGCCACCGCTTGCTTCCTCCTTAGAGGAGAAAGCTGGCAGAGACAGCTGTGAGGAAACTGCACAGAGATGTCTTCCTGGCTTTCCAGAAATGCCACCACCTATCATCTTCAGATGCCCAACCGAGGAAGATCTCAGCAATGGGCTGTTCCTTACCATCACGGCCAGAGCGGAGAAGGTGCTCCCCCAGGTCACACCCAAACACCCCTTCCTTCTCCGGCTCCGGCTGCTCCGATCTCCTGGGGCGGGCCTTCACCACCGAACGAAGGAAGGGTGGGAGCTTGCCCCGTTTCTTCGGCACTGCGCAACAAAACAGAGAAACCAGTTCGTTTCAGGCTTGGATCGGTTGCACGAGGCCGAGCGTAACACATTCGACCGAGCACGTAACAATGGGAAGAACATTCCCAACAAGGACACGCAGGAACGGTATTTCCCCATCCCTGCAAGTCCCCAAGGTCAGGTCGGAAGGGGCCCTGGACAGCCTGCTCTCGTCTCCTACAAAATGCAGAGGCTGGCGACCCAGACTGAGGCAGGGGCCTTGGAGCCTGATGATCCTTTAGGCCTATTCCAACCCCAAGCCATTCCAGGAGAATTCTGTGACTTCCCCAAGCCCAGGAATAAACACAGTGGGGTTGGGCCAGATCTCTCCGTGTTCCCATGGACCTTAATGCAGTCATCCTTGCTAATCTTGCTCAACTCGGGCATTAACGAAACCCCTGAAAGCCACGCTCTGACCCCAGCTTACTAACCCGCAGTATCAAATGTAACATGTGTACCTGGCTTTCGCAATGAATTGACGAGGGACTCAGGAACTTCTCCGCTAATGAGTTCCACGCACTCACTAGGGAAAGATCCCACCTGTAACAAGAACAAAAAGACAGCTGGGCATTAGCCCCAGCCCAGAGCCAAAGGGAAGGTCCTCTGACACCGACACAGGGCAACCGTTTGCATCCGGAAGCCATCCTGTGCAGGCAGAGCAGCTCCAAGCTGAGATTCCTGACTCTACTGAAGTTGTGCTCTCCTGTTGGAAGCATGTGCCTACCTGAAAGCCACGCTTGCCTCTCCACCAGGGGCTCAGCTCCTTTGGTGGCATAGCAATAATGCACACCACGTCTCCCACCTGCAAGAGATCAAAACGGCAACCCTAGCTTCAGCACAGCTGGCAGGAAAACACAGCTCAAATAACTGCCTTCTTCTGCGATGCAGAATATCCTAAAGCTTGACAGCAATTGCACCAATGCAGCCCCCAAGGCATTTTCCCTTCTAAAACTGAACTTGGAGGTACAGGAGTTACACAACATACACAATACAGCCGTGCAGTAGGAAACGGGTCTCAAAACCAGCAGGCTCTCTGCCAAAGGCTACGCAAGAGCTCCAGTTGAACCACGGGCATCAGTTAAGCAGGGCTTTCTGAACACATCTGCACACTTCACACCCAGTCTGCTGCTGCTCAGAGACCAGGCTCCCATACTGGGCAGGATCTGCTTGATCAGGAGGTTCAAATGCCCAGTCAAACCATACTGGAGAGATGGCTGAACTGCTCCCAACCCAGCACAAGTCTAAGCTGGAACCAAACCTTTGAAGCTTCACCTCACGAGACATTCTGAAGGTGTCTGAGAATATTCCTGAGGCATTCACACCCTAGACTCTCCCATGCATGACAACAAGGATTGCCTGTAACTGCTTACCTCCAGGGAGAGCTCATCCGGCCCCTGGGCGACGTAACGCTTAATAACATGGGCTGCCGCAATCGCTGGCACGTTGAAAGATGACTCCGCACGCACCAGCTGCGGCTTCCACATGTTATCAGCCTGCAAAACAGAGCACAGGCCGTGGTCAGGAGCTGAGGACAAACCAGGAGGATTTCAAGGTGAGGAGCACATCTGCAGAGAAAGCTGCAGGAAATGCGCTCCCTCCTGCTCAGGAGCACTTCAGAAGGAGCTGCGCGTCTTATGACAGTCCTTTCTCTTCCTGGCATGCAGCAGGATCGCCAGGCCATGCAAAGATGCATCTCTCTCTACACAGACTCATCAGCAATGGCACTGGCGTGGACAGGTGGCCTGGCCCCCTTTGGCCCACTCTTTCCTGTAGGAGAGTACATCTGCAGCTCCCTCTGCTAGCTCAACACAGGGAACAAAGACAAGTCAGAGCTTCATACTGTACCTCCGTGCCCACCACCTCGGGCTCACATCTGATCTCGCTGCATGCGTTGCCCATCCCAGCAGGTGTGACAAGCTGGAACAGAGCAGAAACACACTTCTGTTTTCTCTATTCACCCAGCACAGTATGGAGGGACTTCTTCAGAGCTACCCTTGCATACCCTGCGGCATAGGCAAGTGTTCGAGAAACTACCCCTTGCTTCAGTAAATTCAAACGTGACAGCCTATTAGGCAGCGCTGTACCAAGTTGCTATCCCTCTGCCAGCAGATGGGGACTCTGGCACAGAGCAGCAGATGCATTCGCCCAGAGCGCTCTGACAGTGCGACAGCAGGGCATTAGACAGCACCCTTCTGAGGGCTGAGCTGGAGGGCAGTGAAGAAACCCACGGCATGCAAAACGACGTGGTGGGACAAAACATGGCACGTACCTGGCAACGAGATCACCTCAGGCTATCTGCAGCAGTTCCTGGTCACTCTGCTCAGATCTTATGAGAGCAAAAGCTGCACCAAGGCAGTGGGCAGAGGGTGGGCAGAGGAGAGAGAAAGAGCAGGTCAGTGAGCAGGGCTAAGACAGCCATGGCATAACGCACACAGCACAATCGTCCCATCCACTTGCTGCAAGACATGCTGAGTCTCAGGCTATGTGATGCCTGTCCGCCCAGCAGCTTTACTCTGCTTCCACAATTGAGCAAAGAAGACGGCTGAAGAAGCATGGGACGGGTGCCACCTTTATGGACACCCCCTTTGGAACATGTGTACCGGGGGAAAATGACGTCTGATGCTCAAGAGTAAGCAATACGGTGCTGGGAGCTCCGACAGCCAGCACTTCTCAACACCTCACTGCTCACCCGTCCATCCCACGCCGGCTCAGCTTACCTACAGGATGCTGCGCACGATGGTACTCAAACAAAGGCACTAAAGGCACAAGAACAACAAGCCAACCAACCACTCCGAACTCCTACACGCCCACAAAGGAACATAGAACACACCACTCCTCTCCATATGCCAGCCGCTTATGACATCACCAACAGCCACCAGCCTGGTCCACCATGACCCCCCACAAGGGGGGGAGGCAAGACCCCCTGGTCACATCTGATTCCAACACGGCACCACAACATTCCAGAACTCAGGGTGGGGTTGGAATTACGTCCTGGTGTGGCAGCGCAATGGGAGGTGTTTGGGCACAGCTGAAGAGCTGGCAGACACCTGACGTTTCCAAAGGAGGGTGCCAGGTTATCTCTCAGCATTCTTTTGCAGGGCTCTTTGGGATGCTTCAAACCCATTTCACTGCCTAGGTCATTTCTAGCAAGTCCAGCTGACAAATGTCACTTTGTCTGGGTAACGCCTCTATGCATCATGAATGAAAAAGAAAATAAAATGGGCACGCGACCCTATGAAACTTACCTCTCTGCTCTTGTTGTCAGCCAGACACCCAAGATGAGCATTGCGTGTCCCTGCTCCTGAATGGAGATGCACCCAAGTCTGTGCTCCACTCTGCTCCACCTAAGTGCCTAAAAGAAACACAGACAGAGATGATTAGAAGATCCTTTGCGCAGACAAAAGCACAGGCTGCACACCTATTCTCCTTAGCAAGTAATACTACTTGAGAATCCACAGCCAGTTTTATGAGAGGTAGTGTGAAAAATGAACAGAAAGGAAATAGATTCATTAAAATAACCTAGTTAATCCTCTCCCCGTCAAAAAGGAAGCCTTCTGGGCACTGTAAGCAGCAGTTCTGAGAACACCTTGCACCACAAATTGTGGCACATGCAGTTTCTTCCCACAGGCCCCTCGCTTCTGTCGTTAGTGTCAGATCCACTCAGGTTCAAATACGTGGATCAGAACAGCCATTCAGTTCTGCTGAGGCAGGATCCCACCGCTGGGATGTCCCCCAGTCCCATTCCCTGCTTCTCCTGGCACGGGTGGGGAAAGGAGCAGCAAGTGATATCACCTACCCAGACTTCTGCTGGGCCTTCCATTCGGTTGCCCATCCCTGGGAGAAGCAGGGGAGCTCTCGTGGCACAAAGCTCGGGGCTGGAGAAATCAAGGCTGCCTCTAAGATGGTGCTTTCAAACAGCACGAGTAACTGGATGTAGGACTTGAAACACAAGGGTAACATGAAAAAGCCACCAGTCCCCACGGATGGGGCTGTTCGCAGAGACAACAGCTGCGTGCTTTCCAGCAGTGTGATGCTCACCCAACAAAGCGCTCAGCCAGCAGATGCCTCCAGCGTCTGAGCACCCATTTGGAGATGGTTTTCTTAACATCCAAGCTGAATCTCCCCTCACACAACCTGAGATTGTTCCCTCCACTCCTGTCACTAGTTACATGGGAGAAGAGCAGGACAACCCTCACCTCCACATAACCTCTCTTCTGTTAGTCACAGAGAGTGATATGGTTTTCCCTGAGCCTCCTCTCTTCCAGACTAAATCATCCCAGTTCCATAAGAAGCTCCCCATAAGACTTGTGCTCTAGACACCTCACAGCTTCACTGGTCTCCTCTGGACACATCTCAGCATTTCATTGCAGTGAGGGGCCCAGAACAGAACACAGAACTCAAGGTGAGGACTCACCAGTGCCGACTACAGGGGGATGATGGATTCCCTGCTCCTGCTGGCTCCAGCCTTCTGCATTCCAATTCCAATCTCAACCATTCCTGCCGTGGTAGGACTTGAATCCTCATTTGGGTCTGCAGCTCAACAGGTCAGCACATCAGAAATAACACAACGTGCAACTGGAAGACGTGTCTCAAAGCCCAGAAAATCCAACTCTCTGACCTCGGCACAACTCACCAACCAAGAGCCAGGCCTTGACAACTTGGCTGATCTGAGCACGCGGGAGGGGGCCAGACAGGGGACCACAAGTGTCCATTTCCACTGCAGCTCCCTGTAGAGAACAGCACCAATCAGCAGGGGTGAATGAATTCATTGACAAGCTGCACAATGAGTCTGTTCTTTACATGAGCAAAAAAAACAACAACACGCATAGATTCCTGACCAAAAAATGTGGGAGTTAATAATGACCAAAGAGGTTCCTGTTCCCTGGCCTAATCCTCTCTCCCCAACTCCTGGGTGATGCCCACAGGCTTCAAGTCAGGTCTCAAATCCATTGGACTCCCGTCACAGAGCTCTATCAGAAAGGATGTCACACATGTCACACTTACATACATTTTGCACCAGAAACAGCACTGCCAGCAGGAGCAGAGAGGTGACTGTCCCCCTGTACTCGGCACTGGTGATGCTGCAACTCGAGTTCTGTTTCCAGTTTTGGACCCCTCAAAGCAAGAAAGACACTGAGGCTTTGGAACGTGTTCAAAGAAGGGCAACAAAGCTGGTGAGGGCTCTGGAGCACAATGGGGCCATATGAGGAAAGGCTGCAGGAGCTGGGAATGCTCAGCCTGGAGAAGAGATGGCTCAGGGGAGACCTCATTGCTCAATATAACTTCCTGAAGGGAGGTTGTAGTGAGCTGGAGGACGGCCTGTCCTCTCGTGTTGTTATTGATAGGACTAGAGGGAATGGTTTCAAGCTGCGGCAGGGGAGATTCAGGCTGGACATTAGGAAATAGGACTTCTCAGAAAGGGTGGCCAAGCACTGGAATGGACTGCACAGGGAGGTGGTGGAGTCACCGACTCTGGGGTGTTCAAGGAACAACTGAATGCTGTGTTGAGGGACGTGGTTTAGTGGAAGCTATTAGTAATAGGAGAATGGTTGGACTGGATGATCTTTCAGGTCTTTTCCAACCCTGTTGATTCTATGCTTCTATGATTCATATGCTAAGAAGCAAGTAGAGGCTCTTTTGTTAAATTTTTCAATAGAGAGAAGAGTTTATATCTGCTTCTCCCAACAACAGAAACACGTTACCAGCTTTCCAAGCCCACCCGCCATACAGTAGGCAGACAACGCACACGTAAAGGAGCACGCGCATCCTCCCCGGCATAACTCGAGCCCACAACCCACCTTCAGATCTCTGTGGATTTCTCGTGTTTTACACCGATGCAGCCTCGCTGCAGCTCCATGGGTGTCACACCAGGCCTGCAGGATCTCTTGCTCCGCATACCGCACCCGCAGGCCTTGGTCCATGAGGACTGCCACCTGCCCTCCTGAGCAAAAACAAGCACTAAGAATGAGAGCAAAACAGACTGGATTCGCCCTGGCCTGGCCCAGGTCCCAGTCGTACCAAACAAAACCTGGGATGCAGACTGCTCCCCAAAACCCAGCTGGACACCTGCACACAAGAAGTTGATCAGATCCATCCCCAAGCAAGCACCAAGCCGCCCCAGGAAGCTCTTTGCCATCAGCTCCGTCATCGCCCTTCCTTTCCTCCACACCTCCATCCCAAAGTGGTTTCCACATCTGCCAGCATGTGTTACCTCCCACCTTCTCATCGCACAGTGCTTCCACAGCACCAAGTTTGCTTCCAGGGCCCTCCTTCGCTTCACTGTGCTAACACTCATGATTCAAATTACACTGACGTTCCAGGTGAGAACTGTACCTAACATTCCTCCTTCTACAAGCAAACAGGCCCAACACATGGTAGTAGAAATGCTTGCATCAAAAAGAAACAGAGATGGCACGGCAGGACAGACGTACTCGGTGTGCACGTTTGAAGCCATTTGAGAACCAAGTCATTCTTCCTGCAAAACCCCTGACTTCTGATCAAAGCTGAACAGTCACAACAACACCTGTTTCCATCAGCTGCCACCATCCAGAACAGCCAGCCTTCTTGCGGTCACCTGACCCAAACATCCCTTTGGCTCTGTGCTTGATTCCTGCAAGAGAGATGGGAGCTCGGCACGCACACCATCCTTCCAACATCCCAGCCCAGCAGCAAGGGATCACAGCACTGGCACAGCTGAAACAAAAAGGGTGTGCGAGTTTCCTGGTAGCACTCAGTGTGAACAAATCTACCACTGAGCAACACCATGAGCCCCCACTCACCTCAGCACAGGTCAACCTGTAACCCCAGCCTTCCCCTATCCATGTGCACACGCCCACCTGTGCGCCACCCTGCCTGCTTTGCACACCCCCATGCACGCACTGCATCTTGTGCCCTCCTTTGCATTCACAGACATGTGTAAACCATCCCTGGGAACACGTACGTGCAGCACCTGCTCAGAAGTAACATTCAAACTCTATTCTTTCATACTTCTTGATAGAGGACGGGAAAAACTCACTTCTGCATGGCGGTAAGGACAGTCTGTCCCCATCACATCCCTCTGTCTGCTAAAGGTGCAACTGGATCTCTTGCAGCCTGCTGGCTGCTGCTCACAAACGCAGGGAACTGCACCACGCTGATTCTAAAGAGAGAGAGGAAGAAACGGTGGTGGGAATGGGTACCCATGGTTTGCAGAGATGCTCCAGATTGTGCCAGAGATGGAATATCAGAGTGCTGGGACATCATTTATCACTAAGGAAAACACTTGGAAGCATATTCAGTCTGCATAAGCAGTCATTCCTGGGCACAGTTAGCTTTCCTATGGCTCAGCTGGAGGAGGCGGGTGCTCTCAGACACCTGCTCAGGGGGTTCAGCTGAGACACTTGCACAATGCTGGGATCATTCTGATGGAAACTATGTCTTCAGACGCCGTGGTGCAATCCATCCAAAATTATCATGCAGAGCCTTAGCTCTTGAACAGCACTTCTTCCCCACCCTTCACTACTCCAAGCAGCTCCAACAAACTTCTCAGAAGAAACCCAGGGCAGCAGAGACCTGGCAGACCATAACCAAGTGCAGCCTGCGCTTGGGAGGGCAGTGCCCACTCCTTGCTTCCACCCTGCTCCAGCACGTTAAGTAGTCTGAGCCTCACTGTCCTTTTACAGCTGAAGACTTTCAGCACCTCATGCCAACATTTCTCACTAAGATACACCCAAGGCATTGAATGCTCTTCTCACTACCTCCTCCCAGTCCTCCCCTAGGAACACTAAGATTCTACAGCAAAAGCATCTATGCTGCAAGAGCACACTGAACCACCTGCAACAGTGAAACATGGTTTTGTAGAGTGGCTTTGAAAACACACCTTTAGACAGCTGTCTCCCTGTAGCCAAAAGGAAACCGAGCAGGAAAAGAAGAGTCCAGCCTGAAACACGCCCATGCTACTAGCCCAGGTTTTCCACGGTGAATGCAGAATCCGTCCTGTTCTTGAGGTAACAAATGACCAGTGGGTCTCCCCTTGCTCCACCCCTTCTCCTTAAAAGTGAGAAAAAGAGAAAACAAGCAGAAGAAACCCAGACGTACCTTTCCACACACAAAGCAGAAATTGGAACAGCAACAGCAACTGTCTCCCTCCTGAGACATGGTGGGGAGCATCCCAGAGGAAGCCCAGGTTCTTTGCTTCTCTCCACAGGGACTTCAAGCACTCCTGGCAAGAGCTGGTTTTGTTCCTTCTTCAACTGCTTCCATCACCAAAATCTCCTTTTGAAAAGGAACCCTAAAGAAAGAAGCAGCAAATGAAAAATAATGAGCAAGAACCACTTTCCCAGCTTTCTTCTGACACGCAATTTAGACCCTTGACTAGGGCAAGGACTTAAAATCAGCTGGTTCCAAGAATGATCAGAATTAGCACTGAAATCACTCACTGAACTGTAGCTGGTTACCTCCACATTCTTTTGCTTTTGGGAACAGATGGACACAGAGTTGAAGGACACAAGATAAATGACATCTACTTCACTGTAGGTGGTTAAGCTTGGAAGTAGGACTTGAGCAAGAAAAGCTTCTCAACTCCTTGTAAGACACAAAGCAGTGGGATGATTTCCCACACCTGCAGAAAGTCTGATCTCTGCCACAGGTGGGTGAGTGACACAAAAGCTGAGCTGCCCATCCAGAAGCACGTGGGGCAGGGCATGGAGTGGTTACATACCAACATGTGAACAGGCACTCTCCTATCAGAAGGGAAATGCCTTCTCTCTTCCATGCCATGCCCACACCACTCCTCAGGGCTGCGCTGACAGCACGGAAACAATGCAGACATGTTTTTGTCATCGTGGTGGTTTTTCACAGACCCAAAAAATGAGATATTGGGTTGCCGTGCGGGTTCCTGGGTGACATTGCCATTTCCAAGCCATTGCTTCCTAGGGGCAAAGAAGGTAAAATGCTTTAACAATTTTTCACCCAGAGATTGCTATTTTACCATTCTTTTATGCAAAAAAGGAGGACAACACAGCAGATTCTTGCAGCTGCATCAATGCCCTGGGTGCTAAAGGAATGCAAAGACAGAAATATCAAACATCCCTATGTTATTCCCATACAAGGAGGGAAATTATGTTTAGTAATATCTTTTATTATTTAAAAGAGGTAGTTGGCACTCCTAAAGGAAAATCCCAGGCCTCAAGTTCTGACAGTGCGGCAATCTGGAATGGACTCAGATGTGGATGACCCAAATGATTAATTCTGGGTTCTAACATCCCTTCTATGCATTGACACGTTTTCTCTCTTAACTTTCCCAGCCATCACATGTCCGCAGAACATCCAACAAACTCTCCTTCACTGCGCACGTAGGCATTCATCCAACCACAGCCATCAGTCATTCCTAGCCATGCACTCTCCCTCCAGTCATGGTCAGTATCACGTGGCCATCACGCAGCTTACTTGACTCAATTTTTCTCTTTTTCTGGAGGTGTCCTTGGTTCCCAGCCTTACCTTCTCATGCCGTTCATCTCGCTGTGCAGCTCCTGCTCTGAATAGTCTTCTTATGTTCCCACGGGACAGGTGGAAAATGAAGACACGGCCCCTGCCACCAAGGTCAGCTCTGCAGCACGCATGACCTGAGGAGCACTTGGCTACTCATGCAAACTGCGCAGTGCAAGGAAGATTGTTGCCTGTTGCACTTCTTCTTCTAATGGCTCAGAAAGTAGCTTTCCTACCTAGTAAATGGGAAAAGAATATTAATAATAATAATAAAATGAAAACAAAAGCCTGACACAAAGCAGACGTGATTGTTACTATGGAATTCAGGAGGGCGAGGGATTGGCCCTCTATATGAAGAAGCTGACTGCAAAGGACTAAGAACAGTCAGGATCACATGGAGAACTTGTGGGTCAAATTAGGGACTGAACCAATCATGGGCTTCTGCAGCTGAGGGTCTGTTGACGGGCCCTGCTTACTGCAGCTACCAGAAGCACCGCGCTCACTGACTCAACTTGATGGGGGATTCCAGACAGGCTGGGAAATCAGCATGGCTGGCTGCAAGCTGTCTGAGAGACTGCTGGAGTGCACTGAGAAGAACTGTGTGGCCCAAGCATTGAGCACACCAAGCAGAAGGGAAGCATTACTGGACACGGTGCACAGCAGGGCTTAAGACTGGAGGTGGTCAGGGCTGTAGTGACCATGCCCTCCTGGAGTTCCTCATCTCAAGGAATGCAGGCCTGGCAAAAAGCAAAGTCAGGACCCTGAGCTTCAGGAGAGTCAGCCGCAGGCTGTTCAAAGAATTACTGGACAAGAGCCACTGGAAAACTGTTCTGAGGGGCAAAGGAATGGAAAAGAGATGGGAACATGCACAGAAAAACTCTCCCAGAGCTGCCTACACCTACCACAAACATCCCTGTGTGTGCACCTCTGTGCAACCCAACTCCTCAGCACACCGGCACACAAAGCTGGTGAGGGCTCTGGAGCACAATGGGGCCATATGAGGAGAGGCTGCAGGAGCTGGGAATGCTCAGCCTGGAGAAGAGATGGCTCTGAGCAACACCGTGAGCCCCCACTCACCGCAGCAGAGGTCAACCTGCACCCCAGCCTTCCGCCCATCCACGTGCACACGCACACACCTGCGCCACTCTGCCTGCTTTGATCACCCACATTCACGCACCGCACCTTGTGCTCTCCATTGCATTCACAGACGTGTGCAAACCATCCCTGGGAACACGTATGTGCCTACACCTACCAGTAAACATCCCTGTGTGTGCACCTGTGTGCAACCCAACTCCTCAGCACACCCCTGTGCAAGCACACATTGGTGCCACCGCGTCCACGCACTATCCATGTGCTCACACACACTCACGTGTCCACATCCCCTAGTGCAGCCCTGTGCGCACACACACAGACACACGCGTAACCCCTTCCTTTCACTCCCAAAGTGCACGCACACACCGGTACCACAATGTCCTTGCAGAGCTCCAACACTCTGCACACCCCTGTGCACGCACATGTATGTGCATGCTCATCCTTGCACACATACCCACTGACCTACACACACCTGAGCAACCCCACTGCTTTGGACACTCATGAACACAAATGTGTGCAACACCATCTGTGCACAAATCCACACACACACACACACAAAACATGGAACCCCACTGCTTTGCACAATCCTGTGCACACTCACGTGTGTCATGCACTCATTTCCCAGCCAGTCCTCGTGGGGTCTCTTACTTAGGACGGGAGTGCAGGGGAGCAGCCAGAAGCTGTTTGCATTCCCTGCTGTCTGCTGGGCAGGTTTGTTGGCGATGCTTGGGTTGCTTTGCTTTCCCTTGGGAGGTGGGAAGGAGCTTTGTATGGAGGCACATCCCGTGCCAGAGCATCCCGATGGCACGCGTGGGATCAGCAGGTCTGTCAGAGAAGTGGGTGAGGTTGCACGCCAAGCTGCAGCAGAGGAAGGGGAGGAGGGCCCAGCACAGCTCTGCACCACGCTCTGCCACGCTGGGCAGCTTGTTCCTGGCTCAGCAGTGCCATCAGACAAGAAGCAGGGAAGGAAAGCAAGGATGGGGGTACCATCAAACAGAGTCCGTGCAAGCCTGTGCAAGACAAACAGACCCAGAGCTTGTGTTTTTTTTCTGCTTTTGTAGCATTTGTGTGCTGTAGCTGAGCAAAAGCTTCTGCTGCTTGATTCTTCTTCTGCAACAGCCACCTACTGGTAAATGGCTGCGGGGATGGAGGATGTGACAGAAAGCATTTGTCTGCACGACAGCGTAGTTACACTTGGTCTAGAGAGTGAGAGAGGCTGGCAGCACTGCCTGATGTTGGTCAGGGTGAGCTCCTTCTTCCGCAGCGTGATGATGGCAGGGCCGGAGACGATCTGCAGGGACAGCTCAGAGGTGGGAGCTGGGAATGGACACGGCAGGAGGACAGAGGTGTGAGGGAGCAGCCAAGGCAGCGAAGAGCATCAAAAGGCCCTGAAAAGCATCACAAAGCCACAGCCAGGAGGCTTGGGGTTTGCATGAGCAGCATCCAGGATGCCAGAGACTATGTGCTCCCCTAAAAAATGGTAACAGAGCTCTCGCTGCAGGCATCACAAAACCAGGCAAAATGGGAACACACCCAGAGCTCTGCTGCACGCACCCCACAGTCACAGCATTGCAAGCTGAGCTGCCTTGCTGTTTCTTGCATTCATCATGGTCCCTGTGAATGAAGACTTGGAACACAGTCAAGGCGTTGATTGAGCACCAGAGTGCCTTTATTCAATCGGAGAAAGGAGGACGGGAGAGGGACGGGGAAAGATGGGACTCATTCTCTGTTGTTGAGGAGAGAGTGGCTCAGAGCTCGTGTTGCTGCCTGGTGCCTGGGACTGCAGGCCTGACTCCAAGTCCCCCTCCAAGAGTCTCAGCTTCTCCTCAGTGACACTGCCTTGGTCCTGCTTGGAGGTGCCGCTGTCGGGGCACTCGGGCTGTCTTTGGGCTGGGCTGCACTGCAAAGGCACCGCACAGGTCGCCCATAGAGGTTTTCATATGGGCTTCATCCTTCCTTGGTTGGGGTTTTCTTCGAATTCTCACAAGTGCCAGAGGCAGTGCTTGCAACCTTGGTATCCCAGCCTCTTGGCCAACTTTTAGTATTTGCAGCTTAGATAAATGGCTCCTCTTTTCCACCTGGCCACTTGACTGTGGCATGTAAGGTGTATGCAACTGCCAATTGATTCCCAATAAAGTACTGACTTGTTGAACCACTTTAGCAATAAAAAGGGGGCCTCAATCTGAAGAGATTGTTCCTGGCACCCAGAACCTTGGAATTATTTCTTGTCACAAAACTTTTGTTACTTCCCTGGCCTGGTTAGTCCGGCACGGGTATGCCTCAGGCCATCCTGAAAAGGTATCTGCTAAAACTAACATGCATCTGTACCCCCCTTTTCTTGGCAGCTCTGAGAAATCTACCTGCCATTATTGTCCTGGATAATTTCTCTCCCTGTTTGCCCTAACTGAACTTTGTGGCCTGTGTTAGGATTATCTGGTAAACAAACTTCAGATTGCTGGGTCACTTGCCTAATGGCAGTATACCCATTTCGGGTGACCACTCGTTGAACAAGATATTTATATAATGCTTCTGCTCCCCAGTGAGTGTTCCTGTGTTCAGTCACCACAGCCCATCATATGGCTGCTGGAATCATTCTTTTCCCTTGTGCTGGAAAGGTCCATCCTTCCTCTTTTACCTGCCCTTCCTGATAATTATTTATCGAGTTCCAATACTCTTTGAAGTGCTTTGGCTCACCATCCACCTGCATGTTACCATCTGGAATCAAGGAAGCCTCCACCACCTCACCCTCTGCCGCTCGCTTTGCTTTCTGTCAGCCAGCGCATTTCCCATTCCTTCAGCACTGTCTCCCCTTTGCTGGCATCAACAGTGCATTTTAGCAACCTTCTCCAGCTGTTGGACTGCCTCCAGGAGTCTGGCTATTTCTTCAGCGTGTTTAAGACCTTTCCCTTGGCTTGACAACAGTCCTCTTTCTTTCCATATTGCTGATATGGGTGCATGAACAGCACTAAGGCATATTTTGAATCAGTCCATATCTTTATCTTCCCATGTCGAACAAAGCTGCTCCCATCTGTGTACCAGGTGTCTTCCGCATCCTCCAGTGGTTCTTCTTTCAAGTCTCTGCGACTGGAATACACTGCTTCCATAGTCTCTAAACAGTCGTGAGACACAGGTTCTCCTGTAATTGCACTAAGAAAAGCAGCTGGATTTACAATATTTGTTACTGTTATTTCTCCATCATCTTGCTCCACTAGAATGGCCTGATACTTCAGAAATCTCTGAGGGGAAAGCCAATGTCCCCCTTTCACCTCCAGCACTGGAGAGACCGTGTGGGATACCAGTGCAGTTCTCTTCTGCCCCATTGTCCTAATGCTGGGGCCTTCATTAACTCCTCTTTCCACTGCTTTCAACTGGGCCACAGTCCAGGCTGGTGACTGTGCTTTCTGGCAGGCAGAATTGATCACCTGAGGAATTCAGCTTTATTTGCCTTCATCTGTGTTCCCTCTTGCTGGATCTCATGCACTCTGCTGGCTTCAGTCTGTGTTTCTACTCCAAGAAGAAAATGGGTCTTCACAAACCAGAACATTGGAAAAGCACCCTCAAGTCTGCTGTTTGAGCCTTCTTCATTTCAACAGCATATGCTTTTATCTCCTCAGCACTCAAACACTTATTGATTGTTTACATGGAACCTTCTCTCTCCGAGGCTGTAGCCACTGTCTCTTGTCCTGGCAATGGCACCACTGACCAGATCACCTCCATTCTCTGCATCCTCCATTCAGCATATTTGCACATGGATAAGACCTCCCCTGAATCTTCTCCAGGATTAACAGTCCTAGCTCTCTCAGCCTTTCCTTATAGGAGAGATGTTGCAGTCCCTTTATCATCTTCTGAGCCCTCTGTTGGATTCCCTTAGGTATGATTCTTGTAACAGAGAACTCAGATCAGGACACGATGATCGATGTGTGGTCTCAACAATGCTAAACTGAGGGCAAGTATCGTCTCTCTCAATCTGCTGGCAGTACCTTGCTTATATGCAGCCCAAGGATATCATTAAGTTATTTTTGGTGTATTTTTTCTTTTTCTTTTTATTTTCTTTTTTCTTTTTTTCTGTTTTTCTTTTTTTCATCAAGTTCACATTTCTGTTTCACACTCACTCTGTATTACTCACTATGTTGCTCCGGGAAACGATGGGACTTATCCTCTGTTATTGAGGAGAGGGTGGGTCAGAGATTGTGTTGCTGCCTGGTGCCTGGGACTGCAGGCCTGACTCCAAGTCCCCCTCCACGAGGCTTGGCTTCTCGTCAGTGACACTGACTTGCTCCTGCTTGGAGGTGTCGCTGTCAGGGCGCTCAGGCTGTGTTTGGGCTGGGCTGCCCTGCAAATGCACTGGGCCACAGTCCAGGCTGGTGACTGTGGCTTCTGGCAGGCTCTGGTCAGCCCCTTCAGGAGAGCTGGGAGAAATGAGTTCCTGAGCAATGATGACCTCCTGCTCTCCGTCGCTGCTGTCAGAAGGAAGGCTGTCATTTGAATTGCAGCCTGACTCCAAGTCCCCCTCCAAGAGGCTCGGATTCTCCTCAGTGACGATGACCTGGTCCTGCTTGGAGGTTTCGCTGTTGGGGCACTCGGGCTCTGTTTGGGCTGGGATGCACTGGAAAGGCACTGGGCCATCGTCCATGCTGTTGACTGCGGTTTCTGGCAGGCTCAGGGCAGCCCCTTCTTCACAGCTGGGAGAAATGAGTGCCTGAACAACCATGACCTCCCGCTCTCCGTCGCTGCTGGCACTCAGAACGCTGTCATTTGAATTGCAGCGACTTGTGCTTCCTGTGAGCTTTCCATTGATGGAAGCACGCTCTGAGCCATCAGCTCTTGACTCGGCTCTTCTGGGTTCACAATGGGTCGATTCACCTAGGAAGGAGTGGACACACAGGGGTTAGAGTCCAACTTTCTCTGCCCATGGGGGCAAAGGCTTGGTGCTGCCTGTCAAGTAGGCTTCAAAAAGCTTGAGAGGCTCCTTTGGGAAAACAGGGGTCAGCTGAAGATGTCAGGCACGGGCTTGAATGCCAGAAGGAGGTACAAGCCCACTGAAAGCATGAATTCTACCTGTGTTGCTGACAAGCAGTGTTTTGAAAGCTGGATTTGCACCCTTACCTGCCATGACCACGAGATCTGCTTCTGTGGGCTCCCTGGCACTGCACTGCTGTTGGCGTTTGGCCACAGGGGATGGTCTGCGCAGGCAGAAGCAGGACCACCAGCTGCCAGCTGGTGATTCCTTGCTCTTTCTGGGAGAACGTGGTCTGGAGAGAAAACAGAGCATGCTGTCAGTCGTGGTGCAGGGTGAGGGAAGAGTCACACCGAGCCCTTGCCAATAGTTGCCTGTTCCTGGCACTGCCTGCTTTCTGCTGAAACACAGCTTCGAAACGCGCTCTGTTGCAAACAGCAGAGGACGCTTCCATTCCTACAGCTCAGCCCTCAAGTCCTGCTGGCTACACTCCTCTCAGCAATGTCAAGAAGAGAGGCAGAGCATGTGAGCAAAGGCTCCACAGCTGGACAGGACAGGAGCTGGCAGGCGTAACTGCTTTCTGAGGAACTGTGCAGCCATAAGGGAGGCTCGAAAGCACCTCTGACTCTTACACTAACACCTCCTCGGCCTCAGCTCACTGCCATCTTTAATTTCTAGTGCCAACAAGTCTGACCAACAGCTCTGCTTAGAGGAGAACTGGAACTGGTTTCAGGCATGTGGCCCTGAAATCTGGAAAACCCCAACGTTTCCAGGTACAGCCAGCATAGTCCAGGATAGACGTCAGCGTGGCTTTCTGCATCTCGTGACTGCCTGCCCAACCAGGAAGTAAAGGCACCCTTGTGTGGCTCCACTGAGCCCATCGGGCAACTGTGTGTTAGTTGAATCCTCGGAGATATAGTGGACAAAAAGTAAACCAATAAAGACCACCTGACCAATGCTGATAGGGGCTGGAAAGGGAAGTCCTCTTTACCTTTCAGATGGAAAATCAAGGATTGTGTGGAATCTCCCAGGTCCGGCTGTGGGGCCTTCCTCCACTTCAATCTCACTGCCTGGTGTCACTGCAGGAGAGCTGCTCTGGCCTCTTCTCAGAGCCTGTGCCTCCTGCAGCGTGAGCAGCTTTGTGGCACACACAGACTTGGGCACAGGTGGAGAATTGTGCCCTGCAAGGGAAAACCACAGGTAAGAGGGAGGATCAGAAAGCAGCAGCACAGCCATCCCAGTTCTGCATTTCTCTCAGACTTGCTTATCCGAGCCACTGGAAGAAGAGGAGCTCAAAGTAACCGGCTGCTCAGAGGTATGCTCGTGGCAAAGGACACAGTCATAATTAAGAGCTGCTCACTGTATCAAAACAGGCATAAAAAAACAAAAACAAAAACAAAAAAAACCCTAGAAAATGGATCTGGGAACTCAGAAAGCTTTGCTGCCACATTTCAATCATGCTTCACCCCCATTCAAAACATCCTGGTTTTCTCCATGTAAAGTCTGTCCTCGGACATTCTCAGGATCCAGAAAGAGGGTGCCATATTCTCATCTAAGCCCGGAAGCCTCCTGTCCCGTTGAGAGTCAAAGCGTATTTGAAAGATCTTGGAGAAGGCCTGGATTGGATCAAGATCAAGCTAATGGAGGAAGACGCTCACCTGCTCCCTCTCCCATGGCTGACGTGGCGTTGGAGCAGAAGAGGACTTCTGTGTGGCCAATCAGGAATTCCACCACAGCCGTCTGCCTCTGCACTTCCAAGCAGGCAGCTCCTCCACTGGCGCAGGGAGACTGGCTCTGCTGGGATCTGAAGAAAAGGCAGATTTTACAAGTCGTTCCTGCAAGACTGTTTCCCCAGGTCTGAAGTTTTGCAGCCCAAAGCAGTCAGACTGGGCTCTGGAGACTTCCGCAGTGGGCAATCAGCGATGCCACTGACAAAATTCTCCTGGATGATCAAGGACACAGCAGTCCCAGCTCAACAAGGGAGCAGAAACTGTCGTCTAGAAATTGTGCCCCTGGGGTTGGGGGAGAGCAGTCCAGGCTCCTCCTCTGCTGCCAGCCACTTCTGACAGCTTTTACAGGAGAAGAGCACACTAGAGGAAGAAGAAGGGAGGATTGCTTTCTTTCTGGAGAGCAGAACTAAGCGTTGTGCTTCAACAGAAAAAGAGGTTTACCTTAAGAGGTTTGGAGCCCACACAATCGCCAAGTTCTGAGCGTCCATGTTGGTGACCGAGCAGCTGCCAGCGAGAGACGCCAAGTGCCTCATCAGGTACTCGAGTGTCCTGGAAAACAAGAGGGGCAGATGTTCAGCACCAAAAAGCAAGCCGTGCTGCAGTGCCCTAAACAAACCTCACTTCATACTAGTTGATGTCATTGCTACCGTCCCTGAATAGGAAGTAGATAAAACGTTCCCAGTGTCACAATGCTGCAGCACCAAGCCCCAGCACAGCACAGCCGCAGCCATCGGCTGCACCAACCGTGCTCCCGTGCCAAGGAACTGACCCAATGAATTGACCCAGTGCAGCCTTCAGCCGCTTCAGCGTGCAGACGCATGATGCTGCTGGTGTGAGGCAACACCTGGAATCGCATCGTGGCCCTCTGAAAGGCAGCAGGGCTGAGCTCAGCAGACCGAGCGCAGCACTGACCTGTAGTGAGGAGCGGGCAGCTGCTGGATGGCGTCCTTCATCCTGACCAACCGCTCCTCCTCTGTACCAGCACAGGCAGCGTCCTGGAAAAAGGCAGGAAGGGATTCAGACACCAGTCAGCCAAGAGAGCTGCCACAGGTTTGGGAACCGTGGGGATAGCGTGCTGGTGGTCAGCACCAAGGCAGACTTGATGCCTTCCAAGAGGCATCAGGGGAACACTGCAGCACACAGCCTGTGTCATCAAGGCCAAGCAGTGCAAGGCATTGCCCTGTGCTTACCGTGAACTTGTCATACAGCTGGTTTGGCAAAAGAGGGTTTGGGAGCTCCCTGAAGTACATCTTGCACAGGGAGCTCACACTGTGAATGTCACGGACGCTGAGCTCGGGCACCTGCTCTGAATCAAATTCATGGCTGCAGAGAAGGACACAGGATTCGGCAGAGGGCTTTGAGAAAGAGGAAAGCAAGTCCAAAGCCACACCAAATACAGTCAAGACGAGGAAGGGCTTCCTCTGAACAACCGCAGCATGGCACGTGCCCCTGCTGACAGCTGTGTCAGTCGCAGCACTCTTACCGTAGTTGCTGGATCCTGGACGCCACGCCGGACAGGCGGTAGATCCCCTGCACCACGCCATGCTGCTCGACGAACTCGGCGCAGCTCTGCAGGACCTGGGGGACTACAGAACAAGAGCCAGCGGTTAGCTCAGCTTCTGACTCAAGTCCTGCTTCAGGCCGTGCTCTTCTCCCATCCCATTCAACTAAGCCCAGACGGGCCACTGCTTGCTTCCTCCTTAGAGGAGAAAGCTGGCAGAGACAGCTTTGAGGAAACTGCACAGAGATGTCTTCCTGGCTTTCCAGAAATGCCACGACCTATCATCTTCAGATGCCCAACCGAGGAAGATCTCAGCAATGGGCTGTTCCTTACCATCACGGCCAGAGCGGAGAAGGTGCTCCCCCAGGTCACACCCAAACACCCCTTCCTTCTCCGGCTCCGGCTGCTCCGATCTCCTGGGGCGGGCCTTCACCACCGAACGAAGGAAGGGTGGGAGCTTGCCCCGTTTCTTCGGCACTGCGCAACAAAACAGAGAAACCAGTTCGTTTCAGGCTTGGATCGGTTGCACGAGGCCGAGCGTAACACATTCGACCGAGCACGTAACAATGGGAAGAACATTCCCAACAAGGACACGCAGGAACGGTATTTCCCCATCCCTGCAAGTCCCCAAGGTCAGGTCGGAAGGGGCCCTGGACAGCCTGCTCTCGTCTCCTACAAAATGCAGAGGCTGGCGACCCAGACTGAGGCAGGGGCCTTGGAGCCTGATGATCCTTTAGGCCTATTCCAACCCCAAGCCATTCCAGGAGAATTCTGTGACTTCCCCAAGCCCAGGAATAAACACAGTGGGATTGGGCCAGATCTCTCCATGTTCCCGTGGACCTTAATGCAGTCATCCTTGCTAATCTTGCTCAACTCGGGCATTAACGAAACCCCTGAAAGCCACGCTCTGACCCCAGCTTACTAACCCGCAGTATCAAATGTAACATGTGTACCTGGCTTTCGCAATGAATTGACCAGGGACTCAGGAACTTCTCCGCTAATGAGTTCCACGCACTCACTAGGGAAAGATCCCACCTGTAACAAGAACAAAAAGACAGCTGGGCATTAGCCCCAGCCCAGAGCCAAAGGGAAGGTCCTCTGACACCGACACAGGGCAACCGTTTGCATCCGGAAGCCATCCTGTGCAGGCAGAGCAGCTCCAAGCTGAGATTCCTGACTCTACTGAAGTTGTGCTCTCCTGTTGGAAGCATGTGCCTACCTGAAAGCCACGCTTGCCTCTCCACCAGGGGCTCAGCTCCTTTGGTGGCATAGCAATAATGCACACCACGTCTCCCACCTGCAAGAGATCAAAACGGCAACCCTAGCTTCAGCACAGCTGGCAGGAAAACACAGCTCAAATAACTGCCTTCTTCTGCGATGCAGAATATCCTAAAGCTTGACAGCAATTGCACCAATGCAGCCCCCAAGGCATTTTCCCTTCTAAAACTGAACTTGGAGGTACAGGAGTTACACAACATACACAATACAGCCGTGCAGTAGGAAACGGGTCTCAAAACCAGCAGGCTCTCTGCCAAAGACTACGCAAGAGCTCCAGTTGAACCACGGGCATCAGTTAGCAGGGCTTTCTGAACACATCTGCACACTTCACACCCAGTCTGCTGCTGCTCAGAGACCAGGCTCCCATACTGGGCAGGATCTGCTTGATCAGGAGGTTCAAATGCCCAGTCAAACCATACTGGAGAGATGGCTGAACTGCTCCCAACCCAGCACAAGTCTAAGCTGGAACCAAACCTTTGAAGCTTCACCTCACGAGACATTCTGAAGGTGTCTGAGAATATTCCTGAGGCATTCACACCCTAGACTCTCCCATGCATGACAACAAGGATTGCCTGTAACTGCTTACCTCCAGGGAGAGCTCATCCGGCCCCTGGGCGACGTAACGCTTAATAACATGGGCTGCCGCAATCGCTGGCACGTTGAAAGATGACTCCGCACGCACCAGCTGCGGCTTCCACATGTTATCAGCCTGCAAAACAGAGCACAGGCCGTGGTCAGGAGCTGAGGACAAACCAGGAGGATTTCAAGGTGAGGAGCACATCTGCAGAGAAAGCTGCAGGAAATGCGCTCCCTCCTGCTCAGGAGCACTTCAGAAGGAGCTGCACGTCTCATGACAGTCCTTTCTCTTCCTGGCATGCAGCAGGATCGCCAGGCCATGCAAAGATGCATCTCTCTCTACACAGACTCATCAGCAATGGCACTGGCGTGGACAGGTGGCCTGGCCCCCTTTGGCCCACTCTTTCCTGTAGGAGAGTACATCTGCAGCTCCCTCTGCTAGCTCAACACAGGGAACAAAGACAAGTCAGAGCTTCATACTGTACCTCCGTGCCCGCCACCTCGGGCTCACATCTGATCTCGCTGCATGCGTTGCCCATCCCAGCAGGTGTGACAAGCTGGAACAGAGCAGAAACACACTTCTGTTTTCTCTATTCACCCAGCACAGTATGGAGAGACTTCTTCAGAACTACCCTTGCATACCCTGCGGCATAGGCAAGTGTTCGAGAAACTACCCCTTGCTTCAGTAAATTCAAACGTGACAGCCTCTGAGGCAGCGCTGTACCAAGTTGCTATCCCTCTGCCAGCAGATGGGGACTCTGGCACAGAGCAGCAGATGCATTCGCCCAGAGCGCTCTGACAGTGCGACAGCAGGGCATTAGACAGCACTCTTCTGAGGGCTGAGCTGGAGGGCAGTGAAGAAACCCACGGCATGCAAAACGACGTGGTGGGACAAAACATGGCACGTACCTGGCAACGAGATCACCTCAGGCTATCTGCAGCAGTTCCTGGTCACTCTGCTCAGATCTTATGAGAGCAAAAGCTGCACCAAGGCAGTGGGCAGAGGGTGGGCAGAGGAGAGAGAAAGAGCAGGTCAGTGAGCAGGAATAAGACAGCCATGGAATAAAGCACACAGCACAACTGTCCCATCCACTTGCTGCAAGACATGCTGAGTCTCAGGCTATGTGATGCCTGTCCGCCCAGCAGCTTTACTCTGCTTCCACAATTGAGCAAAGAAGACGGCTGAAGAAGCATGGGACGGGTGCTACTTTTATGAATACCCCCTTTGGGATGTGTCTACCGGGGGAAAATGACGTCTGATGCTCAAGAGTAAGAAATACGGTGCTGGGAGCTCCGACAGCCAGCACTTCTCAACACCTCACTGCCCACCCGTCCATCCCACGCCGGCTCAGCTTACCTACAGGATGCTGCGCACGATGGTACTCAAACAAAGGCACTAAAGGCACAAGAACAACAAGCCAACCAACCACTCCGAACTCCTACACGCCCACAAAGGAACATAGAACACACCACTCCTCTCCACATGCCAGCCGCTTATGACATCACCAACAGCCACCAGCCTGGTCCACCATGACCCCCCACAAGGGGGGGAGGCAAGACCCCCTGGTCACATCTGATTCCAACACGGCACCACAACATTCCAGAACTCAGGGTGGGGTTGGAATTACGTCCTGGTGTGGCAGCGCAATGGGAGATGTTTGGGCACAGCTGAAGAGCTGACAGACACCGGAGGTTTCCAAAGGAGGGTGCCAGGTTATCTCTCAGCATTCTTTTGCAGGGCTCTTTGGGATGCTTCAAACCCATTTCACTGCCTAGGTCATTTCTAGCAAGTCCAGCTGACAAATGCTCACTTTGTCTGGGTAACGCCTCTATGCATCATGAATGAAAAAGAAAATAAAATGGGCACGCGACCCTATGAAACTTACCTCTCTGCTCTTGTTGTCAGCCAGACACCCAAGATGAGCATTGCGTGTCCCTGCTCCTGAATGAGATGCACCCAAGTCTGTGCTCCACTCTGACCCACCTCATGGTTTACATTATAGCACACATTGTGGCACATGCATTTTTTTCCCACAGGCCCCTCGCCTCTCTTGTTAGTGTCTGATCCACTCAGGTTAAAATACATGGATCAGAACAGCCATTCAGTTCTGCTGAGGCAGGATCCCACCGCTGGGATGTCCCCCAGTCCCATTCCCTGCTTCTCCTGGCACGGGTGGGGAAAGGAACAGCAAGTGATATCACCTACCCAGACTTCTGCTGGGCCTTCCATTTGGTCGCCCATCCCTGGGAGAAGCAGGGGAGCTCCCGTGGCACAAAGCTCGGGGCTGGAGAAATTAAGGCAGCCTCTAAGATGGTGCTTTCAAACAGCACGAGTAACTGGATGTAGGACTTGAAACACAAGGGTAACATGAAAAAGCCACCAGTCCCCACGGATGGGGCTGTTCGCAGAGACAACAGCTGCGTGCTTTCCAGCAGTGTGATGCTCACCCAACAAAGCACTCAGCCAGCAGATGCCTCCAGCGTCTGAGCACCCATTTGGAGATGGTTTTCTTAACATCCAAGCTGAATCTCCCCTCATACAACCTGAGGTTGTTCCTTCCACTCCTGTCACTACTTACATGGGAGAAGAGCAGGACAACCCTCACCTCCACATAACCTCTCTTCAGGTAATCGTAGAGAATGATAAGGTCCTCCCTGAGCCTCCTCTCTTCCAGACTAAATCATCCCAGTTCCATAAGAAGCTCCCCATAAGACTTGTGCTCTAGACACCTCACAGCTTCACCGGTCTCTTCTTTGCATGAAAAAAAAACCAACAAAAATACATACATAGATTCCTGACCAAAAAAGGTGGGAGTTAATAACCACCAAAGAGGTTCCTGTTCCCTGGCCTAATCCTGGCACTCCAACTCCTGGGTGATGCCCACAGGCTTCAAGTCAGGTCTCAAATCCATAGGACTCTCGTCAGAGAACTCCATCAAAAAGGACGTTACACATGTGACACTTACATTCATTTTGCGCCAGAAAAAGCACTGCCAGCAGGAGCGGAGAGGTGACTGTCCCCCTGTACTCGGCACTGGTGATGCTGCAACTCAAGTTCTGTTTCCAGTTTTGGACCCCTCACTGCAAGAAAGACACTGAGGCTTTGGAACGTGTTCAAAGAAGGGCAACAAAGTTGGTGAGGGCTCTGGAGCACAATGGGGCCATATGAGGAGAGGCTGCAGGAGCTGGGAATGCTCAGCCTGGAGAAGAGATGGCTCAGGGGAGACCTTCTTGCTCAATATAACTTCCTGAAGGGAGGTTGTAGTGAGCTGGGGGACGGCCTGTCCTCTTGTGTCATTATTGACAGAACTAGAGGGAATGGTTTCAAGCTGCAGCAGAGGAGATTCAGGCTGGACATTAGGAAATATTACTTCTCAGAAAGGGTGGCCAAGCACTGGAATGGACTGCCCAGGGAGCTGGTGGAGTCACCGACCCTGGGGGTGTTCAAAGAACGACTGAATGTTGTGTTGAGGGACGTGGTTTAGTGAAAGCCATTAGTAGTAGGAGAACTGTGCTAACACTCATGATTCAAATTACACAGAAATCCTAGCAGAAGTTCTCGGTTAGAACTGTACCTAACATTTCTCCTTCTTCAAGCAAACAGGCCCAACACGTGGTCGTAAAAATGCTTTCATCAGAAAGAAGCAGAGATGGCATGGCAGGACAGATGTACTCAGTGTGCATGTTTGAAGCCATTCGAGATCCTAGTCATTCTTGCTGTAGGACCCCTGACTTCTGTTAAAAGCTGAACGGAATACCCATTTTCCATCAGCTACCACCATCCCAAACAGCCAGCCTTCTTGCAGCCACCTGGCCCAAACATCCCTTTGGCTCTACACTTGATTCCTGCAAGAGAGATGGGAGCTCGGCACGCACACCATCCTTCCAACACCCCATCCCAGCAGCAAGGGATCACAGCCCTAACACAGCCAAAACAAAAAGGGTGTGCGAGTTTCCTGTTAGCACTCAGTGAGAACAAATCTACCACTGAGCAACACCATGAGCCCCCACTCACCTCAGCACAGGTCAACCTGTAACCCCAGCCTTCCCCTATCCATGTGCACACGCCCACCCGTGTGCCACCCTGCCTGCTTTGCACACCCCCATGCACGCACTGCATCTTGTGCCCTCCTTTGCATTCACAGACGTGTGCAAACCATCCCTGGGAACACGTACGTGCCTACACCTACCACAAACATCCCTTTGTCTGCACCTGTGTGCAACCCAACTCCTCAGCACACGCACGCGTTTGTGCCACCCTGTCCACGCACTCACCACGTGCCCTCCAGCATCACTGCTGCCTCCTCCGGTACCGTACCCGCAGATGCTTCGCAGCTCATTAGCATGGACTTCCTTCCTCGCCTCAGCAGCTGCTCCTGCGCTCACCTTCATTCCTACTGAGATACCGTCCGCTTCCAGCACCAGCTGACCTGCAAGACACAGAGAAAGGAAAGGTGGGATTCATGCAAACTCAGAAGCCCAAGGCTGCATCACCACCACGTATGGCAGCCTTGGGAAATCAGCTGCAACAACAGCCTTTGTCAGAATGGAAACAGCCACCGTCAATTAAGTGTGACCTCCGAAGTCATTGCCACCATCAGAAATAGGCACAGAAATCGCTCACTTCACTGCAGGTGGTTACCTCCAAATTCTTTTGCTTTTGGGAAAATGTGGACACGGAATTGAAGGACACCGGAAAAGTGACATCTACTTTCCCGGAGGTGGTTAAGCTTGGAAGCAGGACTTGAGCAAGAAAAGCTTCTCAGCTCCTTGTAAGGCAGTAAGTGATGGGATGATTTCCCATCCCTGCAGAAATCCTGACCTCTGCCACAGGTGGGTGAGTGACACAAAAGCTGCGTCCTTGGTTCCCAGCCTTACCTTTTCATGCTGTTCATCTCGCTCTGCAGCTCCTGCTCTGAATAGTCTTCTTCTGTTCCCACGGGACAGGTAGAAAATGAAGACGCGGCCCCTGCCACCAAGGTCAGCTCGGCAGCACACGTGACCTGAGGAGCACTTGGCTACTCATGCAAACTGTGCAGTGTAAGGAAGATTGTTGCATGTTGCGCTTCTCCTTCTAATGGCTCAGAAATTAATTTTCCTACGTAGAAAATGGGAAAGGAAAATAAATAAATATATAAATAAACAAATAAAGCAAAAGCCTGACACAAAGCAGACGTGATTGTAACTATGGAATTCAGGAGGGCAAGGGATTTGCCCTCTATACGAAGAAGCTGACTGCAAAGGACTAAGAACAGTCAGGATCACATGGAGAACTTGTGGGTCAAATTAGGGACTGAACCAATCATGGGCTTCTGCAGCTGAGGGTCTGTTGACGGGCCCTGCTTACTGCAGCTACCAGAAGCACCGCGCTCACTGACTCAACTTGATGGGGGATTCCAGACAGGCTGGGAAATCAGCATGGCTGGCTGCAAGCTGTCTGAGAGACTGCTGGAGTGCACTGAGAAGAACTGTGTGGCCCAAGCATTGAGCACACCAAGCAGAAGGGAAGCATTACTGGACACGGTGCACAGCAGGGCTTAAGACTGGAGGTGGTCAGGGCTGTAGTGACCATGCCCTCCTGGAGTTCCTCATCTCAAGGAATGCAGGCCTGGCAAAAAGCAAAGTCAGGACCCTGAGCTTCAGGAGAGTCAGCCGCAGGCTGTTCAAAGAATTACTGGACAAGAGCCACTGGAAAACTGTTCTGAGGGGCAAAGGAATGGAAAAGAGATGGGAACATGCACAGAAAAACTTTCTCAGAGCTGCCTACACCTACCACAAACATCCCTGTGTGTGCACCTCTGTGCAACCCAACTCCTCAGCACACCGGCACACAAAGCTGGTGAGGGCTCTGGAGCACAATGGGGCCATATGAGGAGAGGCTGCAGGAGCTGGGAATGCTCAGCCTGGAGAAGAGATGGCTCTGAGCAACACCATGAGCCCCCACTCACCTCAGCAGAGGTCAACCTGCACCCCAGCCATCCGCCCATCCACGTGCACACGCACACACCTGCGCCACTCTGCCTGCTTTGCACACCCACATTCACGCACCGCATCTTGTGTCCTCCTTTGCATTCACAGACGTGTGCAAACCATCCCTGGGAACACGTATGTGCCTACACCTACCAGTAAACATCCCTGTGTGTGCACCTGTGTGCAACCCAACTCCTCAGCACACCCCTGTGCAAGCACACATTGGTGCCACCGCGTCCACGCACTATCCATGTGCTCACACACACTCACACAACCACATCCCCTAGAGCAGCCCTGTGCGCACACACAGACACACGAGTAACCCCTTCCTTTCACTCCCAAAGTGCACGCACACACCGGTACCACAATGTCCTTGCGCAGCTCCAACCCTTTGCACACCCCTGTGCACGCACATATATGTGCATGTTCATCTTTGCACACATACCTGTTGACCTGCACAGACCTGAGCAACCCCACTGCTTTGGACACTCATGAACACAAATGTGTGCAACACCATCGGTGCACAAATACACAACTCGTGGAACCCCACTGCTTTGCACAATCCTGTGCACACTCACGTGTGTCATGCACTGATTTCCCAGCCAGTCCTCGTGGGGTCTCTTACTTAGGACGGGAGTGCAGGGGAGCAGCCAGAAGCTGTTTGCATTCCCTGCTGTCTGCCGGGCAGGTTTGTTGGCGATGCTTGGGTTGCTTTGCTTTCCCTTGGGAGGTGGGAAGGAGCTTTGGGTTGGAGGCACATCCCGTGCCAGAGCATCCCGATGGCACGCGTGGGATCAGCAGGTCTGTCAGAGAAGTGGGTGAGGTTGCACGCCAAGCTGCAGCAGAGGAAGGGGAAGAGGTCCCAGCACAGCTCTGCACCACGCTCTGCCACGCTGGGCAGCTTGTTCCTGGCTCAGCAGTGCCATCAGACTGTTTCTTGCATTCCTCCCGGTCCCTGTGAATGAAGACTCGGAACACAGTCAAGGCGTTGATTGAGCACCAGAGTGCCTTTATTCAATTGGAGAAAGGAGGACGGGAGAGGTACGGGGAAAGATGGGACTCATTCTCTGTTGTTGAGGAGAGAGCGGCTCAGAGCTCGTGTTGCTGCCTGGTGCCTGGGACTGCAGGCCTGACTCCAAGTCCCCCTCCAAGACGCTCGGCTTCTCCTCAGTGACACTGACTTGGTCCTGCTTGGAGGTGCTGCTGTCGGGGCACTCGGGCTGTGTTTGGGCTGGGCTGCACTGCAAAGGCACCGGGCCACAGTCCAGGCTGGTGACTGTGGTTTCTGGCAGGCAGAATTGATCACCTGAGGAATTCAGCTTTATTTGCCTTCATCTGTGTTTCCTCTTGCTGGATCTCATGCACTCTGCTGGCTTCAGTCTGTGTTTCTACTCCAAGAAGAAAATAAATGGGTCTTCACAAACCAGAAAACTGGAAAAGCACCCTCAAGTCTGCTGTTTGAGCCTTCTTCATTTCAAGAGCACATGCTTTTATCTCCTCAGCACTCAAACACTTATTGTTTACATGGAACCTTCTCTCTCCGAGGCTGTAGCCACTGTCTCTTGTCCTGGCAATGGCACCACTGAGCAGATCACCTCCATTCTCTGCATCCTCCATTCAGTATATTTGCACATGGATAAGATCTCCCCGGAATCTTCTCCAGGATTAACAGTCCTAGCTCTCTCAGCCTGGAATACCTGTTTCCATCAGCTGCCACCATCCCAAACAGCCAGTCTTCTTGCGGTCACCTGGCCCAAACATCCCTTTGTCTCTACCCTTGATTCCTGCAAGAGAGATGGGAGCTCGGCACGCACACCATCCTTCCAACACCCCATCCCAGCAGCAAGGGATCACAGCCCTAACACAGCCAAAACAAAAAGGGTGTGCGAGTTTCCTGTTAGCACTCAGTGTGAACAAATCTACCACTGAGCAACACCATGAGCCCCCACTCACCTCAGCACAGGTCAACCTGTAACCCCAGCCTTCCCCTATCCATGTGCACACGTCCACCCGTGCGCCACCCTGCCTGCTTTGCACACCCCCATGCACGCACTGCATCTTGTGCCCTCCTTTGCATTCACAGACGTGTGTAAACCATCCCTGGGAACACGTACGGGCCTACACCTACCACAAACATCCCTTTGTCTGCACCTGTGTGCAACCCAACTCCTCAGCACACGCACGCGTTTGTGCCACCCTGTCCACGCACTCACCACGTGCCCTCCAGCATCACTGCTGCCTCCTCCGGTACCGTACCTGCAGATGCTTCAGAGCTCATTAGCATGGACTTCCTTCCTCGCCTCAGCATCTGCTCCTGCGCTCACCTTCATTCCTACTGAGATACCGTCCGCTTCCAGCACCAGCTGACCTGCAAGACAGAGAAAGGAAAGGTGGGATTCATGCAAACTCAGAAGCCCAAGGCTGCATCATCACCACGTATGGCAGCCTTGGGAAGTCAGCTGCAACAACAGCCTTTGTCAGAATGGAAACAGGCACCGTCAATTAAGTGTGACCTCCGAAGTCATTGCCACCATCAGAAATAGGCACAGAAATCACTCACTTCACTGCAGGTGGTTACCTCCAAATTCTTTTGCTTTGGGGAAAATGTGGGCACGGAATTGAAGGACACCAGAAAAGTGGCATCTACTTCCCTGGAGGTGGTTAAGCTTGGAAGCAGGACTTGAGCAAGAAAAGCTTCTCAGCTCCTTGTAAGGCAGTAAGTGATGGGATGATTTCCCATCCCTGCAGAAATCCTGACCTCTGCCACAGGTGGGTGAGTGACACAAAAGCTGCGTCCTTGGTTCTCAGCCTTACCTTCTCATGCTGTTCATCCTGCTCTGCAGCTCCTGCTCTGAATAGTCTTCTTATGTTCCCATGGGGCAGGTAGAAAATGAAGACACGGCCCCTGCCACCAAGGTCAGCTCTGCAGCACACGTGACCTGAGGAGCACTTGGCTACTCATGCAAACTGTGCAGTGTAAGGAAGATTGTTGCCTGTTGCACTTCTTCTTCTAATGGCTCAGAAATTAATTTTCCTACGTAGAAAATGGGAAAGGAAAATAAATAAATATATAAATAAACAAATAAAGCAAAAGCCTGACACAAAGCAGACGTGATTGTAACTATGGAATTCAGGAGGGCAAGGGATTTGCCCTCTATACGAAGAAGCTGACTGCAAAGGACCAAGAACAGCCATGATCAACGTTGAGAACTTGCGGGTAAAATTAGAGACTGAACCAATCATGGGCTTCTGGAGGTGAGGGTCTGCTCCAGGCCGCACCTGTGCACCTGTGTGCAACCCATCTCCTCAGCACACCCCTGTGCAAGCACACATTTTTGCCACTGCGTGTACACACTATCTGTGTGCTCACACACACTCACGCGTCCACATCCTGTAGTGCAGCCCTGTGCGCATACACACAGACACATGTGTAACCCTTTCTTTTCACTCCCAAAGTGCACGCACACAGCAGTACCACAATGGCCTTGTTCAGCTTCAACACTCTGCACACCCCTGTGCACACACATGTATGTGCATGCTCGTCCTTGCACACATACCCACTGACCTGCACACACCTGAGCAACCCCACTGCTTTGGACACTCATGAACACAAACGTGTGCAACACCATCCGTGCACAAATCCACACACACACAAATGGAAGAGTCTGAATTCCTAATTGAATGGGAATCCAAGTGCAAAACTCCAATTTTGCAAATTCGCTAAATTTTTGGATACCAAGTGCTTTAGTTTGGTAGAAGACGTGAGGGCAAGTAATGGACTCATTGAATGGATACACTCAGTAATGGAAAATCCATGCACTTTATCAACCAAATTAAGGAATGAATTTTTACCTTAAAAAAAAACTAAGGAATGAATGTTTACCTTCTGGATTTGAGGGATGTCTCTTCTGCCTGGTTTGGCCAAAGGAAGCCTAAGGTTATTTGCCTTTGAATAGCAAAGCCCTAAGAGAGCGAGAAGAGTTAACCTGGACAGCGTTACCCAGGGTTGTGGGAACAGCTGAATGATTTTTGAGAACTGGTCAACTCGTGAACCTGAGACCTGGGATCCTCCATCCTAGGGTGGAACTTTACTGGAGCACGTGGATGCCACAGCAACAAAAGAACTGTGTACAACAGACTGAGAGTTTGCCGAGTGTCTTGGTTTACAGAAAGCACAACTAACTCAGCAGCAAGTGACATACTTGGAATAGGAGATTACAGCTGGACTTTGAACCTTAAGGACTGCCAGGAAAGAAGCCATCTACTAAACCCCTGAGCTGCAAACTGCCAAGGAAGTCCATACTTTCCCAGTAATGACAGGAGGGTGCCAACCACGGATACACAGCTACGGACTGATGGTAAACTTCAAACAGCATCGAGTGAGTAAGGGATAGCCAGGGTGCACTGGTGCTCAATGTTCAGGAAGCCCATAGATCTACACTGGGCCAAAGGACACTCATTTTATTACCTCATACAGTGTTTACTGTATTGGAGGCAAAAGCGGGACATTCGTTCTTACCAAAAAAGATTATCGAAACACCAAGCCATCCTGGTAGAGCAGGGCGATGTAGAAATAATTGTAACTAATACTGTCAACCCAGTATCTTTCCTTAGCGGAACTCCCGGATTGCACGACTGCTTGGAAACAACTGAAGCTGCACATTCCAGCTGCTCGGTCGGACCTGAAGGATGAACCCTCCGAGGATGCAGAATACACCTGGTTAACCAACAGCTGCAGTTTGATGAGACAAGGAGACTGTAAGGCAGGACATGCAGTAACTGCTACTGACCAGGTCATAGAAGCACAACCACCAGCTGTGGGGACTTCCCCTCGGAAGGCTGAAATAACTGCCTTGACCAGAGCCTTAATTCTATGGACAGATGCTAAATATGTGTTTGGGGTGCCACACGCTCATAGTACCATCTGAAAGGAGCAAGGATTGCTCACACACAAGGAAAACAGCGCGATGTAAATCTACCAATGGCTACTAGAGGTGGTAAAGGACATCAGAAATGTAACACTGCACAGGAGACAGAAAATAAGGTGATAGATCAGATGGCAGAACAGGCAGTTGAAGAAGGCTTCAATTCCAGACGGTACACTTAAAACCTCTGAACCCAAGTCAAAACCTGTAAAATATTCTAAGGAGAACAGGAGTCTAATTAACGATTTAGAAGGGAAGAGAGCAAGCTGACAGATGGGTGCAAACCCAGATGGACACAATGTTATGCCCTTTTGTGTTTTATGGGAATTGGTTAGAAGGGAAGATCGATATTGGGCAAACCAACACTACAAAGTACAATCCCAGGACCAGGAACAGGGCACAAGTGGGCCTCACGGGAAGGGGCCTTCCAGGGCAACCATGGCAAACTGATTTCACAGAACTCCCAAGAAAAGGGGGGTATCGCTGTAGGAAAATTTCTGTCACCTTAGAAACAGTTCAGGATGCTGCTGCAGATGCCTGATGGACAATCCAAGAGGAGGCATCCTGTTTATCCAAAGTTGAATTGCAACATGGGGTAGGCAGGGATAACACTGACTGGGGAACAGTTTTCTCTGGACTATGGGATAAACTTGCTAGTTGCCAAATTTGGGATGACTGAAACAGCTTTTCTTAGCCTGCATCACCTTGCTACTCTTTGTGTGTTTTGCTTGTGTTGTTATAAGATGCTCTTTGTGTCTGTGCCAGGATACCAGAAGGGAATATATGAGGTATAGGAGAGGCATGAGCTAAGGTAAAAGGTAGAGAGCGGGACTTATTTCAGGACATGTCAAGATAGAATAAAATAATCTAGCAGGTGGAAGCCCTGCTAGATTAAAGAAAGGGGGGAACTGAATAGTGAAAAAGGACTCCATAGTAGCTGAAAGGGGAACACTTTGCTACAGAAAAGGGAAAGGGGGCCTCGCTAAGGCAAAGGGTAGTTACAGATAGATAGTTTATGTTAAGGGAGGACAGAGAAAGGGGGAATTACAGACACTTACTCAAAACAAAACCAGAAAAGAGGGCAGCAAAGATAAGAAGGAACTGTCCGGAGACCTCTGACAAGAAGAAGGATTAGATACCCCCGGGCAAGATGATGCTGACATGGGAGAACGATAACGGCAGATAACACCAAGAAGGAAACAGAAGAAGAATTTCACCCCAAAACAAAGACAAGGGTCGCGGGGAATGGGGTCAGAGGGAATGGGGTCAGAGGGAATGGGGCCATAGGGAATGTAATGAATATGTAATCAAACTGGGGAGGAGACTATTGATCATGTATTAGCTTGACTTATGTCTGTAACACACTTTTCTCCTTACGGTGTGCAAGTTTGGAGGAGCCATCCCCCTTGCAACCGGCGCTGCGCAACGCTGGAATAAACATACCTGCTTTATAACCAGTCTCTGGATTATAGAGTTTGATTCTGCAAGTCAGTACCACAATGTCCTTGTGCAAATCCAACCATTTGCACACCCCTGTGCACGCACATACATGTGCATGCTCGTCCTTGCACACATACCCACTGACCTGCACACACCTGAGCAACCCCACTGCTTTGGACACTCACGAAAACAAATGTGTGCAACACCATCCATGCACAAATCCACACACACTCACACACACACACACAACTCATGGAACCCCACTGCTTTGCACAATCCTGTGCACACTCACGTGTGTCATGCACTGATTTCCCAGCCAGTCCTCGTGAGGTCTCTTACTTAGGACGGGAGTGCAGGGGAGCAGCCAGAAGCTGTTTGCATTCCCTGCTGTCTGCTGGGCAGGTTCGTTGGCGATGCTCGGGTTGCTTTGCTTTCCCTTGGGAGGTGGGAAGGAGCTTTGTATGGAGGCACATCCCGTTCCAGAGCATCCCGATGGCACGCGTGGGATCAGCAGGTCTGTCAGAGAAGTGGGTGAGGTTGCACGCCAAGCTGCAGCAGAGGAAGGGGAGGAGGGCCCAGCACAGCTCTGCACCACGCTCTGCCACGCTGGGCAGCTTGTTCCTGGCTCAGCAGTGCCATCAGACAAGAAGCAGGGAAGGAAATCAAGGATGGGGGGTACCATCAAACAGAGTCCGTGCATGCCTGTGCAAGACAAACAGACCCAGAGCTTGTGTTTTTTTTCTGCTTTTGTAGCATTTGTGTGCTGTAGCTGAGCAAAAGCTTCTGCTGCTTGATTCTTCTTCTGCAACAGCCACCTACCGGTAAATGGCTGCGGGGATGGAGGATGTGACAGAAAGCATTTGTCTGCACGACAGTGTAGTTACACTTGGTCTAGAGAGTGAGAGAGGGCAGGCAGCACTGCCTGATGTTGGTCAGGGTGAGCTCCTTCTTCCGCAGCGTGATGATGGCAGGGACAGCTCGTAGGTGGGAGCTGGGAATGGACACGGCAGGAGGACAGAGGTGTGAGGGAGCAGCCAAGGCAGCGAAGAGCATCAAAAGGCCCTGAAAAGCATCACAAAGCCACAGCCAGGAAGCTTGGGGTTTTCATAAGCAGCATCCAGGATGCTAGAGACTGTTTGCTCCCCTAAAAAATGGTAACAGAGCTCTCGCTGCGGGCATCACAAAACCAGGCAAAATGGGAACACACCCAGAGCTCTGCTGCACGCACCCCACAGTCACAGCATTGCAAGCTGAGCTGCCTTGCTGTTTCTTGCATTCATCATGGTCCCTGTGAATGAAGACTTGGAACACAGTCAAGGCGTTGATTGAGCACCAGAGTGCCTTTATTCAATCGAAGAAAGGAGGACGGGAGAGGGACGGGGAAAGATGGGATTCATCCTCTGTTGTTGAGGAGAGAGTGGCTCAGAGCTCGTGTTGCTGCCTGGTGCCTGGGACTGCAGGCCTGACTCCAGGTTCCCATCCAAGGGCTCGGCTTCTCCTCGGTGACATTGACTTGGTCCTGCTTGGAGGTGACGCTGTTGGGGCACTCGGGCTGTCTTTGGGCTGGGCTGCACTGCAAAGGCACCGCACAGGTCGCCCATAGAGAATTTCATATGGGCTTCATCCTTCCTTGGTTGGGGTTTACTTCCAATTCTCACAAGTGCCAGAGGCAGTGCTTGCAACCTTGGTATCCCAGCCTCTTGGACAACTTTTAGTATTTGCAGCTTAGATAAATGGCTCCTCTTTTCCACTTGGCCACTTGACTGTGGCCTGTAAGGTGTATGCAACTGCCAATTGATTCCCAATAAAGTACTGACTTGTTGAACCACTTTAGCAATAAAATGGGGGCCTCAATCTGAAGAGATTGTTCCTGGCACCCAGAACCTTGGAATTATTTCTTGTCACAAAACTTTTGTTACTTCCCTGGCCTGGTTAGTCCGGCACGGGTATGCCTCAGGCCATCCTGAAAAGGTATCTGCTAAAACTAACATGTATCTGTACCCCCCTTTTCTTGGCAGCTCTGAGAAATCTACCTGCCATTATTGTCCTGGATAATTTCTCTCCCTGTTTGCCCTAACTGAACTTTGTGGCCTGTGTTAGGATTATTTGGTAAACAAACTTCACATTGCTGGGTCACTTGCCTAATGGCAGTATACCCATTTCGGGTGACCACTCGTTGAACAAGATATTTATATAATGCTTCTGCTCCCCAGTGAGTGTTCCTGTGTTCAGTCACCACAGCCCATCATATGGCTGCTGGAATCATTCTTTTCCCTTGTGCTGGAAAGCTCCATCCTTCCTCTTTTACCTGCCCTTCCTGATAATTATTTATCGAGTTCCAATACTCTTTGGAGTGCTTTGGCTCACCATCCACCTGCATGTTACCACCTGGAATCAAGGAAGCCTCCACCACCTCACCCTCTGCCGCTCGCTTTGCTTCTCTGTCAGCCAGCGCATTTCCCATTCCTTCAGCACTGTCTCCCCTTTGCTGGCATCAACAGTGCATTTTAGCAACCTTCTCCAGCTGTTGGACTGCCTCCAGGAGTCTGGCTATTTCTTCAGCGTGTTTAAGACCTTTCCCTTGGCTTGACAACAGTCCTCTTTCTTTCCATATTGCTGATATGGGTGCATGAACAGCACTAAGGCATATTTTGAATCAGTCCATATCTTTATCTTCCCATGTCGAACAAAGCTGCTCCCGTCTGTGTATCAGGCGTCTTCCGCATCCTCCAGTGGTTCTTCTTTCAAGTCTCTGCGACTGAAATAGACTGCTTCCATAGTCTCCAAACAGTCGTGAGACACAGGTTCTCCTGTAATTGCACTAAGAAAAGCAGCTGATTTACAATATTTGTTACTGTTATTTCTCCATCATCTTGCTCCACTAGAATGGCCTGATACTTCAAAAATCTCTGAGGGGAAAGCCAATGTCCCCCTTTCACCTCCAGCACTGGAGAGACCGTGTGGGATACAAGTGCAGTTCTCTTCTGCCCCATTGTCCTAATGCTGGGGCCTTCATTAACTTATCTTTCAACTGCTTTCAACCGGGCCACAGTCCAGGCTGGTGACTGTGGTTTCTTGCAGGCTCACGTCAGCCCTTTCAGCAGAACTAGGAGAAAGGACTGGCTGAACAATGATGACCTCTTTCTCTCTGTCTCTGCTGTCACTCAGAAGGCTTTCATTTGAATTGCAGCCTGACTCCAAGTCCCCCTCCAAGACGCTCGGCTTCTCCTCAGTGACACTGACTTGGTCCTGCTTGGAGGTGCTGCTGTCGGGGCACTCGGGCTGTGTTTGGGCTGGGCTGCACTGCAAAGGCACCGGGCCACAGTCCAGGCTGGTGACTGTGCTTTCTGGCAGGCAGAATTGATCACCTGAGGAATTCAGCTTTATTTGCCTTCATCTGTGTTTCCTCTTGCTGGATCTCATGCACTCTGCTGGCTTCAGTCTGTGTTTCTACTCCAAGAAGAAAATAAATGGGTCTTCACAAACCAGAAAACTGGAAAAGCACCCTCAAGTCTGCTGTTTGAGCCTTCTTCATTTCAAGAGCACATGCTTTTATCTCCTCAGCACTCAAACACTTATTGTTTACATGGAACCTTCTCTCTCCGAGGCTGTAGCCACTGTCTCTTGTCCTGGCAATGGCACCACTGAGCAGATCACCTCCATTCTCTGCATCCTCCATTCAGTATATTTGCACATGGATAAGATCTCCCCGGAATCTTCTCCAGGATTAACAGTCCCAGCTCTCTCAGCCTTTCCTTATAGGAGAGATGTTGCAGTCCCTTTATCATCTTCTGAGCCCTCTGTTGGATTCCCTTAGGTATGATTCTTGTAACAGAGAACTCAGATCAGGACACGATGATCGATGTGTGGTCTCAACAACGCTGAACTGAGGGGAAGGAACATCTCTCTCAATCTGCTGGCAGTACCTTGCTTATTTGCAGCCCAAGGATATCATTAAGTTATTTTTGGTGTATTTTTTCTTTTTCTTTTTTAAATTCTTTTTTCTTTTTTTCTTTTTTTTTTTTTTCATCAAGTTCACATTTCTGTTTCACATTCACTCTGTATCATTCACTATGTAGCTCTGGGGAAAGATGGGATTCATCCTCTATTGTTGAGGAGAGAGTGGCTCAGAGCTTGTGCTGTTGCTTGGAGGCTGGGACTGGTGGTCTGATTCTACATCTGCCTCCAAGATGCTCGGCTTCTCCTCACTGATGCTGACCTGAGCCTGCATGGTGGTGCTGCTGTCGGGGCACTCGGGCTGTGCTTTAGCTGGGCTGTCCTGGGACCCCTGTACTGGGTCCCAATCCAGGCTGGTGCCGGTGCTGTCTGGCAGGCTCAGGTCAGCAGCTTCCGGAGGGATGGGATGAATCAGGGCTTGCACTTGGATGACATTCTGCTCTTCATTGATGCAGCCATATGGAAGGCTGTCGACTGAAATGCAGCATCCTGTGCTTCCTAACAGCTCTGCGTTGATGGAAGCACAGGATGCGCTGTCATCCCATGCCCGGCGTCTTCGGGGAACACAAGGGCTCGGGTCACCTAGGAAGGAGTAGATGCACAGCGGTTAGTGTCAAACGTTCACAAGATGAATCATGCTTTAAAGAGGTCCTTGGCATTTGGCTATGTAGTGGTGGTGGGCAGAAGCAAATAGGCTTCTAGCAACAGTGTCACTGTCTTGACAGTGATCCTCGTGCAGGTGCAGCTCTTGTGTTGACAAGAGACACATTTGGGAAAGACAGGGGTGAACCAAAGATGTCAGGCACGGGCTCGAACGCCAGAAGGAGGTACAAGCCCACTGAAAGCATGAATCCTACCTGTGCTGCTGACAAGCAGTGTTTTGAAAGCTGCATTTGCACCCTTACCTGCCAGGACCAACACTTCTGCTTCTGAGGGCTCTCTGGCACTGCTCTGCAGTTGGCGTTCGGCTGCAGGGGATGGTTTGCCCAGGCAGAAGCAGGAACGCCAACTGCCAGCTGGTGCCTGCTTCCTCTTGCTGGGCACACTTGGTCTGGAGAGAGAAAACAGAGCATGCTGCCAGTCGTGGTGCAGGGTGAGGGAAGAGCTGCTCCGAGCCCTTGACGACAGTTGCAGAGGACGCTTCCATTCCTACAGCTCAGCCCTCAAGTCCTGCTGGCTACATTCCTCTCAACCATGGCAAGCAAGATGCGCAGCATGGGAGCAAAGGCTCCACAGCCGGACAGGACAGGAGCTGGCAGGCTCATATATATAAAATGGACAAAAAATGAACCAATAAAACCCACCCGACCAATGATGATAGGGGCTGGAAAGGGAAGTCCTCTTTACCTTTCAGATGGAAAATCAAGGACTGTGTGGAAGTTCCTCAGATCAGCTGTGGGGCCTTCCTCCACCTCGACATCGCTGCTCTGTGTTGCAGCAGGAGAGCTGCTCTGGCCTCTCCTCTCTGCCAGAGCCTCCTGCACGGTGAGCAGCTTTGTGGATGGAGGAGACTCCCACACAGACTTGGGCCCGGCAAGAGAACTGTGCCCTGCAAGGGGAAACCACAGGTAAGAGGGAGGATCAGAAAGCAGCAGCACAGACATCCCAGTTCTGCATTTCTCTCAGACTTGCTTATCAGAGCCACTGGAAGAAGAGGGGCTCAAAGTAACCGTGTGCTCAGAGGTATGCTCGTGGCAAAGGACACAGCCACAATTAAGAGCAGCTCACTGTATCAAAACAGGCAAACAAAAACCGTAGAAAAACTAGGGGCAGGAACCTCAGAAAGCTTTGCTGCCACACTTCAATCAAGCTTCACCTGCTTGCAAAACATCTTAACAGCTGTGACGGTTTTCTGCATGTAAGTTATGGGTTTGGACACTCTCAGGATCCAGGAACGGGGCACCATATTCTAATCTAAACCCAGAAGCCTGCTGTCTCCTCGACAGCAAAAGCATTTTCAAAGGTCTTGGAGAAGGCCTGGCTTGGATCAAGGTGTCAGATCAACATCAAACTAATGGAGAAAGACACTCACCTGCTCCCTCTCCCACGGCTGGTGTGGATGTGGAGGGGAAGAGGACGTCTGTGTGGCTGATGAGGAACTCCACCACAGCCGACTGCGTCTGCAGCTCCATGCAGGCAGCTTCTCCATAGGCGCAGGCAGACTGGCTCCGCTGGGATCTGAAGTAAAGGCAGATCTTACAAGTCATTTCCCCGAGATTATTTCCTCCAGTCTGAAATTTGCAGCAAAAACTGACAAGTTGGGCTCAGGAGACTTCCGCAGTGGGCAATCAGCGATGCCACTGACGAAATTCTCCTGGATGATCAGGGACACAGCAGTCCCAGCTAAACAAGTGACTAGAAACTGTCATCTGGAAATTGTGCCCCTGGGGTTGGGCCAGAGCAGAACTAAGCATCGTGTTGAAACAGAAGAAGAAGTTTACCTTAAGAGGTTTGGAGCCCACACTATGGCCAAGTTCTGAGCACCCATGTTGGTGACGGAGCAGTTCCCGGCCAGAGACGCCAAGTGCTTCATCAGGTATTCCAGCGTCCTGGAAAACAAGAGGGGCAGATGTTCAGCACCAAAAAGCAAGCCGTGCTGCAGTGCACAAAACAAACCTCACTTCATGCTGGTTGTTGTCATTGATACCGTCCCCGAATAGGAAGTAGGTAAAACTTGACTAAGTGCCACCACGCTGCAGCACCAAGCCCCAGCACAGCACAGCCGCAGCCATCGGCTGCACCAACCGTGCCCCCATGCCAAGGAACTGACCCAGTCAACCGACCCGACGCAGCCTTCAGCCGCTTCAGCGTGCAGACGCATGATGCTGCTGGTGTGAGGCAACACCTGGAATCGCATCATGGCCCTCTGAAAGGCAGCAGGGCTGAGCTCAGCAGACCGAGCGCAGCACTGACCTGTAGTGAGGAGCGGGCAGCTGCTGGATGGTGTCCTGCATTCTGAGCAGCCGCTCCTCCTCCGTGGCAGCACAAACAGCGTCCTGGAAAAAAGCAGGAAGGGATTCAGACACCAGCCGGGAATAGCAAAGGGAAGGGAATTCTCGCAAGCGTCGTATATAGTTTAAGTAAGCACCTCCTGGCACCACCAGAAGTGGCATCAGCCAGAGGCAGGAGGTGGCAAAGACATGCCTCGTGGGGCTAACAGAAAGAAGACCTCGGAGCTGGGGCACTGCTGCAACCATCAGCCAGGACGCCCAGGGAAGAGGTACGTGTCATTTCCAAGACATTGCCCTGAGCTTACCGAGAACTTGCCATACAGCTGCTCGGTCAGCAGAGGGTTTGGGAGCTCCCTGAAGTACATCTTGCACAGGGAGCTCACGCTGTGAATGTCTCGGACGCTGAGCTCGGGAACCTGCTCCGACTCGAATTCATGGCTGCAGAGAAGGACACAGGATTGAGCAGAGGGCTTTGAGAAAGAGGAAAGCAAGTCCAACGCCACAACAAATACAGTCAAGAAAAGGAAGGGGTTCCTCTGAACGCCCGCAGCATGGCACGTGCCCCTGCTGACAGCTGACCGTAGTTGCTGGATCTTGGACGTAACGCCAGACAGGCGGTAGATCCCCTGCACCACGCCATGCTGCTCGATGAACTCGGCACAGCTCTGCAGGACCTGGGGGACTACAGAACAATAGCCAGCAGTTAGCTTAGCTTCTGACTCAAGTCCTGGGTCTGGCCCTGCTCTTCTCACATCCCATTCAACTAAGCCCAGTCGGGCTACAGCTTGCTTCCTCCTTAGAGGAGAAAGCTGGCAGAGACAGCTGTGAGGAAACTGCACAGAGACGTGTTCTTGGCTTTCCAGAAATGCCACCACCTAGCAACAGCCTGGAGAAAGTAATTCTGGCAAAGCCACACACACTGCAAGTCCCATCACAGCTCCCTCGGGAATGAAGGAATCCAATCTCAAGTCCAGAAGAGCTAGGAAAAGGCTGCAGGATGCTCTCTTTGGCCAGAAGGCTTCCTGCGTTTTCAGGCTTACGCAATTGCTGGATATGATCTCCCTTTCATCTTTAGATGCCCAGCGGAGGGAGATCTCAGCAATGGGCTGTTCCTTACCATCACGGCCAGAGCGGAGAAGGTGCTCCCCCAGGTCACACCCAAACACCCCTTCCTTCGCTGGCTCCGGCTGCACCGATCTCCTGGGGCGGGCCTTCACCACCGAACGAAGGAAGGTGCTGAGCTTGCCCCGTTTCCTCGGCACTGCAAAGAAACAAAACAAAGAAACCAGTTCATTTCAAACTTGGATCGATTGGACGAGGCCGAGCGTAACGCCTTCGACCGAGCACGGAACAACGGGAAGAACATTCCCAACCAGGACACGCAAGAACCGATTTTCCACGTCCCTGCAAGTGCCCAAGGCCAGGTCGGAAGGGGCCCCGGACAGCCTGCTCTCGACTCCTGCTAAATGCGCAGGCTGGGCACCCAGACTGAGGCAGGGGCCTTGGAGCCTGAGGATGATCCTTTAGGCACCTTCCAATCCCAAGCCATTCCAGGAGGATTCTGTGACTTCCTCAAGCACAACAATAAACACAGTGGGATTGGGACAGATCTCTGCGTGTTCCCATGGACCTTAATGCAGTCCTCTTGCTAAGCTTGCTCAACTCGGGCATTAACCAACCCCCTGAAAGCCACGCTCTGACCCCATTTTACTAACCCGCATTGTCAAATGTAACATGTGTACCTGGCTTTGGCAATGAATCCACGACAGACTCGGGAACTTTTCCGCTGATGAGTTCCACGCACTCACCAGGGAAAAACCCAACCTGTAACAAGAACAAAAAGACAGCTGGGCATTAGCCCGAGCCCAGAGCCAAAGGGAAAGTCCTCTGTCACCGACACAGGGCAACCGTTTGCGTCCGGAAGCCATCCTGTGCAGGCAGAGCAGCTCCAAGCTGAGATTCCAGACTCTACTGAAGTTGGGCTCTCTAGTCGGAAGCGTGTGCCTACCTGAAAGCCACGCTTGCCTCTCCACCAGGGGCTCAGCTCCTTTGGTGGCATAGCAATAATGCTCACCAAGTCTCCTACCTGCAAGAGATTGAAACGTCAATTCCTGTGGCAGGAAAGCACAGCTCAAACGACTGCCTGCTTCTGCACTGCAGAATAGCCTCAAGCTTGACAGCCATTGCACCAATGCAGCCCCCAAGGCAAGGAAGGCCTGGAACTGCTTACCTCCAGGGAGAGCTCATCCGGCCCCTGGGCGACGTAGCGCTTGATAACATGGGCTGCCGCAATCGCTGGAACGTTAAGAGATGACTCCGCACGCACCAGCTGCGGCTTCCACATGTCATCAGCCTGCAAAACAGAGCACAGGCCGTGGTCAGGAGCTGAGGACAAACTCTTTCCTGCAGGAGAGCACATCTGCAGCTCCCTCTGCTGGCTCAACACAGGGAACAAAGACAAGCCAGAGCTTCACACTGTACCTCCGTGCCCACCACCTCAGGCCCACTGCTGATCTTGCTGCACTCAAGGCCCATCACACCAGGTGTGACAAGCTGGAACAGAGCAGAAACACACTTCTGTTGTCTCTATTCACACAGCACAGTATGGAGAGACTTCTTCAGAACTACCCTTGCATACCCTGCGGCATAGGCAAGTGTTCGAGAAACTACCCCTTGCTGCAGTCTGTTCCAATGTGACAGCCTATAAGGCAGCATTGTACCAAGTTGCTATCCCTCTGCCAGCAGATGGGGACTCTGGCACAGAGCAGCAGATGCATTCGCCCAGAGCGCTCTGACAGTGCGACAGAAGGGCATTAGACAGCACCCTTCTGAGGGCTGAGCTGGAGGGCAGTGAAGAAAGCCACGGCATGCAAAACAATGTGGTAGGACAAACATGGCACATACCTGGCAACAAGATCACCTCAGGCTACCTGCAGCAGTTCCTGGTCACTCTGCTCAGATCTTATGAGAGCAAAAGCTGCACCAAGGCAGTGGGCGGAGGGTAGGCAGAGGAGAGAGAAAGAGCAGGTCAGTGAGCAGGGCTAAGACAGCCATGGCATAACGCACACAGCACAAACGTCCCATCCACTTGCTGCAAGACATGCTGAGTCTCAGGCTACGGGATGCCTGTCCGCCCAGCAACTTGACGATGCTTCCACAATTGAGCACAGAAGATGATGGAAGCAGCATGGGACGGGTGCCACCTTTACGGACACCCCCTTTGGAACATGTCTACCGGGAGAAAATGACGTCTGATGCTCAAGAGTAAGAAATACGGTGCTGGGAGCTCCGACAGCCAGCACTTCTCAACACCTCGCTGCCCACCCGTCCATCCCACGCTGGCTCAGCTTACCTACAGGATGCTGCGCACGATGGTACTCAAACAAAGGCACTAAACGCACAAGAACAACAAGAAAACCAACCACTCCGAACTCCTACTCTCCCACAAAGGAACACAGAACGCACCGCTCCTCCCCTCATTCCAGCCGCTTATGACATCACCAACGGCCACCAGCCTGGTCCACCATGACCCCCCACAAGGGGGGGAGGCAAGACCACGGGGTCACATCTGATTCCAACACGGCACCACAACATTGCAGAACTCACTGTGGGGTTGGAATTACGTCCTGGTGTGGCAGCGCAATGGGAGGTGTTTGGGCACAGCTGAAGAGCTGGCAGACACCGCAGGTTTCCAAAGGAGGGTGCCAGATTCACTCTCAGCATTCTTTTGCAGGGCTCTTTGGGATGCTTCAAACCCATTTCACTGACTAGGTCACTTCTAGAATGTCCAGCTGATAAATGCTCGCTTTGTCTGGGTAACGCCTCTGTGCATCATGAATGAAAAATAAAATTAAATGGGAACGCCACCCTGTGAAACTTACCTCTCTGCTCTTGTTGTCAGCCAGACACCTAAGATGAGCATTGCGTGTCCCTGCTCCTGAATGGAGATGCACCCAAGTCTGTATTCCACTCTGCTCCACCTAAGTGTCTAAAAGAAACACAGACAGAGATGATTAGAAGATCCTTTGCGCAGACGAAAGCGCAGGCTGCACGCCTATTCTCTTTAGCAAGAAATACTACTTGAGAATCCACAGTTAGTTTTATGAGAGGTAGTATGAAAGAAAGGAAATAGATTCATTAAAATAACCGAGTTAATCCTCTCCCCGTCAAAAAGGAAGCCTTCTGGGCACTGTTAGCAGCACCTCCTACAACACCTTGCACCACAAATTGTGGCACATGCATTTTTTTCCCACAGGCCCCTCGCTTCTGTCGTTAGTGTCAGATCCACTCAGGTTCAAATACGTGGATCAGAACAGCCATTCAGTTCTGCTGAGGCAGGAACCCACCGCTGGGATGGCCCCCAGTCCCATTCCCTGCTTCTCCTGTCACGGGTGGGGAAAGCAACAGCAAGTGATATCACCTACCCAGACTTCTGCTGGGCCTTCCATTCGGTCGCCCATCCCAGCGAGAAGCAGGGGAGCTCCCGTGGCACAAAGCTCGCAGCTGCAGAAATCAAGGCTGCCTCTAAGATGGTGCTTTCAAACAGCACGAGTAACTGGATGTAGCACTTGAAACACAAGGGTAACATGAAAAAGCCACCAGTCCCCACGGATGGGGCTGTTCGCAGAGACAACAGCTGCGTGCTTTCCAGCAGTGTGATGCTCACCCAACAAAGCGCTCAGCCAGCAGATGCCTCCAGCGTCTGAGCACCCATTTGGAGATGGTTTTCTTAACATCCAGGCTGAATCTCCCCTCATACAACCTGAGGTTGTTCCTTCCACTCCTCTCACTAGTTACATGGGAGAAGAGCAGGACAGCCCCCCCCCCCACATAACCTCTCTTCAGGTAATTGTAGAGAATGATAAGGTCCTCCCTGAGCCTCCTCTCTTCCAGACTAAGTAATCCCAGTTCCATAAGAAGCTCCCCATAAGACTTGTGCTCTAGACACCTCACAGCTTCACTGGTCTCCTCTGGACACATCTCAGCATTTCATTGCAGTGAGGGGCCCAGAACAGAACACAGAACTCAAGGTGAGGACTCACCAGTGCCGACTACAGGGGGATGATGGATTCCCTGCTCCTGCTGGCTCCAGCCTTCTGCATTCCAATTCCAATCTCAACCATTCCTGCTGTGGTAGGACTTGAATCCTCATTTGGGGCTGGAGCTCAACAGGTCAGCACATCAGAAATAACACAACGTGCCACTGGAAGACGTGTCTCAAAGCCCAGAAAATCCAACTCTCTGACCTCGGCACAACTCACCAACCAAGAGCCAGGCCTTGACAACTTGGCTGATCTGAGCACGCGGGAGGGGGCCAGACAGTGGACTACAAGTGTCCATTTCCACTGCAGCTCCCTGTAGAGAACAGCACCAATCAGCAGGCGTGAATGAATTCATTGACAAGCTGCACAATGAGTCTGTTCTTTATAAAAAAAAAACCCACATCAATTCCTATTCAAAAAAGGGAGGAATTAATAAAGACCAAGAAAGTTCCTGTTCTAATGCCTCATTCTCTCACCCCAACTTTTCTTGCCTCATCCCCAACTCCTGGAGGATGTCCAGAATCTTAATGGCAGCTCTCAATCCCATAGGATTCCTTTCACAATACTCCATCAGAAAGGATGTTACACTTGTTCTATACACTCAAGCGGACTGAGCATTGGTTTCTCAGTCACTTAAAACACACAGAAGCATCCAAACCCAGAGCACACACATCCCTTCCTGTGGTACTGGAGCCCACAGCTCACCTTCACACCTCTGTCGATTCCCAGTGTTTTACACCCATGCAGCCTCGCTACGGTTCCATGGGTGTCACCCAAGACCTGCAGGACCTCTTTCTCCGCAAACCCCACCTGCAGGCACTGGCTCATGAGGTTCACCACCTGCCCTCCTGCGCAAGAACAAGCATTAAGAACGAGAGCAAAGTGCATCGGATTCAACCTGGCCTGCTCCGACCCTCAGTCCTGCCAGGGATGCAGACTCATCCTCAGAGCCAGGCTGGACATCAACACATGCATCATTCTTCAAACACCCCATCCCAGCAGCAAGGGATCAAAGCACTGGGACAGCAGAAACAGAAATGCTGTGAGAGTTTCCTGTTGGCACTGAACATGAACAAATCTACTGCTGAGCAACAGGATATGAGACAAACAGCAGAAAACAACCAACCTGCAGAACTAACTCGTTTGGGGTTGGTCCAGACGTTTGCATGCTCCCTTTCCACGACCCAGGCCAAGCTTGATGAGCTGCTCCTCATTTGCACAGGGGGAGAACGCTGCAGATGGGATGTGGTGGCTATGCACACCATGCCTTTCTCCTGCTTTTCCTCTCTCCATCTTCCATTAGCAAACAGCATCTCCAAGCCTTCCTTCCTGAAAAAATCACTGGTAAAAAAAGAACTGGCAAGTTTGCTTTTAAAATTGCCTTGTTTATACAGCTTGATGCTTTAAAGCAGAAGCTCACCTAGCAGTGACCTACGTCAGACAAGCTCCACCTGCAGGGAGAAGTTATTTCTCTCTGTCGGCAGGCTTTGCACACATTCACAGGTGCAACAGTCTGCCCAGATCTCAGCACAACTTCACTAATGGCTGAAATCCAGTTTATGCCCGCCACGTTTTTCTCTCTTCTGAAACACTGTACTGCTGCAAGACGCAATGATGCAAGTACAGAATCACAGAATTGGAGCTGGAAGGGACCGCTAGAGACCATTCTCCTGCTGGCCATGCTCCTTTAAATGCACCCCAGGATCCCACTGGCCTTCTTGGAAAATATTTCCACATTAGGCATACATTTCAAGGAGGCTCCAGACAAGTGGAGACAGGGGAAAGCACTGGCAAGCCAAAGCAGGGCAAATTTTCCCACACTGCGTTAGCTACAGGGACAATAAATCATGCCCCCAAACTGCTTGCACTAGAACACCCAATCTGAAATCATAGAAGCTGCTGAGATACGAGTTTATCACAACCCAGAAGTCCTTTAGATCGTGCACTCCCTGGTGCAGTGACACTGGAGGATCAGAATCCTTGGAGAAAAGAACCGGGCCTGCTCAGCTCCTTCCCACCCTCCCAAGGAAAAGCAAACCAACCGCACCGCTGCCAGCACAACCCCGCAGCACACAGCAGGGAACACAAACAGCTACCCAGTGCTCCCCTTCACTCCCAGCCTAACTACGAGTCCACCGGAGGATTCAGCGGGAAATCAATACAAAACACAAGTGAGTGCACACAGGATTGCATAAAGCCAGGATGGAATTGCACACGTGTGTGTGTGTGCACAGGGCTGCACAGAGGACATCTCCCTATTGTCCACCCTATAGACATATCCCCCCGTATCAGAGAATCATAGAATGGCCTGGGTTGCAAAGGACCGCAGCGATCATCTAGTTTCAACACCCCTGCTGAGTGCTGGGATGCCAACCACCATACCGGGCTGCCCACAGCCACATCCAGCCTGGCCTTGAATGCCTCCAGTGATGGGGCATCCACAACTTCCTTGGGCAACCTGTTCCAGTGTGTCACCACCCTCTGAGCAAAAAACATCTTCCTAAGATCCAACCTAAACCTCCCCTGTCTCAGTTTAAAACCATTCCCCCTTGTCCTATCACTATCCACCCTCATAAACAGCCCTTCCCCCTCCTGTTTGTGCGCTCCCTTCAAGTACTGAAAGGCCACAATGAGGTCTCCCCGCAGCCTTCTCTTCTCTAGGCTAAACAAGCCCAGATCCCTCAGCCTTTCCCCATAGGAGAGCTGCTCCAGCCCTCTGATCATCACAGTGGCTCTCCTCTGGACCAACCCCAACAGCTCCACATCCTTCCCAGGCCTGGACACAGTACTGCAAATAGGACCTCACAAGAGCTGAGCAGGAGGGGACAATCACCTCCCTCTCCCTGCTGGCCACCCCTTTTTCAATGCAGCCCAGAACACACGTGGATGTATCTTTTTTCATACTTAGATTCCCATCTATGTACATATATAGACCACACCTACACCCCCACCATCTGCTAGAACTCCATATTCCTCCCCATAGCACCCAACAGCCCCCAGGAGCCCCATATCACCCTAAGGCCCCCACAACCCTCTCTCTCTCTAGACACCACCCCTTCAAGTCCCATGCCTGCCCATATCCTCCAATAGCTCCCCATAACCCCTACACACCCTCAGAGCCCCCTAGAGCCCCTAGTCCTCCTATGGCCCACCACAGCCCCATATTCCCCCTAGAGTCCCCCTCAACTCTCTGTAGGCCTTTACAGCCCCTGCACAGCTCCCTACAGTCTTATATGACTACCTAGAGTCCCCCCACAGCCCCCTACTTTCCTATATCCCCCAGTGGCCCCCCCACATCCCTCCAGGGCCCCTGAAGAAAAAACAAAACTAGAGCGGTGCACTTAGAAAGAGACCATTGAAAACAAATGCAAAATGCACACCTGCACAGGCTCACAGGGACAACTCCAAGAGAAGCAATCTACACAGAGAGATGCTTTCCCCAGCTGCCCCCCCCAGCTCCATATCCCCCCTTTCCCCCCTCCCAGTCCCAAATCCCCCTCTGCCCTCCCCCCCAGCCCCATATCCCCCCTCTGCCCCTCCCTCCCAGTCCCATATTCCTTTCTGCCCCCCCCCCAGTCCCATATCCCCCTCTGGCCCTCCCCACACAGCCCCATATCCCCCTCTGCCCATCCCCCCCAGTCCCATACCGCGTTCTCCCCCCCCCCAGCCCTCTCCCCGCACCAGTGCCGTTCTCCCCGCACTCCGGCGCAGCTGTCCTCAGCACTCGCTGCCGTGGTGCCGGTTTCCGTCCCGATGCAGCTCGCACAGCCCCGGCTGCCGCGCCGGTCCCGTTCGGCCTCGGACCGGGCTGCGGGGGCCGCGCTCTGTGTGGAGCCGCCCCTCCAACGGCCGGGACGCAACGCTGGTTCCCGCGCACTGCGGCTCAGCCAATCGGAGCCGGCGGAGCTGCCGCTGCCCAATGGGAGGCCGGGGGAGGGGCGGAACCGGTCAGGGCGAGCAGCAGTGACGGCCCGGGAAGCACAACAGAGGTCTGCAGCCAGCAGTGCTCGCTCGGCAGGGTTACAGAAGACAGCCATGGAACCAAATGCTGAGTGCCCTGTGACACTGCCCTGCCACACAGCTGGAGAACTGCCCACAGGAATGAGCACTTACTGAGCCATCCGTGACTGGAACATGGTGTAGAGATCTCAGCTTGGGTGACAGCTCGTTGCACAAATGGTCGATGTTCATACTCTCATGCCATGCAGCAAGCACAACATTGGTTTTTTGAACTAGGCTTTACAGCACTTTTCTGGGCATGTGATACTTACTGCATAAGTGATTGCATCTGTCATGAGCAGCCTGTTTTCTGTCTTGTCATGGATGGTTACCTGGTCTATTAGGCAATGATGCACTTGATAAGTACAAAGGTGTTAATGTCTTAATATTCTGTTTCTACTCAGAATACTGACCAAAGGAATAAGTTTGATGTCAGCAGTGGAGAAGCTGTGGACAAAGATGGCAAAGTCTTGGAGATGGTGTCTCAGTAAGTATGCTGGAAGGGGGGGGGAAATAAAGGATGCTTCTTTCTTGCAATTTGCCACCCTCACATCTGGTCATGTTACACAGGATGTTAGTTACACAGGATCACGGAATACCGGCATCTTCACCATCTTGCAGTTCTTAAAACAGAAGTTTCTTAGTCACTTTTTGCTCTGAGATAGAAATTCAGAGAAGAGTAACATTTATTTATTTGTTTGTTTGTGTGCTTACTTACTAAATGCATGAAATAAATTAGTTGTGTTTCGATTTAAAGCAGTGTTTTTAAATGCATCAGTCCCCATGATGAATGCAAAGAATTAGCTAGTCCCTTGCAAACTAAAGCAAGCTTTCTCCAATAGTTTGAATACTGATGTATCATCCTTTCAGTGAGTGAAAAGTATTGAGTGTTTAAGCAACAGGAATAAGTGTTTGTTCTTAAAGCGTAGTTAAGCATTTGAGTGTGTGGAGAAAAAAAACACATTCCAGTGTGGGTGGTTTAATGTATATTTTAATTAATAAGTGTTTCCTGTATTCAGTGGAGAAATGGCAGATGTGGTGTGACAGGAGAAATGTCCTTTGCAGGAGAGTTAATAACAAAAACACCTTGTCTTTTTACTTAGTCCTTTTAAAGAAGGTGAAGGATGACTATACAAGGTTTGATCAGACATAAAAACACTTCAGCATTTAGTTCTGTTATTATCTTCCTTGCTGTATAACGTGGCTCTCGGTGTAAAGGCATAGAAGAAGGTGGTAGTTGTAGATACATCTTGTATTTGTACGCCAGTAAGATTAGTAAGTTATTGTTATATTCTTATAAAGTTCCTGATACCTTTCATAGCCTTTGTTAAATTAGGTTGTTCTAGAGCAGCTACGAATTTGAGAAGTGCCTTTGTGAGTCAGAAGAAGATCTGTAGCGTAGTATCCCATTTCCAGTGGGGAAAGAAAAGAACGGTGCAAGCATACATTTTTACTTCTCAAGCACTTCTACTGTCTCCATGGACTTAGCAGTGCATAGCTCTGCTTTATGGAAATGTATGTGATTTAGTGCTTAAAAAGGAAAACATATCTGCCTTAAGAGCCTTCCAATGTAAGATCCATAAGTACACAAGATGTATTCTGTATTTTTCCAGGTCTAATGACATGGCTGGTTCACAAGAAGGCAGCAAAGAGAGTGTGCTGAAACCAGCACCTTTCAAAAGAGGCCGAGTGCAGAAACCCAAACCAAACCTAGAAAGAACTGTTGCATGGAGAAAAGACCACGGACATGAAAAAGATCCTGAAGAGGAGGAAGCTGAAGGTGGAGAAGCAGAAGGATGTGCGTTACACCATGTGAATGAAAGCAGTGATTCGTGCCACAAAGATGTAAGCTTCTCAAGCAGCTGCATAGATGTATTTTTGCTGGGCAGCGGTAAGAAAGATTTACCACTTAATCTGCAAGCACAGTATTTGTGTGTCTTATTCCTTCCAGTTAAACTGAACTGTCATAGAGTTTTCTGGTGCTTGTAATTAGATTCTGCTTTCTGTGCAGACAGAGATTATATTTCACTGATGTTTTTGTTGGTGGTGGTGGTGATACCAGATTTGAAAAGAGAAGTGCTGAACAGAAAGGATAATGTTGAAAAAAAAAACCATTTCAGATGGAATGTATGCAGAAAAATAACAAATTTTTATCTTTAAAGTATTCGGGGATTTTAGCTGATGAACAAAAAAAAGAACTTAATTTTTGAGGTGTTTTAATACGAGAATGAATAAAGTAAATATGTATTCTTCCTTTCATTCCAAAAAGGAGATTGACCAAAAATGTTTTCCTTACTAGAGTGGAACTTGTCTTCTTTTTAGGGAGTGGCTGATGCTCCCAAGAAAAGCCCACAGCAGCTAAAAGCTGTTGAAGATGAGAAAGGACCTTCAGATGTCTTGAAAGACGCTTCAGATTTCAGTACAGGGTAAGATTATTTTTTAAGCGGAGAGATGGAGTGGAGGATGCGCTCCAGGTTGGACGTGTCTGTGACAAGTTCTCCTTTTGGTAAAGAAAAAGGTTAATGAATAAGAATTTAAGAAATGCTGTAGATCTGTTTTGTAGTTTTAGAAATTATGAGCTAGATGAAGGATTTGGTTAAATGTTTACGTTCCTCTCAAGGTTTGACTAGAAGTTGCAGCTGCTTTGAAACTGCTTCATTTTTCTTACATTTGCTGACCTGTCTTGAAGGTACAGGTTCTTGATGTTTGATGTGATCTCAGTTGATCTTTTTCATGGCATCCCTTCCTTTGCTCTCGTTCTAGCTACTGCTGAAAATTAAATACAAGCATGTGAAATGTGATTGGAAGAATTCATCTTGTCCCATGCCATCAACTGCCTGTTTGGTTTTTTAGGGAGTCTGGTCCTGAGATCCAAGAAGACAAAACTGTTACTTCATCTGTTCGGTTACTGAGGAGTCGATTCCATAGACCAAAGCCAAATTTCAGAACAACAAGTAGGAAGGAAGAGATGGATATAAATAAAGGTGTATCGCAGGAGTGAAGTGAAGTGAAGTGATTAGGGAGCAACTAAAAGGAGATGGTCTTTTTGGACAGGAAGTGCTCTGAGGAGTGATTAGTACTGAGCTTTGTGGACATAAAGCTATCTCCTTTTTGGGTTTAGTACCATGACTTGCTTTTGCTCATATTTGTTTTTCCTATTTTTCAGAAAGCAGAAAACTGTGAAGTCCTGCAGTCATTGGAATCCTTAGGAAAGGCAGAGTCAGTTGGCCCACAGGATGTTTCTGAAAGCTCAAGTTTTAAGTCCCCAGACAAACCTTCTGGATCAGAGTGTGGCAACATGGAGGCCTGTCTACCTGTAGATAACCTGAATGAGACCTCAAGTACTATTGCTGGGTAAGGGTCTAGCTGCATTTATACCTCGACTAACAAGGAAGGCATTTTAAGAGGAAACTGTTCTGCTGATGGATTTCTAATTGACTAAGAATGTCTAATAAAAATTCTGAATGTTACTACTTGTACATTTAACGCTAGTTGTATGAAAGCCTCAGTTACTGCTATGCTAAGCATCACATGAATGAATGTTTACTTTCGATTGAGAGAACAGTTTATGCTGTAAGGGATCTTAAAGACTATCTCATTTCAACTGTCCTGCCATAGACAGGGATACCTCCCACTAGATCAGGATGTTCAGATCTGCTAACCAAACTAGCCTTGAACACCTGCCTCTAGGTGTGGGGCACCCATAGCTCTGGGCAACCACCGCTCTTCCAGGCTCCTGTGAAGTCTTTCTCCGTGTTTATTATATGCCCACTTTAACTATTGAAATGACTCAATGAGATTTCTCCCCCAGCCTTCTCTTTTGCAGGCTGAAGGAACTCAGTTCTCTGTCTTTCTGCACAGGGGAGAATTTGTGGCTCTGATCATTCTTGTGGTACTTCTCTGCACTTTCAGTAATAGATCTACATATTTCTTGTGCTGAGGACCCCACAGCTGGTTGCAGTACTCTACATGGGGTCTCCTGAAAGCTGAGTAGGTGGGGAGAAACACCTTCCCCACCCTGTTGGCTTCTTTTGGATGCAGACCAGAATATGACTGCCTCTGGGCTGCAAGTGCATGTTGCCAGCTCGTATCCAGCTTTTCATCTCTTAAGCCCTTATCCACTGTGCTGCTCTCATTCAGGTCACCCTCCCAGTCTTTACAGGTGTTGGGCATTACCCCAACCTTTATGCAGGATGCCGTGCTGCACTTTGTTGAGCTTCACGAGATGCACATGGGCTGACTTCTTGTGGGTTGTCTGAATGGCATCCCTTCCTTCTCTCGTTTCAACTTCACCACTCAGTTTGATATCATCCATAGACTTGCGGAGGATACACGCAACACCACTGTCTCATTACTGAAGCTTCTAAATGGTATTACTCTCAGTGTGGACTCCTGAGAGATGCTGTTTGCTACTGCTTTGCATTTGGACATTGAGCTGTTAACTGCAATTCTTTAGATACATCTATTCAGCCACTTCCAAATCCATCTAGTAATCCGCTCATTACATCCGTATCTCTCCAATTTAGAAGCAAGAGTGTTGTGGGGGATCCCTCCAAACACTGTGTTCCTTGATTTATTTTGCCCAATGGAAAGGTAGTGACTATAGCATACTTCCCTGACACCGATTAGGTGCACCAAAACAAGTTATTAAATGTATTCTGAACAAGATTTTGCACATACATCTATAATCATATGTATTCTAAGCAAGCAGTGCACTAGCCTCAGGGGGATCAGTGTTCTGCAGGGAGGGGGATGTAAATTTGGGTAGGAAAGGTCTTGGCTCAGCCATGCTCATCTCCTGCCTTCTGTGCCCTCTGTCTTGAACATGGGAATCAAGAGCTCTTGTGCTCCAAGAAAGATGTCTCTAAATATCTGCTGACTCTCTTCTGCTTCTTTATCTATGACAGCTGTTTTCAGGAGAATCCCTTTCCCATTAAGAGCAGCATCTTTTCGTTTGAATACACAGCACAGGATTTCCCTTCTAAGCTGGATTTTGTATTTCATTTTTCAGCTCACGGAAAATATGATGTGGTTCTCGTTTCTGAAACGTTGTGCATGAGCATCACATATCTCAGTGGTCAGGATTTGAAAGTAAAATATCAGGAAAGCAAATGCAGTCTCTTAATTGAAGTACAGAGATAATACAGAAACCTTTCCTCTTGCGCCTCTGAGCTGGGGACGTTCTCAGAGTAGCAGTGGTTGGATTGAGACCTCTGAAGACTGACTTGTCCCCCAGCCAGGACCTTCCCTGGTTGGGTTTTCTCCCAAAACTGAAATATCACAGCTCTGCTGGACAAGCTGTGGATGATTTCTGGGTATGATAAGGCTCTAAGTACAAGCACAACAGTTGCTGTAGCTGCTGTGACAGCATGGAAGTTTGAGCTGGACAGCGTTTCCCTGGAATGCTCGTTTCTTTTTTGCATTTTTCAGAGGATGCCTTGCTTGGTCATACCATTAAAAATATCTTTGCAAAGAACTGCCCACAATTGCTCAAATTAATAAGAAACACAGTGAGCTCCGTGTCCAAAAAGTCATAGGAAGCAGCAGTTTGCTGTGCTGCTGAGGAGGCTTTGGAAGCAGATATCTCTGTATGAATGTGTGCCACAGCATTGCTGTTCAGCTCTTCTGTTCAGCCTGATGTCAATCTGTGGCAGTAAAACTGCAATTTTAGAATTGTGCATGGATTTATTCCACCAGTGAGCACTGTACAAATCTGCTGAACTAACAGCAATTGAGAGAAGACAGTCCTGTAGGTTCAGCAACCACTGAATTACGATGTTTGGTGTTTTTCAGGTACGGTGTCTTGCACAAACAGATCACATTGTGTGCTACTAAACCCGTGTCTTTTTTGGACCTTGCACAGGTTACTCCCCATGCATAATTTCTCAGGTAGATCCCCACTTACGCATTAACATCACCTTCTGACCCAAACTGAGCGGGTCCTGTGAAAGCTTAGTCATTGCAGAACTAGAATCCGAGTGAGTTGTTTCAGACAGATTGTTAATGTTTCAGCAGGGATCAAGACGTGTCCCTTTAATTGCTGATTGCTTTCCACTGCCCTCCAGCTGTTCCCTTACCTGGTGCTCAGGACTGACATGTGGGTTTTTCCCCAGGGCTTTCTGGAGCTGAATGGATGAGCAGTGAGCTCCCTGGCACACAAGGAACTGGAGGCAGCCCCTAGGGATGTTTAGAGGCCAGTTCAGCTCTGCATTTGCCTCCAGGCTGAGCTGCTGCTTGGTTCTGGGCTCCTTGCCCAGCTTTGGGTCAGGCACATGAGCAGCAGAAAGGTCTGCAGGACACATACCTGCAGCTGTGCCAAAGGACAGTGCTTCCCATAGCATGGTTTGAGAGGCCTTGAGCTGTGCTGCTGCTCATGTGCCTGCAGCAGTGTGTGCGCAGCGGAAAACGTGGCAGCTTTGGCATGGAGCTGCCGCTCCTTCTGTTGGAATTGGTTTGTAGCTGCTGACCCAGGCAATCCCAGCAGCCTTTTCTGAAAATGTAAGGTTACGTCCTACAAAGTGCTGCACTGTTTTCTTTTCTCTTTGCTATAAGCTGATTCTGGGTGCTAAGCAGCCGCTCAGAGCTATTAAGATGTAGGTGCGTACTAAGTAAGAGCTAGCAAATGGCTCAAGGACACCCAGCACACTTTGGTTTCCAGCAGGCATTTGGGTGTGCTCTGCTTAGGGATTTATTTCTAAGTTCTCCTCGACTCCTGCCTGCACCCTCCATGCAGTCAGATACCTGCGCTGCTCTGTCGGGAGTCAGAAAAGAGCTCTGTGAAAGGGATCAGCAGCGATCTGACAGCCCCAGCAATGAGCGATACCAAAGCTTCTTCAGCATTCTTTGCACAGACTGTAATTCAGATCCCAGTAGTTTCTGTGACTATTTATCCTCAAACGTTACGTCCTTAACTTGGCAGGAGAAATTAACTTAACCAACCAAAGCCATTTCTCAGCAGTACCTGGCAGTGTGGATCCCCAGCAGCACTTCATCCCTTCTGCAGGTCGGAACTATTTCTGGTATAATTAAATAATATTGGTCCATGATAGAAATATATTAGCTTTAGACAGTGTTAATACTGTACACAAGAGTATGAGGATTGATAGTCCTTGTAATCTCTTATCTAAACATAGAAGGGCTGCATATGCTGTTTATAAAGCGCTGAAATCAATCATTGCAATGACAGACAGGTAATTGGGAAGCAAGCTCCTACTTATGCAGACCATGAGGGGATAACAGCCTTCAGCATTTTTATTTTGTTTACAAATGTTATTATCTGTCTCATCTTTCAAACTTCACAATCTAAAGTGAACCACTTACAACCCGTCTGTGAGCACTGCATGGGTAGCGCGGCTCTCAGAAGGGCCACAACTTGGCACTGGCCCTGTGCTCAGAGCACAGGAGGGCACAGTGCGGTGCAGTTAGAAGGGTGCAGGAGTGCAGGAGCAGCACCGAGTTGGTTCCCCCCTTTTGGGGGAGGGTGGCTCAGGTAACCAATGAAAACCAGCTGTGTCTGCGTGGCTTTTGGAGTAGGATCAGATTTGAATTAACGCTGGTTAAGTCCTTTGAATCGTTAAGGCTTAAAACAGGTGTATGAGCGTGGAGCTCCATAATTTCTTTGATGAACGCCTTGCAGAGGGGGGTCACAGAGCATTTAAGCACCACACTGCTTACACGTTCAGCCAGTTGAGGATAGTCAGAAGGATTCAGTAATTAGAAGAGTTTGTTACTAAAGGATTCTCCATGTGTTAAACATGATCAGAATGTTCCTAACCACGAGATGAATTAAACCTACCTACACTGGTCTGTGAATTAGCAGTTTTCACTCTGATTTTCAGATAAGTTGTATTAGTTTTAGATGCTTCATTGTGCCAGGAAGACTAGTAAATGCATGATAATAAAAGTTGACTTGTGTCTCATTAAAACACTGAGAGGAGAATATACCACTTTCATACAGTAATTCATTGTAACCCACAGCTTCCATTCAGTTTGCTGGAATTTATTCTCTTTTAGAATGACACCAATAATGATCTTATTTTGTGTTTGTTACTTCATCAGATGAATGAAAGTTGTTTCCACTGCTCAGAAAAGCAGAGTTTCACTCTGTTAGAAATCCAGAGTTAGCAACAGTCCCACTTCTCTACATAAGGATGCGAGTCCTTTCGGCTCCTCACTATGGCAGATCCCATCTGTGCTTTCCTACTTGAAGAACAGCAGTTGTTTCCCTTGGGAAGGCTTTGGGATTTTGTCTGTGTGTGGTTTTTCGTGGCCTCCCCCCCGTCCCTCCTCACCCCCCCAGCTTGTGTGGCTTTGCAAGGAGTTTGTGTGGGCAGATCTGAGCATCCGTGCAGCTCCATGAGGTGTGAAACGCAAACTGTTGTTGGCCTCGTCCCATTTCATCTGCTCGCTGTGTTTTTGGGCAGAAAGGACTGGTTGTGTGTATTAATGCTGGGGGTTGTGACCACAGCTTTTTGCATGCAGGGCGAGCTGACAGCTAGCTGGGTAGCAGTGGAAAAGCAACAGAAGAAATGTGGGATGTTTCTTACATCCTGTGATAGTAAAGCATCTTCTTTTCACAGAGCGTGCACTGTGTCTTTGCTGCTGCACATTGCATTTATTCTCTGATGACTCATAGCAGGAGCAAATCCTTTACTTTCTTCCTCAACGTGGTAGTATTTTATAAGGTACAAACAAAAAAACTCACGTATGTTTGCAAATCATTTGAAGGGTGTTTGAATAAGTTACAAGTTTTTAAGCTGCTGCGCATTTGTTTCAGGGTTTCTGTGTGGATAAACCAAGGCTTTGGGAAAAGGCTGATCCCTCTGCTCCCAGGAGATGCTGTCCTCTTCCTTTCCTTTCCTTTCCTTTCCTTTCCTTTCCTTTCCTTTCCTTTCCTTTCCTTTCCTTTCCTTTCCTTTCCTTTCCTTTCCTTTCCTTTCCTTTCCTTTCCTTTCCTTTCCTTTCCTTTCCTTTCCTTTCCTTTCCTTTCCTTTCCTTTCCTTTCCCTTTCCCCTTTCCCCTTTCCCCTTTCCCCTTTCCCCTTTCCCCTTTCCCCTTTCCCCTTTCCCCTTTCCCCTTTCCCCTTTCCCCTTTCCCCTTTCCCCTTTCCCCTTTCCCCTTTCCCCTTTCCCCTTTCCCCTTTCCCCTTTCCCCTTTCCCCTTTCCCCTTTCCCCTTTCCCCTTTCCCCTTTCCCCTTTCCCCTTTCCCCTTTCCCCTTTCCCCTTTCCCCTTTCCCCTTTCCCCTTGTCTCCCTCTCCCTCTCCCTCTCCCTCTCCCTCTCCTCTCCTCTCCACGTTGTAATGACCGCCTGTAACCCTGGCAATAAACATGCTGAAGAAAAACTGTTTTTGTTGGGAATATTTACATGCTGTTTAGCACAACAGAGTCGCAGTGTTGATGCATGGCTCTGGATGCTGCTCAGTGAATGACCTTTCCCAGACATAGCTGTGAGCAGCACGATTCTTGATTAAACCACAGCATTCAGGTCTGTGACAACATTTTGACAGTACTTCAGTTCTAATCCAGCGTAACCTTTTTGCCACATTATGGGGCTGCCTTTCTCTTGCTGTGGTGCCAGTTCAGCCTTTTCTGTCCAGGGAAATGAGGACACTGAGGAGTAGTTTCACTAGAATGGCTACTTGGGATGTGAAAACCAGACAAAATGAACATCAAAACATCCCTTCCCTTTGAGTCCTGATTTAGGACAGCACTTGGCTGGGAGAGCTGGGAGGGGACTTCAGTGCCTGTGTGCGTTCAGGTTGGCAGCAGGACATCCCTCTGCTCAGTGAGGGCTGTGGCATTCCATGTTTGTCAAGGACCTAAGCACCTCCCTCAGGTAACCCATCTATATAGAGGCACTCTTGTGCTTTGGGAAGAGGATTTTACACTTCTTAAATTACTGATCATTTGATCACTGTGTCGGTTTAATCTCTCAGTTACTCCATTTGTTTGGTGATGAAAGCCTGTAAATGCATAGCCATCAGAAACGTTAATAGTTGTCACAGCTGAAAACATGCAATCTCAAGCCAAGTAGAGTCTTTCTTAAAAACATACTTTATACATACGATGCACTTGCATAAATTTTAGCTCTCGTGTACAAAATCACACCTGAGAACTGCTGCAATTAGATGCCAACATGACGAGAGAGCAACAGGACGCTCTTGGGAGTGAGTTATGGAGCAGTAATTCATGAGAAGGTGCTGCAAGAGAAAAGCAGAAGGCGGAGAGCTGTTAAATGCAGCAGGTGTGAATTACTGTGCTATAACTCACAGGCTTGGGTGTCTTATTGGAATTATAAAATAGCCCTATGCAAATATTTTTAAAGGATGCAAGGGCAAATAATCAGATGTAACTGGGGCTACACCTCACCAAAGGGTCCCAGAGTCTTAAGGGGCAGCAAGGTATTGCATCAGAAAAGCAAAGAAAAAAGTATGGGTTATTTTACACCTACTTTGAGTTACTGAATTTGACTGTATTTAAAATGTTTACTTCCAGTTCGTCTGCTTTTTCAGTTGCCCACTGCATTTGCCTGTTGTGAACTCTGCAGAACTCCCCTGTTATTTTCCTCCTGGAGTTTCTATTCTGTGCAAAGGCATCCAAAGTCCCTAGAAACATGGGATTTTGATTCTTCTTCTTCTAGTAGCTTTCTCACAGGGATTAATCCCTTCTATAAATGACTGGAGCAGATGTATAGTATTGCCATTTTTAGAGGTGCGCTCTGGTTTTGAGTACCTACTTCAAATGCTGTGAATTGTCACTCCTATCCAAAGCAGAGCTCGCAAAAAGGCTGCAGGTTTCTGTAGCCTCTGTCAATAACTTGCTCCTTTTCCCATTAAAATATTAAATCTGCCAGTTAATGATGAGTCGATGGTTATCATTACATATACTACCCAAAAATCAAAGCCATTCCCTCATCCAGCACTTCCTTATTGTTATTAAAGCACTCCTACTTGAAACTCTCTATTCAGGATTCCAGGTGATTGAAGAACACTGCAGAAATGAATTAAAAATACCATCCGTTTTTCCACTCATCAAAATTAAATCCATGCTTATGGGTGCAGATATACCCATGGCACTCACATTGCAACTCCAGTTTTCATTCCTTTCTCCTAAGCTCGTATTTTGTTCAAGCAGGATTTCCAGTCATGCAAAGCCTTTTAAAAATTCAAAATTCAAGGCAATTAAGAACAATGTGCTGGTTTCTTCATTTCCACGTGGACACTGCTGGTTGAAAATGCTCTCCTGAATATCTGTGCTTGTGTCACTGCTATAAATTATTGTGTCACTGGCATTGGCTTAACACATTGTGACTGATCTAATTGGACACGACGTGTTACAATAGCTGCACGCCAGCCCGGATGCTCCAATAGGCATTTTCAGGTGATGGCAGCCTTAGATGTTCCTTCCACTCATAGCAGCATATTAAAAGCCCATCTTTGTTCCACTTCAAAGCTGACTCCAGCTCCACAGCAACCACTGTGACACGGTGCTGGGTTCCGGAGCGCTGAGCCCGCAGGAGTGAGACCCAAGACTGCCTGCCCCATCTGTATCCAGGGCCTACGAACAGCATGGCCAGCAAGTTTGGGCTTATCCAGCTGGGCAGTTGTGTGGAGATCAAGCGCAGCAGTGGGAGCCCACATCAGGCCGTAGTGACAAAACTCCATGAAAGCACCTCCAGTATCACTGTGGAATGGCTTGAGAAGGGAATCAGAAAGGCCAAACAGGTGGATCTCCAGGTCATCTTTGACCTCAACCCTCAACTAGCCCCAAGGAGCAGATCGACAAGCAATGCCGAGACCTCGCTGCCAGCCAGAAGGAAGTGGAGCCCAGTGAGTGAAAGGCGGCCACAGCCCATCAATGTGGAGGAGTGTTGGGACAGCGGGAGCCCTGTGGTTGCCCAGCCTCAGTCCACAACCAGGTGGGCATCACCATGCATGTGGCAGATGGAAAGGCTGCAGAAACAGCAGGAATACCATCAGCTGGATGTGCAGGAGAAGCCAGTTCAGAAGGACAGCACGTCACTCCGTGCCAGGACTGACATAGTGGCCATGATCCAGGAGTGCCGCAACCTCCTGAATGGTAAAACGCCGTGGACCTCCATGCCATGTCAGCCGCGCCGCATCAGTGTGTGCATCCGCAAGCGGCCCCTGAACCAGCGGGAGGTCGAGCTCAATGACACTGATGTGGTGACAGTGTCCTGCCAGGGCATGGTGACTGTGCATGAAGCCAAACAGAAGTTGGATCTCACACAGTATCTGAACAACCAGGTCTTCCGCTTTGACCATGCCTTTGATGGCCATGCTGCCAATGAGTTGGTGTACAGGCACACTGCCCAGCCCCTTGTGGATATCATCTTCCAGGGGGGCATGGCCACCTGCTTTGCCTATGGCCAGACAGGCAGCGGCAAGACACACACCATGCGGGGAAGCATCACTAGCAAAGGAATCTATGTCCTGGTCGCTGAGGATGTCTTCCGCAGGCTGCAGTACCCTAATTACCAGAAACTGGAGCTTGGGGTCTACGGGGCCTTCTTTGAGATTTATAGAGGCAAAGTGTTTGACCTGCTGAACGGGAAGAAGCAGCTGAGGGTGCTAGAAGATGGTCAGAAGCAGACCCACGTGGTAGGGCTGTGTGAAGAAGAGGTCACCAGCGTGGAAGATGCCGTCAGGCTGATTGAAACAGGCAGCAACTGCCGCATGTCAGGCCAGACTTCAGCCAACACTCAGTCCTCCCGGAGCCATGCCATCTTCCAGATCATGCTCAAGAGGAGAGGACAGCTGTATGCCAAATTTTCCCTAATTGATCTGGCTGGGAATGAAAGAGGAGCTGATGTCACAACTGCAGACAAGCGAACGAGGCTGGAGGGGGCTGACATTAATAAAAGCCTCTTGGCACTCAAGGAATGTATCAGGGCATTGGGGCTTAACAAAGCCCACACCCCATTCAGGGCTAGCAAGCTCACCCAAGTCCTGAGGGACTCTCTTATAGGAGAAAACTCATACACCTGCATGATTGCCACTGTCTCTCCAGGAATAAGATCCTGTGAGCACACCCTTAACACCCTGCGGTATGCCAACCATGTGAAGGAGCTGGTTGTGGATTTAAATTCCCTCAAACAGCCTTTCCAGGTTGTGTCCAGCTTACCACAACAGCAGCAGTTTGGGGTGCAGGCAGACAGGGGAGCGTTACCCAAGGCACTTACTCTGAATGGCAAGGGGGACAACCTGAAAAAGAGAAAAGAGATAAATGAGGAAACAGTTACGGAGAAGCATCAGAAATCTCTGCGATGGTTGAAAGAACTCTTACAGGTTGCTGAAAGAACAGTCAGGAATGTGGATATTTATGCTGCACAGTTTGAGTCATTCCTGGATCAAGAAATTGGAATCCTGACTGAGATTCGAGAAAAGGTCAGATTATCCCAAAGGAGGATACAGGACAAGGAGGAACAGGACAGGAACCAGAGCTGCACTAAGAGGTCCCGTGCAATGTAAGCTGTGCCAGAACCCCAGCTTCTGAGGCTGGTGGGTGCAGAGAGCTGTTCGCTGCCACTGCTTCATCTGCCCATCAATTGTAGTGCTTATGAAACATTAAATGGCATCTGCCTGAACATTCTGGTTGAGTTTTTATTCCTTGAAAATAGTAGTTGAAACCTGTAGGAGAATAGCCCTGTTGTTTTTTGCCAGGTGTTTTTCATTGCAGCAAGTTAAACTCTGCAGTTGTGAGGATCTAACCTGTAGGAAAAGCTAAGAATTTACAGAGAATATATCTCACATCATGTGGGCAGGTTTCCCCTCTCGCGCCTGTAAAATTATATGCATATATACACACACACACACAGATATTCATCAGTACCTGCCTAGATGTGGCCCCTCAAGGGTTCTGTCAAAATCCAACAAGAGAAAAGTTGCATTCCCAGGTTAGGAGGAGAAGCTGTGCCTGCAGGGCTTGCAGAGGGAAGCAGCAGGATGGTGCCCGGTATCGGAGACCTGATGAGTGCATCCATCAGTGCTCCATCTGATGCAGTGCATATCAGTGCAAGTGCTGCTCATGGTGTGAGGCAGTGCTTCCTCCCAATGGCATGCCCTGCAAAACTCGCTCTTCTTAGGGGTTAAAGCATCAGGCTCATATCTATGCGTGTTATTGAAGAAAGAAATTAATTAGTGTAAGTTCTTGAAAAGGTAAATAAGTGGAAGAAATTAAATAGTATAAATTGTATCTAATTAGTTGGTGGTAATCTCCCTGTTTTCTCACACTGTCTAATCTCTCTCTGGCTGTTGGTCCCATCCACCCATTTATCCTGCTGAGCAGTTGAATCATCTGATCCAGTGGGTGAGACAGTCAATGGAAGGACTTGAGCAGGCTTTCAAAGAGGCCAGGAATTTGCTTTCAATGATGAAATTATTAGACACCGAGTGTTGTTTAAATGCCGGTCATCTCCTAGCAGTAATAATATGCTGTGCTTTTCAGCTTCAGTGCACCTTGCAAGCATTTGTGTGTTGGTATTCTGCTTGTTTCGGCATTCCTGGTTTCAGCAGCCTGTAGCGTTCAGAGATGCAATGAGACATAGGTGCTACTTGCCAGATTAAGATACAGGTGTGTTGTATGCAGGGATTTACAACAGAAGGGTTTTCTCCTTTCTAGAAGTGTTGCTGAGGTTCCTCCCCTGGCATTTCCCTTGGATTCTTCTATGTGAGGTGCTGGACTCCGCAATGGACCAGGTGTAAAGGCCTGGTACCCGTGGTGTGGGGCCGTCTGTGGGAGCACGCTGGCTCTGCAGTCCCTTGGAAGTGGCACAGTCACTTCCAGCTGGTGCAGGACGTGTCTCCCATGCAGGGCACATGGTAGGTTTGCTCTCTGGGCTGTCTCCTTGCTTGCTCCAGGTCTAAGTTCTTGCTATTCTCAGCTGCGGCCGTGCATTAGTTATAAATCATTAGCATGAACTGTTTTGGCAAAAGGGGCTATGAATTAATTGAGTTGGGCACAGTTCTAGAAACACGGTGTTAATGAGCTGGAACAAAGTCTTACCAGGGTGCGGTGGTTTGCAGTGAGTAGGAAAATGAATTTTATTCTTTGTTTATACTCACGTTCGGGGGGCTGCTCACATGAAGCTCACAGTGACTCATGAGCACACCCTGCTGCTGTTTAAAGCAGATGCAAAACGAATTAACTAAATTAGCCTGTCTTCATTTTTCGTGGTTACACGATGTGTTGATTGACCTCTTTCATTACAGATCTTCATTTACATATTTTCCTTTGCTTTCTAAACCTAAGTCCTGTTTATATAGAGAGTGCAAAACCCATTCTGTCTATTCCCTGTACTTAAGGTATGACATTGTGTCTGGCTTCCATGAGTTTGTAGCTGCAGGACCCCTCTGTACTTGGGGTCTGGAAATGTTGGTTAGGCGTATTCACACGCATACACAGGGCACAGCCTGCCCAGGTGCAAAGGCTTCATGAAAATTCTTTCTAGTTTTTACTGGACCAGACATGCTTTTGTAATGAACCCAGAATCACATGAGTGTGCTGAGCTTTAGGTTTGCATTGCTCTGGTGACCACGGGTGTTCAATTAAATGAAGATTGCTAATTAACTATAGTAAGGTCAGCCATTCACTTAGCCTGTTAAACATCTGAAACACTCCTATGGGATGCATTTCTGTTTATAACTGTCTGTAGCTGATTGAACAAGCAAAGCAACTGTTGTCTAGACAGAGCATGGCTAATCCAGTCATTTTTTGCCTGATGATTGACCATAACTACTGCTACTCTGTTACGCTGTGAGGATTTAAACCTGCTTTCTTCTTACCTCTGTCACTTCTAGGGGAGATTTCACTGTTGCTTTTACTGTGAGACAAAATTCCTAGGAGTTTTACCTGCCTCCTCTGCTTTGTATGGCCTCTGCTTGGCCTGAGTGTTTCACCAGGACCAAACATGTATATCTGTATATATCCTCTGTCAGCAATTGACAGTAGTTACCACAAACATAGGGATGTAGTTCATATGTATACATATATATACATATATATATAGCTCTTATTTTTCAGTGGCTGTTTTCCTAGTTCTGAGCTTAGGACGATAGAGCCTGGAACAGCTTTGGCTGTAGAACAGGTTCTTATTTTCCACACTCCTTAGAGTTTGCTGGTTCATTTTGTTGGATCCATGCTGCAGTGTGTTCATGGTTTGATTCAGCTTATCTGCTGAGCTCCTTGTTAGGTGTTCTCCTTGTTTGTTCCAACTCTCACATGTTCACCTTGAAGGTTTGAATTCCCTCTGTCTAAGGCAGCTGGATGGCCAAGTGTTCCCTTGAATGAACAGGACAGTTCAACCCATAACCCGATGCATATCAGCTGAAAAACAAAATCGATTCCTCCACTAGTTTTCTGAAATATTCAATAGCTTCCCCCTCTGCTTTCACATTCACGTGCCTTCCATCTGCTTCTTCCATTCAAACTGCCTTTTTAGCTGTGACTCTCGGTATCGTGTTGTCCTGCAGTAATACGTGTCTCACAAAGCACAGTTTTTTTCCATTCTTCTAGTACTTTCTGGAGTTACTTAATGCTTGGAATCATACTTGTGAGTTTGGCAGCAGAACAGATTTGGAAAGGTGCAACTGAAATTCTTCCAAGCTGGAAGACCATTAAATATCTATATATGTTTAGTGAGACACACTCTTGTGTATGTTTATGTGATAGGAAACAAGTGAGGTGCAACCCAGAAGAGCCCCAGATTCCCAGCTGCAGCATCTGCAATTTCCAGTTCAGTTCTGAGGTGTCAGGCAAAATGGGGGCTGTGATGAATGGATCAAAATAACCTGTACCCTGCAAAGGCAATCTGGGAGAACAAGCCGCCTTCTGGTCCTGCCTCTGCAGCAGGCGCTGTGCAATTTGCTCAATTTAGCATCAAGGAAGCAGGGCTGAATCTAGCCCTGTATTTTTGGCTTTATTATTATCGGAGTCTTACAGCTCAGCCTGTTATCATGAGGCGAGCTCACAAGGCATTACTCAGATTTCTCTGTCTTTCTGCTCAGAAAAAGCCCAAGGCAGCTGGCATTTTCCAGAGGAGAGACTGACTGTTGTCGCTAGTAATAGGTTTAGTCAGCAACATATGCTTAGTGATGTACATCAATATTTCTACTTTCACATGTGCTTTGATTTTGCATTTTGGATATCGCTGTGTCCAGGAATGTGTTTAATCTTGGAGCTCCAAAAGTACGTGTAAAACACTGAATTTTCATACCTACACTTCTCAAACTGGGCATCTGTGGCTGAAATTCCTCTGTGCTGTCAGGCAGCATTGTATTGCACACCGTACCATTTCCTAGTTTGTCCCAGAACCCTGCAATTCTTTGAAACACGCACTGCAGCCATGATTTGTGGGGTATTTGAATCATTTTCCTTTTATTTTTCTACAGAAGCAGGTAATATCTCACAGGGTACGTTGAAAGACATTATGTTTTGAAGAAATGCACCTGGTATTCTGCCTCTCTCCCCGCTTTAACACTACAAGGAATACCTGATGCAAACAATGTTGTTATTCCTCGGAATGTTCCTTGAAGCTTTCTCTTATTTCTACCTTTATATTGAGTCCTTCTTCTTGTGCCCTCCTAATCATTTCCTCAGCAAGAGGCTGGGATGTGATATGAGAGGAGATGATTTCAAATGAAGAGGAAAAAAATACACCGAAGAGGAAAGCTGAGATGCTGTTTACATGCGGAACTTTCAGTAGAGAGGTAAACAAGCAAAGGAAGGTTTGATTCTGCATCACAGTGTTGTCCAAACAGCAAGCAAGGACGCGTCTACAAACTAGAACGAGAATTCCTGGCAATTCCGTCAGGCACAGGGCTGGCTGCAGAGTTGCCCTCCTCATTTCAATGCTGTTTTGAGGCTCAGCAGCAAAATGCAAGCACCCTGAAGCAAACAGGAGGAAGGAGAACACAAGACCAAGTGCGTGGTCTCCACCATGCCCAATAGGAGCCATATTTCTGCTCCCTTTGTTGGAAAGGAGGAATCAGCTCATCCTGTGAGCCCTGGCTGTATCCACTCATTCAATTCAGAAGAAGCTTTTATTGAATGAGATCAGTTTTGAATGGCTGATTCTGCACCCTCGGTAACTGAATAAAGTTTTGGCACTTATGCACAGAATGTAAGCAGTTTTGTTTGAAAGATCATCTGGCTTTGTGTTTTGGAGTGCAGCTCGGGTGCTGACTAACCAGGAATGTGAATTTGCCTCTGCTACGAGGGACAGAAGTTTGCTGAAAATCTGATCCATTCTTAGTTTTATGGACTTAGGTTTTACTTGAGGTAATTTCTGCTCTCCAGTTGTGTTAAGGAACCAAAGATCACGATCCTTCTCTTCCTTCTCCTAATCCTAGCAGCTGAACAGCATCATGCACTGGAATGTTTCTCTACTTCTTGTGGTTAAATCAGAATGTCAGAAAGAAGCACTGGGTTTTGACTACAAACAGAGTCCTACAGCCACTGAGCACAGGCATTTTATCTGAGTGTGCTGAGTTCTTGATGCTGAGAAACAAAGCAGTAGCTGAACAGCTGCTGTGTAATAACCTGCCTGCTTTCCTCCGTGGCTCATCCTGCGACTGACGCTTAAACTCATTCTCATTTGTTAGACTTCACTGGTTTTGCTCATCACCTGGGAGCTGACTCTGCACAGACCTTACTTAGAGCAGTAGAGTACCGTGCTGGTCTGGATTTTCTTACATTGTTTGTAGTCTAATTTTTGTGGTTTTCAAGCACTGTGAGGAACCTCTTGAGATAGAACATCAGAACTCAAACTTTGCTTTGGATACTCATTCCCTCCTCTTGCAGACTCTCCCTGTCTTTGGCTGGTGGGAGATGCTCCCTGTGCCACTTCTCCTTTTCCTGACCCTCAATAGAGCATGGCTCACCCCTGGCCTTTTCTGTTGAGTGGGTTCATGTCTGCCATCCTCCATGTAGTCATTGCATGGAGAGGGGATCAAAGACAACTCCATCATCCATCTAAAGAAAGAAATCTAAGCAAGAATGTTTCCATCTCTGATATTTCCTCAGTTAAGCTTTGCATGTCTCTTTTTCCCTCTCTCATGGTCCTATTCTTGTGTTGACCAACCTGCAAAGAGGTGTAGGATATTCTTTAAAACTGCTTTTAAACCCTTTAAAAGTTTTTGCATGTAGTTTGATAGATGAAGATAAGGATAAACATTAATGTCCATAAATCCATGGGACCTGATGGGGTGCACCCGCAGGTGCTGAGAGAGCTGGCGGAGGTTATTGCTAAGCCGCTCTCTGTAATTTTTCAAAGGTCTTGGAGAACTGGGGAGGTGCCTGAAGACTGGAGGATGGCCAATGTCACCCCAGTCTTCAAAAAGGGCAAGAAGGATGACCCGGGTAATTATAGGCCAGTCAGCCTCACCTCTGTCCCAGGGAAGGTGATGGAACAGCTTGTGCTGGATGCCATCTCCAGACAACTGGGAGAAAAGGAGGTTATCAGGAGTACTCAGCATGGGTTCACCAAGGGGAGGTCGTGCTCGACCAACCTGGTGGCCTTTTATGAAGATGTCACTAGCTGGGTGGACAGGGGGAGAGCGGTAGATGTAGTCTACCTTGATTTCAGTAAGGCTTTTGATACGGTCCCCCATGACATCCTTATAACAAAGCTGAGGAAGTATGGGATAGATGAGTGGACGGTGAAGTGGATCGAGAATTGGCTGACTGGCAGAGTGCAGAGGGTTGTCGTTGGCGGTGCGGTGTCTGGCTGGAGGCCTGTGACTAGCGGTGTCCCCCAGGGGTCTGTGCTGGGTCCAGTCTTGTTCAACATCTTCATCAACGACCTTGATGAGGGGATAGTGGCCACCTCAGCAAGTTTGCTGATGACACGAAGCTGGGAGGGTTGTCTGACACACCTGAAGGCTGTGCGGCCATTCAGAGAGACCTGGACAGGCTGGAGAGCTGGGCAGTAAGAAACCGGATGAGGTTTAACAAAAGCAAGTGTAGAGTCTTGCATCTAGGTAGAAATAATTGCATACACCAGTACAGGTTGGGGGATGAGCTGCTGAAGAGGAGCTCTGCTGAGAGGGACCTGGGTGTCCTGGTGGACGACAGGTTGGCCATGAGGCAGCAGTGTGCCCTTGTAGCCAAAAAGGCCAATGGCATCCTGGGGTGCATTAAAAAGAGCGTGGCCAGCAGGTCAAGGGAGGTGATCCTCCCCCTCTTCTCTGCCCTGGTGAGGCCTCATCTGGAATACTGTGTCCAGTTCTGGGATCCCCAGTACAAAAAAGACAGGGATCTCTTGGAAAGAGTCCAGCGGAGAACCACAAAGATGGTGAAGGGCCTGGAGCATCTCCCCTATGAGGAGAGACTTAGGGAACTGGGTCTTTTTAGCCTTGAGAAAAGAAGGCTGAGAGGGGACTTGATCCAGGTTTATAAATACCTGAGGTGTGGGAGCCATAGTGGCGAGGCTGGTCTCTTTTCAGTAGTGCGTGGGGACAGGACTAGGGGAAATGGGCTGAAACTCCAGCATAGGAAGTTCCGCACGAATGTGCGCAAGAACTTCTTTACGGTGAGGGTGACGGAGCACTGGAACAGGCTGCACAGGGGGGTGGTGGAGTCTCCTTCTCTGGAGATATTCAAGACCCGCCTGGACGCCTACCTGTGCGACGTGGTGTAGGGAGCTGCTTTGGCAGGGGGGTTGGACTCGATGATCTCTGGAGGTCCCTTCCAACCCCTACAATTCTGTGATTCTGTGATTCTGTGAAGTTCAATAAGGAAAACTGATATACCTGATGCCTTTCTGACATGGATGTGGTCTCTTGCAGGTGTGGTTCAACAACAAGGGTCGGCATGCCATTGCCTCCTTCCTGAATGTGATCAACAATGCTATTCTTTGGGCCAACCTGCAGCAAGGCAAAAACCCTAGTGCTTATGGGTCACTTCAGTCACCTACTCAACTTGACTAAGGGGACACCTCCGAAGGTGCTGTGAGGAAGGGGGAAAAATAAACAAACAAACAACAACAAAGAAACAGATAAAAGCATCAATTGGATGATAATTCACTTATTTACAGATATTCACAAGCACTTGGCACAGGTTTTCTGGGTTTGAAGAAGCGTTCCTTGTTTTTCTTAAGGGTTTTTTTGTTTCGTTTTGTTTTGTTTTCTTTCCTATTCTTCCCTTCCCCGTCAAACCTTGTATTGCGTCTAACTGGGCCGCAACCAGACCCAACCATGGCAGCCCCCAGTGTCACTCCCCATTGAAACCCCCAATAGAAACATGAGTATCAAGAGCCCTGCTTCACTCCCTGTTGTCATCGAGGGGCTGCTATAAGGCAGATCTGGAGGCCTTTGGTGATGGGGCAGTGGCATCAATGGACAAAGGAAGGGTAACTGATGTCTTCTGCCTGGACTCCTGCAAGGCCTTTGACATGGTCCTGCAGCACCTCCTTATCTCTAAATTGAAGAAATGTGCATTTGAGCGTTGGACAGATAGGTGGATGTAGATTGTTTGCATGGTCGTAGCCCAAGTGTTGCTGTAAGCAGCTCTAAGTCCAGGTAGAGGCCAGGCACCCTGGGGTCTTTCTTGGGCCTAGTGCTCCTGAACAGTTTTATCATGGACATAGACAGTAGGATTGAGTGTACCCTCAGCAAGTTTGCTGATGACACCGGGCTGAGTGATGCTTTTGGCACAGCAGAAGGCAGAGACGCTATCCAGAGGGACCTGGACACACGCTGAAAGAGAGGGCACGTGAGCATCTCATGAGGTTGAACAAGGCCAAGTGCAAGGAGTTGCACTGGGGTTGAGGCAATGTCAGATAGAGAGTAGAGGCTGGGAGGAGAACACAGAGAGAGCAGCCCTGTGGAGAAGACCCTGGGAATCGTAATGGCCAGCAAGCTGGAGATGAGCCGGCAGTGTGTGCCTGCAGCCCAGGCCTGAGAAAGGTGTCCAGCAGGGCAGGGCTGTCACTGTCCGTCTCTACTCTGCCCTTGCGAGGCCCCATCTGGAGTACTGTGCCCAAGCCTGTGGTGCCAGGCACAGGAGGGACGTGGAGCTGTTGGACCAGGTCCATAGGAGGGCCACAAATGTGAAACAAGGACTGGACCACCTCACCTAAGAAGGCAGTTTGAGGGAATTGGGTTCGTTTTGCTTTCAAAACAGAAGGCTCCAGAGAGACCGCGTTGCAGCCTTCCAAGCTGAAGGAGGACTGTCTTTTTATGCAGTCTGATAGGGTTGGGAACAGGGAGAATGACCTTAAACTAAAAGAGGATGGATAGAGGTTAGGCGTTAGGAAGAAGTAGTTTACTCAGTGAGTGTCAAGGCACTGGAACAGCGAGGTTCTGCCCAGAGGGGTTCTGGATGCCCCATCTCTGGAGGCATTCGAGGCCACGTCGGATGGGATCCAGGGCATCCTGATCTGGTGGTGCGCAAACCTGCTCTTGGCAGGGGGGTTGGAACTGGATGATGTTTAAAATCCCCTCCAGCCTGAGCCATTCCATGGTTCTATGCTCAGCTGCTGGGGAGGAGACAACCCTGTGGTCAAGGTCTGAACTCTGACCACCGCAGGAAAAAGACAAGAAGAACCAAGAAGATGGAATTGAATGGGATTTTTTATTTTGATATTGGGAGAATGAAGCTGATGGAAATGAGTGGGATTTCTTGTCTTGACATTGGGAGAATGAAGCTGATGGAAATGAATGGGATTTCTTGTCTTGATACTGGCTGTCATTGTCACTTGGCTGCTCCTCTGCAGACTGAGGGTCTGGCCGTGGGGAGTTTGGTTCTGCAGATGGACCTGGGAGCAGCTTTGTACTCAGGCTGTCCGCCACTGTTGGGACCGGCTGCCACGGCGTGCTTGGGTCTGTCTCTGTGGGAAGTGGCAGCCTGACATCCCGCTGTGGAACGGCTTCATGTGCGGGACCTCCCTTGCTGCCTGGAGGGTCTTCTGTGTTGCAGCAGTAGGGAATCTCTCGCGGCCCTCGATGTCCCCGGGCTGGCTGAGCCGAGCGTGCCGCTCTGTGCAGCTTGGCGTGGCATCTGTCTGCTGCCACGGCTTCTGCTGGGCTGGCTCTGGGAACGCGAGGCCCGATGGAGCGGAGAGCGGCTTCGTACCCGTCCCGTCCCGTGCAGCCTGAGACTCCTCCTGGGTGCAGCCACCGGGGGCCGAGATGACCTCTGCTGGGTGGATCTGCGGGAGACGCTGTTGGTGCGTGGGGCTGTTGTACGGCCACGGCCACGGCATCCTCGGCGCTGCACAGATGTCTCCTGATCTTGATGGAGACGTGGACGGATTGCCCTCTGCCGTGCCCCACGCTCACTGGGCAGGTGGCTGTTCTCTGGCAGCTGGGATCTATAGCCTGATGGGCCCGATGCTGCCTGGCTGCTGGGGCTGGAGCTGATGTTCTCCGGCCCCTGGGAGCCACGGGCCGGCTCCTGAGCCTCTTGGCTGGAAGTAGTGGGGCCGGCACGCTCCATGTTGCTGCTGGCGGCTGTAAGGGGAGGCAGAAAGGTCGTTGGGATGAAGCTGCAGCCCTGAGGTGGAACGGACTGCCCTCCTTCCTGAGGCAGAAAGAGCCTGGAGAGGCCGCCCTGAGCAGCACCCAGTGCCAGGCATTGCCCGGCCCCATCCCAGGGAACCACAAGTGTTTGCATCTTACCAGTGCCTATGCCAGCACAGCTGTCACACTCCCAGCTGTCAACTCTGTTGCTCAGGTAGGAGCATTTGCGGTGGGTCCCTTCTGCAGCACAGGAACTGCAGAGCAGCAGCTGCCAGGGCCTGGGGGAGCAAACGGGTTGTGACGGTGAGGACAAAGTGGGCCAAACCGAGCAGTGGCCGGCACATCTGCAGTGCTCAGCCCTTGTTCCCTCAGCCCGTGTTGAGGCTGAGATCCCCTGCAGAAGCCTGGAGGGCTGCTGAGGTTACCCACCCATCCGCCTCTTCCTGCTCCCTGCCTCCTGGGTAGAGGCACTGTCTGGCGTCACAGCGCCCGTGCCTCTGGAGAAGCGATGGGTAGGTGTTGTCATCGAACCAGGATGGTCTCCTGCAAGAGAAGGGAGGAAATGCAGTGAGCCCCTGAGGCTCCCCGCGTGTGACCCAGGGTCTCCCCGTTCCTCCAAGGCAGCCCCATTTCCAGATGCTCCACGAAGCTGAGACCTGTGCTCGTGAGACAGCAAAGGCCCAGGCCTGCCGGGACAGTCCCTTGGCAGAGCCAGTGCTCGCACCTTCCCATCTGCAGAGCTGGGGAGAAGGACACCAACCTGACGGGGATTTGGATCCCCAGAGCGGACATTTCTGCGCGGAACTGCTCTGCGTCCTGACAGATGGGGCACTGGAAGCACATGGTGCCCGCATTGGTGGCCTGCCCCTGCCGGAGAAGCAGAAGCAGCGTGAGCGTGAGCAGGGCCTGGTGCTGCTGCGCCAGTTGTGGCCGCAGGGTGAGTGAGGGGAGGGCTCCTACTTGGACACAGCTGCGGTGGAACCAAGTCTTCTTGCACGCTGGGCACCTCAGGGTCTGGTAGGGCGTGCTGTTCCCCAGGGGCTCCAGGCAGATGACGCAGTCCGTGTCGGGGGATGGAGCTGCCTCCAGTGCCTGTCGTGGGCGGTGCTGGCAGCACAGGGACCTGGGGGAAGATGCGAGTGATGGGCACGGGGAGAAGCACTGCCAGGAGGGCAGAGCAGCAGGCAGGAGCCCCGGGCTCTGTCCGGCTGCTGGGAGCTGGCACTGCAGGTTCCTGCCTGGCTTGGCTGTTGCTGGCAGCCCTTACCTGTACTGCCCAAAGAACTGAGTGACGCATTCACCGTCCGTGGCGCAGGGCAGGTGGAAGCTGCGCGCACAGCCTCTCTCTGCGCAGCTGATGGCAGCTCCTCTCTCGCCACAGACAAAGCATTGCTGAAAAGAACAGGGCAGCCCCGATCAGCCCCGCTCAGACTCGGGGACTCCACTGCTGGCCCCGCACCTCTGGGCAGGGCACAGGCTGTGGGAGCTGCTGGGTCTCACTCTGCAGAGCCGCCTGGCAGATGAGGCTCCTCTGCTATGGCAGGACTTTGCCCTGGAGCCCGTGGGAAAGGCTGCGATTGCTTTCCTCGAGTGCAGACTAAGGTGGCACAAAGCTTACCGCTCCATTCAGGCTCTTACCTTCTGGTCCGCCTGCTTGATTTTGCGCCTGATGGTACCAATGGCACCAGTGGGGAGGCGCACGGTTTCCTCCCAGGGGTCGCTTTCTTCCAAGAAGATGTTGGCAAAAAGCTGCAGCGGAGGAAAGAGCAGAGCAGGATCTCATTAGGACCGACAGGAAGGGAGCATCCCTGGCAGGAAGGTGGAAGGAGCCCTTGAGCGTTGGAACTCACCAGGCAGAACTCGTGCACGTAAAGGCCGCTCTCGGCAAAGCTGCGCCCGCAGATGTTGGGGTCAACATCCGCCCGGCGACACAGCATGCACACTGGAGAGGAGAGAGCAAAGGCGAGCAGCAGTGAGCATCCTGCCGGGCCAGGTGTCCCTGAGGACCGTTCCCAGGGCCGTGCTCTTTGCTTGCTGTGCTGGCTGAGGGGCAGGGATCCTTTCCTCTCACCTCGCTCCCCACAGTCGGGGGCCTTCCTCTTCCTTTCGGACATGTCGCGCATCGAAGGTGAGCACTCGGAGAGTCTCTGCTCTCTGCACCTCACCAGGCCGCACTGACGCACGCTCTGAGCCTGGCAGCCTTTGCTTTGCTCCCAGCCCCGCGGGTCACAATGGCCGCTCCCCGACACCCACTGTGACATCGCAGTGACCCCCTGCAGGGCGGGGTGCCTCCCAGCTTCCCAAGCAAGATGGCGCCGCTCCTGGGCAACCTATTGCAGGGCATCCCCGCCCTCACAATCAGCACTTGCCTCCCAACAGCCAGTCTGCATCTCCGCTCTTTGTTCAACATTACGCATCACCTCCCGAAGAGCTGCTTCCCTCAGGCTCACCTTTCTCCATAGCGAACCACTCACCTGGGTAACATCCCAGATCTTCTTTGGAAGGACTCCTTTTCCTCTTGGCACTTACATAGATTTCACCTCCATAAGGTGAAGGCTCATATCTCATTTCCAAGTGCTTTGTCAATGGGCAGTATGGGCTGTGCGTGGGGACTTTCTGTGGGTTCCTTGCATTAAGGAGCACTGATAGATGATGGAAAGCAGCTCGGCTACCACCTCCACCAGTTCCCTCAGCACCCTCGGGTGGATCTCATCCGGCCCCATGGACTCTGACCGTTTCAGAATCACAGGTGGTTCATTCTGCTCCCCAGCCGAGACCACCAGTTCAGAGACAGGAGTACCCTGAGGATAACTGGTCTGACCTATAAAGACAGACGTAAAGAAGGCATTCAGAACCTCCGCCTTTTCCTTATCCTCAGTGCTCACATTCCCAGCCTCATCCAGTAAAGAGTGGATATTCTCCTTTGTCCTCCTCTGACTGTTAATGTACTTATAAAAGAGTTTGTTATTCCTTTTCACCCCAGCGGCCAGGTTAAATTCAACCTGGGCTCTTTCCTTTCTGATTTCACCTCTATGCATCCTAACGACTTCCTTGTATTCATTCCCAGTTGCCCGAACCTCCTTCCACAGGCGGTAGATCCTCTTTTTCTCCCGGAGCCTCAATGACAGCTCCCTATTCATCCACGCCGGTCTTCTTCCCCGCCAGCTCATTTTGCAGCTCATTTTGCAGCTCCCTTCCTACCATGCCTGCAGCCTCTCCCTCCCATAGCTCCCGCTGCAGCTCAAAGCTCAGCCATGCAATGCCTTGCTATCCAAAGCCTTCCTGACATGCGACAGGGCTGGGAGCACTGTGAGCCTGCAGTGGGGCTGAAGGGCACTGCTTCCCATGGCCACCACCAGCAAAGGATTTGGGTGGCAGCCAGCAAGAACTGCAGCCTACTGAGCGAGAGACCAGACCTTGCCCTAGTTCTGGGGCAAAGAACACAGTACCTGGTGTGGGGCAAACAACTTACAGCATGGTGCTGATTTATTACCTCGCTTGCAAAAGTTCACTGATTACAGAGCGGTGTAAAGGAACCTGTCTTCCACCATGCCACCGGAACAGGGCATTGGCTCCATTACAAATGCCCACTCCTTCCTCACAGTTTGAATGGACGGTGTTGTCAGCTATCAGGCTGAAAGACACAGAAAGGTCACTTTGTTGTGACACAGCCTCGCAGTGCAGGCAAGCAAAATCCTCTCAGCAGCTCTGTGCCTGGCCAGGCTTCATCCCACCAGATGTGCTCTGGAGAGGAAGCAGGGGCACACATTGCATTAAATAAAATGGTACAATGCAGCCTTTAAACAAATGAAGTCCCATGTCTCATGATGCTGTGCTGGTGCAAGGGTCCATCTGCAGCTCGTGCCAGTCAAGTAGGCTGTCACCATGGAATGACAGAACGGCTGGGTTAGAAGGGATGTTGTGTCCAGCAGCTTGCCACCCCTACCTCGGGCTGCTCAGGGATCACCCAGCCTGGCTTTGAGCGCCTCCAGGGTTGGAGCACCCACGTCCCTCCAGGCAGCCTATGGCAGTGCCTCACCACCCTCTGCATAAACAAATTCCTTCTAACGTGTCACCCAAATCTCCACTTTTAGTTTAAAGGCATTCTTCCTCGTCCTGTCACTCTCTGCCCATGTAAAACGTTGCTCTCCCTCCCACTTAGAAGCTCCCCTTAGGTACTGGAAGGTGTTTACAAGGTGAGAGCTGGATATACAGGCAGAGGGGCCTGACTACAGAACTCCAGTGTACCACCAAGTTAATGCTTCCAAAAGGGTTTCGCCCTCCTCCTCCTCTGCTGCCCGCAGCTCTTCAGCTAATTCGGGGCTTTCCCGGGATGAGCCCAGCAGGGTTTGAGCCTGCAGAGAAAGGAAACAGCCTTGTTCCTCCTTTATGATGACCTTGGATGCTGTTCCTACCCCCAGCGGAGACCGCCCCACCGCGTAAACGGGCGCTGGACCGGCTGCGGGTGCAGAGCCCCGCTTGGTGCGGATCTGCAGCTGCAGAAGCGGCAGCTGTTAAATGGCACAGCCCGGGGCGTCTGAGGGGGAGGAACAAGCGACACAAGGACTTGTTGGAGGTGCCATCCGGACTCTCGTGCACACACAGAGCAGACAGCTGTGCACACAGACAGCTGTGCACACAGACAGCTGTGCACACAGACAGCTGTGCACACAGACAGCTGTGCAGCTGACTGACAGGAGCTGACAGGCGCCAGCAGCTCAGAGATCAGGGCTCAGTATCGGAACGTCCCGTTGTCCGACTGCAGCCGGCGCGCCGGGACAGCGGGAACGCCGCGCTCTGATTGGCTGCGGGAGGGGAGGACCCGCCCCGCCCCCAGCGGGCTCCTCCCCCCCGGCGCCGGCTCTGACGTCATCACGCAGCGTCGGACGTCAGGCGGCGGCGCGCGGGCTCGTTGCGGTGCCGCCCCGCCATGGCCGCGGCTGGGGGTGCGTCCCGCTGGGCCGCGGTCGCGGCGCCCGGCTCGGCTCGGCCCAGCCCGGCTCGGGGGGCGGGGCGGTTCGTGGGCAGGGCTCGGCGCTGCGCCGGCTGACCTTGAGGGCGGGCCGCGAGGTGTCGCGTGGCTTCCGCTCCACGGTAACGCCGTGTCCGCTCTGCCCGCAGGTCCGGCCTGTTCCAGGGGAGCCGCCCGCCGCCACAGCGAGACTTCGCCCGGGCCTCGCCGCGGGGAGCGGGGACACAGCCGGCCGCCGCGTGACGGACCGCACGGCGCGGGACATGCGGTGAGCGGCCGGGAAACGGGGGGCGGCGGGAGCGGCACGGCCAGCGGGGGTGGTCCGGCTGGGGGAGAGCGGCCCCAGTGGTGGCACCGAGTTGCACCGGGGGGGGCAGGTGGTGTATGTGGTGTAAGTTCGTTAAAGGGCAGCCGGGCTCTGGGAGCGGCGTGGTCGCCGTCTGTGGAGGTGTTCCGGGGCCGCGGAGCTGTGGCACTGAGGGACACAGTTCAGTGGGCACGGCAGGGGAGGGCTGGGCGTGTTCAGGGTCTGATCCGGTACTGGGATGAAGGGCTGAGTGCACCCGCAGAAGGTGAGCTGTAATAGGAAGCTGGGAGGAGTGGCTGGAACAACAGAGGGCTGTGAGGCCTGGGCAGGCTGCAGAGTGGGAAAGAAGAACAAGTGTGGGGCCCTACACCTGGAGGAGAACTACCATATGTGTCAGCATAGGCTGCGGGCTGTCTGGGTGCATTGGAGTGTGTCCAGCAGGCTGGGGTAGGTGATCCTAACCCTCTATCGTGGTTAGGCCTCATTTAAAATATTGTGCCCAGTTCTGGGTTCCACAGTTCAAAAAAGACAGGGGTCTCCTAGAAGAAGTCCAGCAAAGGGTCACAGAGATGATGAAGAGCCTACAGCATCTCCTGTGTGAGGAAGGGCTGCGTGACCTGTGTCTGTTCAGCCTGGGGAAAAGAAGAGTGAAGAGGGGGACCTGATAAACATTTGTAGATACCTGAAGGGAAGGCAAATGGATGAGGTGGTGCGTAGCAGGAGGACAAGGAGTAATGGCCTGAAGTGTACGCTTCTTTCAGCGGTGTGCTGTGATAGAACAAAGGGCAATGGGCAGAAACTGGAATACGGGAGTAGCTTCTTCACTGGGAGTGCAGGGGCAATGGAGCAGGCTCTTCAGAGACACGGTGGAGTCTCCTTGGATCTCCTTTGGAGATATCCAAACCTGCCTGGATGCTTTCCTGGGTGGTTTGCTGTAGGAAGCCTGCTTCAGCAGGGCAGCTGGACTTGATGATCTCAGGCCCCTTCTAACCCCTTTGAATCTTACGGGCCTTCTCCATTTAAAAAAATTAAAATATTTTTGTTCCTTCTCAACATAAATGACGCGTTGGTTCTGCAAAAAGGCAGTATCGGATACAAAAAGTGTTGTTGCTTTTTCCCTTTCCCCTGTGCCTTTCTGAGCCAGTGCTCTGCAGGGTAGGCGGGCCACGGTCCTGCAGGAGAATCACATCTGAGTGTGGGGGGAGCAGGGGTTGAGTGGGGCACACAGTCAGAAAGGACTGTGTGTGTCCCCGCAGTCAGTGCGCTCATATGGGGGGGAGAGCATCCTGCGTGGAAGCAGCACGCTGCAGCAGCTGCACAGATCTGTGCAGAGGCAGTACAAGAGATCCAAGCCTCTCGCTTTTTCTCAGGAGCTGATACTTTGATATTGGCTCGTAACAAAGTGGGTTCTGCGCTGTGTTGTCAGCAGGTGGCGTGTGTTTGCAGGCTGTCTGCAGACTGCGTTCTGCCCTCGGCGCTGCTGCTCCGCAGCTCTGAGCCATACAGCTGGTCTTTGGGGGTGTCACAGCGCTGTGCATTGCGCTGCGTCCAACAGCTCCACCGGAGGGGGCTGCGAAAGTGAACCATGCACTGATTAGTTTATTCCTGAGGCAGGATCCCACCGCTGGGATGTCCCCCAGTCCCATTCCCTGCTTCTCCTGGCACGGGTGGGGAAAGGAACAGCAAGTGATATCACCTACCCAGACTTCTGCTGGGCCTTCCATTTGGTCGCCCATCCCTGGGAGAAGCAGGGGAGCTCCCGTGGCACAAAGCTCGGGGCTGGAGAAATTAAGGCAGCCTCTAAGATGGTGCTTTCAAACAGCACGAGTAACTGGATGTAGGACTTGAAACACAAGGGTAACATGAAAAAGCCACCAGTCCCCACGGATGGGGCTGTTCGCAGAGACAACAGCTGCGTGCTTTCCAGCAGTGTGATGCTCACCCAACAAAGCACTCAGCCAGCAGATGCCTCCAGCGTCTGAGCACCCATTTGGAGATGGTTTTCTTAACATCCAAGCTGAATCTCCCCTCATACAACCTGAGGTTGTTCCTTCCACTCCTGTCACTACTTACATGGGAGAAGAGCAGGACAACCCTCACCTCCACATAACCTCTCTTCAGGTAATCGTAGAGAATGATAAGGTCCTCCCTGAGCCTCCTCTCTTCCAGACTAAATCATCCCAGTTCCATAAGAAGCTCCCCATAAGACTTGTGCTCTAGACACCTCACAGCTTCACCGGTCTCTTCTTTGCATGAAAAAAAAACCAACAAAAATACATACATAGATTCCTGACCAAAAAAGGTGGGAGTTAATAACCACCAAAGAGGTTCCTGTTCCCTGGCCTAATCCTGGCACTCCAACTCCTGGGTGATGCCCACAGGCTTCAAGTCAGGTCTCAAATCCATAGGACTCTCGTCAGAGAACTCCATCAAAAAGGATGTTACACATGTGACACTTACATTCATTTTGCGCCAGAAAAAGCACTGCCAGCAGGAGCGGAGAGGTGACTGTCCCCCTGTACTCGGCACTGGTGATGCTGCAACTCAAGTTCTGTTTCCAGTTTTGGACCCCTCACTGCAAGAAAGACACTGAGGCTTTGGAACGTGTTCAAAGAAGGGCAACAAAGTTGGTGAGGGCTCTGGAGCACAATGGGGCCATATGAGGAGAGGCTGCAGGAGCTGGGAATGCTCAGCCTGGAGAAGAGATGGCTCAGGGGAGACCTTCTTGCTCAATATAACTTCCTGAAGGGAGGTTGTAGTGAGCTGGGGGACGGCCTGTCCTCTTGTGTCATTATTGACAGAACTAGAGGGAATGGTTTCAAGCTGCAGCAGAGGAGATTCAGGCTGGACATTAGGAAATATTACTTCTCAGAAAGGGTGGCCAAGCACTGGAATGGACTGCCCAGGGAGCTGGTGGAGTCACCGACCCTGGGGGTGTTCAAAGAACGACTGAATGTTGTGTTGAGGGACGTGGTTTAGTGAAAGCCATTAGTAGTAGGAGAACTGTGCTAACACTCATGATTCAAATTACACAGAAATCCTAGCAGAAGTTCTCGGTTAGAACTGTACCTAACATTTCTCCTTCTTCAAGCAAACAGGCCCAACACGTGGTCGTAAAAATGCTTTCATCAGAAAGAAGCAGAGATGGCATGGCAGGACAGATGTACTCAGTGTGCATGTTTGAAGCCATTCGAGATCCTAGTCATTCTTGCTGTAGGACCCCTGACTTCTGTTAAAAGCTGAACGGAATACCCATTTTCCATCAGCTACCACCATCCCAAACAGCCAGCCTTCTTGCAGCCACCTGGCCCAAACATCCCTTTGGCTCTACACTTGATTCCTGCAAGAGAGATGGGAGCTCGGCACGCACACCATCCTTCCAACACCCCAGCCCAGCAGCAAGGGATCACAGCACTGGCACAGCCAAAACAAAAAGGGTGTGTGAGTTTCCTGTTAGCACTCAGTGAGAACAAATCTACCACTGAGCAACACCATGAGCCCCCACTCACCTCAGCACAGGTCAACCTGTAACCCCAGCCTTCCCCTATCCATGTGCACACGCCCACCCGTGTGCCACCCTGCCTGCTTTGCACACCCCCATGCACGCACTGCATCTTGTGCCCTCCTTTGCATTCACAGACGTGTGCAAACCATCCCTGGGAACACGTACGTGCCTACACCTACCACAAACATCCCTTTGTCTGCACCTGTGTGCAACCCAACTCCTCAGCACACGCACGCGTTTGTGCCACCCTGTCCACGCACTCACCACGTGCCCTCCAGCATCACTGCTGCCTCCTCCGGTACCGTACCCGCAGATGCTTCGCAGCTCATTAGCATGGACTTCCTTCCTCGCCTCAGCAGCTGCTCCTGCGCTCACCTTCATTCCTACTGAGATACCGTCCGCTTCCAGCACCAGCTGACCTGCAAGACACAGAGAAAGGAAAGGTGGGATTCATGCAAACTCAGAAGCCCAAGGCTGCATCACCACCACGTATGGCAGCCTTGGGAAGTCAGCTGCAACAACAGCCTTTGTCAGAATGGAAACAGGAACCGTCAATTAAGTGTGACCTCCGAAGTCATTGCCACCATCAGAAATAGGCACAGAAATCGCTCACTTCACTGCAGGTGGTTACCTCCAAATTCTTTTGCTTTTGGGAAAATGTGGACACGGAATTGAAGGACACCGGAAAAGTGACATCTACTTTCCCGGAGGTGGTTAAGCTTGGAAGCAGGACTTGAGCAAGAAAAGCTTCTCAGCTCCTTGTAAGGCAGTAAGTGATGGGATGATTTCCCATCCCTGCAGAAATCCTGACCTCTGCCACAGGTGGGTGAGTGACACAAAAGCTGCGTCCTTGGTTCCCAGCCTTACCTTTTCATGCTGTTCATCTCGCTCTGCAGCTCCTGCTCTGAATAGTCTTCTTCTGTTCCCACGGGACAGGTAGAAAATGAAGACGCGGCCCCTGCCACCAAGGTCAGCTCGGCAGCACACGTGACCTGAGGAGCACTTGGCTACTCATGCAAACTGTGCAGTGTAAGGAAGATTGTTGCATGTTGCGCTTCTCCTTCTAATGGCTCAGAAATTAATTTTCCTACGTAGAAAATGGGAAAGGAAAATAAATAAATATATAAATAAACAAATAAAGCAAAAGCCTGACACAAAGCAGACGTGATTGTAACTATGGAATTCAGGAGGGCAAGGGATTTGCCCTCTATACGAAGAAGCTGACTGCAAAGGACTAAGAACAGTCAGGATCACATGGAGAACTTGTGGGTCAAATTAGGGACTGAACCAATCATGGGCTTCTGCAGCTGAGGGTCTGTTGACGGGCCCTGCTTACTGCAGCTACCAGAAGCACCGCGCTCACTGACTCAACTTGATGGGGGATTCCAGACAGGCTGGGAAATCAGCATGGCTGGCTGCAAGCTGTCTGAGAGACTGCTGGAGTGCACTGAGAAGAACTGTGTGGCCCAAGCATTGAGCACACCAAGCAGAAGGGAAGCATTACTGGACACGGTGCACAGCAGGGCTTAAGACTGGAGGTGGTCAGGGCTGTAGTGACCATGCCCTCCTGGAGTTCCTCATCTCAAGGAATGCAGGCCTGGCAAAAAGCAAAGTCAGGACCCTGAGCTTCAGGAGAGTCAGCCGCAGGCTGTTCAAAGAATTACTGGACAAGAGCCACTGGAAAACTGTTCTGAGGGGCAAAGGAATGGAAAAGAGATGGGAACATGCACAGAAAAACTTTCTCAGAGCTGCCTACACCTACCACAAACATCCCTGTGTGTGCACCTCTGTGCAACCCAACTCCTCAGCACACCGGCACACAAAGCTGGTGAGGGCTCTGGAGCACAATGGGGCCATATGAGGAGAGGCTGCAGGAGCTGGGAATGCTCAGCCTGGAGAAGAGATGGCTCTGAGCAACACCATGAGCCCCCACTCACCTCAGCAGAGGTCAACCTGCACCCCAGCCATCCGCCCATCCACGTGCACACGCACACACCTGCGCCACTCTGCCTGCTTTGCACACCCACATTCACGCACCGCATCTTGTGTCCTCCTTTGCATTCACAGACGTGTGCAAACCATCCCTGGGAACACGTATGTGCCTACACCTACCAGTAAACATCCCTGTGTGTGCACCTGTGTGCAACCCAACTCCTCAGCACACCCCTGTGCAAGCACACATTGGTGCCACCGCGTCCACGCACTATCCATGTGCTCACACACACTCACACAACCACATCCCCTAGAGCAGCCCTGTGCGCACACACAGACACACGAGTAACCCCTTCCTTTCACTCCCAAAGTGCACGCACACACCGGTACCACAATGTCCTTGCGCAGCTCCAACCCTTTGCACACCCCTGTGCACGCACATATATGTGCATGTTCATCTTTGCACACATACCTGTTGACCTGCACAGACCTGAGCAACCCCACTGCTTTGGACACTCATGAACACAAATGTGTGCAACACCATCGGTGCACAAATACACAACTCGTGGAACCCCACTGCTTTGCACAATCCTGTGCACACTCACGTGTGTCATGCACTGATTTCCCAGCCAGTCCTCGTGGGGTCTCTTACTTAGGACGGGAGTGCAGGGGAGCAGCCAGAAGCTGTTTGCATTCCCTGCTGTCTGCCGGGCAGGTTTGTTGGCGATGCTTGGGTTGCTTTGCTTTCCCTTGGGAGGTGGGAAGGAGCTTTGGGTTGGAGGCACATCCCGTGCCAGAGCATCCCGATGGCACGCGTGGGATCAGCAGGTCTGTCAGAGAAGTGGGTGAGGTTGCACGCCAAGCTGCAGCAGAGGAAGGGGAAGAGGTCCCAGCACAGCTCTGCACCACGCTCTGCCACGCTGGGCAGCTTGTTCCTGGCTCAGCAGTGCCATCAGACTGTTTCTTGCATTCCTCCCGGTCCCTGTGAATGAAGACTCGGAACACAGTCAAGGCGTTGATTGAGCACCAGAGTGCCTTTATTCAATTGGAGAAAGGAGGACGGGAGAGGTACGGGGAAAGATGGGACTCATTCTCTGTTGTTGAGGAGAGAGCGGCTCAGAGCTCGTGTTGCTGCCTGGTGCCTGGGACTGCAGGCCTGACTCCAAGTCCCCCTCCAAGACGCTCGGCTTCTCCTCAGTGACACTGACTTGGTCCTGCTTGGAGGTGCTGCTGTCGGGGCACTCGGGCTGTGTTTGGGCTGGGCTGCACTGCAAAGGCACCGGGCCACAGTTCAGGCTGGTGACTGTGGTTTCTGGCAGGCAGAATTGATCACCTGAGGAATTCAGCTTTATTTGCCTTCATCTGTGTTTCCTCTTGCTGGATCTCATGCACTCTGCTGGCTTCAGTCTGTGTTTCTACTCCAAGAAGAAAATAAATGGGTCTTCACAAACCAGAAAACTGGAAAAGCACCCTCAAGTCTGCTGTTTGAGCCTTCTTCATTTCAAGAGCACATGCTTTTATCTCCTCAGCACTCAAACACTTATTGTTTACATGGAACCTTCTCTCTCCGAGGCTGTAGCCACTGTCTCTTGTCCTGGCAATGGCACCACTGAGCAGATCACCTCCATTCTCTGCATCCTCCATTCAGTATATTTGCACATGGATAAGATCTCCCCGGAATCTTCTCCAGGATTAACAGTCCTAGCTCTCTCAGCCTGGAATACCTGTTTCCATCAGCTGCCACCATCCCAAACAGCCAGTCTTCTTGCGGTCACCTGGCCCAAACATCCCTTTGTCTCTACCCTTGATTCCTGCAAGAGAGATGGGAGCTCGGCACGCACACCATCCTTCCAACACCCCATCCCAGCAGCAAGGGATCACAGCCCTAACACAGCCAAAACAAAAAGGGTGTGCGAGTTTCCTGTTAGCACTCAGTGTGAACAAATCTACCACTGAGCAACACCATGAGCCCCCACTCACCTCAGCACAGGTCAACCTGTAACCCCAGCCTTCCCCTATCCATGTGCACACGTCCACCCGTGCGCCACCCTGCCTGCTTTGCACACCCCCATGCACGCACTGCATCTTGTGCCCTCCTTTGCATTCACAGACGTGTGTAAACCATCCCTGGGAACACGTACGGGCCTACACCTACCACAAACATCCCTTTGTCTGCACCTGTGTGCAACCCAACTCCTCAGCACACGCACGCGTTTGTGCCACCCTGTCCACGCACTCACCACGTGCCCTCCAGCATCACTGCTGCCTCCTCCGGTACCGTACCTGCAGATGCTTCAGAGCTCATTAGCATGGACTTCCTTCCTCGCCTCAGCATCTGCTCCTGCGCTCACCTTCATTCCTACTGAGATACCGTCCGCTTCCAGCACCAGCTGACCTGCAAGACAGAGAAAGGAAAGGTGGGATTCATGCAAACTCAGAAGCCCAAGGCTGCATCATCACCACGTATGGCAGCCTTGGGAAGTCAGCTGCAACAACAGCCTTTGTCAGAATGGAAACAGGCACCGTCAATTAAGTGTGACCTCCGAAGTCATTGCCACCATCAGAAATAGGCACAGAAATCGCTCACTTCACTGCAGGTGGTTACCTCCAAATTCTTTTGCTTTGGGGAAAATGTGGGCACGGAATTGAAGGACACCAGAAAAGTGGCATCTACTTCCCTGGAGGTGGTTAAGCTTGGAAGCAGGACTTGAGCAAGAAAAGCTTCTCAGCTCCTTGTAAGGCAGTAAGTGATGGGATGATTTCCCATCCCTGCAGAAATCCTGACCTCTGCCACAGGTGGGTGAGTGACACAAAAGCTGCGTCCTTGGTTCTCAGCCTTACCTTCTCATGCTGTTCATCCTGCTCTGCAGCTCCTGCTCTGAATAGTCTTCTTATGTTCCCATGGGGCAGGTAGAAAATGAAGACACGGCCCCTGCCACCAAGGTCAGCTCTGCAGCACACGTGACCTGAGGAGCACTTGGCTACTCATGCAAACTGTGCAGTGTAAGGAAGATTGTTGCCTGTTGCACTTCTTCTTCTAATGGCTCAGAAATTAATTTTCCTACGTAGAAAATGGGAAAGGAAAATAAATAAATATATAAATAAACAAATAAAGCAAAAGCCTGACACAAAGCAGACGTGATTGTAACTATGGAATTCAGGAGGGCAAGGGATTTGCCCTCTATACGAAGAAGCTGACTGCAAAGGACCAAGAACAGCCATGATCAACGTTGAGAACTTGCGGGTCAAATTAGAGACTGAACCAATCATGGGCTTCTGGAGGTGAGGGTCTGCTCCAGGCCGCACCTGTGCACCTGTGTGCAACCCATCTCCTCAGCACACCCCTGTGCAAGCACACATTTTTGCCACTGCGTGTACACACTATCTGTGTGCTCACACACACTCACGCGTCCACATCCTGTAGTGCAGCCCTGTGCGCATACACACAGACACATGTGTAACCCTTTCTTTTCACTCCCAAAGTGCACGCACACAGCAGTACCACAATGGCCTTGTTCAGCTTCAACACTCTGCACACCCCTGTGCACACACATGTATGTGCATGCTCGTCCTTGCACACATACCCACTGACCTGCACACACCTGAGCAACCCCACTGCTTTGGACACTCATGAACACAAACGTGTGCAACACCATCCGTGCACAAATCCACACACACACAAATGGAAGAGTCTGAATTCCTAATTGAATGGGAATCCAAGTGCAAAACTCCAATTTTGCAAATTCGCTAAATTTTTGGATACCAAGTGCTTTAGTTTGGTAGAAGACGTGAGGGCAAGTAATGGACTCATTGAATGGATACACTCAGTAATGGAAAATCCATGCACTTTATCAACCAAATTAAGGAATGAATTTTTACCTTAAAAAAAAACTAAGGAATGAATGTTTACCTTCTGGATTTGAGGGATGTCTCTTCTGCCTGGTTTGGCCAAAGGAAGCCTAAGGTTATTTGCCTTTGAATAGCAAAGCCCTAAGAGAGCGAGAAGAGTTAACCTGGACAGCGTTACCCAGGGTTGTGGGAACAGCTGAATGATTTTTGAGAACTGGTCAACTCGTGAACCTGAGACCTGGGATCCTCCATCCTAGGGTGGAACTTTACTGGAGCACGTGGATGCCACAGCAACAAAAGAACTGTGTACAACAGACTGAGAGTTTGCCGAGTGTCTTGGTTTACAGAAAGCACAACTAACTCAGCAGCAAGTGACATACTTGGAATAGGAGATTACAGCTGGACTTTGAACCTTAAGGACTGCCAGGAAAGAAGCCATCTACTAAACCCCTGAGCTGCAAACTGCCAAGGAAGTCCATACTTTCCCAGTAATGACAGGAGGGTGCCAACCACGGATACACAGCTACGGACTGATGGTAAACTTCAAACAGCATCGAGTGAGTAAGGGATAGCCAGGGTGCACTGGTGCTCAATGTTCAGGAAGCCCATAGATCTACACTGGGCCAAAGGACACTCATTTTATTACCTCATACAGTGTTTACTGTATTGGAGGCAAAAGCGGGACATTCGTTCTTACCAAAAAAGATTATCGAAACACCAAGCCATCCTGGTAGAGCAGGGCGATGTAGAAATAATTGTAACTAATACTGTCAACCCAGTATCTTTCCTTAGCGGAACTCCCGGATTGCACGACTGCTTGGAAACAACTGAAGCTGCACATTCCAGCTGCTCGGTCGGACCTGAAGGATGAACCCTCCGAGGATGCAGAATACACCTGGTTAACCAACAGCTGCAGTTTGATGAGACAAGGAGACTGTAAGGCAGGACATGCAGTAACTGCTACTGACCAGGTCATAGAAGCACAACCACCAGCTGTGGGGACTTCCCCTCAGAAGGCTGAAATAACTGCCTTGACCAGAGCCTTAATTCTATGGACAGATGCTAAATATGTGTTTGGGGTGCCACACGCTCATAGTACCATCTGAAAGGAGCAAGGATTGCTCACACACAAGGAAAACAGCGCGATGTAAATCTACCAATGGCTACTAGAGGTGGTAAAGGACATCAGAAATGTAACACTGCACAGGAGACAGAAAATAAGGTGATAGATCAGATGGCAGAACAGGCAGTTGAAGAAGGCTTCAATTCCAGACGGTACACTTAAAACCTCTGAACCCAAGTCAAAACCTGTAAAATATTCTAAGGAGAACAGGAGTCTAATTAACGATTTAGAAGGGAAGAGAGCAAGCTGACAGATGGGTGCAAACCCAGATGGACACAATGTTATGCCCTTTTGTGTTTTATGGGAATTGGTTAGAAGGGAAGATCGATATTGGGCAAACCAACACTACAAAGTACAATCCCAGGACCAGGAACAGGGCACAAGTGGGCCTCACGGGAAGGGGCCTTCCAGGGCAACCATGGCAAACTGATTTCACAGAACTCCCAAGAAAAGGGGGGTATCGCTGTAGGAAAATTTCTGTCACCTTAGAAACAGTTCAGGATGCTGCTGCAGATGCCTGATGGACAATCCAAGAGGAGGCATCCTGTTTATCCAAAGTTGAATTGCAACATGGGGTAGGCAGGGATAACACTGACTGGGGAACAGTTTTCTCTGGACTATGGGATAAACTTGCTAGTTGCCAAATTTGGGATGACTGAAACAGCTTTTCTTAGCCTGCATCACCTTGCTACTCTTTGTGTGTTTTGCTTGTGTTGTTATAAGATGCTCTTTGTGTCTGTGCCAGGATACCAGAAGGGAATATATGAGGTATAGGAGAGGCATGAGCTAAGGTAAAAGGTAGAGAGCGGGACTTATTTCAGGACATGTCAAGATAGAATAAAATAATCTAGCAGGTGGAAGCCCTGCTAGATTAAAGAAAGGGGGGAACTGAATAGTGAAAAAGGACTCCATAGTAGCTGAAAGGGGAACACTTTGCTACAGAAAAGGGAAAGGGGGCCTCGCTAAGGCAAAGGGTAGTTACAGATAGATAGTTTATGTTAAGGGAGGACAGAGAAAGGGGGAATTACAGACACTTACTCAAAACAAAACCAGAAAAGAGGGCAGCAAAGATAAGAAGGAACTGTCCGGAGACCTCTGACAAGAAGAAGGATTAGATACCCCCGGGCAAGATGATGCTGACATGGGAGAACGATAACGGCAGATAACACCAAGAAGGAAACAGAAGAAGAATTTCACCCCAAAACAAAGACAAGGGTCGCGGGGAATGGGGTCAGAGGGAATGGGGTCAGAGGGAATGGGGCCATAGGGAATGTAATGAATATGTAATCAAACTGGGGAGGAGACTATTGATCATGTATTAGCTTGACTTATGTCTGTAACACACTTTTCTCCTTACGGTGTGCAAGTTTGGAGGAGCCATCCCCCTTGCAACCGGCGCTGCGCAACGCTGGAATAAACATACCTGCTTTATAACCAGTCTCTGGATTATAGAGTTTGATTCTGCAAGTCAGTACCACAATGTCCTTGTGCAAATCCAACCCTTTGCACACCCCTGTGCACGCACATACATGTGCATGCTCATCCTTGCACACATACCCACTGACCTACACACACCTGAGCAACCCCACTGCTTTGGACACTCACGAAAACAAATGTGTGCAACACCATCCATGCACAAATCCACACACACTCACACACACACACACAACTCATGGAACCCCACTGCTTTGCACAATCCTGTGCACACTCACGTGTGTCATGCACTGATTTCCCAGCCAGTCCTCGTGAGGTCTCTTACTTAGGACGGGAGTGCAGGGGAGCAGCCAGAAGCTGTTTGCATTCCCTGCTGTCTGCTGGGCAGGTTCGTTGGCGATGCTCGGGTTGCTTTGCTTTCCCTTGGGAGGTGGGAAGGAGCTTTGTATGGAGGCACATCCCGTTCCAGAGCATCCCGATGGCACGCGTGGGATCAGCAGGTCTGTCAGAGAAGTGGGTGAGGTTGCACGCCAAGCTGCAGCAGAGGAAGGGGAGGAGGGCCCAGCACAGCTCTGCACCACGCTCTGCCACGCTGGGCAGCTTGTTCCTGGCTCAGCAGTGCCATCAGACAAGAAGCAGGGAAGGAAATCAAGGATGGGGGGTACCATCAAACAGAGTCCGTGCATGCCTGTGCAAGACAAACAGACCCAGAGCTTGTGTTTTTTTTCTGCTTTTGTAGCATTTGTGTGCTGTAGCTGAGCAAAAGCTTCTGCTGCTTGATTCTTCTTCTGCAACAGCCACCTACCGGTAAATGGCTGCGGGGATGGAGGATGTGACAGAAAGCATTTGTCTGCACGACAGTGTAGTTACACTTGGTCTAGAGAGTGAGAGAGGGCAGGCAGCACTGCCTGATGTTGGTCAGGGTGAGCTCCTTCTTCCGCAGCGTGATGATGGCAGGGACAGCTCGTAGGTGGGAGCTGGGAATGGACACGGCAGGAGGACAGAGGTGTGAGGGAGCAGCCAAGGCAGCGAAGAGCATCAAAAGGCCCTGAAAAGCATCACAAAGCCACAGCCAGGAAGCTTGGGGTTTTCATAAGCAGCATCCAGGATGCTAGAGACTGTTTGCTCCCCTAAAAAATGGTAACAGAGCTCTCGCTGCGGGCATCACAAAACCAGGCAAAATGGGAACACACCCAGAGCTCTGCTGCACGCACCCCACAGTCACAGCATTGCAAGCTGAGCTGCCTTGCTGTTTCTTGCATTCATCATGGTCCCTGTGAATGAAGACTTGGAACACAGTCAAGGCGTTGATTGAGCACCAGAGTGCCTTTATTCAATCGAAGAAAGGAGGACGGGAGAGGGACGGGGAAAGATGGGATTCATCCTCTGTTGTTGAGGAGAGAGTGGCTCAGAGCTCGTGTTGCTGCCTGGTGCCTGGGACTGCAGGCCTGACTCCAGGTTCCCATCCAAGGGCTCGGCTTCTCCTCGGTGACATTGACTTGGTCCTGCTTGGAGGTGACGCTGTTGGGGCACTCGGGCTGTCTTTGGGCTGGGCTGCACTGCAAAGGCACCGCACAGGTCGCCCATAGAGAATTTCATATGGGCTTCATCCTTCCTTGGTTGGGGTTTAGTGGTTTAGTTGGAATTCTCACAAGTGCCAGAGGCAGTGCTTGCAACCATGGAATCCCAGCCTCTTGGCCAACTTTTAGTATTTGCAGCTTAGATAAATGGCTCCTCTTTTCCACTTGGCCACTTGACTGTGGCCTGTAAGGTGTATGCAACTGCCAATTGATTCCCAATAAAGTACTGACTTGTTGAACCACTTTAGCAATAAAATGGGGGCCTCAATCTGAAGAGATTGTTCCTGGCACCCAGAACCTTGGAATTATTTCTTGTCACAAAACTTTTGTTACTTCCCTGGCCTGGTTAGTCCGGCACGGGTATGCCTCAGGCCATCCTGAAAAGGTATCTGCTAAAACTAACATGCATCTGTACCCCCCTTTTCTTGGCAGCTCTGAGAAATCTACCTGCCATTATTGTCCTGGATAATTTCTCTCCCTGTTTGCCCTAACTGAACTTTGTGGCCTGTGTTAGGATTATTTGGTAAACAAACTTCACCTTGCTGGGTCACTTGCCTAATGGCAGTATACCCATTTCGGGTGACCACTCGTTGAACAAGATATTTATATAATGCTTCTGCTCCCCAGTGAGTGTTCCTGTGTTCAGTCACCACAGCCCATCATATGGCTGCTGGAATCATTCTTTTCCCTTGTGCTGGAAAGCTCCATCCTTCCTCTTTTACCTGCCCTTCCTGATAATTATTTATCGAGTTCCAATACTCTTTGGAGTGCTTTGGCTCACCATCCACCTGCATGTTACCACCTGGAATCAAGGAAGCCTCCACCACCTCACCCTCTGCCGCTCGCTTTGCTTCTCTGTCAGCCAGCGCATTTCCCATTCCTTCAGCACTGTCTCCCCTTTGCTGGCATCAACAGTGCATTTTAGCAACCTTCTCCAGCTGTTGGACTGCCTCCAGGAGTCTGGCTATTTCTTCAGCGTGTTTAAGACCTTTCCCTTGGCTTGACAACAGTCCTCTTTCTTTCCATATTGCTGATATGGGTGCATGAACAGCACTAAGGCATATTTTGAATCAGTCCATATCTTTATCTTCCCATGTCGAACAAAGCTGCTCCCGTCTGTGTACCAGGTGTCTTCCGCATCCTCCAGTGGTTCTTCTTTCAAGTCTCTGCAACTGGAATACACTGCTTTCATAGTCCCTAAACAGTCGTGAGACACAGGTTCTCCTGTAATTGCATTAAGAAAAGCAGCTGGATTTACAATATTTGTTACTGTTATTTCTCCATCATCTTGCTCCACTAGAATGGCCTGATACTTCAAAAATCTCTGAGGGGAAAGCCAATGTCCCCCTTTCACCTCCAGCACTGGAGAGACCGTGTGGGATACCAGTGCAGTTCTCTTCTGCCCCATTGTCCTAATGCTGGGGCCTTCATTAACTCCTCTTTCAACTGCTTTCAACCGGGCCACAGTCCAGGCTGGTGACTGTGGTTTCTTGCAGGTTCACGTCAGCCCCTTCAGCAGAACTAGGAGAAAGGACTGGCTGAACAATGATGACCTCTTTCTCTCTGTCTCTGCTGTCACTCAGAAGGCTTTCATTTGAATTGCAGCCTGACTCCAAGTCCCCCTCCAAGACGCTCGGCTTCTCCTCAGTGACACTGACTTGGTCCTGCTTGGAGGTGCTGCTGTCGGGGCACTCGGGCTGTGTTTGGGCTGGGCTGCACTGCAAAGGCACCGGGCCACAGTCCAGGCTGGTGACTGTGGTTTCTGGCAGGCAGAATTGATCACCTGAGGAATTCAGCTTTATTTGCCTTCATCTGTGTTTCTTCTTGCTGGATCTCATGCACTCTGCTGGCTTCAGTCTGTGTTTCTACTCCAAGAAGAAAATAAATGGGTCTTCACAAACCAGAAAACTGGAAAAGCACCCTCAAGTCTGCTGTTTGAGCCTTCTTCATTTCAAGAGCACATGCTTTTATCTCCTCAGCACTCAAACACTTATTGATTGGTTACATGGAACCTTCTCTCTCCGAGGCTGTAGCCACTGTCTCTTGTCCTGGCAATGGCACCACTGAGCAGATCACCTCCATTCTCTGCATCCTCCATTCAGTATATTTGCACATGGATAAGATCTCCCCGGAATCTTCTCCAGGATTAACAGTCCTAGCTCTCTCAGCCTTTCCTTATAGGAGAGATGTTGCAGTCCCTTTATCATCTTCTGAGCCCTCTGTTGGATTACGTTAGGTATGATTCTTGTAACAGAGAACTCAGATCAGGACACGATGATCGATGTGTGGTCTCAACAACGCTGAACTGAGGGGAAGGAACATCTCTCTCAATCTGCTGGCAGTACCTTGCTTATTTGCAGCACAAGGATATCATTAAGTTATTTTTGGTGTATTTTTTCTTTTTCTTTTTTAAATTCTTTTTTCTTTTTTTCTTTTTTTTTTTTTTTTCATCAAGTTCACATTTCTGTTTCACATTCACTCTGTATCATTCGCTATGTAGCTCCAGGGAAAGATGGGACTCATCCTCTATTGTTGAGGAGAGGGTGGCTCACAGCTCGTGCTGTTGCTTGGAGGCAGGGACTGGTGGTCTGATTCTACATCTGCCTCCAAGATGCTCGGCTTCTCCTCACTGATGCTGACCTGAGCCTGCATGGTGGTGCTGCTGTCGGGGCACTCGGGCTGTGCTTGGCCTGGGCTGTCCTGGGACCCCTGCACTGGGTCGCAATCCAGGCTGGTGCCGGTGGTGTCTGGCAGGCTCAGGTCAGCAGCTTCCGGAGGGATGGGATGAATGAGGGCTTGAATGACGATGACGTTCTCGTCTCCATTGATGGTGCCATATGGAAGGCTGTCGACTGAAATGCAGCACCCTGTGCTTCCTAACAGCTCTGCGTTGATGGAAGCACAGGATGCGCTGTCGTCCCATGCCCGGCGTCTTCGGGGAACACAAGGGCTCGGGTCACCTAGGAAGGAGTAGATGCACAGCGGTTAGTGTCAAACGTTCACAAGATGAATCATGCTTTAAAGAGGTCCTTGGCATTTGGCTATGTAGTGGTGGTGGGCAGAAGCAAATAGGCTTCTAGCAACAGTGTCATTGTCTCGACAGTGATCCTCGTGCTGGTGCAGCTCTTGTGTTGACAAGAGACTCATTTGGGAAAGACAGGGGTGAACCAAAGATGTCAGGCACGGGCTCGAACGCCAGAAGGAGGTACAAGCCCACTGAAAGCATGAATCCTACCTGTGCTGCTGACAAGCAGTGTTTTGAAAGCTGGATTTGCACCCTTACCTGCCAGGACCAACACTTCTGCTTCTAAGCGATCGCTGGCACTGCTCTGCAGTTGGCGTTCGGCTGCAGGGGATGGTTTGCCCAGGCAGAAGCAGGAACGCCAACTGCCAGCTGGTGCCTGCTTCCTCTTCATGGGCACACTTGGTCTGGAGAGAAAACAGAGCATGCTGCCAGTCGTGGTGCAGGGTGAGGGAAGAGCTGCTCCGAGCCCTTGCTGACAGTTGCCCGTTCCTGGCAAACCCACCCGACCAATGATGATAGGGGCTGGAAAGGGAAGTCCTCTTTACCTTTCAGATGGAGAATCAATGACCGCGTGGAAGTTCCTCAGATCAGCTGTGGGGCCTTCCTCCACCTCGACATCGCTGCTCTGTGTCGCCGTGGGAGGGCTGCTCTGGCCTCTCCTCTCTGCCTGTGCCTCCTGCACGGTGAGCAGCTTTGTGGCAGGAGGAGACACACACACAGACTTGGGCCCGGCAAGAGAACTGTGCCCTGCAAGGGGAAACCACAGGTAAGAGGGAGGATCAGAAAGCAGCAGCACAGCCATCCCAGTTCTGCATTTCTCTCAGACTTTCTTATCAGAGCCACTGCAAGAAGAGGAGCTCAAAGTAACCGTGTGCTCAGAGGTATGCTCGTGGCAAAGGACACAGCCACAATTAAGAGCAGCTCACTGTATCGAAACAGGCAAACAAAAACCCTAGAAAAACTAGGGGCAGGGACCTCAGAAAGCTTTGCTGCCACACTTCAATCAAGCTTCGCCTGCTTGCAAAAAATCTTAACAGCTGTGACGGTTTTCTCCATGTAAGTTATGGGTTTGGACACTCTCAGGATCCAGGAACGGGGCACCATATTCCAATCTAAACCCAGAAGCCTGCTGTCTCCTTGACAGCAAAAGCATTTTCAAAGGTCTTGGAGAAGGCCTGGCTTGGATCAAGGTGTCAGATCAAGATCAAGCTAATGGAGAAAGACGCTCACCTGCTCCCTCTCCCACGGCTGGTGTGGATGTGGAGGGGAAGAGGACGTCTGTGTGGCTGATCAGGAACTCCACCACAGCTGACTGCGTCTGCAGCTCCTTGCAGGCAGCTTCTCCATAGGCGCAGGCAGACTGGCTCTGCTGGGATCTGAAGTAAAGGCAGATCTTACAAGTCATTTCCCCAGGATCGTTTCCCCAAGTCTGAAATTTGCAGCAAAAACTGACAAGTTGGGCTCTGGAGACTTCCGCAGTGGGCAATCAGCGATGCCACTGACGAAATTCTCCTGGATGATCAGGGACACAGCAGTCCCAGCTAAACAAGTGACTAGAAACTGTCATCTGGAAATTGTGCCCCTGGAGGTTGGGAGAGAGCAGAAGTAAGCATCGTGTTGAAACGGAAAAAGAAGTTTACCTTAAGAGGTTTGGAGCCCACACTATGGCCAAGTTCTGAGCGTGCATGTTGGTGACGGAGCAGTTCCCGGCCAGAGACGCCAAGTGTCTCATTAAGTACTGCAGAGTCCTGGAAAACAAGAGGGGCAGATGTTCAGCACCAAAAAGCAAGCCGTGCTGCAGTGCACAAAACAAACCTCACTTCATGCTGGTTGTTGTCATTGCTACTGTCCCCGAATAGGAAGTAGGTAAAACTAAGTGCCACCACGCTGCAGCACCAAGCCCCAGCACAGCACAGCCGCAGCCATTGGCTGCACCAACCGTGCCCCCATGCCAAGGAACTGACCCAGTCAACCAACCCGACGCAGCCTTCAGCCGCTTCAGCGTGCACAGGCATGATGCTGCCAGCGTGAGGCAACACCTGGAATCGCATCATGGCCCTCTGAAAGGCAGCAGGGCTGAGCTCAGCAGACCGAGCGCAGCACTGACCTGTAGTGAGGAGCGGGCAGCTGCTGGATGGTGTCCTGCATTCTGAGCAGCCGCTCCTCCTCCGTGGCAGCACAAACAGCGTCCTGGAAAAAGGCAGGAAGGGATTCAGACACCAGGCGGGAATAGCAAAGGGAAGGGAATTCTCGCAAGCGTCGTATATAGTTTAAGTAAGCACTTCCTGGCACCACCAGAAGTGGCATCAGCCAGAGGCAGGAGGTGGCAAAGACATGCCTCGTGGGGCTAACAGAAATAAGACCTCGGAGCTGGGGCACTGCTGCAACCATCAGCCAGGACGCCCAGGGAAGAGGTACGTGTCATTTCCAAGACATTGCCCTGAGCTTACCGAGAACTTGGCATACAGCTGCTCGGTCAGCAGAGGGTTTGGGAGCTCCCTGAAGTACATCTTGCACAGGGAGCTCACGCTGTGAATGTCTCGGACGCTCAGCTCGGGAACCTGCTCCGACTCGAATTCATGGCTGCAGAAAAGGACACAGGATTGGGCAGAGGGCTTTGAGAAAGAGGAAACCAAGTCCAAAGCCACAACAAATACAGTCAAGAAAAGGAAGGGGTTCCTCTGAACGCCCGCAGCATGGCACGTGCCCCTGCTGACAGCTGTGTCAGTCGCAGCACTCTTACCGTAGTTGCTGGATCCTGGACGCCACGCCGGACAGGCGGTAGATCCCCTGCACCACGCCATGCTGCTCGATGAACTTGGCGCAGCTCTGCAGGACCTGGGGGACTACAGAACAAGAGCCAGCGGTTAGCTCAGCTTCTGACTCAAGTCCTGCTTCAGCCCGTGCTCTTCTCCCATCCCAGCCACTAAGCCCAGCCGGGCCACCGCTTGCTTCCTCCTTAAAGGAGAAAGCTGGCAGAGACAGCTGTGAGGAAACTGCACAGAGACGTGTTCTTGGCTTTCCAGAAATGCCACCACCTAGCAACAGCCTGGAGAAAGTAATTCTGGCAAAGCCACACACACTGCAAGTCCCATCACAGCTCCCTCGGGAATGGAGGAATCCAATCTCAAGTCCAGAAGAGCTAGGAAAAGGCTGCAGGATGCTCTCTTTGGCCAGAAGGCTTCCTGCGTTTTCAGGCTTACACAATTGCTGGGTATGATCTCCCTTTCATCTTTAGATGCCCAGCGGAGGGAGATCTCAGCAATGGGCTGTTCCTTACCATCACGGCCAGAGTGGAGAAGGTGCTCCCCCAGGTCACACCCAAACACCCCTTCCTTCGCCGGCTCCGGCTGCTCCGATCTCCTGGGCCGAGCCTTCACCACCGAGCGAAGGAAGGTGCTGAGCTTGCCCCGTTTCCTCGGCACTGCAAAGAAACAAAATAAAGAAACCAGTTCATTTCAGGCTTGGCTCGGTTGGACGAGGCCGAGTGTAACGCCTTCGACCGAGCATGGAACAACGGGAAGAACATTCCCAACCAGGACACGCAAGAACCGATTTTCCCCGTCCCTGCAAGTGCCCAAGGCCAGGTCGGAAGGGGCCCCGGACAGCCTGCTCTCGACTCCTGCTAAATGCGCAGGCTGGGCACCCAGACTGAGGCAGGGGCCTTGGAGCCTGAGGATGATCCTTTAGACCCCTTCCAATCCCAAGCCATTCCAGGAGGATTCTGTGACTTCCTCAAGCACAACAATAAACACAGTGGGATTGGGCCAGATCTCTGCGTGTTCCCATGGACCTTAATGCAGTCCTCTTGCTAAGCTTGCTCAACTCGGGCATTAACGAACCCCCTGAAAGCCACGCTCTGACCCCATTTTACTAACCCGCATTGTCAAATGTAACATGTGTACCTGGCTTTGCCAATGAATCGACGACGGACTCGGGAACTTTTCCGCTGATGAGTTCCACGCACTCACCAGGGAAAAACCCAACCTGTAACAAGAACAAAAAGACAGCTGGGCATTAGCCCGAGTCCACAGCCAAAGGGAAAGTCCTCTGTCACCGACACAGGGCAACCGTTTGCGTCCGGAAGCCATCCTGTGCAGGCAGAGCAGCTCCAAGCTGAGATTCCTGACTCTACTGAAGTTGGGCTCTCGTGTTGGAAGCGTGTGCCTACCTGAAAGCCACGCTTGCCTCTCCACCAGGGGCTCAGCTCCTTTGGTGGCATAGCAATAATGCACACCAAGTCTCCTACCTGCAAGAGATTGAAACGTCAATCACAGCTTCAGCACAGCTGGCAGGAAAGCACAGCTCAAACGACTGCCTGCTTCTGCGCCGCAGAATAGCCTCAAGCTTGACAGCCATTGCACCAATGCAGCCCCCAAGGCAAGGAACGCCTGGAACTGCTTACCTCCAGGGAGAGCTCATCCGGCCCCTGGGCGACGTAGCGCTTGATAACATGGGCTGCCGCAATCGCTGGAACGTTAAGAGATGACTCCGCACGCACCAGCTGCGGCTTCCACATGTCATCAGCCTGCAAAACAGAGCACAGGCCGTGGTCAGGAGCTGAGGACAAACTCTTGCCTGCAGGAGAGCACATCTGCGGCTCCCTCTGCTGGCTCAACACAGGGAACAAAGACAAGCCAGAGCTTCATACTGTACCTCCGTGCCCACCACCTCAGGCCCACTGCTGATCTTGCTGCACTCAAGGCCCATCACACCAGGTGTGACAAGCTGGAACAGAGCAGAAACACACTTCTGTTGTCTCTATTCACACAGCACAGTATGCAGAGACTTCTTCAGAACTACCCTTGCATACCCTGCGGCATAGGCAAGTGTTCGAGAAACTACCCCTTGCTGCAGTCTGTTCCAACGTGACAGCCTCTGAGGCAGCATTGTACCAAGTTGCTATCCCTCTGCCAGCAGATGGGGACTCTGGCACAGAGCAGCAGATACATTCGCCCAGAGCGCTCTGACAGTGCGACAGAAGGGCATTAGACAGCACCCTTCTGAGGGCTGAGCTGGAGGGCAGTGAAGAAACCCATGGCATGCAAAACAATGTGGTAGGACAAACACGGCACATACCTGGCAACAAGATCACCTCAGGCTACCTGCAGCAGTTCCTGGTCACTCTGCTCAGATCTTATGTGAGCAAAAGCTGCACCAAGGCAGTGGGCAGAGGGTGGGCAGAGGAGAGAGAAAGAGCAGGTCAGTGAGCAGGGCTAAGACAGCCATGGCATAAAGCACACAGCAAAACCCTCCCATCCACTTGCTGCAAGACATGCTGAGTCTCAGGCTATGTGATGCCTGTCCGCCCAGCAGCTTTACTCTGCTTCCACAACTGAGCAAAGAAGACGGCTGAAGAAGCATGGGACGGGTGCTACTTTTATGAATACCCCCTTTGGAACATGTGTACCGGGGGAAAATGACGTCTGATGCGCAAGAGTAAGCAATACGGTGCTGGGAGCTCCGACAGCCAGCACTTCTCAACACCTCACTGCCCACCCGTCCATCCCACGCCGGCTCAGCTTACCTACAGGATGCTGCGCACGATGGTACTCAAACAAAGGCACTAAAGGCACAAGAACAACAAGCCAACCAACCACTCCAAACTCCTACACGCCCACAAAGGAACATAGAACACACCACTCCTCTCCACATGCCAGCCGCTTATGACATCACCAACAGCCACCAGCCTGGTCCACCATGACCCCCCACAAGTGGGGGAGGCAAGACCCCCTGGTCACATGTGATTCCAACACGGCACCACAACATTGCAGAACTCAGGGTGGGGTTGGAATTCTATCCTGGTGTGGCAGCGCAATGGGAGGTGTTTGGGCACAGCTGAAGAGCTGACAGACACCGGAGGTTTCCAAAGGAGGGTGCCAGGTTAACACTCAGCATTCTTTTGCAGGGCTCTTTGGGATGCTTCAAACCCATTTCACTGCCTAGGTCATTTCTAGCAAGTCCAGCTGACAAATGCTCACTTTGTCTGGGTAACGCCTCTATGCATCATGAAAGAAAAAGAAAATAAAATGGGCACGCGACCCTGTGAAACTTACCTCTCTGCTCTTGTTGTCAGCCAGACACCCAAGATGAGCATTGCGTGTCCCTGCTCCTGAATGAGATGCACCCAAGTCTGTGCTCCACTCTGACCCACCTCATGGTTTACATTATAGCACACATTGTGGCACATACATTTTTTTTCCCACAGGCCCCTCGCCTCTCTTGTTAGTGTCAGATCCACTCAGGTTAAAATACATGGATCAGAACAGCCATTCAGTTCTGCTGAGGCAGGATCCCACCGCTGGGATGTCCCCCAGTCCCATTCCCTGCTTCTCCTGGCACGGGTGGGGAAAGGAACAGCAAGTGATATCACCTACCCAGACTTCTGCTGGGCCTTCCATTTGGTCGCCCATCCCTGGGAGAAGCAGGGGAGCTCCCGTGGCACAAAGCTCGGGGCTGGAGAAATTAAGGCTGCCTCTAAGATGGTGCTTTCAAACAGCACGAGTAACTGGATGTAGGACTTGAAACACAAGGGTAACATGAAAAAGCCACCAGTCCCCACGGATGGGGCTGTTCGCAGAGACAACAGCTGCGTGCTTTCCAGCAGTGTGATGCTCACCCAACAAAGCGCTCAGCCAGCAGATGCCTCCAGCGTCTGAGCACCCATTTGGAGATGGTTTTCTTAACATCCAAGCTCAATCTCCCCTCATACAACCTGAGGTTGTTCCTTCCACTCCTGTCACTACTTACATGGGAGAAGAGCAGGACAACCCTCACCTCCACATAACCTCTCTTCAGGTAATCGTACAGAATGATAAGGTCCTCCCTGAGCCTCCTCTCTTCCAGACTAAATCATCCCAGTTCCATAAGAAGCTCCCCATAAGACTTGTGCTCTAGACACCTCACAGCTTCACCGGTCTCTTCTTTGCATGAAAAAAAAAACAACAAAAATACATACATAGATTCCTGACCAAAAAAGGTGGGAGTTAATAACCACCAAAGAGGTTCCTGTTCCCTGGCCTAATCCTGGCACTCCAACTCCTGGGTGATGCCCACAGGCTTCAAGTCAGGTCTCAAATCCATTGGACTCCCGTCAGAGAACTCCATCAAAAAGGATGTTACACATGTGACACTTACATTCATTTTGCGCCAGAAACAGCACTGCCAGCAGGAGCGGAGAGGTGACTGTCCCCCTGTACTCGGCACTGGTGATGCTGCAACTCAAGTTCTGTTTCCAGTTTTGGACCCCTCACTGCAAGAAAGACACTGAGGCTTTGGAACGTGTTCAAAGAAGGGCAACAAAGTTGGTGAGGGCTCTGGAGCACAATGGGGCCATATGAGGAGAGGCTGCAGGAGCTGGGAATGCTCAGCCTGGAGAAGAGATGGCTCAGGGGAGACCTTCTTGCTCAATATAACTTCCTGAAGGGAGGTTGTAGTGAGCTGGGGGACGGCCTGTCCTCTTGTGTCATTATTGACAGAACTAGAGGGAATGGTTTCAAGCTGCAGCAGAGGAGATTCAGGCTGGACATTAGGAAATATTACTTCTCAGAAAGGGTGGCCAAGCACTGGAATGGACTGCCCAGGGAGCTGGTGGAGTCACCGACCCTGGGGGTGTTCAAAGAACGACTGAATGTTGTGTTGAGGGATGTGGTTTAGTGAAAGCCATTAGTAGTAGGAGAACTGTGCTAACACTCATGATTCAAATTACACAGAAATCCTAGCAGAAGTTCTCGGTGAGAACTGTACCTAACATTTTGACCTTCTTCAAGCAAACAGGCCCAACACGTGGTCGTAAAAATGCTTTCATCAGAAAGAAGCAGAGATGGCATGGCAGGACAGATGTACTCAGTGTGCATGTTTGAAGCCATTCGAGATCCTAGTCATTCTTGCTGTAGGACCCCTGACTTCTGTTAAAAGCTGAACGGAATACCCATTTTCCATCAGCTACCACCATCCCAAACAGCCAGCCTTCTTGCAGCCACCTGGCCCAAACATCCCTTTGGCTCTACACTTGATTCCTGCAAGAGAGATGGGAGCTCGGCACGCACACCATCCTTCCAACACCCCAGCCCAGCAGCAAGGGATCACAGCACTGGCACAGCCAAAACAAAAAGGGGGTGTGAGTTTCCTGGTAGCACTCAGTGAGAACAAATCTACCACTGAGCAACACCGTGAGCCCCCACTCACCTCAGCACAGGTCAACCTGTAACCCCAGCCTTCCCCTATCCATGTGCACACGCCCACCCGTGTGCCACCCTGCCTGCTTTGCACACCCCCATGCACGCACTGCATCTTGTGCCCTCCTTTGCATTCACAGACGTGTGCAAACCATCCCTGGGAACACATACGTGCCTACACCTACCACAAACATCCCTTTGTCTGCACCTGTGTGCAACCCAACTCCTCAGCACATGCACGCGTTTGTGCCACCCTGTCCACGCACTCACCACGTGCCCTCCAGCATCACTGCTGCCTCCTCCGGTACCGTACCCGTAGGTGCTTCGCAGCTCATTAGCATGGACTTCCTTCCTCGCCTCAGCATCTGCTCCTGCGTTCACCTTCATTCCTACTGAGATACCGTCCGCTTCCAGCACCAGCTGACCTGCAAGACACAGAGAAAGGAAAGGTGGGATTCATGCAAACTCAGAAGCCCAAGGCTGCATCACCACCACGTATGGCAGCCTTGGGAAGTCAGCTGCAACAACAGCCTTTGTCAGAATGGAAACAGGAACCGTCAATTAAGTGTGACCTCCGAAGTCATTGCCACCATCAGAAATAGGCACAGAAATCGCTCACTTCACTGCAGGTGGTTACCTCCAAATTCTTTTGCTTTTGGGAAAATGTGGACATGGAATTGAAGGACACCGGAAAAGTGACATCTACTTTCCCGGAGGTGGTTAAGCTGGGAAGCAGGACTTGAGCAAGAAAAGCTTCTCAGCTCCTTGTAAGGCAGTAAGTGATGGGATGATTTCCCATCCCTGCAGAAATCCTGACCTCTGCCACAGGTGGTTGAGTGACACAAAAGCTGCGTCCTTGGTTCCCAGCCTTACCTTTTCATGCTGTTCATCTCGCTCTGCAGCTCCTGCTCTGAATAGTCTTCTTCTGTTCCCACGGGACAGGTAGAAAATGAAGACACAGCCCCTGCCACCAAGGTCAGCTCTGCAGCACACATGACCTGAGCAGCACTTGGCTACTCATGCAAACTGTGCAGTGTAAGGAAGATTGTTGCCTGTTGCGCTTCTTCTTCTAATGGCTGAGAAATTAATTTTCCTACGTAGAAAATGGGAAAGGAAAATAAATAAATATATAAATAAACAAATAAAGCAAAAGCCTGACACAAAGCAGACGTGATTGTAACTATGGAATTCAGGAGGGCAAGGGATTTGCCCTCTATACGAAGAAGCTGACTGCAAAGGACTAAGAACAGCCATGATCACGTTGAGAACTTGCGGGTCAAATTAGAGACTGAACCAATCATGGGCTTCTGGAGGTGAGGGTCTGCTCCAGGCTGCACCTGTGCACCTGTGTGCAACCCATCTCCTCAGCACACCCCTGTGCAAGCACAAATTTTTGCCACTGCGTGTACACACTATCTGCGTGCTCACACGCACTCACGCGTCCACATCTTGTAGTGCAGCCCTGTGCGCACACACACAGACACATGTGTAACCCCTTCCTTTCACTCCCAAAGTGCACGCACACAGCAGTACCACAATGGCCTTGTTCAGCTTCAACACTCTGCACACCCCTGTGCACACACATGTATGTGCATGCTCGCCCTTGCACACATACCCACTGACCTGCACATACCTGAGCAACCCCACTGCTTTGGACACTCATGAACACAAACGTGTGCAACACCATCCGTGCACAAATCCACACACACACACAAATGGAAGAGTCTGAATTCCTAATTGAATGGGAATCCAAGTGCAAAACTCCAATTTTGCCAATTTGCTAAATTCTTGAATACCAAGTGCTTTAGTTTGGTAGAAGACATGAGGGCAAGTAATGGACTCATTGAATGGATACACTCAGTAATGGAAAATCCATGCACTTTATCAACCAAATTAAGGAATGAATTTTTACCTTAAAAAAAAACTAAGGAATGAATGTTTACCTTCTGGATTTGAGGGATGTCTCTTCTGCCTGGTTTGGCCAAAGGAAGCCTAAGGTTATTTGCCTTTGAATAGGAAAGCCCGAAGAGAGGGAGAAGAGTTAACCTGGACAGTGTTACCCAGGGTTGTGGGAACAGCTGAATGATTTTTGAGAACTGGTCAACTCGTGAACCTGAGACCTGGGATCCTCCATCCTAGGGTGGAACTTTTCTGGAGCACGTGGATGCCACAGCAACAAAAGAACTGTGTATAACAGACTGAGAGTTTGCCGAGTGTCTTGGTTTACAGAAAGCACAACTAACTCAGCAGCAAGTGACATACTTGGAATAGGAGATTACAGCTGGACTTTGAACCTTAAGGACTGCCAGGAAAGAAGCCATCTACTAAACCCCTGAGCTGCAAACTGCCAAGGAAGTCCATACTTTCCCAGTAATGACAGGAGGGTGCCAACCACGGATACACAGCTACGGACTGATGGTAAACTTCAAACAGCATCGAGTGAGTAAGGGATAGCCAGGGTGCACTGGTGCTCAATGTTCAGGAAGCCCATAGATCTACACGGGGCCAAAGGACACTCATTTTATTACCTCATACAGTCTTTACTGTATTGGAGGCAAAAGCGAGACATTGGTTCTCACCAAAAAAGATTATTGAAACACCAAGCCATCCTGGTAGAGCAGGGCGATGTAGAAATAACTGTAACTAATACTGTCAACCCAGTATCTTTCCTTAGCGGAACTCCCGGATTGCACGACTGCTTGGAAACAACTGAAGCTGCACATTCCAGCTGCTCGGTCGGACCTGATAGATGAACCCTCCGAGGATGCAGAATACACCTGGTTAACCAGCATCTGCAGTTTGATGAGACAAGGAGACTGTAAGGCAGGACATGCAGTAACTGCTACTGACCAGGTCATAGAAGCACAACCACAAGCTGTGGGGACTTCCCCTCCGAAGGCTGAAATAACTGCCTTGACCAGAGCCTTAATTCTATGGACAGATGCTAAATATGTGTTTGGGGTGCCACACGCTCATAGGACCATCTGAAAGGAGCAAGGATTGCTCACACACAAGGAAAACAGCGCGATGTAAATCTACCAATGGCTACTAGAGGTGGTAAAGGACATCAGAAATGTAACACTGCACAGGAGACAGAAAATAAGGTGATAGATCAGATGGCAGAACAGGCAGTTGAAGAAGGCTTCAATTCCAGACGGTACACTTAAAACCTCTGAACCCAAGTCAAAACCTGTAAAATATTCTAAGGAGAACAGGAGTCTAATTAACGATTTAGAAGGGAAGAGAGCAAGCTGACAGATGGGTGCAAACCCAGATGGACACAATGTTATGCCCTTTTGTGTTTTATGGGAATTGGTCATAAGGGAAGATCGATACTGGGCAAACCAACACTACAAAGTACAATCCCAGGACCAGGAACAGGGCACAAGTGGGCCTCACGGGAAGGGGCCTTCCAGGGCAACCATGGCAAACTGATTTCACAGAACTCCCAAGAAAAGGGGGGTATCGCTGTAGGAAAATTTCTGTCACCTTAGAAACAGTTCAGGATGCTGCTGCAGATGCCTGATGGACAATCCAAGAGGAGGCATCCTGTTTATCCAAAGTTGAATTGCAACATGGGGTAGGCAGGGATAACACTGACTGGGGAACAGTTTTCTCTGGACTATGGGATAAACTTGCTAGTTGCCAAATTTGGGATGACTGAAACAGCTTTTCTTAGCCTGCATCACCTTGCTACTCTTTGTGTGTTTTGCTTGTGTTGTTATAAGATGCTCTTTGTGTCTGTGCCAGGATACCAGAAGGGAATATATGAGGTATAGGAGAGGCATGAGCTAAGGTAAAAGGTAGAGAGCGGGACTTATTTCAGGACATGTCAAGATAGAATAAAATAATCTAGCAGGTGGAAGCCCTGCTAGATTAAAGAAAGGGGGGAACTGAATAGTGAAAAAGGACTCCATAGTAGCTGAAAGGGGAACACTTTGCTACAGAAAAGGGAAAGGGGGCCTCGCTAAGGCAAAGGGTAGTTACAGATAGATAGTTTATGTTAAGGGAGGACAGAGAAAGGGGGAATTACAGACACTTACTCAAAACAAAACCAGAAAAGAGGGCAGCAAAGATAAGAAGGAACTGTCCGGAGACCTCTGACAAGAAGAAGGATTAGATACCCCCGGGCAAGATGATGCTGACATGGGAGAACGATAACAGCAGATAACACCAAGAAGGAAACAGAAGAAGAATTTCACCCCAAAACAAAGACAAGGGTCGCGGGGAATGGGGTCAGAGGGAATGGGGTCAGAGGGAATGGGGCCATAGGGAATGTAATGAATATGTAATCAAACTGGGGAGGAGACTATTGATCATGTATTAGCTTGACTTATGTCTAACACACTTTTCTCCTTACGCTGTGCAAGTTTGGAGGAGCCATCCCCCTTGCACCCGGCGCTGCGCAACGCTGGAATAAACATACCTGCTTTATAACCAGTCTCTGGATTATAGAGTTTGATTCTGCAAGTCAGTACCACAATGTCCTTGTGCAAATCCAACCATTTGCACACCCCTGTGCACGCACATACATGTGCATGCTCATCCTTGCACACATACCCACTGACCTGCACACACCTGAGCAACCCCACTGCTTTGGACACTCACGAAAACAAATGTGTGCAACACCATCCATGCACAAATCCACACACACTCACACACACACACACAACTCATGGAACCCCACTGCTTTGCACAATCCTGTGCACACTCACGTGTGTCATGCACTGATTTCCCAGCCAGTCCTCGTGAGGTCTCTTACTTAGGACGGGAGTGCAGGGGAGCAGCCAGAAGCTGTTTGCATTCCCTGCTGTCTGCTGGGCAGGTTTGTTGGCGATGCTCGGGTTGCTTTGCTTTCCCTTGGGAGGTGGGAAGGAGCTTTGTATGGAGGCACATCCCGTGCCAGAGCATCCCGATGGCACGCGTGGGATCAGCAGGTCTGTCAGAGAAGTGGGTGAGGTTGCACGCCAAGCTGCAGCAGAGGAAGGGGAGGAGGTCCCAGCACAGCTCTGCACCACGCTCTGCCATGCTGGGCAGCTTGTTCCTGGCTCAGCAGTGCCATCAGACAAGAAGCAGGGAAGGAAAGCAAGGATGGGGGGTACCATCAAACAGAGTCCGTGCATGCCTGTGCAAGACAAACAGACCCAGAGCTTGTGTTTTTTTTCTGCTTTTGTAGCATTTGTGTGCTGTAGCTGAGCAAAAGGTTCTGCTGCTTGATTCTTCTTCTGCAACAGCCACCTACCGGTAAATGGCTGCGGGGATGGAGGATGTGACAGAAAGCATTTGTCTGCACGACAGTGTAGTTACACTTGGTCTAGAGAGTGAGAGAGGGCAGGCAGCACTGCCTGATGTTGGTCAGGGTGAGCTCCTTCTTCCGCAGCGTGATGATGGCAGGGACAGCTCGTAGGTGGGAGCTGGGAATGGACACGGCAGGAGGACAGAGGTGTGAGGGAGCAGCCAAGGCAGCGAAGAGCATCAAAAGGCCCTGAAAAGCATCACAAAGCCACAGCCAGGAAGCTTGGGGTTTTCATGAGCAGCATCCAGGATGCTAGAGACTGTTTGCTCCCCTAAAAAATGGTAACAGAGCTCTCGCTGCGGGCATCACAAAACCAGGCAAAATGGGAACACACCCAGAGCTCTGCTGCACGCACCCCACAGTCACAGCATTGCAAGCTGAGCTGCCTTGCTGTTTCTTGCATTCATCATGGTCCCTGTGAATGAAGACTTGGAACACAGTCAAGGCGTTGATTGAGCACCAGAGTGCCTTTATTCAATCGAAGAAAGGAGGACGGGAGAGGGACGGGGAAAGATGGGATTCATCCTCTGTTGTTGAGGAGAGAGTGGCTCAGAGCTCGTGTTGCTGCCTGGTGCCTGGGACTGCAGGCCTGACTCCAGGTTCCCATCCAAGGGCTCGGCTTCTCCTCGGTGACATTGACTTGGTCCTGCTTGGAGGTGACGCTGTTGGGGCACTCGGGCTGTCTTTGGGCTGGGCTGCACTGCAAAGGCACCGCACAGGTCGCCCATAGAGAATTTCATATGGGCTTCATCCTTCCTTGGTTGGGGTTTACTTCCAATTCGCACAAGTGCCAGAGGCAGTGCTTGCAACCTTGGTATCCCAGCCTCTTGGACAACTTTTAGTATTTGCAGCTTAGATAAATGGCTCCTCTTTTCCACTTGGCCACTTGACTGTGGCCTGTAAGGTGTATGCAACTGCCAATTGATTCCCAATAAAGTACTGACTTGTTGAACCACTTTAGCAATAAAATGGGGGCCTCAATCTGAAGAGATTGTTCCTGGCACCCAGAACCTTGGAATTATTTCTTGTCACAAAACTTTTGTTACTTCCCTGGCCTGGTTAGTCCGGCACGGGTATGCCTCAGGCCATCCTGAAAAGGTATCTGCTAAAACTAACATGTATCTGTACCCCCCTTTTCTTGGCAGCTCTGAGAAATCTACCTGCCATTATTGTCCTGGATAATTTCTCTCCCTGTTTGCCCTAACTGAACTTTGTGGCCTGTGTTAGGATTATTTGGTAAACAAACTTCACATTGCTGGGTCACTTGCCTAATGGCAGTATACCCATTTCGGGTGACCACTCGTTGAACAAGATATTTATATAATGCTTCTGCTCCCCAGTGAGTGTTCCTGTGTTCAGTCACCACAGCCCATCATATGGCTGCTGGAATCATTCTTTTCCCTTGTGCTGGAAAGCTCCATCCTTCCTCTTTTACCTGCCCTTCCTGATAATTATTTATCGAGTTCCAATACTCTTTGGAGTGCTTTGGCTCACCATCCACCTGCATGTTACCACCTGGAATCAAGGAAGCCTCCACCACCTCACCCTCTGCCGCTCGCTTTGCTTCTCTGTCAGCCAGCGCATTTCCCATTCCTTCAGCACTGTCTCCCCTTTGCTGGCATCAACAGTGCATTTTAGCAACCTTCTCCAGCTGTTGGACTGCCTCCAGGAGTCTGGCTATTTCTTCAGCGTGTTTAAGACCTTTCCCTTGGCTTGACAACAGTCCTCTTTCTTTCCATATTGCTGATATGGGTGCATGAACAGCACTAAGGCATATTTTGAATCAGTCCATATCTTTATCTTCCCATGTCGAACAAAGCTGCTCCCGTCTGTGTATCAGGTGTCTTCCGCATCCTCCAGTGGTTCTTCTTTCAAGTCTCTGCGACTGGAATAGACTGCTTCCATAATCTCTAAACAGTCGTGAGACACAGGTTCTCCTGTAATTGCATTAAGAAAAGCAGCTGATTTACAATATTTGTTACTGTTATTTCTCCATCATCTTGCTCCACTAGAATGGCCTGATACTTCAAAAATCTCTGAGGGGAAAGCCAATGTCCCCCTTTCACCTCCAGCACTGGAGAGACCGTGTGGGATACCAGTGCAGTTCTCTTCTGCCCCATTGTCCTAATGCTGGGGCCTTCATTAACTCCTCTTTCAACTGCTTTCAACCGGGCCACAGTCCAGGCTGGTGACTGTGGTTTCTTGCAGGTTCACGTCAGCCCCTTCAGCAGAACTAGGAGAAAGGACTGGCTGAACAATGATGACCTCTTTCTCTCTGTCTCTGCTGTCACTCAGAAGGCTTTCATTTGAATTGCAGCCTGACTCCAAGTCCCCCTCCAAGACGCTCGGCTTCTCCTCAGTGACACTGACTTGGTCCTGCTTGGAGGTGCTGCTGTCGGGGCACTCGGGCTGTGTTTGGGCTGGGCTGCACTGCAAAGGCACCGGGCCACAGTCCAGGCTGGTGACTATGGTTTCTGGCAGGCAGAATTGATCACCTGAGGAATTCAGCTTTATTTGCCTTCATCTGTGTTCCCTCTTGCTGGATCTCATGCACTCTGCTGGCTTCAGTCTGTGTTTCTACTCCAAGAAGAAAATAAATGGGTCTTCACAAACCAGAAAACTGGAAAAGCACCCTCAAGTCTGCTGTTTGAGCCTTCTTCATTTCAAGAGCACATGCTTTTATCTCCTCAGCACTCAAACACTTATTGTTTACATGGAACCTTCTCTCTCCGAGGCTGTAGCCACTGTCTCTTGTCCTGGCAATGGCACCACTGAGCAGATCACCTCCATTCTCTGCATCCTCCATTCAGTATATTTGCACATGGATAAGATCTCCCCGGAATCTTCTCCAGGATTAACAGTCCTAGCTCTCTCAGCCTTTCCTTATAGGAGAGATGTTGCAGTCCCTTTATCATCTTCTGAGCCCTCTGTTGGATTACGTTAGGTATGATTCTTGTAACAGAGAACTCAGATCAGGACACGATGATCGATGTGTGGTCTCAACAACGCTGAACTGAGGGGAAGGAACATCTCTCTCAATCTGCTGGCAGTACCTTGCTTATTTGCAGCACAAGGATATCATTAAGTTATTTTTGGTGTATTTTTTCTTTTTCTTTTTTAAATTCTTTTTTCTTTTTTTCTTTTTTTTTTCATCAAGTTCACATTTCTGTTTCACATTCACTCTGTATCATTCGCTATGTAGCTCCAGGGAAAGATGGGACTCATCCTCTATTGTTGAGGAGAGGGTGGCTCACAGCTCGTGCTGTTGCTTGGAGGCAGGGACTGGTGGTCTGATTCTACATCTGCCTCCAAGATGCTCGGCTTCTCCTCACTGATGCTGACCTGAGCCTGCATGGTGGTGCTGCTGTCGGGGCACTCGGGCTGTGCTTGGCCTGGGCTGTCCTGGGACCCCTGCACTGGGTCGCAATCCAGGCTGGTGCCGGTGGTGTCTGGCAGGCTCAGGTCAGCAGCTTCCGGAGGGATGGGATGAATGAGGGCTTGAATGACGATGACGTTCTCGTCTCCATTGATGGTGCCATATGGAAGGCTGTCGACTGAAATGCAGCACCCTGTGCTTCCTAACAGCTCTGCGTTGATGGAAGCACAGGATGCGCTGTCGTCCCATGCCCGGCGTCTTCGGGGAACACAAGGGCTCGGGTCACCTAGGAAGGAGTAGATGCACAGCGGTTAGTGTCAAACGTTCACAAGATGAATCATGCTTTAAAGAGGTCCTTGGCATTTGGCTATGTAGTGGTGGTGGGCAGAAGCAAATAGGCTTCTAGCAACAGTGTCATTGTCTCGACAGTGATCCTCGTGCAGGTGCAGCTCTTGTGTTGACAAGAGACTCATTTGGGAAAGACAGGGGTGAACCAAAGATGTCAGGCACGGGCTCGAACGCCAGAAGGAGGTACAAGCCCACTGAAAGCATGAATCCTACCTGTGCTGCTGACAAGCAGTGTTTTGAAAGCTGGATTTGCACCCTTACCTGCCAGGACCAACACTTCTGCTTCTAAGGGATCGCTGGCACTGCTCTGCAGTTGGCGTTCGGCTGCAGGGGATGGTTTGCCCAGGCAGAAGCAGGAACGCCAACTGCCAGCTGGTGCCTGCTTCCTCTTCATGGGCACACTTGGTCTGGAGAGAAAACAGAGCATGCTGCCAGTCGTGGTGCAGGGTGAGGGAAGAGCTGCTCCGAGCCCTTGCTGACAGTTGCCCGTTCCTGGCAAACCCACCCGACCAATGATGATAGGGGCTGGAAAGGGAAGTCCTCTTTACCTTTCAGATGGAGAATCAATGACCGCGTGGAAGTTCCTCAGATCAGCTGTGGGGCCTTCCTCCACCTCGACATCGCTGCTCTGTGTCGCCGTGGGAGGGCTGCTCTGGCCTCTCCTCTCTGCCTGTGCCTCCTGCACGGTGAGCAGCTTTGTGGCAGGAGGAGACACACACACAGACTTGGGCCCGGCAAGAGAACTGTGCCCTGCAAGGGGAAACCACAGGTAAGAGGGAGGATCAGAAAGCAGCAGCACAGCCATCCCAGTTCTGCATTTCTCTCAGACTTTCTTATCAGAGCCACTGCAAGAAGAGGAGCTCAAAGTAACCGTGTGCTCAGAGGTATGCTCGTGGCAAAGGACACAGCCACAATTAAGAGCAGCTCACTGTATCGAAACAGGCAAACAAAAACCCTAGAAAAACTAGGGGCAGGGACCTCAGAAAGCTTTGCTGCCACACTTCAATCAAGCTTCGCCTGCTTGCAAAAAATCTTAACAGCTGTGACGGTTTTCTCCATGTAAGTTATGGGTTTGGACACTCTCAGGATCCAGGAACGGGGCACCATATTCCAATCTAAACCCAGAAGCCTGCTGTCTCCTTGACAGCAAAAGCATTTTCAAAGGTCTTGGAGAAGGCCTGGCTTGGATCAAGGTGTCAGATCAAGATCAAGCTAATGGAGAAAGACGCTCACCTGCTCCCTCTCCCACGGCTGGTGTGGATGTGGAGGGGAAGAGGACGTCTGTGTGGCTGATCAGGAACTCCACCACAGCTGACTGCGTCTGCAGCTCCTTGCAGGCAGCTTCTCCATAGGCGCAGGCAGACTGGCTCTGCTGGGATCTGAAGTAAAGGCAGATCTTACAAGTCATTTCCCCAAGATCGTTTCCCCAAGTCTGAAATTTGCAGCAAAAACTGACAAGTTGGGCTCTGGAGACTTCCGCAGTGGGCAATCAGCGATGCCACTGACGAAATTCTCCTGGATGATCAGGGACACAGCAGTCCCAGCTAAACAAGTGACTAGAAACTGTCATCTGGAAATTGTGCCCCTGGAGGTTGGGGGAGAGCAGAACTAAGCATCGTGTTGAAACGGAAAAAGAAGTTTACCTTAAGAGGTTTGGAGCCCACACTATGGCCAAGTTCTGAGCGTGCATGTTGGTGACGGAGCAGTTCCCGGCCAGAGACGCCAAGTGTCTCATTAAGTACTGCAGAGTCCTGGAAAACAAGAGGGGCAGATGTTCAGCACCAAAAAGCAAGCCGTGCTGCAGTGCACAAAACAAACCTCACTTCATGCTGGTTGTTGTCATTGCTACTGTCCCCGAATAGGAAGTAGGTAAAACTAAGTGCCACCACGCTGCAGCACCAAGCCCCAGCACAGCACAGCCGCAGCCATTGGCTGCACCAACCGTGCCCCCATGCCAAGGAACTGACCCAGTCAACCAACCCGACGCAGCCTTCAGCCGCTTCAGCGTGCACAGGCATGATGCTGCCAGCGTGAGGCAACACCTGGAATCGCATCATGGCCCTCTGAAAGGCAGCAGGGCTGAGCTCAGCAGACCGAGCGCAGCACTGACCTGTAGTGAGGAGCGGGCAGCTGCTGGATGGTGTCCTGCATTCTGAGCAGCCGCTCCTCCTCCGTGGCAGCACAAACAGCGTCCTGGAAAAAGGCAGGAAGGGATTCAGACACCAGGCGGGAATAGCAAAGGGAAGGGAATTCTCGCAAGCGTCGTATATAGTTTAAGTAAGCACTTCCTGGCACCACCAGAAGTGGCATCAGCCAGAGGCAGGAGGTGGCAAAGACATGCCTCGTGGGGCTAACAGAAATAAGACCTCGGAGCTGGGGCACTGCTGCAACCATCAGCCAGGACGCCCAGGGAAGAGGTACGTGTCATTTCCAAGACATTGCCCTGAGCTTACCGAGAACTTGGCATACAGCTGCTCGGTCAGCAGAGGGTTTGGGAGCTCCCTGAAGTACATCTTGCACAGGGAGCTCACGCTGTGAATGTCTCGGACGCTCAGCTCGGGAACCTGCTCCGACTCGAATTCATGGCTGCAGAAAAGGACACAGGATTGGGCAGAGGGCTTTGAGAAAGAGGAAACCAAGTCCAAAGCCACAACAAATACAGTCAAGAAAAGGAAGGGGTTCCTCTGAACGCCCGCAGCATGGCACGTGCCCCTGCTGACAGCTGTGTCAGTCGCAGCACTCTTACCGTAGTTGCTGGATCCTGGACGCCACGCCGGACAGGCGGTAGATCCCCTGCACCACGCCATGCTGCTCGATGAACTTGGCGCAGCTCTGCAGGACCTGGGGGACTACAGAACAAGAGCCAGCGGTTAGCTCAGCTTCTGACTCAAGTCCTGCTTCAGCCCGTGCTCTTCTCCCATCCCAGCCACTAAGCCCAGCCGGGCCACCGCTTGCTTCCTCCTTAAAGGAGAAAGCTGGCAGAGACAGCTGTGAGGAAACTGCACAGAGACGTGTTCTTGGCTTTCCAGAAATGCCACCACCTAGCAACAGCCTGGAGAAAGTAATTCTGGCAAAGCCACACACACTGCAAGTCCCATCACAGCTCCCTCGGGAATGGAGGAATCCAATCTCAAGTCCAGAAGAGCTAGGAAAAGGCTGCAGGATGCTCTCTTTGGCCAGAAGGCTTCCTGCGTTTTCAGGCTTACACAATTGCTGGGTATGATCTCCCTTTCATCTTTAGATGCCCAGCGGAGGGAGATCTCAGCAATGGGCTGTTCCTTACCATCACGGCCAGAGTGGAGAAGGTGCTCCCCCAGGTCACACCCAAACACCCCTTCCTTCGCTGGCTCCGGCTGCTCCGATCTCCTGGGCCGAGCCTTCACCACCGAGCGAAGGAAGGTGCTGAGCTTGCCCCGTTTCCTCGGCACTGCAAAGAAACAAAATAAAGAAACCAGTTCATTTCAGGCTTGGCTCGGTTGGACGAGGCCGAGTGTAACGCCTTCGACCGAGCATGGAACAACGGGAAGAACATTCCCAACCAGGACACGCAAGAACCGATTTTCCCCGTCCCTGCAAGTGCCCAAGGCCAGGTCGGAAGGGGCCCCGGACAGCCTGCTCTCGACTCCTGCTAAATGCGCAGGCTGGGCACCCAGACTGAGGCAGGGGCCTTGGAGCCTGAGGATGATCCTTTAGACCCCTTCCAATCCCAAGCCATTCCAGGAGGATTCTGTGACTTCCTCAAGCACAACAATAAACACAGTGGGATTGGGCCAGATCTCTGCGTGTTCCCATGGACCTTAATGCAGTCCTCTTGCTAAGCTTGCTCAACTCGGGCATTAACGAACCCCCTGAAAGCCACGCTCTGACCCCATTTTACTAACCCGCATTGTCAAATGTAACATGTGTACCTGGCTTTGCCAATGAATCGACGACGGACTCGGGAACTTTTCCGCTGATGAGTTCCACGCACTCACCAGGGAAAAACCCAACCTGTAACAAGAACAAAAAGACAGCTGGGCATTAGCCCCAGCCCAGAGCCAAAGGGAAAGTCCTCTGTCACCGACACAGGGCAACCGTTTGCGTCCGGAAGCCATCCTGTGCAGGCAGAGCAGCTCCAAGCTGAGATTCCTGACTCTACTGAAGTTGGGCTCTCGTGTTGGAAGCGTGTGCCTACCTGAAAGCCACGCTTGCCTCTCCACCAGGGGCTCAGCTCCTTTGGTGGCATAGCAATAATGCACACCAAGTCTCCTACCTGCAAGAGATTGAAACGTCAATCACAGCTTCAGCACAGCTGGCAGGAAAGCACAGCTCAAACGACTGCCTGCTTCTGCGCCGCAGAATAGCCTCAAGCTTGACAGCCATTGCACCAATGCAGCCCCCAAGGCAAGGAACGCCTGGAACTGCTTACCTCCAGGGAGAGCTCATCCGGCCCCTGGGCGACGTAGCGCTTGATAACATGGGCTGCCGCAATCGCTGGAACGTTAAGAGATGACTCCGCACGCACCAGCTGCGGCTTCCACATGTCATCAGCCTGCAAAACAGAGCACAGGCCGTGGTCAGGAGCTGAGGACAAACTCTTGCCTGCAGGAGAGCACATCTGCGGCTCCCTCTGCTGGCTCAACACAGGGAACAAAGACAAGCCAGAGCTTCACACTGTACCTCCGTGCCCACCACCTCAGGCCCACTGCTGATCTTGCTGCACTCAAGGCCCATCACACCAGGTGTGACAAGCTGGAACAGAGCAGAAACACACTTCTGTTGTCTCTATTCACACAGCACAGTATGGAGAGACTTCTTCAGAACTACCCTTGCATACCCTGCGGCATAGGCAAGTGTTCGAGAAACTACCCCTTGCTGCAGTCTGTTCCAACGTGACAGCCTATTAGGCAGCATTGTACCAAGTTGCTATCCCTCTGCCAGCAGATGGGGACTCTGGCACAGAGCAGCAGATGCATTCGCCCAGAGCGCTCTGACAGTGCGACAGAAGGGCATTAGACAGCACCCTTCTGAGGGCTGAGCTGGAGGGCAGTGAAGAAACCCACGGCATGCAAAACAATGTGGTAGGACAAACATGGCACATACCTGGCAACAAGATCACCTCAGGCTACCTGCAGCAGTTCCTGGTCACTCTGCTCAGATCTTATGAGAGCAAAAGCTGCACCAAGGCAGTGGGCGGAGGGTGGGCAGAGGAGAGAGAAAGAGCAGGTCAGTGAGCAGGGCTAAGACAGCCATGGCATAACGCACACAGCACAATCGTCCCATCCACTTGCTGCAAGACATGCTGAGTCTCAGGCTACGGGATGCCTGTCCGCCCAGCAACTTGACGATGCTTCCACAATTGAGCACAGAAGATGATGGAAGAAGCATGGGACGGGTGCCACCCTTACGGACACCCCCTTTGGAACATGCCTACCAGGGGAAAATGACGTCTGATGCTCAAGAGTAAGCAATACGGTGCTGGGAGCTCCGACAGCCAGCACTTCTCAACACCTCGCTGCCCACCCGTCCATCCTACGTTGGCTCAGCTTACCTACAGGATGCTGCGCACGATGCTACTCAAACAAAAGCACTAAACGCACAAGAACAACAAGAAAACCAACCACTCCGAACTCCTACTCGCCCACAAAGGAACACAGAACGCACCGCTCCTCCCCTCATGCCAGCCACTTATGACATCACCAACGGCCACCAGCCTGCTCCACCATGACTCCCCACAAGGGGGGGAGGCATGACCACGTGGTCAAATGTGATTCCAACACGGCACCACAACATTGCAGAACTCACTGTGGGGTTGGAATTACGTCCTGGTGTGGCAGCGCAATGGGAGGTGTTTGGGCACAGCTGAAGAGCTGGCTGACTCCTGACGTTTCCAAGGGAGGGTGCCAGATTCACTCTCAGCATTCTTTTGCAGGGCTCTTTGGGATGCTTCAAACCCATTTCACTGACTAGGTCACTTCTAGAATGTTCAGCTGACAAATGCTCGTTTTGTCTGGGTAACGCCTCTATGCATCATGAATGAAAAATAAAATTAAATGGGCACGCCACCCTGTGAAACTTACCTCTCTGCTCTTGTTGTCAGCCAGACACCTAAGATGAGCATTACGTGTCGCTGCTCCTGAATGGAGATGCACCCAAGTCTGTGTTCCACTCTGCTCCACCTAAGTGTCTAAAAGAAACACAGACAGAGATGATTAGAAGATCCTTTGCGCAGACGAAAGCGCAGGCTGCACGCCTATTCTCTTTAGCAAGAAATACTACTTGAGAATCCACAGACAGTTTTATGAGAGGTAGTTTGAAAGATGAACAGAAAGGAAATAGATTCATTAAAATAACCGAGTTAATCCTCTCCTCGTCAAAAAGGTAGCCTTCTAGGCACTGTTAGCAGCACCTCCTACAACACCTTGCACCACAAATTGTGGCACATGCATTTTTTTCCCACAGGCCCCTCGCTTCTGTCGTTAGTGTCAGATTCACTCAGGTTCAAATACGTGGATCAGAACAGCCATTCAGTTCTGCTGAGGCAGGATCCCACCGCTGGGATGTCCCCCAGTCCCATTCCCTGCTTCTCCTGGCACGGGTGGGGAAAGGAACAGCAAGTGATATCACCTACCCAGACTTCTGCTGGGCCTTCCATTTGGTCGCCCATCCCAGGGAGAAGCAGGGGAGCTCCCGTGGCACAAAGCTCGCAGCTGGAGAAATCAAGGCTGCCTCTAAGATGGTGCTTTCAAACAGCACGAGTAACTGGATGTAGGACTTGAAACACAAGGGTAACATGAAAAAGCCACCAGTCCCCACGGATGGGGCTGTTCGCAGAGACAACAGCTGCGTGCTTTCCAGCAGTGTGATGCTCACCCAACAAAGCGCTCAGCCAGCAGATGCCTCCAGCGTCTGAGCACCCATTTGGAGATGGTTTTCTTAACATCCAGGCTGAATCTCCCCTCATACAACCTGAGGTTGTTCCTTCCACTCCTGTCACTAGTTACATGGGAGAAGAGCAGGACAACCCCCACCCCCACATAACCTCTCTTCAGGTAATTGTAGAGAATGATAAGGTCCTCCCTGAGCCTCCTCTCTTCCAGACTAAATCATCCCAGTTCCATAAGAAGCTCCCCATAAGATTGTGCTCTAGACACCTCACAGCTTCACTGGTCTCCTCTGGACACATCTCAGCATTTCAGTGTCCTTCTTGCAGTGAGGGGCCCAGAACAGAACACAGAACTCAAGGTGAGGACTCACCAGTGCCGACTACAGGGGGATGATGGATTCCCTGCTCCTGCTGGCTCCAGCCTTCTGCATTCCAACTCCAACCTCAACCATTCCTGCTGTAGTAGGACTTGAATCCTCATTTGGGTCTGCAGCTCAACAGGTCAGCACATCAAAAATAACACAACGTGCAACTGGAAGACGTGTCTCAAAGCCCAGAAAATCCAACTCTCTGACCTCGGCACAACTCACCAACCAAGAGCCAGGCCTTGACAACTTGGCTGATCTGAGCACGCGGGAGGGGGCCAGACAGTGGACCACAAGTGTCCATTTCCACTGCAGCTCCCTGTAGAGAACAGCACCAATCAGCAGGCGTGAATGAATTCATTGACAAGCTGCACAATGAGTCTGTTCTTTATAAAAAAAAAACCCACATCAATTCCTATTCAAAAAAGGGAGGAATTAATAAAGACCAAGAAAGTTCCTGTCCCTATGCCTCATTCTCTCACCCCAACTTTCCTTGCCTCATCCCCAACTCCTGGATGATGTCCACAAGCTTAATGGCAGGTCACAATCCCATAAGATTCCTTTCACAATACTCCATCAGAAAGGATGTTACACTTGTTCTATACACTCAAGCAGACTGAGCATCAGTTTCTCAGTCACTTAAAACACACAGAAGCATCCAAACCCAGAGCACACACATCCCTTCCTGTGGTACTGGATCCCACAGCTCACCTTCACACCTCTGTCGATTCCTGGTGTTTTACACCCATGCAGCCTCGCTACGGTTCCATGGGTGTCACCCAAGACCTGCAGGACCTCTTTCTCCGCAAACCCCACCTGCAGGCACTGGCTCATGACGTTCACCACCTGCCCTCCTGCGCAAGAACAAGCATTAAGAACGAGAGCAAAGTGCATCGGATTCAACCTGGCCTGCTCCGACCCTCAGTCCTGCCAGGGATGCAGACTCATCCTCAGAGCCAGGCTGGACATCAACACATGCATCATTCTTCAAACACCCCATCCCAGCAGCAAGGGATCAAAGCACTGGGACAGCCAAAACAGAAATGCTGTGAGAGTTTCCTGTTGGCACTGACCATGAACAAATCTACCGCTGAGCAACAGGATGGCAGACAAACAGCAGAAAACAACCAACCTGCAGAACTAACTCGTTTGGGGTTGGCCCAGATGTTTGCATGCTCCCTTTCCACGGCCCAGGCCAAGCTTGATGAGCTGCTCCTCATTTGCACAGGGGGAGAACGCTGCAGATGGGATGTGGGGGCTATGCACACCATGCCTTTCTCCTGCTTTTCCTCTCTCCATCTTCCATTAGCAAACAGCATCTCCAAGCCTTCCTTCCTGAAAAAATCACTGGTAAAAAAAGAACTGGCAAGCTTGCTTTTAAAATTGCCTTGTTTATACAGCTTGATGCTTTAAAGCAGAAGCTCACCTACGTCAGACAAGCTCAACCTGCAGGGAAAAGTTATTTCTCTCTGTCTACAGGCTTTGCACACATTCACAGGTGCAACAGTCTGCCCAGATCTCAGCACAACTTTACTAATGGCAGAAATCCAGTTTATGCCCGCCACGTTTTTCTCTCTTCTGAAACACTGTACTGCTGCAAGAAGCAATGATGCCAGTAAAGAATCACATAATTGGAGCTGGAAGGGATCGCTAGAGACCATTCTCCTGCTGGCCACGCTCCTTTAAATGCACCCCAGGATCCCACTGGCCTTCTTGGAAAATATTTCCACATTAGGCATACATTTCAAGGAGGCTCCAGACAAGTAAAGACAGGGGAAAGCACTGGCAAGCCAAAGCAGGGCAAATTTTCCCACACTGCGTTAGCTACAGGGACAATAAATCATGCCCCCAAACTGCTTGCACTAGAACACCCAGCCTGAGATCATAGAAGCTGCCGAGATACGAGTTTATCACAACCCAGAAGTCCTTTAGATCGTGCACTCCCTGGTGCAGTGACACTGGAGGATCAGAATCCTCGGAGAAAAGAACCGGGCCTGCTCAGCTCCTTCCCACCCTCCCAAGGAAAAGCAAACCAACCGCACCGCTGCCAGCACAACCCCGCAGCACACAGCAGGGAACACAAACAGCTACCCAGTGCTCCCCTTCACTCCCAGCCTAACTACGAGTCCACCGGAGGATTCAGCGGGAAATCAATACAAAACACATGTGAGTGCACACAGGACTGAATAAAGACAGGATGGAATTGCACACGTGTGTGTGTGTGCACAGGGCTGCACAGAGCACATCTCCCTATTGTCCACCCTATAGACATATCCCCCCGTATCAGAGAATCATAGAATGGCCTGGGTTGCAAAGGACCGCAGCAATCATCTAGTTTCAACACCCCTGCTGGGTGCTGGGATGCCAACCACCATACCGGGCTGCCCAGAGCCACATCCAGCCTGGCCTTGAATGCCTCCAGTGATGGGGCATCCACAACTTCCATTCCCCCTTGTCCTATCACTATCCACCCTCATAAACAGCCCTTCTCCCTCCTGTTTGTGCGCTCCCTTCAAGTACTGAAAGGCCACAATGAGGTCTCCCCGCAGCCTTCTCTTCTCTAGGCTAAACAAGCCCAGATCCCTCAACCTCTCCTCATAGGAGAGCTGCTCCAGCCCTCTGATCAGCACAGTGGCTCTCCTCTGGACCAACCCCAACAGCTCCACATCCTTCCCAGGCCTGGACACAGTACTGCAAAGAGGACCTCACAAGAGCTGAGTAGGAGGGGACAATCACCTCCCTCTCCCTGCTGGCCACCCCTTTTTCAGTGCAGCCCAGAACACACGTGGATGTATCTTTTTTCATACTTAGATTCCCATCTATGTACATATATAGACCACACCTACACCCCCACCATCTGCTAGAACTCCATATTCCTCCCCATAGCACCCAACAGCCCCCAGGAGCCCCATATCACCCTAAGGCCCCCACAACCCTCTCTCTCTCTATACACCACCCCTTCAAGTCCCATACCTGCCCATATCCTCCAATAGCTCCCCACAACCCCTACACACCCTCATAGCCCCCTAGAGCCCCTAGTCCTCCTATGGCCCACCACAGCCCCATATTCCCCCTAGAGTCCCCCTCAACTCCCTGTAGGCCTTTACAGCCCCTGCACAGCTCCCTACAGTCTTATATGACTACCTAGAGTCCCCCCACAGCCCCCTACTTTCCTATATCCCCCAGTGGCCCCCCCACATCCCTCTATGGCCCCTGAAGAAAAAACAAAACTAGAGCGGTGCACTTAGAAAGAGACCATTGAAAACAAATGCAAAATGCACACCTGCACAGGCTCACAGGGAAAACTCCAAGAGAAGCAATCTACACAGAGAGATGCTTTCCCTAGCTGCCCCCCCCAGCTCCATATCCCCCCTTTCCCCCCTCCCAGTCCCAAATCCCCCTCTGCCCTCCCCCCCAGCCCCATATCCCCACTCTGCCCCTCCCTCCCAGTCCCATATTCCTTTCTGCCCCCCCCCCCCCAGTCCCATATCCCCCTCTGGCCCTCCCCACACAGCCCCATATCCCCCTCTGCCCATCCCCCCCAGTCCCATACCGCGTTCTCCCCCCCCCAGCCCTCTCCCCGCACCAGTGCCGTTCTCCCCGCACTCCGGCGCAGCTGTCCTCAGCACTCGCTGCCGTGGTGCCGGTTTCCGTCCCGATGCAGCTCGCACAGCCCCGGCTGCCGCGCCGGTCCCGTTCGGCCTCGGACCGGGCTGCGGGGGCCGCGCTCTGTGTGGAGCCGCCCCTCCAACGGCCGGGACGCAACGCTGGTTCCCGCGCACTGCGGCTCAGCCAATCGGAGCCGGCGGAGCTGCCGCTGCCCAATGGGAGGCCGGGGGAGGGGCGGACACCGGTCAGGAGCTGGGAGCCAGGAATGGCCGCGGGGGGAGGACAGAGGTGTGAGGGAGCAGCATCCAAACAGCAGGAAAAACAGCACTGAACAGCAGCACAAACCACAGACAGGAAGCTCGGGCTGATCGAGAGCAGCACCGGGATGCGAGAGATCGTTTGCTCCCATCCACAATGGCAGCACAGCTCCTGCTGCAGGAGTGCCTTAGGAATCCAACTCCATCCCCACAGAGCAGAGATCAAGCAGGTATGATCGTGGCGTTCCTGAGACCCCATGAGCATCAGCCCCTCCCCCTTGCGTAGTGAGTGGTGGGGGTGGGGGTGGGATGAAGGCTCATCGTCTTCCTCGCCTTCAACTTTCCACCCTGCGGGAGGGGCACCCCCCAACCTGCTTCCAGCTTGCCCTGAGGACATCTAATCACCACGCTGTGCTGGGGCTGTTCCACCCTGATCTTCATGGCCTTCATCCCCTTCTTTCCTCACACTTAGTGTCTGCAGCTCCCCCTCTCTCTGCCCCCCCCTTGCAGCAAGCACAACATTGGTTTTTTGAACTAGGCTTTACAGCACCTTTCTGGGCATGTGATACTTACTGCATAAGTGATTGCATCTGTCATGAGCAGCCTGTTTTCTGTCTTGTCGTGGATAGTTACCTGCTCTATTAGGCAATGATGCACTTGATAAGTACAAAGGTGTTAATGTCTCAATATTCTGTTTCTACTCAGAATACTGACCAAAGGAATAAGTTTGATGTCAGCAGTGGAGAAGCTGTGGACAAAGATGGCAAAGTCTTGGAGATGGTGTCTCAGTAAGTATGCTGGGAGTGGGGGGGGAATAAAGGATGCTTCTTTCTTGCAGTTTGCCACCCTCACATCTGGTCATGTTACACAGGATGTTAGTTACACAGGATCACGGAATACCGGCATCTTCACCATCTTGCAGTTCTTAAAACAGAAGTTTCTTTGGCACTTTTTGCTCTGAGATAGAAATTCAGAGAAGAGTAACATTTATTTATTTGTTTGTTTGTGTGCTTACTTACTAAATGCATGAAATAAATTAGTTGTGTTTCGATTTAAAGCAGTGTTTTTAAATGCATCAATCCCCATGATGAATGCAAAGAATTAGCTAGTCCCTTGCAAACTAAAGCAAGCTTTCTCCAATAGTTTGAATACTGATGTATCATCCTTTCAGTGAGTGAAAAGTATTGAGTGTTTAAGCAACAGGATTAAGTGTTTGTTCTTAATGCGTAGTTAAGCATTTGAGTGTGAGGAGAAAAAATACAACATTCCAGTGTGGGTGGTTTAATGTATATTTTAATTAATAAGTGTTTCCTGTATTCAGTGGAGAAATGGCAGATGTGGTGTGACAGGAGAAATGTCCTTTGCAGGAGAGTTAAAAACAAAAACACCTTGTCTTTTTACTTAGTCCTTTTAAAGAAGGTGAAGGATGACTATACAAGGTTTGATCAGACATAAAAACACTTCAGCATTTAGTTCTGTTATTATCTTCCTTGCTGTATAACGTGGCTCTCGGTGTAAAGGCATAGAAGAAGGTGGCAGTTGTAGATACATCTTGTATTTGTACGCCAGTAAGATTAGTAAGTTATTTTCATATTCTTCTAAAGTTCCCGATACCTTTCATAGCCTTCGTTAAATTAAGTTGTTCTGCCTCTAGAGCAGCTACAAATTTGAGAAGTGCCTTTGTGAGTCAGGAAAAGATCTGTAGCGTAGTATCCCATTTCCAGTGGGGAAAGAAAAGAACGGTGCAAGCATACATTTTTACTTCTCAAGCACTTCTACTGTCTCCATGGACTTAGCAGTGCATAGCTCTGCTTTATGGAAATGTATGTGATTTAGTGCTTAAAAAGGAAAACATATCTGCCTTAAGAGCCTTCCAATGTAAGATCCATAAGTACACAAGATGTATTATGTATTTTTCCAGGTCTAATGACATGGCTGATTCACAAGAAGGCAGCAAAGAGAGTGTGCTGAAACCAGCACCTTTCAAAAGAGGCCGAGTGCAGAAACCCAAACCAAACCTAGAAAGAACTGTTGCATGGAGAAAAGACCGCGGACATGAAAAAGATCCTGAAGAGGAGAAGCAGAAGTTGGAGAAGCAGAAGGATGTGCGTTACACCATGTGAATGAAAGCAAGGATTCGTGCCACAAAGATGTAAGCTTCTCAAGCAGCTGCATAGATGTATTTTTGCTGGGCAGTGGTAAGAAAGATTTACCACTTAACCTGCAAGCATAGTATTTGTGTGTCTTATTCCTTCCAGTTAAACTGAACTGTCATAGAGTTTTCTGGTGCTTGTAATTAGATTCTGCTTTCTGTAGAGACAGAGATTATATTTCACTGATGTTTTTGTTGTTGGTGGTGGTGATACCAGATTTGAAAAGAGAAGTGCTGAACAGAAAGGATAATGTTGAAAAAAAAACCATTTCAGATGGAATGTATGCAGAAAAATAACAAATTTTTATCTTTAAAGTATTCGGGGATTTTAGCTGATGAACAAAAAAAAGAACTTAATTTTTGAGGTGTTTTAATACGAGAATGATTAAAGTAAATATTTTTTCTTCCTTTCATTCCAAAAAAGAGATTGGCCAAAAATGTTTTTCTTACTAGAGTGGAACTTGTCTTCTTTTTAGGGAGTGGCTGATGCTCCCAAGAAAAGCCCACAGCAGCTAAAAGCTGTTGAAGATGAGAAAGGACCTTCAGATGTCTTGAAAGACGCTTCAGATTTCAGTACGGGGTAAGATTATTTTTTAAGCGGAGAGATGGAGTGGAGGATGCGCTCCAGGTTGGACGTGTCTGTGACAAGTTCTCCTTTTGGTAAAGAAAAAGGTTAATGAATAAGAATTTAAGAAATGCTGTAGATCTGTTTTGTAGTTTTAGAAATTATGAGCTAGATGAAGGATTTGGTTAAATGTTTACGTTCCTCTCAAGGTTTGACTATAAGTTGCAGTTGTTTTGAAACTGCTTCATTTTTCTTACATTTGCTGACCTGTCTTTCAGGTACAGGTTCTTGATGTTTGATGTGATCTTAGTTGATCTTTTTCATGACGTCCCTTACTTTGCTCTCGTTCTAGCTTCTGCTGAAAATTAAATACAAGCATGTGAAATGTGATTGGAAGAATTCATCTTGTCCCATGCCATCAACTGCCTGTTTGTTTTTTTAGGGAGTCTGGTCCTGAGATCCAAGAAGACAAAACTGTTACTTCATCAGTTCGGTTACTGAGGAGTCGATTCCATAGACCAAAGCCAAATTTCAGAACAACAAGTAGGAAGGAAGAGATGGATATAAATGAAGGTGTATCGCAGGAGGATGCCAACAAGAAGGAAAGTTTGATGCAGAGTAGTCATGAGTCTTGCGTCCCTCCAGATGCAGATGTAAGGCTTTTTCTTTTTTTTTTTTTGTCAGTTGGATTCCAGCTTCTGAGTTTGTGAAACTGGTAGAAACACTTGATGATGTAAAGAAAAGATAGATTAATCTTTTTAGAAACAATATATTTCTTCAAAAGCTGTGATTTTCTGTGTGGGAACTCTTGTACTTCCAGTTATTTCTGACCTGAGGTGAACTTCATGAAATGACGGTGAAGAAATAAAAGTACTGAAAACATCTACTGAAACCTACATTTCAAGGTGTTTAGTTAAAGAAAGACATACGAATTTTTCTTGGGAAGCCTGTGAAATGATTAGGGAGCAACTAAAAGGAGATGGTCTTTTTGGACAGGAAGTGCTCTGAGCAGTGATTAGTACTGAGCTTTGTGGACATAAAACTATCTCCTTTTTCAGTATGGTACCATGACTTGCTTTTGCTCATATTTGTTTTTCCCATTTTTCAGAAAGCAGAAAACTATGAAGTCCTGCAATCATTGGAATCCTTAGGAAAGGCAGAGTCAGTTGGCCCACAGGATGTTTCTGAAAGCTCAAGTTTTAAGTCCCCAGACACACTTTCTGGATCAGAGTGTGGCAACATGGAGGCCTGTCCACTTGTAGATAATCTGAATGAGACCTCAAGTACTAATGCTGGGTAAGGGTCTAGCTGCTTTTATACCTCGACTAACAAGGAAGGCATTTTAAGAGGAAACTGTTCTGCTGATGGATTTCTAATTGACTAAGAACGTCTAATAAAAATTCTGAATGTTACTACTTGTAGATTTAACGCTAGTTGTATGAAAGCCCCAGTTACTGCTATGCTAAGCATCACATGAATGAATGTTTACTTTCCATTGAGAGAACAGTTTGTGCTGTAAGGGATCTTAAAGACTGTCTCATTTCAGCTGTCCTGCCATAGACAGGGATACCTCCCACTAGATCAGAATGTTCAGATCTGCTAACCAAACTAGCCTTGAACACCTGCCTCTAGGTGTGGGGCACCCATAGCTCTGGGCAACCACCGCTTATCCAGGCTCCTGTGAAGTCTTTCTCCGTGTTTATTATATGCCCACTTTAACTATTGAAATGACTCAATGAGGTTTCCCCCCCAGCCTTCTCTTTTGCAGGCCGAAGGAACTCAGTTCTCTGTCTTTCTGCTCAGGGGAGACTTTTGTGGCTCTGATCATTCTTGTGGTACTTCTCTGCACTTTCAGTAATAGATCTCCATATTTCTTGTGCTGAGGACCCCACAGCTGGATGCAGTACTCTACATGGGGTCTCCTGAAAGCTGAGTAGGTGGGGAGAAACACCTTCCCCACCTTGTTGGCTTCTTTTGGATGCAGACCAGAATATGACTGCCTCTGGGCTGCAAGTGCATGTTGCCAGCTCGTATCCAGCTTTTCATCTCTTAAGCCCTTATCCACTGTGCTGCTCTCATTCAGGTCACCCTCCCAGTCTTTACAGGTGTTGGGCATTACCCCAACCTTTATGCAGGATGCCGTGCTGCACTTTGTTGAGCTTCACGAGATGCACATGGGCTGACTTCTTGTGGGTTGTCTGAATGGCATCCCTTCCTTCTCTCGTTTCAACTTCACCACTCAGTTTGATATCATCCATAGACTTGCGGAGGATTCACGCAACACCACTGTCTCTTTACTGAAGCTTTTAAATAGTATTACTCTCAGTATGGACTCCTGAGAGATGCTGTTTGCTACTGCTTTGCATTTGGACATTGAGCTGTTAACTGGAATTCTTGATTTATTTTGCCCAATGGAAAGGTAGTGACTATAGCATACTTCACTGACACCAATTAGGTGCACCAAAACAAATTATCAAATGTATTCTGAACAAGATTTTGCACATATATTTATAATCATATGTATTCTAAGCAAACAGTGCACTAGCCTCAGGCTGATCAGTGTTCTGCTGGGGGGGGTGTGTAAATTTGGGTAGGAAAGGTTATATGACCTGATGTGTTCATTGCAGGGTGGGGACTGAGGTGGGGTGGTGTCTTGTAAGTGGGGGTTCTTAGGTTGGCTAGGGGGAGCTCTGAACGCCGTCCTCTAGCATCCTGACTTCCATGATAAGTGGGGAAGGGGGTGGAGGAGGGAAATGAACTGTTACAAACAGTATGGGAGGAGCAATTGTTGAAAACTAAGATGAAGTTGTACCTCGGCATTTTCCATGTTGTCTGTTTGCAGATATCCTTTCTCATTCATCAGAGGGGATGCAGTTTCTTTCTTACACACGTTCTTCGTGTGCCCATTAGAATCCCTTGCCTGCATCAGCTTAACTTTCCTGATCCCATTCCTATGCTTCTGTTGGTATCCAAGTATCCCCAGGGTGTGTGTCTGTACTTCCACTGGCTGTGCATTCCCCCTTACGTTTCGGTTGGACTGGGAGGTCCTGGCTCAGCCATGCTCATCTCCTGCCTTCTTTGCCCTCTGTCTTGAACATGGGAATCAAGAGCTCTTGTACTCCAAGAAAGATGTCTCTAAATATTGCTGGCTCTCTTCTGCTTCTTTATCTATGACAGCTGTTTGCAGGAGAATCCCATTGACTAGTCCCTTAAAAACTAAGAATTTCACTTCCTTAAAATGTAGGGTCCTTACTGTACTGCTCAGCTAAAATCATGAATTCCACCAGCACTTAGTCACTGCATTTTCTCTGTTTGGACTTTCCTACCACATGAACTAAGAAGTTATCCTCAGGATGCTGCAAGAGTCTCCTTGACTGCTTGCAGCTTGCTTTGACACTTTTCCAGTAGATGTTAGGGTGGTTAAAATCACCTGGCAATATCGGGGGTTGGAAGAACTCTACATCAACGCCCTCCACCCAGTAGGAAACACCAACTACGTAGTTTTCTTGGTTGGTTTGGTCTCTAATTGTCACCCATACTCCACAGTGGCTGCTGACTCCTGGCTTTTACCCATGCTACATTGGTAGGGAGACACCTTCTATTGCAGGATCACTTTTCCATCTTGTTATTTGTGAGCATTTAGGAGTCATTAAGAATTATTTCTGTTGTGGAAGTAGTTAGTAGATGAATGCCTATACACATTTGCTGAAGAAAAAAAAGATTTGTGTGCGTAATTTAACACGCAGCAGAACTTTGCATTTGTGTAATGTCTTTCAAAAAGTAAGCTGTGTTTTATAAAAGTGAACCTGTGCTTTTTGATGACGTGCTTTTGTATTGAATTGGATATTGTTTGTTTCTGGTTGTCTTAGCATTGATAGAAAAATCCCAGCTCGAGGTGAAAGTAAACAAAGACCTCTTCAACCTGTCCAATTAGTGAGGGGCGGATTCCAGAAGTACAAGCCCAACTTGGGAAGAGGTGTTAGAAGGAAAGAATTACAAATACCAGAAAATAATGAGGATAAGAAAGCTGAAGCGGATGACTTGGAGGTGCAACAAACTGAGTCTGCTCGTCAAGTGTCAGCTTTTGTAAGTATACTAGGAATGGCTACTTTGCCTTCGAAAATGTGATTCCAAGTTACATGTTCTATCTTGGGCAGTTATATTGGAATATTTAACATTCATTCCCTGAAGCAGAGACACCATCTGCTATGAAAGAAATCCCACAAACTCTGAACTGTTGAGATATTGCAGGTACGAAATTAGTGGAGTCTACAACTTACAGTCTTAATGTCTTCTCAGAAATGAGGATCTAGTTTGGATTGGGTTGCATGACAGATGAAGGATGATGTACATTTGAAGTAAGCAGAATGCAAGTTTGTTTTCTATTGCAATACATAAAGATGGGCATTTAGTTCATTTTTTCTTTCCTGCTTGGTTGATTGAAGGCTGTGTTGAAGAATCCAGGAAGTATCAAGAGAAGGTAGTCTGTTTTTCTGCAAGAGTTAAAGTCCTTGAGTGTATATAAATGAAGTTCTGTTTTATAACCTTGCTTGATTCTCCTTTTTTCTTGCTGTTGAAATGGATAATACCTCTGTTTTATTGCAAATCAAAGGTAAAAATGAAGCTGCATCGCATGAAGGAAATGTACTGAGCAATGAGGAACATGCACAGGAAGAGGTACCTCAGGTGCCCTGTATTTCTGAAAACCTATTGTGTGAACAAAGCAGGTAAGGTCAGAGTTTAGCAAAATCATGTATGAAAAGTTTTCCTCCGGTACATAAAGATAAGTCTTTGAAGGTGTAAATTCCTTGTATTTGTATTTCTCTGATTCTTTGTTTTCAGTGCCCATAGGCAGCTTCATCCCTTGTTTTTGGTGCACACATTTTAGCTAAGGTGAACTACTTTTGGTTTCTTTTTGGCTCCTAGTTTTTCATTTGTTTTAAATACACTGTTTGTCTACAGCACTCGGTTTTTGAGTTGTTGGCTCCAACTGTATTCTGTATGGAATGAGGGCTGCTCCAACAGTAATTCTTCCTGTTCTGTTACGCTGGGCCACGCTGTTGCAGAGTCATGTCAGTGGTGTGGCAGTAGAGGTTGAACCTTCCCACCATTGCTCCATTCCATGTTGTTGCTGTGCAACAGATGGCAGCAGTGGGACAGTCTGACAGGATGGTGTCTGACGTGGACACGTGGATGAGGCAACAAAGAGTGGAAGATAATTTCTTCATGTGGAAATAACTGCAGCCGTTGACATTCGTTAACACTGAAAGTTTACGGAGGCCACACAGTGGGTGTGAGCACAGTGGGGCAGTGGTGGTGTGTTTCTGCAGCAGTAACAGCAGCACCTCTGTGCAGTTTGTTATGAGCGTGGCATGCAGGTGGTTCTTCATCACCGCTGAAAATGTGTGACAGATGGTGTTGACTGTGCTGAAAAACAGTGATTTGCAGATTAGAATTTGCCCCACTGAGTAGTGTGATTGTGCTCTTTGTAGCAGTTGTGGTTTCCTGGCAAGTAAATAGGAAGCACTACTTTCAGAGCGACATATGCAGCCTAAGACAGTACCTGTTCACTCAGTGCAGCCCAGGCAGGCTGTAAGGCTGGACAGCTGGGTACTGCATCCTGTTCAGATCCCTCTGGATGGCAGCATGAGCATCTAGCATATCGGTCTGATAGCTGAGGGTCGGCTCTTCTGCATCGTCTTGATCATTTGTGAGATGGTAAGGAGGACTGAAACCCCAGTATTGACCCCGAAGCCAGTAGCTCCCAGTTCCTAGCCTCGTAACACTCGTAACACTGATCACTACCTTCAGGGCCCACCTGTCCAGCCAGTTTTCAGTCCACCTTATTGTCTGCCCATACAGCCTGTAACTTAGCAGCATCTTTATGAAGGAGGTAGGGGCGATAGTGTTGGAAGCCTTGCTGGAGTCAAAGTAGATCATTTCTGCCACTCTCTCTCCCTTTGCCTACCAATTATTAATTATCTTGTTATTAATTATTATATTATCAATTATTTATAGCAGAAGATTTATCAGGTTGGTTAAGCTTCTTGTCTGTCCTGGTTCTGGAAGTGGTTTACAGAATTTATCATTGCATCACATTCCTCAGGATTAAGGTGAGGCACAGCAGCCCATAGTTTCCTTGATCCTCCTTATTGCTTTGTTTGAAAGCTTCAGCTTTCTGTTCACTCATCTGAATGTGATTAAAGGAGAGATGAGAATTTTATCTTGTTTAAAAGCAGTAGTACCTTGAATACTGGAATTAATGAAGATAGCGTTCCTATGGTTAATTAATCCGGGGGCCCATTGTGGCTGAAACTTTTATCTCTTCCTAACATCTTAATGTTTTTTCAAAAGTAAGCTAAATGGTCCATTATTGCAGGAAAGCAAATCTTGTAATTTTGTTTTGTTTTGTTTTGTTTGCTTTTTAACTCTTTTAACTCTGTTTTGCTAAAGTAAATAAATAAATACACAGAACGACTGAATTCATTTCTAACCGTATGTTTTATGATAAGACAAGCTTGTGGAATGTATTTTGTGGTGCATGGAAAGTTAAAGTTGAAAAATATTGTTTTCTAGGCCCAATATAAAATGAAGTTCTGGAGAGCAATCAGTGTGATAGAAAACCTTCACAGCAAGCAAGGGTATCCCTCAGGAACCCAAAGCCAAACCTAACAGGAGCTCACAGAAAAAGGGGTCATTTTGAAGAAGACAGAAACAGAGAGATGAAGACGATGCTGAGCCTAGAAATACAGAAGAGCATTTGTTAGAAAAAACAGGTGTATCGGTGGTAAGTGCTGATCATGTGTTTTGAGCCTCTTTGTACCTCAGTTCTTGTATTTAGCTTCCTAGAACTCATCGATGACATAAAAATCCAGTATGTAAATATGACAAGTTAAGGTGATGCTCTCATTTTCTGTGCTTCACAATTGGAAATGATGAATCTAAACACACTGTAAAACTTTAGTCAACACTGTATATTTAATATTTCCTGTTTCTGTGCAGAAATCTGTATTACTCTGCCTGTGGCAGGAGGATTGAGCCACGATGATCCTTCAGATCCCTTCCAAACCAAGCCATTGTATGATTCAGTGATTATCATATTCTAATACCATTGCCATTGAATTTAATGTTTGCTATCCATTTTCTAATATCCAGTGCTACCTACAACTCAAATTTTTCTAGTAGTGTGGATCTGTTTATAAGTTGATATGCATGTGAATAAATATCAGACTTCTTCAATTCCCTCCACACTCCTGAGCTATCTGATATTGATTCCTTTTCTGTCAAAAGTTGTGGCGTGTAAATTAAAGGGCTTTTTGCTGGTGGCCCTTGTTTTTGTGATGGATGACTAAAATCTTTCTGTTATTTCAGTATATTCAAGTTGTGGATGCTCTGTATCTGTAGGCGTTCAAGTCCAGGTTGCATAGGATCCTGGGCAGCCTGATCTAGTGGCTGGCAACCTTGCCCATGGCAGGGCAGTTGTAACTAGATGATCTTCAAGGTTCTTTCCAACCTAAGTCGTACTATGATTCTATGATATAACCTTGGTAAGTACGACATTACTTATGTTTTGTGTGGTGATTTTCTGTGTATTTGAGTAACATTTAAGCTCTGTTCTGTAAACTGGGGTAGTTTGTTCTTTTTAGCTGGCTCCCAGGGCAGGAAAAAAATCCATCCCTCATGTTTTACTCTAGAATGAACAGGTAAGTAACAAGGTTAGAAAACGGAAAATGGTTTATCTTTCCACTTGCTGAAGGGTTACTCTTGATGAGCTGCGTGGAGCTGTGTGTTATTTGGCATCAGTGGGAAACTCAGGCATCATATTTAATACCATCTCATGACACTTTTTAAAAATCTGAAATATGAATGAAAAAAGAGGAACAAAATGAACTGTGCTACCGGATTACAGCTGAACGTGTTCAATGATAGCAGTTGTCTCTTCTGTCCAGCAAAACTCCAGTCACACAGAAGAAGCTGCTTCCTTCACAGAGTCTACAAGGAAACATGATTTTACAGACTCTGAGAAGCCGTCCTGTAAAAGAATCAGGCAGAATAGTAGTTTCCAGTCTCCAGGGATATCATTAGAGAATAAGAGTCAAGTAGAACAAGAAGAGTCTCAGCTTTCTGCACCTCAGCAAAAAAAATCAGATGATCAGACAAGGTAAAACAGCTGATGATGGTTTTTTATGTTCAACTGATTGTTTCTGTTCTTAGACATTAATAACTAGCCATAGTTCTGAAGTGTGTGTGAGAGAGAAAGAGAGCGCATGCAGGATGGTAGCACTAATGACTTCCACCTGAACCATACCAGAGGCGTGCAAAAATCCCTGCACCCTTTACTCTGTTTGCAGCTTCCTAAAATGAACAGCCAGCACTCTCACCAGCCTACCCCGGAGTCCACTGTGGTCTGAGTAACAGTTCCAGATTTTAAAAGGAGAGCTTTAAAAATACCCATGCTGGGGACAATGGGATTATGAGAGTTATCCAAGCAAACTGTGCGGGAAGTGTCCTCTGTACTTGGTTTCATCTCTCTATCAGTTGACAATGCAAGCTCTTCTAAGGGTGAAATTTGGAATAATTTTTCTTGCTTAGAGCAATTGCGACCATCTCTTTGGGGATGGAAGCGGTAGCTAATTCAAAGGGATTGCGTTCTAAGAAAGGGGAGCCGATAATTAATGATCATCTAACAGTTCTGGTTTCTAGGCATTAGTAAGATGACCTAAAATCTCATAGTTTGGGTTCTGTACTGTGCTTTTAGCAAAGGAGAAACTCGAGAAGTTCCCATGATTTAAAAAGTTTGCAAGCTTCACCTATCTCAAAATGAAAGTTAATTTCATTGTTTCTAATAATTCCATATATTGCAGATTTCATACTGCAGCTTCTCAGCTCTCTGAAACTGCTTACTCCATGCTTAAGATCAGTACTTTTGTGCACATGTGAAGATTTGGTTTCCGGATGGAGTAATACCCGAATGCATTTTTGCCAGCGTGTTGCAGGAAGTAACAGGATTGTAGTCTTGATCACAGTGCTCCTTTTCTTCTTTTCTGTTCATTGAGTTGGTTTTTACTTGTGGTGTCTCTTTTAATGGTTTGGATTGTATTAGACTTGATTGTTATTTTTAATATACTCATGTTATGTGCTCTTGCTTTGTGTTCTAGAAGACAACCTAGGAGGTCATCAAATCAGACAGCACTACCAAAACATGGACTGGAGCTGAGAACTGATCCATCTTCTGCTTCTGAATGTGAGGCCAGTTACTGTGAGAAGGGAAATCGAAGACAAGAAGTGAAATCAAGTGTTGCTAGAGGCAAAAGCATGAAAACTGCCCACAGAAAGAAACCGGTGAAGGAGCAGAGAAGTTCAAAAACAAGCAGCCTGGTGACCCTCTGGGCTTCTCAAGGAGATGAGGAGGAAGCAGATGACTTTGAGCCTGATGATGAAGATGAATGTTTTGCTGAAGAGGAAGTAAACAAAGCACCAGTGTTTGTTCCAGTAGGTCTTAGATCTCCTAAACCTATTCCTGTTCAGATAGAGGAGACGATGCAAGAGGTATAATGTAGCTGCGTTCTGTGTCCATGTTTGTTTTGTTTCTTCAAACAGAAGCGTTTATTCCAATTGCAATTGCTAGTACTTGTTAAATTTAGTTTGTTCAGAGTAGTGCTGACAGTAGCAAGGATGTTTACTTGACACATGTACTTGGTTTCAGATGAATGTACATCAGCCTGGGATCCAAACAGTGTTATGAACTATCAGTAGGTCTGCAGGGTGCTCACCAGGTAATTAATCTGGGACTGGATTTAGGCACAGTCTGATGTGCTTACTGCATGTTTTGAGGCCTAGGGTGGAGCAAATGGAGCATTTCAGTTCTACATTTGAATGTCAGGGAATGAGAGAGATTACCAGTACAGTTTCTGGTTTCTCTGCAGGTTTGTCCTCCTTTGTTCTTGTGATATACTTCCTGTAACATAAAACTTAAGGAATGGGTTAAGTTTAAACATGTGTCTGTTACAAGATACAGCCCTATATCTCTTTAGTTTAGGCTGTAGGGTTTGACAAAGCAGTGGAATCCACTCCTTCCCTGTGCTCCAATGTAACCCTTCCACAGGCTGGAGGTATTTCAAGGAAGATCCTGCTCTGTCTGGTGTGGGCAGATCCAAAGCCTGTGGTCCTTACATTTTGGCAATTAATTTTCCAAAAGCTGTTTTTGGCCTCTCCCATGAACTGCTTTTATAGTTAAGCCTGGAGTAAAGGCCTAGTGTTTAATTGTGGTTTTAGACTAGAATTAGAACTCTAAGAATGTAACAAGACTGAGTATCATCTCAATTGAACAAACACTGGAGTGGAAATTGCTCCCAGCTCTCCTTTTGGTTTACTACTAGTAGTTCTCTTCCTCTTTTCTCCTGTTGAAATCCTTCTTATTTCCATAAATTAATCATACAGTTTCTTGCTCTGAATGACAGTGAGAGAATTTAAAGCAGAAAAAATGATAAAATCAACAAAATCTGTTTGAGTTAAATAACCAGCTCAAAAGGTCTCAGCTGGATAATGTAGATTTTCTGATTCTTCTAGTTGGTTACAGGCAGCACTGCCAGTTCTTCCTCCAGTTGCTTCCTTCTTTAACCTGCAGTATTGTTTAGTACTTGATTTGTGGACAGATTCCATGAGATGTTCAATGTCTGCTAAGCATGTAGTTTATTAGGAAAAAAATAAAGTATTTGTCAGATTTTTCTACCAGGGCTGATGAACTGAAATGCTTTCAAACCAATTTTTACAGCTGGATATATCTCTGAATATCCCTGATGTGCCGGTGGCTACTAATGGAGAAGGTCTTTCTCATGTGTCTGTCCAGCCAGTCATGCAGGAGGAGGAAAAGGAAACACCTTACCAGCTGTAAGAATGCCTCTTTATTTTTGACATCTTATTCAGCATTGCCATCTACTTTGGGAACCATCTCTCAGGAACTATTGATAATTGCGTTCTTTCTCCTTGGGGAGCCAGTTGATGAAGGAGACAGATTCCCACTGTGTCCTCACCGTGTCTCCTTCACCTTCCTTTTCTCTCTCTTATTTTATAGCAGATACAAAGCTCTGGCCTCTGACTGGTTTCCAGGCCTGCTTGTGACAGTATAGATATGGAAAACTGTAACATTTTGTCAGCTCCTACTATGTATTTTAAAGCCAGGGTGACCTCTGGGCTGAGAATTAACCAGGATGCATTAAAGACTGATTTTTATGTAGATACCTGATATGTTTTTCTTTTTGCTTAAGGAAGCAACTGAGCATGAAAATCCAGAAGTGGACAAAGGTAGATATGCAATTTTCTTGTTTGTGTCTTCTCCATTAACATGCTACCAATTTGTGGTTACTCTTGGAGAAAATTTCAAATATTCATGTATTTTAGAAAAAAAAAACGCTTGTGAGGTACTGGACTCTTTCATGTTTTTTTGAACAGGCTTAAACTATCTACATTCTTCTGTTCTCTATCAAGTAGATGGACCAAGCATTGCAAAGTTTTGTTTCTTCGAGTTGGAATGTGCATTTTCTGAGTCCTATTCTGTAGTTATCTGTACTGGGAGAAGAGAAAACTTCACAAACCATAGAATCATAGAATGGCTTGGTTGGAAAGAATCTTAAACATTATCTAGTTCCAACCCCCAGCTTACAGCTTCCTTGAAGTGTTGTGAAGTGATAATAGAGTGGCCAGAGTCTAAGCTTTGTCCTCTGTATGTAAGGTCTCTAACTCAGCTCTGACCAGAAGAAAGTACTCTTTCCATAGGAGATATGTGTCCAACCCTTACAGAACTATTGCTTTTCAGAATTGCTCTCACTTAGGAATTTAATTACATTCTCAGTCTTTGTAAGGAGCACTTGATATTGCCTGGGCTACGGTTTTGGTTGAGGGAGGTGAAATCTACTGTCTTGCTGTGGTTTATTTCGGTACGATAATTTTGGAGGATGGAAATGTTTAGTTTTGTATGACCAGTTAGTTAGAATCATAGAATCATAGAATTACTCAGGTTGGAAAAGACCTTGAAGATCATCAAGTCCAACCGCAGCCTAACCAGTAGCCTATCTCTTAAAAAACAACCACAAAACAATACCACAACAACAAACCTCTGCTAAATCATATCCCTGAGTACCACATCCAAGCGACTCTTAAACACATCCAGGGATGGCGATTCAACCACCTCCTTGGGGAGCCCATTCCAGTACCTAACCACCCTTTCTGTAAAGAAGTTCTTTCTAATATCCAACCTAAACTTGCCTTGGCGCAACTTGAGGCCATTTCCCCTCGTCCTGTCACAAGTCAGTAGTGAGAAGAGACCTGCCCCACTCTCACTGTAAGAACCTCTCAGGTACTGGAAGACAGCAATAACGTCTCCCCTCAGCCTCCTCTTCCTCAGACTGAACAGCCCCAGCCTCCTTAGTCTCTCCTCATAGGGCTGATTCTCCAAGCCCTTAACAAGCCTCGTTGCCCTTCTCTGGACCTGCTCCAGTACCTCCATGTCCTTCTTGTGCTGAGGTGCCCAAAACTGGACACAGTACTCGAGGTGAGGCCTCACCAATGCTGAGTACAGGGGCAGGATGACTTCCTTAGTCCTGCTCACCACACCATTCCTGATACAAGCCAGGATGCCATTGGCCTTCTTGGCCACCTGGGCACACTGCTGGCTCATATTCAGCCGACTGTCCATCAGCACACCAAGGTCCCTTTCCATCAGGCAGCTTTCCAGCCACACCTCCCCAAGCCTGTAGGGTTGCCTGGGGTTGTTATGACCAAAATGCAGGACCCGACACTTGGCCCTGTTGAAACTCATTCCATTAACCTTGGCCCATCGATCAAGTCTATCCAGGTCTCTCTGTAGTGCCCTTCTCCCCTCAGGCAGATCAACACTCCCTCCCAGCTTAGTGTCGTCTGCGAACTTACTGAGGGTGCACTCAATCCCCTCATCCAAATCATCAATGAAGATGTTAAACAGAAGCGGCCCAAGCACCGAGCCCTGGGGGACGCCACTTGTGACCGGCCGCCAACTGGATTCCACTCCATTGACCACAACTCTCTGGGCCCGGCCATCCAACCAGTTCTTCACCCAGCGGAGCGTGCACCCATCCAAACCACGGGCAGCCAGCTTCTCTACCAGAATGTTATGGGGGACAGTGTCAAAGGCCTTACTCATAACGCAGTTATCGAAAGTAGTGCTATGTAAGGTGGCAAAGAGCACAAGATACCAAGGCAAGGTGTGTAGATCATAAATACCAGACATAAATTTTAACCTACATATATGCCAGCATTTTTTAATAAAGAATGTATGTATACAACGTATATAGGAGTAAACTTCAGTATATATATTTATACAGAACTACATACATATGCATTAAATACAAAAACTCGTATTTGATATACAAGAAAATGCTCAAATTGCGTAACGTAACTTATTAATCTTAAAATACAACTTCATATTTCTTAGAGTCTATGGACTTGAGAGGCAGTACAGAAATGCAGGCGGTGGAACAGGTCAGGGTCGGACCAACTTCAAGGGATGCTTCAGGCCTTCAGAATTTTGGAACTAGGATGGAACTTGTCAAGCAAACGGACAACAAAGGGAGGTAGGAAGAAATCGTCAGCTAAGATCCTTCTAAAGTAAGAGCTGAAGTGTGTGCATGATGGAGATTGTGTGCTTATGGACACTGTGTGTTAATTGCACAGAAGTTTAATTTAGACTTCTGTTTTTAAGGTTTTTATTTCTCAGATGTTACCTGAAGACTTTTGAGTGTCAATGTTAATCTGTGCTTGCTGTTTCAGTACTTACTGATCAACTTGCTACTTCACTGCCTGCCAACAAACTGTGTCTGGAAGGAAACATTCATTGATGGATCAGTTTGCAAACATTAGTGAGCTCCTAAGCTTTCTTGCTTGGTCGTGCCTTTATTAGTAAAGTCTCAAGTTAGTGGTGTTATGGAGATTTTTTACTGAAATATTTCATATAGATCTGTTTGAATATTGTGTATGTTCTTTAGTAATTTTTAAACAGGTAACTGTGTAAGCCTCACAGTAAAGGCACAATTAGAATCGTATTATACAGAGTTTAAGCCCTTACGCAGGGTACCCTTAATTGGTTTCAAACTATCTGATCATACATCTTACAGAACAGAGAAAGAGATGAAAGATGTTTGTGGAAGTTCTGGGCACTTGTCACCAGAATGTGTGGAATCTCACCTTGGGCCAGAGGATGATCTGGATGAAAGTTCTCTGGACAGAGCTGTGCAAAATCCTTGCCCTGCCAAGGACAGTCAGCGTACAGTCAGCTTTGCTCAGGTAAGTCATTTCATTCAATTACAGCCTGGAAGTGCCCGGTTTCTCAAACTCTGTAGAGGGAAATATTTGGTGCAAATGTGCTCACCTGTTTTACAGACCTGGAATTTCTGATTCTATTTATTCATTTATTTTTGCACAGGTATAGTCACATTTAACCATGACAACAAGCCTCAGCTTTTAGGATGTCAGCAATAAGTGATGCTTGTTAGCAAGATGTTGAGAATTTCTCAGTTGTGTTGGAAGAAGTACGTGTGACTCCAGTGTCATTCAGTCCAGCCTCTTCCTGTTATATCTCTTTAAACTGAAGTCACATACTGCAGGGACAATGCATTTCCATTGTCACCTTCATTCGCTTTGCTTAAACCAACTTGGTTTTGTTTCAATAAACTTTATCCTTTGCTGTACTCCTTCCCATTTCTATGCATAACTGCCTTTTACATATACCTATTGGACCATGGATATATTTTGCATCTTTAGTTTTGCAGTGGTTTATACGGTTCTAGCATAAAGAATTACCGTATTTTTTCCTGAGGGGGGTTCATTCACTCTTCCCTTGAGACCTCCAGCATTGCTTGATACCAGCATACTTGCAGTTGCTGTGGAATGTCTGAATTGCAGTGACTTGTTTTCTCAGTGCAACCTGTAGATGTGTCATTTTAGAACAGGGTGCAGAAAAGACTGTGCTCGTACTGGAGTGGCAGAAACAGTAGGAGGAGGCAGCTTGCAATGGAGGATTCCTTCTCTTAGCAAAGAACTTCTACTATAGAAGGATGGGTGTGTTGCAGAGCTGGGTGCTTCTCTTTGGCACTTGGTTGTTTTGTAATGGTTGGTGGAACTTACATTCCTAGAGCAATTTGTTATGTGAGTCATCAGTGACAGAGTTGTGCGCTGGGAAATATCAATTTATTTCAAGACATCATCCATGCAGACAGTGAGCTGCATATGAATTACATATTACTCTGGTTGGTCTGGTATCCTTCAGCCTGGAATGCCTTGAAGGAAAAGCTGAGAAAACGCAATTTTAGGTTTTATGTCTCTTTGGAGTCTGACATGCTTTCTTTCTTCTTTTGTGGAGTTCTTTGTCAAGCTTACCGTGTTGTTTTATTTCAGATATTTCCAGAATGAAACAAATGCTAAGGATTGTCAGCAGCAACATATAAGCAGCAGAGAAGAGACTTCAGGTATAATTCATACTATATATTTTAAGAGAGCAAAAAAGTTGTGTATCTTACAGTGATGCAAAGATTAATAATAACAAAAAAAGAAAATGTGTTGTTATGATTAAATAATCTACTTAATGAACAAACAGAAGGACCAATAGCTTAGTGTCATTCCCCACTCTTGCTTCTTATTTAAGTTTCATTATTGCAAACTAGACTTGGAAACCTTTCAGATGACTCCTTGAGCTTAGATATTAATAGAAGGGAAGTTCTTGCTCTTTTCTCTCAGCAGTGAACGCCTGCTTATTACCTCTGCCGTGTTCAGCATTTGTTAGAGCTCTTTGTGACACTGACTCACATACCCCTCAAAACCTGAAGGTGGTAGAGGGAGAAAGCCTGTGTATTTTTCCAGTAGCTTAGTGAGCTGTAGTGGCTCCTGAAATGTTGAAGTGAATGCCAGCAGCAGTGAATGTGAGTGGCTGGGCTGGACTGTGCAAGTGTAGAGCAAGAGGAAGAGGAGAATGGGAGGTGATAATTGAAGAAAACACACTTTTCAGCTGCTAATCATTTAAAAGTAATGCAGGGTGCATTAATTTTGAAATAACTATGGTTTATTTTAAAAAATAAATATGTGGAGACAGAGGGCCATCTGGCAACCACGGCTACACAGATTCGATTAAACAGCACGTCTTACACCTGACTGAAAAGCTTCATCCCTACCAGGCATTCTTAATATTGTTTCTCCTGAGGGATAATAAGGATTCTAGTGCAGTGCAAGAGCTCCAGAGTGATGTGTATCTTGTCTCAGAAGAAAGCAAGGATGTTGTGTGAAGGATATTCCCAGTGCCTACTTTCATGGAGATCTGCATGCTCATTGCTCGATGTGGGGAACTTGAATAACAGATTTCTGTTACGTTTTTATTTCCCTGGAAAATGATGGTAGTGAATGAAGATCGTAGATGTCCGGAGGAAGAAGAACAGACATTCATTTTAACACTGGTGGAAATCCTTGCTGACTCAGGAGGGTTCGATACATCTGCTTTGCAGGAACAGACTTCAGAACCATTACTACCAGCACCGATACTTATCAGCCCAGTGACATCTGGTGGAACCAGCTTGACTGAAGTGGAGAGGTAAATACTTTATTTTTGACTTTAAATGTACATTAGAGTAGGAGTATTCCTCAATGCAAGGTAACTGAATTATTTCAACATTACGGTTGGAATGAAATCTATTCAGCTTGGGAAGAAGGGGGGAAAATCAAAGGAAAATATTCTGAAGTACAGTAAGTGCTGCAATTCTTTAAAAAGTCCTGCTATCTCTATGTAAGTTCTCAGGTAAAAATAGCAGGTGTGATGCTCCAGCAGTGCAGAGGGCTTTGTCCTTGTACAAGAACATCTGGTAGGTAAATTTAAACTTGTAAATGCAAATTGCAACTAACCTAAATGCATGGTACAGCACAGTTTAATGCTTGTCGTTATCCCGAGTGGTCCTGTCTGCAACTAACTTAAAAGTAAAAAGAAATGTTTCCTGTAACTCCCTAATGCCCATTTCATGGTTTCTGCTATAAACTAATTTTGGACTATGGTGTTATCAATGAAAGGGAATCACTGAAGTTTTTTAATGACTCTCAACTCTTTTACAGGTAATCCTTTCCAAATAAAAGGGGCTTCAACAAATACAAATGTTCTTACTGCTGCCCTGCTGCCTGAGCCTATTACAGCAGGAGATGAGAGAAGCCAGTGTGAAACTTGAGAGAATTCAGGGAAAGCATCGTTTCACAATGTAGCGTCCAGCCAAGAGGAGGTGATGTGCAGGTTAACCTCCAGCAGGAAAACAGAAATAGGTGAACAAGGAAAAGCGGGAGATAAACACGAAGCAGCACAGTTGGAATGTACTGAAAGCCAAACAGAATCTTCTAAAGCTCCATTACTCAGGTATTGACAGAATGTTTCTGTCAGCCTTTTCTGTCAGATGTTTTTCCATACTGAGTCATTGATATCCTCTTTCCAGTTAGTACTACAAGAGCAGCACTGCCCTCCTCTGTGACCTGTAAGAATTATAGGTCTGTCCTCAGAAATTGAAAAGGATCAAACTGTCTCCTTTGAAATTTGGAGTGTTTTAGACATTAAATAGGCAGATTGACCAAGGGATGATGCTACTGATGTACGACCTGTTTAGGCACTGACAGATGCCCCTTCTGATACAGACATCCGTGAGGCCGTAAGACAGACTTGGGGTCATTGTTTTTCCTAGCTCAGTCTAATGCTTAGATATGCACCCATCCATTTGTTACGATTTTCGGCCTCCTGCCAATAAGATTTGGTTTTGATGCAGTACTCGCCATGTTTCTACAAGGACTAATTTTGTCTTTTCCCCATGGGACTTTCTAGCCTGACAGCTCAGAGGATATTGTTCTGATCTGTCCATCCAGCTATCTGAATTATGTTTTCTTGTTTTAATATACCATTCTACAGTATTTAATTCCTTACTTTCTTCTCTCTGTTGTACTCGTGCACACTGTTTCTGACTGTTATTTGTATCTGGTATATCTGCAGCAGCTGGGAAACGATGAATTGAAATGAAGAATCCTTGCTTTGATACAGTTTGTACCTCCTCTATCCTTACTTCATTGCTGTGCCTTCTGATGTTACATTATGTTTATATTATATGGTGTTATATTGTTTTTCCCCACTGATGACGTGACGTGTGCTCTTCTGAGTTCTTCCTGCAGGTCTATGTCTCTGTTCCTCTCAGAAACCGCTCTGAACATCTGGTAGTTACAGGCTCTAGTTCAGAGACGAGTTACATATTCTTGTGCTCAAGGGTGGAGGTTGTTCAGTGTTCCTTTAACGCTTCATAAACTCCCATGTGCCAGAATAGTCAGTAACAATCCATTGGGATTTTTATCTTTAATTTGCAGAAAAAGCAGTTCTGAACTTGCAGAAGAAATGCAGAGGAGGAGAGGAGAGATCCCAAACCCACCGATGGGGACCACAAAGCAAAGTCTGAAGGAAACAATTCCCTCTAATAAGGATGATGGGGAATCTTGTTCCTTTCCCTCTAGAAGCACATCGTCATTTGTGGAGTATGACAACGTAGCTGCTGATGCTGTAGTTATGGTATGTTTGCTTCTGAATGTCTTTGCATTTCTGAGCTGTGAGAAACAACGAATTAGTCGCTTCCAGGTGAGCAGGGGGGCATGCTGTGTTCAGGTTCTGAGAGACTGATCTGCTGCAGGGAATGGTTTCTGACTGGTGCATGTCTAGGAAACTTAAAAGGGAAACAGAGCAGCCTTCTCTGTGCACGTCTATCTATGAGCATTTTGGGTTCTCGGGAAGTTGTAGCCCATTTTTCTACTTGTGCAGAAGTTGCACAAGGTTTGTATGTCCCTTCAAGACCGAGTTGAAGCTGTGGGGGCTGCTGCTGATCACTGTGCTTGTGTGTGTAGGTACAAGATGGTTGTCCTGTGAAGTGTTATGACTTTGGATTGCCTTGTAGCAATAGTTCTGTTTAAACTGACACCCACAGCAATATGTGAAGTCAAACAAAAGGGAACGAGCGCTGCCCAGTACGCGGTCCATCTCAAAATCTTGATCAGCTTTTGCTGCAGAAATATTCCTGGTGTCAGCAGAGGATGAGAGAGGAATCTACTCGTTTTCCTTTTTCCAGTGATTCCCAATTATTTTAATATACTTTTATAGGCGCTTCCCGACTGAGCCGTGGGACTGCAACCATCTCTCAGCAAGAACCACATTTGTGCTGTCAGCGTTGTCTCAGCTGGAACCAGGACAAATTCTGCATTGAAAACAAAGGGGTCAGATGCTGCTGCTGCTTCTTTCTGCACGTAGGTGTGTGTGTCTGCAGGGATGTCCTTTGTTGCACTTATTCAGAGCAGCGCAAACAACTGAATCTAACCACAGTGAGCTTGCTTGAAGGATTTGCTACTTGGAGGCAGCTGTATTTGAAGCATTTTCCTCGTGTTTCAGGTCTGCTTGCTCAGAAGAGCTGTGCCATGGGATCTGGACGGGACTCGTGCCGGCTGTCTAATGGCCGCCGTGCTTTCTGTTTGCAAGGAAGCTGTGGCGTCCTGTAGGTGTAAATGCTGTGAATAAAGTCTGTTCTCCGAGCTGCGTCCGTCCCGCTCTGTCGCCCTTTCCTGGCGCGGGTGCCGGCCCGGCCCCTCCGTGCATTGGCTGCGTTGTGGGGAGTGCTGTGCCCGGTGCCGTGCCGCCGTGCGCCGCCGTGCCGCCGCGCTCCCCCCTCTAGCAGGTAGGCTGGGCCGTGCCGCCCGGCTCCCCTCCGGCCGCCTTAGCGCCCGAGCGCTGCTCCTCGGCGTCCCCGAGTGAACCCTCCGGCGCTGTGCGGAGCCACCCGCAGCCGCCGTGCCTCGTTCGGGGAGTCGGCGCACCGCCACCTGCTGCCGCCTCCTCTGTGCGGCAAATCTCCGCTGCTGATGCTTCGTGCGGGATGAGCTTCAAGGGTTACAGGAACTGCTCTGGGACTCCTCTATGCATATATATATACGTGCCACGGTTGGCTATAGGGGTGTGTTTAGGTACACGTATGTAAACATGTGGAATAGCAAGTCATACGTGCGCATGTGTTTGCATCTGCAAACAAACAAGCACAAAAGCAGCAGCTGAATAAATGCATTTACTCTGCTAAGCTGTCGGTGGGTTTGCGTTGGTGTGAGCACCTTTCAATCTCAACATCCAAATAACTCTCTGTAGAACACTTTATTTCCACTTCCATTTTTAGCTGCCGTGTATTTGGGCAGCAGTTTGCAATGAGACTCAAGACAGGGAAGGTGGCTCTGTTCCACAAGCCCACCTGTGTGCGGTGGGAGCGCATTTACAGGCACGAAGGGCTGTGAGGTGTTCAGCAGTCGGAGACAAGAATCACGTGCAGGGAGTAACAGTGCAAACACGAGAGTGCGTGGCAGTGTGTGATGAAGGTCTGGCCGTCTGTTTGCTGTTGGCCCTTCTGGATGTCAGGACAGCCAGACAGGTTGTCCTTCATCATGTGCACTGTGCTCTAAGGATTGGCTCTTACGGCTGCTTTGGTTGGGCAGCAGTAATTCACTGCGCTCATTAGGATCTCAGCATCAGTCTGTAACTTCCACTTCTTGGTCCTGCTTTGAGTTCCTAGGAGCCCTCGCACTAAGAGCAGACTTTTATAGACCCGACTGGTGCAGAGGCAGCTTTACAGGAGGAAAGTGTGTCCGTTCGCTTGCGTTCTGGGCATTAATTAATGAAGGGGCCACAAAGATACAGCGCAACTGACAGGTTCAATCCTGCATGGAGCCATTTCTGCCTGTGTTCAAAACCTATTTTGTCCTATTTCCAGGTGAATATTTACTCCCAGCAGTGTGAGGAGAAGCCGAGTGTGCTCAGAGGAAACAGGCTGACTGAATAAGGGGGGACAGTGCCATCTGTGTGCAGTGCTGGAAGGTGGGCCAGCTGCCGCTCAGACACACAGTAACACAGAGTGCTGTGACAGAGTTGGACAGGGATGGACTTTCACAGGACAGCAGCTCTAAGTGCTCTTGTGAGGGACTGAGATCAGGGTTTTTCTCAGGTGTGTGACTGCAGTCGCTGTTCAGTCCATCACAGGGTGATGCACTCAGACTCCTGGGGCTGAGGGGCAAGAAGGGCTTCCTTGACAAAGTCCTGGGCAACCAAAACGCTTTGAATGCGGAGCGCCTGTGCATGTGTTTTCATGCCGTTTGCCCTTCACATTGTGGTGCCTCTCTGTGGTTCAGAGCTAAGCAAACCAACCTGCAGCACTTGCTACTTCCTAGGGTGACCCTAATCCTACCTGTTCACCTGTTGGATATTAAGTCTCCAGGTTCTGGGGTTTGTTTGTCTTTTGGATTAGGCTTTCCTATCTCCTAAATGAGAATTAGACAGGACTGATTTTTCTCACGCTGCAGTTAATGCATCTTGCAATGCACGCTGCACTTGTACTTTGCAAAGAAGTTACATAGGTCATTAACCTTCCAGCACAGGAGGCACAGCAGCACTTCATTTGAGTACCCGTGATTTATTTTGCAAAGTTCTATTTGTGAAAGGCAAACAAAATGCACAGCAGTAAGTTAACAAAACCTGAAAAACAGAGTTTGAACATCAGAAATTGCTGCAGTCAAAGCCATCTGAGAATCCAAGTCTCCAGGAAACAAGTAAAGCAAATCCTCTCCAGGACTGTGTCCTAAAAGGAAACAGATCAGAAAGGTGAGCTCTTCCCCCCTTGGAGCACCCACTCACGTAACGTCCATGTAATTTCTAAGGATGCTGCCCAGACGAAGACTGAGGATGCTTCAGGAGAAGACCTTCCTTGCTAAGCCAACAGAACAAGTAAGGTACCAAAAGATTTAGAGCTAATCTAAACCTTAAAGCATATAGGACCTTACAGCATCAGCCTTAAAGCGTAGAAGCATGACCAGCAGGTCGAGGGAGGTGGTGCTGCCCCTCCACACTCCTCTCACTGAAACCCCATCTGGAGTACTGCATGCAGTTCTGGAGCCCTCAACACAAGGAGGACTTGGGGTTGCTCAAGCACGTCTAGAGGAGGGCCATGAAGGTGATCAGAGGGGGCTGAAAGCACCTCTACTATGTGGACAGGCTGAGAGGGATGGGGCAGGTAGCAAAAGAATGAGGGGAAATGGCTTTAAACCAGAAGAAGGTGGATTTGGATATTTTGACTACTATGAGAACCGTGGGTACAATGCTTGACAGACTCAGTGTAGTATAATAGGCTTGAATTACTTACAAGTCATTAGAAGTCCTCTGAATTAAGACTGAGAAAATATCACAGACTTGAAGAGAAGCACTTTTTCCCCTTGTAGGTAGATTGTTCTCTTTATTCCCTGTACCTAAAAAGAAGTAACAGTGACTCCACAGATGATCTCTCCTAGATAAAACTTACATTTTACATCTATTCTTACTGAAGTTATACAGAAAGCTTGGAATGCCATTGTTAACATTAGTACAGCATCTCCAGAAGCGCTCAGTTCAGCTTTCCTCATTTATTTCCAGAAGTTACAGGAATGAATTTATTTCTTTAAGTATTTGTGAACTGTAATTCCCCAAACTTGCTTGGTTCTCTGAGCCACGTGTTGATATTTTCCACCTCTTAGTGAAACATTTCACTAATGTGAGTTAAGCCAGCATGTGACATCTGTTGTTCGTCCATAAGTTTCTGTTTTGAGTCTGCCTGGACTTCCAGAGATCCATAAGGATTTTAGCATGGTAGAACAGAACATATAAATAACATAGAAAGGCTGAGAAGACACAATTAAAGGAGAAAAAAAGAATAAATGTGAACGTTTATTACCTCTGATGTTAATGCTGAGAGACTCTCTCTTCTCCTGTTGTGAAGCACAGAAAGCTCTGTTGCACAGTCTTCATCGAGGCGTCCCAGCTGCAAGAATAAGACCTATACTGAGGAAGCAGCTTTCAAGTCATCTCACAGCCCAGTCTCACCGTGATAGTGCTCTGCTATGCAGCAGTCAGTAATTAGCCATGATTTCAGATGCTTTTCTAAGCAGTTAGTGTTATGGCTACCTATTACAAGGAGCAAACAGAAAGAGCCATCCAACTTCAGCAACTAGTCCCTCTGTGGCAACAGGTTCTGAGCTCTGAATTCAAGTACAAAACCTGTCAGCAGATGAGACTTTTGACTAGAGCAGAAGTGACGCTTCTGTCTCCTCTTCATCACTAGTGACACGGCATGCACAGCACAGCTGTTCTGCAGAGAAACAGCGCCACCCAGTGACCAACGGCAGCCATTGCCTGCAAATACACGGCAACTTCCCAGTATCTGCAGCAACCATCTCCCCACACGTGCACTTACTGAACCAGTGAACAGCATCAGAAGGACCTTGCACGAGACAAGGGTGACTTAACAGTTGTTTAACTGCAGTCCGCTTCTTTGGGTCTACCTAGTGGGCAGAAACACTCGAGCTGTTACTTACAGCACTGAAAAGAACTGGAGACAATTCTTCTATTCCTAAGAGCTTCGAGGTGCCCAGAAGCACAAACAGAAACCAGCAGTATTTCATCACTTCACCTAAAGGAAGGTCCAACACCTGAGCTGGGAAGAGCAGTTACAGAACCTGTGGTTACAGCAAACGTTCCACGAGCACTTTGTATTTATGAGACTGCCCAGATATAGCTCAAATGCACACTGAGTATGTTCAGCTTTCCTTATGAGACATCTTTGGTTTACAGACCGGTTTTAGTTCTACAGCACAATTAAGAACAAGCAAGCTGCTTGAAGACTGTTTAATTACTAAAATAGTAATTATTTCTATTACCTGTAACTAGTACCATGTTTTTATTTGAGAATTTCAGCACAAGGCAACGCTCACCTTTTCTTCATGGCATGGAACAATTTAACTTGTTCAAACACTGAATAATTTCCAGGTACTCCACCAGTGCTTTGAGCTCCTGCAACAGCATTTTGTAGATCCATCTGAACAGAAGCGGCTCTTTTTCCTGTAGCAGCTGGTGAACTCGCAGGGTACTGCGAGGTGAAAGCCATTTGGGAGCAGCGTATCTTCCTCTCTGCAATAAAACAGTTTAATGAAAATGAAATAACTAAAATAAAAGAGGATTTAGAATGAACCTTGAACAACTATTTGGATGGTGCTGACATCTCTTTACTTTCCAAACGTAGGAACAGACATATGCAAAATCAGCCTTAAGAATCACTTGAATAAATTCAATGGTGAAATGAAGATGTGCTTGGCTGAGGGCAATGCTGGAAGGCAAACTGCTCACAGGAGCTGCAAAATGCATGAGATCACACCAGACATACTTTGTTCTGACCACAGTTGTGGCACATAGTCCTTCAGCATTCCCAACATGAAATGATGTGGAGCATCACAGAAACACTGCGCACAGACACGATGACCCTGATTAGATTCAAGCAGCGGGCTTAAAACAAGTCAGAGTTTTAGATTCCAGGACATTTCAGGGTCTATAATGTGTGAAATTCAGTGACACAACAGTGCCCAGGTGCCTGCGTTTCAAGCAACCTTCAGATCACAGCCACGTAAGATAAAAGCAAATTCAGTGCAGAAATAGCAAGCCTGTATCTTAATACCCGTGAGATTATCCACTTTTTTACCGCAGTCTGATTAAGTTCTAAAACTTGCTCATCCCAGTTCACTTACACAAGTTCCACCAATTCAAGCAATGCAGCTCTGAGATCCTGTGTATGTGAGGCAGGTAGAACTGAACAGTGCAGAAATGATCTCTGACAGCTCTAAGAGCTCCATTCTGCTTGCAAACTCTCAGTCCAAAACTATTCACAACTCTAAGGAAACGAACACCTGAAGCAGTTGGATCATCTGCCATGTGCCGCGTTCGGCTTCTTGGCATCATGATGAACACAAAGAGTTTTCTGCTGCCCTGCAGAAATGGACAAAGTCCTGCTCACAAATGGACCAAGTTTCAGTGTACAGACAGGCCTTTCTACCCACAGCTCAGCATGTTCTGCCATCTGAACAGCAAGGCCTCTTGTCAAGCTCAGCTATTTCCCTTCTCAGTGTATTCTAGCACCACTGATACCCAATGTTATCCTCCTGTGGAGTGCCATCGTATTGTCATCGTCCAAAGGAAAAACCCACACAGCAGAGCATACAGCAGTACACCCATGCTCCAAATATCCGCCTGAAAAACAAAAAGACAAGCTTACAAACCTGAAGCACCCAAAATGGCTTACTGACAGATTGCATTGTCTGTCCTTGCCAAAGCCCACACACAGCCCATGAAAAGCTGGCTCTTTCCCTCAGCAAAAAAAACCTTACAGTCCCAGAGAAAGCACGTAACCCTCATTCAATTGTTCTTCCACTCAACTTAGAGCGCTACTAAAACCAGTATCTTCATCTTAGCTCATCACACTGCTGCAGTTCCTTTGACCAGGATTTCACTGGCACAAATGAAATCAAAGCCATCACAAGGGATTTAGCACAGTTGTGTGTTACTGGCTACGAGAGCTGTCAGCACAGTCACCTGTAAGGCTTTGCTGCTGTTCTACTGATGTATAGGCACAACAAGGTTCACACGCCTCACAGTGCAAATCTCTGAAGCTGCTGTTTTGTAGAGCCCCAAAGCAGTCGCTTGAGACAGTTCAGGATCAGCCAGAGACAAACCAGCCAGCTGTGTGAACTGAGACCAATTGCACTTCTCTAGTCTGCTGCCACTGACAGCTTCTGAGAGCTACCAAGCAATGCAGCCTAGCAGAATCCAGAAGGGAAACCAAGAGAGCCTACCTGAGCTCCACTGCGTTTAAATGCTCCGTGCAGAGGGGAGGGAAAGAGGGTAAAACAAACACCGGTCTACATACCTCTGAGCCAGTATCCACTTTGCCCTGGATTAGCTCTGGTGCTGAAGAAGCTGGGCTTCCACAGCATGTGCTCAGGCGGTAATCAAGGCCTCCCTGGAATAACACAAAGAATAGAGAGAAACATTTGCTTTAACAGAGTTGATGTCTTCTGGGAATAACACTCCAGAAGCCTCAGAGGCTTCTTCTCCTGTGTATATTTTCATTCATCTGACATTTTGCTTTCATTCAATGTGACCTCACTAAGCAAGTATTGTCTAAGACCGTGAGTATCACGTAAATGTGCAGATCTCAAGCTGCTCACTTATCCAGTGCCCTTGGCATGATGCGTCTCTGGCCGCGTCGTCCCCTGGGATATGTAGTTCTCCTCCAAGAGCTGAGTACTCGGGATGCTGCCATTGCACAGAACTGGAGCATGAACCTTCCACACTTCCGCATACCCTCTGTTACACTTGCACATACCCTCTGTTACACTTGCACATACCCTCTGTTACACTTGCACATACCCTCTGTTACACTTGCACATACCCTCTGTTATACTTGCACATACCCTCTGTTACACTTGCACATACCCTCTGTTACACTTGCACATACCCTCTGTTACACTTGCACATACCCTCTGTTACACTTGCACATACCCTCTGTTACACTTGCACATACCCTCTGTTACACTTCTGTGTGCCATTAACAACTACACTTTCTTATACCACCAAAACAGTTTGCCACTCTTTGTACCCTCAGTTACTGATTCATACTGCACATGATGTCATGATGTAGAATATTGACAGCAACAGCACAAAACCACGACAAACCTCTTTGTAGAAACTATTGCTGAAGAAAATTGTTTTTGCCACAGAAGTGGCTGTAACAGAACAACAGGGACTACTTGTCACCTCCACAAAGACTGCACTAGTACCTTCTCTTCAACCTAAGGAAGTAACTACATCCACACGGCTGATTCAACCCACCACTGTGCTGCTTTATATGAGAATGGCTGAACGATCTGCTTACGGTTACCCAAAACTCACTGGAAAAACTCTAACCCCGTCATTCCACACGCAGAAGGAAGTCAGTCTACACAAATGACTTACAAGGCTCTGCGTGTTTGATGACTGCTGCTCCAAAAGTAATGCCTTCTATTTTGTTATGTCGGCCCACAACGTCAGAGGTGGATGTTGGCGGGATGGCAGCAGAGGTTGAATCTTCACACCAACGTTCTGCTGGGGCCATATGACAGACGGCAGCAGAGGGCCAGTATGAGAAGATGGCATCTGACGTGGAAGCGCGTACGAAGCAGAAACGAGTTGCTGAATTCCTGCATGCAGAAAAACCAGCACCCAACGACATTGATCAACTCTTGTGGAGCACAAAGAGTAGATGTGAGCACGGTGAGGTGGTGGATGCCGTGTTTCTGCAGTGGTGACAGATGTCACCTCTGCTGGTGCAGATTTATATGAGGGTGGTATGCAGGCCCTCGCTCGTCACCAATGAGAATGCATTGCTAATGGTGGTTACCATGCTGAAAAACGGCGCTTGGCCATGGAGCATTATGCTCTACCAAGTGATCCATCAGTTGTAGTTTGCACAGGAATAAACAGGAGGCATTACTTTCAGAGCAACCTATGCAGCACGCACAACGATGCGAAATGGAAACATTTCATTAAACGACAATTGCCACGATTTTCAAGCGTGGGTGCTGAATGAAACCCCTGAGCGATTCTTAAAGGGCGGAGGAAGAAATGAAGCACGTCTGGTCAGCTCCAAGACAGAGCTGCGTTCTGGGCTTGACACAGACATCAGTGCCGACTGAGCTCTCTCCTGTAACAGACAGGCTTACGAGACAAGCCACCAGCTGCAGGCTGGGCCTAACAGATGCCTCACGCCCTTAGCAAGGCACAGCAGGCGGGGCTGAGTCAGAGTCAGCACCCGAGTCAGCACCCCCCCACCCAAGTCCCGTCCTGCACAGCTCGGCTACGACGAGCAACGCGGTACCGGCACAAAGGTGAGGCAGGAGGGCCCGCTCTGCTGCGTGCCCCTCGGGGTGACTCGGGTATCCGGGCCGTGCCTGGACCGCCTCTATGGGCAGGAAGGGCTGCTGTGTGCGGGCGGCTCCCTTACCGCCCAGGCAGCCCGCCGGGAGACCCTCACGGCCCAGCCCGCGCTGCGCCCCTCCCCCAGGGGGCCGGTCTTACGCACCGCCGCCGTTACAGACCCGACGAGCCCCGCTCCAGGCTCCTCCTTCAGCGCCGGGACAGCGAGGCGGGCGGCGGGGCCGGGACAGACGGCGGCAGCCCACGGGAGGACGTGCAGCAAAACGTGCGCTTTCAAACCATGCGCTCTTCAAGTCATGGTTCTTTGTCTGTCAGGTGTCAGAAGCTGAAAGGCTTTCATACGTGGGGAATAACTTCAGCAGCGGAGCCATGACATGCAGCTCCCTGTGCAGGTATGGGGAGCTGGCCACACTGTGCGAGAAACAAGAAGGTGAAAGCAGAGGAGCTGCGCAAATGAAATGGCCTTGTAGCCTTCTGTCAAGGTGACTGGTGAGTTCTCATTGAGGCCGTGGTGCGAATGGGGAGGAGCTGGGCAGCTGATGTCATCTGGCAGCCGCACCATTTTGCACGCTGCTTCCTCGGGAGCTGTGATCTTACACATAAGCGGAGTTTAGATCTGCTGGAGGAGAAGAGTGAGAAGGTGTCTGCACGGAGCTGAAACCTGGGCACAACAGCATTATTCCTTCTGAGCTGCCAAGATCAGTACCAGGAAACCAGGGGGTCGTTGGTCACCATTGAACTTCTGGGCCACAGTCCGGAGGTGCTGTATGAATTAAGAACTTGTCTGTGCCTCGTGCTGTAATGGGAAGCCTTGGTGAAATCACCAGTTGTCACACGTGCTGGTTTTAGAAGGTGACCTTTGTAGCCTCGAGGCAGCTCCCATGAATTCCTAAGAACTATTTTGCGTGGGGGATCGTTCCCATCCTCTGGTAGAAGAACCTCTTGTATCAGTGGAAACCAAGTGTAAGATCATCTTACTTTGTCACAGCTAACCTACAGAGCTCTGAAGTACATTTGGTGTGTGTGTCAGGCTCCTGTTAGTGAGTGCTGTGCCCTGTGGACGCGCTACATTTGTCCTGCAGTGTTTGCTCGTGGTTTATCTCTACTCTGACCACGGGGGTTACTTAAAGTAGAAGTGGGGTGACACAACGTAAACAGAACTGCAGAAACTGCTAAGACGAGGTGCTTCCAGCCATTTAATGTCCTTGTGCTGGTTCTTTTGAAAGGGTCGTGATATAGATTGTTAAATTTTTCTCTCCAAATACAAACTGGATGATGTTTAAAGGTCCAACTCTAAGGATTCTGTGAGTCTGTTCTATGATTCTGTGGTGAGGAGCAGCACAGACTATTTGGGTTTGCTCCTCTGAAGTGTGAAATGAAAAATGACTTGCTAGAAATTAACCTGTTCTATAGATTCCAAGTTAATTTTTCTCAGCTCTGAGACTGTCAATGGTTATCATTTGCACTTGTTCTCCCCAGGTATTTTCTTGGTGTTTTAAACAAGGATCCTGGGCAAATGGAAGTCTATAATGCTGAAATATTCAACATGCAACCTTTACTGTCAGGTAGGACAGTTCTGTATTTAACCCTGGTGCCGAGGTCACAATGTCTTGGAAATATGTATGCATTCAAAACCGACTAATTGGCTACTGACAGCATTGCCCTGTTTCCTCCTACTCTTATTTCTGCTGTGCCGCCTTAGAATGAGGGAAGGAGGATACATCACTCTGTCCACGCCTGGGGAGCAGTATGGAATGAAAAAAGGGAGAATGAAGCAGAATCACAGCTGATAGTCACGGGAAGAGTGAAGCAGAGAGCTCGGGTGTGGGAGGGTGGAAATACCAGAGTTAGAAATAGAGTTGTCACTGCTTAGGATAATTGCAGCCCTTCTCCTGCTGAGGGAGGCTTGGAAATAATCAAGTTAGTAGACTGAGTCGTTCACTGAAAAAGAAAACAGCTTTTCCCCAGCAGAACTGCTTTTTATTTCTGAATCTAGTGGAAATGATCCTAAGAATATGATCTTTAAGGAACTGTTTTCTTTTTTAGGCAACAGGAGCTTAGTATTGCTGCAACCTGTGCATTATGCTTTTAGATTTTGTAGCAAAAATTGTCCCTCTTTATTTTAGGTACATAATCTTTCACATTCAGTGTATTTTATTAACAAAATCCTGTAGAGAAGACCCTGAAGTGGTGTGCCTAGTCCTTCTGTAATTTATTAGAGCTAAAGGGGTACCCAATACATGCACTTTCCTGCCTGCTGCAAGCCAAGCATACTAATTTTTATTCTTTTGTAGATAATTTAATTCCTGATGACACAAGGGACTATCAGAATACATCCTACAGGGAAAGGTAAGGTTGAAACCTGATATCATAATGTGCTGTAGTTATCCAGCAGACAGTGGTAAATACTTGTCTGAAACTGAGATGTTTGATTTGTTGCAGGACAAACTTGTGCAGGGTCAGCATTCTTTCTATGCACTGATGGTTTTTGAGACAGCATGTTGTTCGTGTCTAGCTTAGCAGTATGTTCCTAAATACTTTAGACTTGTCTACAGTTCCAGATAAAACATGCCCGTTTGCATTTCTTTGTCGTATGCTTTGTTTGTACCCAGCGTTATGTTTGGAATTACTTTAAAAACATACATGTAGAACAAGCGGTGGTTATCTGGGTATTCTTCCTGCATGCAAAGTGTCTTGAGTTCAGTGTGTTGTCGTTGCTTCTGTGTTATACACAGGTGGATTTGTGCATTGAGGCATTTGGTACCAGCAAGCGGAAGCGAGCTCTGAACTTGTGGTTTTTGCAGTGCAGGGGCCTCTGTAGTGCCACGTGCAGAAATGTGCTGACTGTGGTGGACAGAAAATGTACTCACAGAGCAGCATTGTGAGCTTTCTTCTATTAGTGTTCAGGAAACTATTCTAACCTAAAAGAGCTGTGCGGTGGATTTAAGGATGTGTTCTAATAAGAAAGCTAGTCCCTGATTCTCTGGTCCTCATGCTCCCTCTTTCCTCTTCAGCCATTGCTCCTTTGTCTTAGAAGAGCTGAAGTTCCTGCCTGCTGATGAGAAGAGCAGGGACCGCAAAGCTCGATGCCTCTGGTTCCTGGACATCCTTATTAAGTTCAGCTTCCTGAAAATAATCAAGAAGAAGCGTAAGACAATTTTCAGCTCTTACCCTTTTCAGCTGCCTGCTGGGACTTGGTTTGTAGTTACCATAATAGCAAACAATGAAGCTTCCCAGAGTTACCTGTTTGATAAATGGCTACATGCAGCAGTTACAGTTCAGCTTGTTTCGTGATGAGGTTCAGTATTTCCATGCCATTGTGGAGTTTTAGATCTGCACCTACTGGGATATACGTGTGTCATTCTCTTCAGTCCTTTTCTAACTGTCATACATCAGGGTCCTGCAGTGAGATCCTATTTGTAGGAGATAAAATAGTTTACATCTGAGTTTGAGATTCCTTTTTTGCTTACAGACAGTTCCTGGTTTCTGTACCTGAAAACATTTTATATCCATTATTTTATATAACCAGTCTTGGTGCTCGCTGTGAAACCCCTTTCCATTCTAGATCCAATGGGTCCTGAATGCCCCCACATCATTAGCAGGAAGCTTATGAAGAACTTCACTGACCTACAACAATGGCGGGTAAGGAACTGTGATTGCTTTGATGTTATTGATGTTCAGAGGATGGAGAAAACAGCTTGAAGGGTCACAGAGTCATTATCAAATAGCACTGCACCAAAACGGGAACAGCAGAAGCTTCTCTTGAGTAGCAGGCCAGGCCAGGTAAAATATTCTGTTATGGCTGATGTTCATCCATGAATAATGGAAGTCTGAAACGTAACTGGGAGAGGCAGAGTCATGTGTGCTTAAACAAGCCTGTGCCTGTGAATTTAGCCAGGCTCACCAGGCTGACTTGATCAGCAAGAGTGAGAAGATTTGTACTTGTTGCTACAGTGCCTTTTCTCAAGAATCCAACAGCCTCTGCGTAGCATAACTGCCATTGCTCAGCCATCATCTATCTGCTGTTTGCTGTGAGCTGGAGGTTAACAGAGAGGTTGAAACCGTGTGGGCCATCGAGGGTGCATTTGTTTATAAAGACTCAGACCAGGGGTGAACAGTAAAAATAAATGCTTTCAGACCTGCTCTGTGTGTTGTGTATGGCTGCAGTGGGTACCTTTAGATCAGCTTCACCTCGCTGTCATCTTGCCAGTGTGCCACAGAGACAGAAGTGTTTGTAGACAGTGATTCAGTCAAGTCTGTAAACCTGTAAACATCTCCAGAGACCTGCACTTTTGAACAGAAACATGGGCAGTTGTTGAGGAAGACCTTGAGGCCCCTGTGATCAGGGACCTGTGTTTCCTAAAGCTCTTTTTTCATGTCTCGGAAATGCTTGCCATAGCTAACTGGGGCTCCAGTTCTGTCTGCACCTGGTGGGTGGTTGTGTTTTGGGTTTGCTAACTCTCTGCTTTTCATCTGTTCTCACACTTGCTGTTCAGTGTTCAGAATTTAATCTGCGTCGCTGAAGACTAAAATTGCAGCATATGTCATTGCACTGGCTCTGCACATTAAAAACTTCCAAGCTGACCTCACTGTCCTGCAGAATGACTTGAAGCTCCACGAAAGTAGGTGAGTCATGTTTGCTTATGCCTGTTAAGATGCCTGTGGTCCTCGTGCAAGCAGTCCCTGGGGAAGAGGGCTCTGGAGCCTCTTCTGTGCCCAAACAGTACAGCGATACCCGCTGTGAGTTCCCTATGTTGCAGTTAGACTCTGAGTGTGTTGAAGTTTTATATTCAAGCCCTGCTACGTCTAATGGGGTAGTTCTATGTGTCAAAGCTTTGAAAGAGTGCTTTTCACAAACCTGCTCAGGTGCACTGTGAGGCTTTTTGTCCATCTGAAAGTGGAAAAACTTGAGGCAGGCAGCATCAAAATGGCAGAAAACCTATCCAGGTGCTACCCAGTGCTGTGTCTTGCCTGCTAAGTCATGTTGCTCCTCACTGAATCCCTTCTTTCAGCAGAGATCTGGTGTCAGCTCGGTACCAGTCTGGATGCAAGTACAGATTTGTATCTGACTGTAACTGGAAAACTAGAAACAGATTTTCTTTCTCACAGGCAGATTGTGAGCATGTAGTTGCTGTTCCTCCCCAGATGCAAGACTTTACAATTTAACTTTATAAGATTCTGCTCGCCTTACCTCCTCAGTTTGTCAGAGTCTGTTTGGATGTCAGCATAGCCCTCTGGCACTGGGAGGAGGAGCCAACTCAGTGAAGATGAATGGTGGAGAACAGTGTGCAGTATAAGCATCCAGGCAAACAATGCTTGTCATGATAGATTTTGAAGAAATTTCTTCCTAGGCTTAAATTTTCTGTGAAGAAACTACTGTTCTTCTGCCAAGTGATGTCTCTGTACTGCTAGCTGCGCGGATGTGCTTAAACCTGCAGGTGTCTGGCAGAGCCTGACAGCTCCTCTGACAGCGAGGACTCCCAGCAGACATTAGCTGATCAGGCAGCTTGTTATTGCTACCTGGGAGTGGGTCAGGTTGCCCTGTTAATAGCTGCTCAGCTGTGTGTGATTGCTGTCCCAGCCTTTTCTGTTCTGCAAGATGTGGTGACTCTAAAGACATTTGCTGCCTGACTCCACTACGTGGATCTTTCCCATCAGGGTTGTTTAGAGGTGATGCAGCTGGGAAGGAACTGCAAAAGGACAGAACTCCTTCAGTACCACTGAAAAGCATTCTAGAATATGTTGGGGCTTCTCCTAGAAGGATTTAATATCAAGATTCTGGGATAACTGGAAGTTATCGGGGCTGTTACCAGCCCTTGGTTTTGTGAGCTCTGTAGTCAGATTTGATGTAAAGATTTCTGGGCTTTGCCTCCAGTTCTGCTCTTTGTTGACTAATAGTGGCGTTAACAGTATAATCTAATGTTGGTTTCCCACCTTTTTAAAATTCTATTGCTTTGGAAGTAAGCTTTTCAATAAAAGACATGCTCTTTTTCTGCAACAAACACCAAGGTTTTTGCTTTTAAGTGCTCTACTGGAGCTGGGAGCATAGACTGTAGCGTGGTGATAAGAAAAAAGTGGGGGAAGCAGCAACATGTAGGAAAAACAAAGATGAGGCATATGGCTGTGAGGCTCTTGATTTAGCCATGGAATGATCATTGCTTATGGTGGGAGGTTTGTTTGAATAGCACCAGATATCTCTTGCCATCTGAATCTGTTTTTCTTTTAAAGACGTAATGTCAGCTGAGAGGATTCTGAGGTGTGTTCTCATGGCCCCAGATGAGGCAGGACTTTCATTTCCTTGCTGCGTTTGCTCAAACATGCTTCATTCTGTGTTTGACAAGTCTCCAGGTGTGTTCTGGCTGGTGACATCTTGATCAAGCCCTGCTCAGTACCAGTCTCATCCAAAATGTGTTTACATCTAGGACTGCTGTATTTCAGCAGTTAAGAGGAGCTGCTCTCTGTATTAGGTTCTTTCCATCCTGTCACTCATGGTATAGGATTCTGTTGGAAATACGGGCTGCTTGCTTTTTTTTTCTCCAAGATTGCTGTACACTGAGTAAGGCACCGTGGGTTTTTAATACTCTCTGGGGTGCTCGTGCCCAGTTTGGTAGTGTTCTAGCCTTTCCAGCAAGGCTCCCTGCCTTGTAGTATTTAAATACTTCCAGTTTGCGTTCTGGTGGTTGTGTTGGGATGCAGAGCAGACATCCTGCTTGCTTCTACCTCCTAGCTTCCCTCCTGAGGTGAACAAGCTATTGCTCATTTCTGCAGTGTCTTTCCCAGAAGACCACTCTACCCCACTAACACAACGTTTCTCTGTTGTTTTCCAGGTTGATGGACATTGCAAGGGCCATGCGGTTGAAGGTCTCCAAGGCAAAGGGGATGCCAGGACTTGAGAAGGATCAAAATCACAAGCTTGGCACCCTTTCTCTCCCCTTGCCTGTGCAGAAAGCATCAGGGAGCCAGAGGAATCGCCAAAAGATGAACTGAGAATCTGGGAGGTGTGAGCAGGGGTGGAACAGTTCCGTTCTCAACAGTTGTTCTGCACACACAGCATCATGGGGATGCATTTGCCTGTTGGATTTGGCTTTCCAGCATCATGGCACAGCCCTGTTGAAGTCTCTGTGCTGACGGGAACAGCTGTTATTTCATTAAACTGTTTACCTTTCTTACGTATTTAGAAAATGTATCAACCCTTTGTCTTTCCTCCTGTCTGTGAGGGGAGAAAGATGTACAATGTGCCAGAACGAAATCACGTTGTTAGGAATTGTAGGTGCTGTGCTGACTGCGTACTTCAGGCGGGTTTTACCCCTTTGTGACACAAATGCAGGGATCTTGGAGGTTACCCTGAGGATGGTGGCCATGCAGTTCCCTGAGAGCTGTCCCAGCACTCCACCAGGAGCTTGCCCCAAGGCAAGAATGCTCCTCATCTCTCAGCTGGACCTCCCACAGGCCGGGAAGCACTGCAGCTCATGCTGCTGACCCTTTGCTCTGTTGAGCCTGACAGTGCTGAGAAGGGCTTGGCTCTGACTGCCCTTCAGACAGCTGAGGGCTTTGCTGTACTAGTCAAGCTCAGCTCCCTCCATCTCACCTCGTTGGCCACATTCCTGTCAGGCCTCTGCTGGACCCTTTCCCCACTGCTGCAGTGGTTCTGAGGGACACCAGCAAGGATGCTGAGCGCTTCACTGCTCTTGATGTGCATTCCATTAGCTGCCAGTGAGAAAAAGGGAGCACAAAATGAGTGACTTAGAGCCCTGCAACATCCCTCCAGAAGGCAGAGAGGATCTGCAGAGGTAGAACTCCTTCTGGCGGGCCAGCAGCAAAGCATGGACATACAGGCATGCCTTTTACTGTGTCACCTCCACATTAGCGAGGCTTAACTTAAAAAATAAAATAACCCCAGTGCAATGTCTCTTCATCCTGTTCGCTTCTCTCTTCAGGTCATATCTGTTGAGATCTTGGAAGCTTTGCCAGGAAGATCAGAACTGTTTCTGTTCCTGAAAGTAACTGTGGTTCTTCTGTCATGATAGGACCTTCTGAATGGAATCCTGAGGATCCATCAGCCCCCTTCTGTGCAGCTCAGGCAGAACCAAATCTCAGAACTCTCTCTCTTATATTTACTTTTAACAGTTGATTTCTGTTTGCCTTGTTTACTTTTTTGGGGGCAAACAACTCGTTCTGATCTGCACCAGTATGAACTGTGCAAAGGTAGGCATCACTTCTGGTGGCAGCTTTCTTTTCTTCTACCTGGAAGGAACCCCATTTTGCAGGGACTGGCTGCTGGAATTGCAGTGAATGAGGATGGAAGAGGGCAGATCACAGATAGAGGAACAAAAGTGTCTTTGTTGTGCCAGTTCATTTCTCCCAAGTGTTCTGTCTGTTTATTTGATTGCCAATATTATCTTGTTGTGTTTCTTGAGTGATGCCAGGTATAACAGTCTCCCAGTTTGCATTTCCTAGTTGTCACTCCTGTTGCTGTTGAAGGCAACATAGCTTTCATGGAATCACCACATGGTTGTGTTGGAAGGGATCTGGCAGCCACATAAAATGCGGTTTCTCCATCCCTCACTGTCTATTTAAAAAAGTAACATACTGTTGGTGGAGGTTTTTTTGTCTACTTTTATTGTGCCTGACACCCATGACAGAGGGAGGCAGTGATTGTGTAGAACTGCTAATGGCTTTGAATGGCTTTGAGCTTAACCTGTTGATCTCTGTGTGGACATGGAAGAGGCATTTGCAAGTGAGCCTGATGATGGCAATTACATACTTTTGTAAAAGCACAGAAGAGGTGAGGGGAAACACGAAATAACAGCCACTGGAAAAGCAAAAGGGGCTCGTGTACTCGTGGCCACCAGGTTGGGCAATCTGTATGCCCACTCAGTATCCTGTCTACTGTGGTGAGCAGCTGCATCTGCACGCACAGGGAATGTAAGGAGATGGGGTACATGGTACTGCCTGCAGGAGGGTACTGCACACTCTGCTACCACCCTGCTCCAGCAGGTTAGGGAGTCTGAGCCTCACTGTCCTTTTACACCTGGGGAGAACAGACTTTTGGCACCAAATGCCAACATATTCCACTAAAAGATACGCCCAAGGCATTGAATGCTCTTCTCACTACCTCCTCCCAGTTCTCCCCTAGGAACAGAAACCACTAAGATTCTACAGCAAACGCATCTATGCTGCAAGAGCACACTGAACCACCTGCAACAGGGAAACATGGTTTTGTAGAGTGGCTTTGAAAACACACCTTTAGACAGCTGTCTCCCTGTAGCCAAAAGGAACCCAAGCAGGAAAAGAAGAGTCCAGCCTGAAACACGCCCATGCTACTAGCCCAGGTTTTTCACGGTGAATGCAGAATCCATCCTGTTCTTGAGGTAACAAATGACCAGTGGGTCTCCCCCTGCTCCGCCCCTTCTCCTTACAAGCGAGAAGAAGGAAGAAAAAACAAGCAGAAGAAACCCAGACGTACCTTCCCACACACAGAGCAGAAATTGGAACAGCGACAGCGACTGTCTCCCTCCTGAGACATGGTGGGGAGCATCCCAGAGGAAGCCCAGGTTCTTTGCTTCTCTCCACAGGGACTTCAAGCACTCCTGGCAAGAGCTGGTTTTGTTCCTTCTTCAACTGCTTCCATCACCAAAATCTCCTTTGGAAAAGGAACCCTAAAGAAAGAAGCAGCAAATGAAAAATAATGAGCAATAACCACTTTCCCAGCTTTCTTCTGACATGCAATTTAGACCCTTGACTAGGGCAATGACTTAAAATCAGCTGGTTCCAAGAATGATCAGAATTAGCACTGAAATCACTCACTGAACTGTAGCTGGTTACCTCCAAATTCTTTTGCTTTTGGGAACAGATGGACACAGAGTTGAAGGACACAAGATAAGTGACATCTACTTCACTGTAGGTGGTTAAGCTTGGAAGTAGGACTTGAGCAAGAAAAGCTTCTCAACTCCTTGTAAGACACAAAGCAGTGGGATGATTTCCCACACCTGCAGAAAGTCTGATCTCTGCCACAGGTGGGTGAGTGACACAAGAGCTGAGCTGCCCATCCAGAAGCACGTGGGGCAGGGCATGGAGTGGTTACATACCAACATGTGAACAGGCACTCTCCTATCAGAAGGGAAATGCCTTCTCTCTTCCATGCCATGCCCACACCACTCCTCAGGGCTGCGCTGACAGCACGGAAACAATGCAGACATGTTTTTGTCATCGTGGTGGTTTTTCACAGACCCAAAAAATGAGATATTGGGTTGCTGTGCGGGTTCCTGGGTGACACTGCCATTTCCAAGCCATTGCTTCCTAGGGGCAAAGAAGGTAAAATGCTTTAACAATTTTTCACCCAGAGATTGCTATTTTACCATTCTTTTATGCAAAAAAGGAGGACAACACAGCAGATTCTTGCAGCTGCACCAATGCCCTGGGTGCTAAAGGAATGCAAAGACAGAAATATCAAACATCCCTGTGTTATTCCCATACAAGGAGGGAAGTTATGTTTAGTAATATCTTTTATTATTTAAAAGAGGTAGTTGGCACTCCTAAAGGAAAATCCCAGGCCTCAAGTTCTGACAGTGCGGCAATCTGGAATGGACTCAGATGTGGATGACCCAAATGATTTATTCTGGGTTCTAACATCCCTTCTATGCATTGACACGTTTTCTCTCTTAACTTTCCCACAGCCATCACATGTCCGCAGAACATCCAACAAACTCTCCTTCACTGCGCACGTAGGCATTCATCCAACCACAGCCATCAGTCATTCCTAGCCATGCACTCTCCCTCCAGTCATGGTCAGTATCACGTGGCCATCACGCAGCTTACTTGACTCAGTTTTTCTCTTGTTCTGGAGGTGTCCTTGGTTCCCAGCCTTACCTTCTCATGCCGTTCATCTCGCTCTGCAGCTCCTGCTCTGAATAGTCTTCTTATGTTCCCACGGGGCAGGGAGAAAGTGAAGACACGGCCCCTGCCACCAAGGTCAGCTCTGCAGCACACATGACCTGAGGAGCACTTGGCTACTCATGCAAACTGCGCAGTGCAAGGAAGATTGTTGCATGTTGCGCTTCTTCTTCTCCTGGTTCAGAAATTAGCTTTCCTACCTAGTAAATGGGAAAAGAATATTAATAATAAAAATAATAAAAAGAAAACAAAAGCCTGACACAAAGCAGACGTGATTGCTACTATGGAATTCAGGAGGGCGAGGGATTGGCCCTCTACATGAAGAAGCTGACTGCAAAGGACTAAGAACAGCCATGAACACATGGAGAACTTGCGGGTCAAATTAGGGACTGAACCAATCATGGGCTTCTGCAGCTGAGGGTCTGCTCCAGGCCGCCCGGTGAAGGGAGCCTGTTGACGGGCCCTGCTTACTGCAGCTACCAGCAGCACCGCGCTCACTGACTCAACTTGATGGGGAATTCCAGACAGGCTGGGAAATCAGCATGGCTGGCTGCAAGCTGTCTGAGAGACTGAAGGAGTGCACTGAGAAGAACTGTGTGGCCCAAGCATTGAGCACACCAAGCAGAAGGGAAGCATTACTGGACACGGTGCACAGCAGGGCTTAAGACTGGAGGTGGTCAGGGCTGTAGTGACCATGCCCTCCTGGAGTTCCTCATCTCAAGGAATGCGGGCCTGGCAAAAAGCAAAGTCAGGACCCTGAGCTTCAGGAGAGTCAGCTGCAGGCTGTACAAAGAATTACTGGACAAGAGCCACTGGAAAACTGTTCTGAGGGGCAAAGGAATGGAAAAGAGATGGGAACTTGCTCAGAAAACCTTGCTCAGAGCTGCCCACACCTACCACAAACATCCCTGTGTGTGCACCTATGTGCAACCCAACTCCTCAACACACCAGCACACAAAGCTGGTGAGGGCTCTGGAGCACAAAGGGGCCATATGAGGAGAGGCTGCAGGAGCTGGGAATGCTCAGCCTGGAGAAGAGATGGCTCTGAGCAAGACCGTGAGCCCCCACTCACCTCAGCAGAGGTCAACCTGCACCCCAGCCTTCCGCCCATCCACGTGCACACGCACACACCTGCGCCACTCTGCCTGCTTTGCACACCCACATTCATGCACCGCATCTTGTGCCCTCCTTTGCATTCACAGACGTGTGCAAACCATCCCTGGGAACACGTATGTGCCTACACCTACCAGTAAACATCCCTGTGTGTGCACCTCTGTGCAACCCAACTCCTCAGCACACCCCTGTGCAAGCACACATTGGTGCCACCGTGTCCATGCACTATCCATGTGCTCACACACACTCACGCAACCACATCCCCTAGTGCAGCCCTGTGCGCACACACAGACACACGCGTAACCCCTTCCTTTCACTCCCAAAGTGCACGCACACACTGGTACCACAATGTCCTTGCGCAGCTCCAACTCTTTGCACACCCCTGTGCACGCACATATATGTGCATGCTCATCCTTGCACACATACACACTGACATGCACAGACCTGAGCAACCCCACTGGTTTGTACACTCATGAACACAAATGTGTGCAACACCATCCGTGCACAAATACACACACAAAACATGGAACCCCACTGCTTTGCACAATCCTGTGCACACTCACGTGTGTCATGCACTGATTTCCCAGCCAGTCCTCGTGAGGTCTCTTACTTAGGACGGGAGTGCAGGGGAGCAGCCAGAAGCTGTTTGCATTCCCTGCTGTCTGCTGGGCAGGTTTGTTGGCGATGCTTGGGTTGCTTTGCTTTCCCTTGGGAGGTGGGAAGGAGCTTTGGGTTGGAGGCACATCCCGTGCCAGAGCATCCCGATGGCACGCGTGGGATCAGCAGGTCTGTCAGAGAAGTGGGTGAGGTTGCACACCAAGCTGCAGCAGAGGAAGGGGAGGAGGTCCCAGCACAGCTCTGCACCACGCTCTGCCATGCTGGGCAGCTTGTTCCTGGCTCAGCAGTGCCATCAGACTGTTTCTTGCATTCCTCCCGGTCCCTGTGAATGAAGACTCGGAACACAGTCAAGGCGTTGATTGAGCACCAGAGTGCCTTTATTCAATTGGAGAAAGGAGGACGGGAGAGGTACGGGGAAAGATGGGACTCATTCTCTGTTGTTGAGGAGAGAGCGGCTCAGAGCTCGTGTTGCTGCCTGGTGCCTGGGACTGCAGGCCTGACTCCAAGTCCCCCTCCAAGACGCTCGGCTTCTCCTCAGTGACACTGACTTGGTCCTGCTTGGAGGTGCTGCTGTCGGGGCACTCGGGCTGTGTTTGGGCTGGGCTGCACTGCAAAGGCACCGGGCCACAGTCCAGGCTGGTGACTGTGGTTTCTGGCAGGCAGAATTGATCACCTGAGGAATTCAGCTTTATTTGCCTTCATCTGTGTTTCCTCTTGCTGGATCTCATGCACTCTGCTGGCTTCAGTCTGTGTTTCTACTCCAAGAAGAAAATAAATGGGTCTTCACAAACCAGAAAACTGGAAAAGCACCCTCAAGTCTGCTGTTTGAGCCTTCTTCATTTCAAGAGCACATGCTTTTATCTCCTCAGCACTCAAACACTTATTGTTTACATGGAACCTTCTCTCTCCGAGGCTGTAGCCACTGTCTCTTGTCCTGGCAATGGCACCACTGAGCAGATCACCTCCATTCTCTGCATCCTCCATTCAGTATATTTGCACATGGATAAGATCTCCCCGGAATCTTCTCCAGGATTAACAGTCCTAGCTCTCTCAGCCTGGAATACCTGTTTCCATCAGCTGCCACCATCCAGAACAGCCAGCCTTCTTGCGGTCACCTGGCCCAAACATCCCTTTGTCTCTACCCTTGATTCCTGCAAGAGAGATGGGAGCTCGGCACGCACACCATCCTTCCAACACCCCATCCCAGCAGCAAGGGATCACAGCCCTAACACAGCCAAAACAAAAAGGGTGTGCGAGTTTCCTGGTAGCACTCAGTGTGAACAAATCTACCACTGAGCAACACCATGAGCCCCCACTCACCTCAGCAGAGGTCAACCTGTAACCCCAGCCTTCCCCTATCCATGTGCACACGTCCACCCGTGCGCCACCCTGCCTGCTTTGCACACCCCCATGCACGCACTGCATCTTGTGCCCTCCTTTGCATTCACAGACGTGTGCAAACCATCCCTGGGAACACGTACGTGCCTACACCTACCACAAACATCCCTTTGTGTGCACCCGTGTGCAACCCAACTCCTCAGCACACGCACGCATTTGTTCCACCCTGTCCATGCACTCACCACATGCCCTCCAGCATCACTGCTGCCTCCTCCGGTACCGTACCTGCAGATGCTTCAGAGCTCATTAGCATGGACTTCCTTCCTCGCCTCAGCATCTGCTCCTGCGCTCACCTTCATTCCTACTGAGATACCGTCCGCTTCCAGCACCAGCTGACCTGCAAGACACAGAGAAAGGAAAGGTGGGATTCATGCAAACGCAGAAGCCCAAGGCTGCATCATCACCACGTATGGCAGCCTTGGGAAGTCAGCTGCAACAACAGCCTTTGTCAGAATGGAAACAGGCACCGTCAATTAAGTGTGACCTCCAAAGTCATTGCCACCATCAGAAATAGGCACGGAAATCGCTCACTTCACTGCAGGTGGTTACCTCCAAATTCTTTTGCTTTGGGGAAAATGTGGGCACGGAATTGAAGGACACCAGAAAAGTGGCATCTACTTCCCTGGAGGTGGTTAAGCTTGGAAGCAGGACTTGAGCAAGAAAAGCTTCTCAGCTCCTTGTAAGGCAGTAAGTGATGGGATGATTTCCCATCCCTGCAGAAATCCTGACCTCTGCCACAGGTGGGTGAGTGACACAAAAGCTGTGTCCTTGGTTCTCAGCCTTACCTTCTCATGCTGTTCATCCTGCTCTGCAGCTCCTGCTCTGAATAGTCTTCTTATGTTCCCATGGGGCAGGTAGAAAATGAAGACACGGCCCCTGCCACCAAGGTCAGCTCTGCAGCACACGTGACCTGAGGAGCACTTGGCTACTCATGCAAACTGTGCAGTGTAAGGAAGATTGTTGCATGTTGCGCTTCTTCTTCTAATGGCTCAGAAATTAATTTTCCTACGTAGAAAATGGGAACGGAAAATAAATAAATATATAAATAAACAAATAAAGCAAAAGCCTGACACAAAGCAGACGTGATTGTAACTATGGAATTCAGGAGGGCGAGGGATTTGCCCTCTATACGAAGAAGCTGACTGCAAAGGACTAAGAACAGCCATGATCACGTTGAGAACTTGCGGGTAAAATTAGAGACTGAACCAATCATGGGCTTCTGGAGGTGAGGGTCTGCTCCAGGCCGCACCTGTGCACCTGTGTGCAACCCATCTCCTCAGCACACCCCTGTGCAAGCACACATTGTTGCCACTGCGTGTACACACTATCTGTGTGCTCACACGCACTCACGCGTCCACATCCCGTAGTGCAGCCCTGTGCGCACACACACAGACACATGTGTAACCCTTTCTTTTCACTCCCAAAGTGCACGCACACAGCAGTACCACAATGGCCTTGTTCAGCTTCAACACTCTGCACACCCCTGTGCACACACATGTATGTGCATGCTCGTCCTTGCACACATACCCACTGACCTGCACACACCTGAGCAACCCCACTGCTTTGGACACTCATGAACACAAACGTGTGCAACACCATCCGTGCACAAATCCACACACACTCACACACACACACACAACTCATGGAACCCCACTGCTTTGCACAATCCTGTGCACACTCACGTGTGTCATGCACTGATTTCCCAGCCAGTCCTCGTGAGGTCTCTTACTTAGGACGGGAGTGCAGGGGAGCAGCCAGAAGCTGTTTGCATTCCCTGCTGTCTGCTGGGCAGGTTTGTTGGCGATGCTCGGGTTGCTTTGCTTTCCCTTGGGAGGTGGGAAGGAGCTTTGTATGGAGGCACATCCCGTGCCAGAGCATCCCGATGGCACGCGTGGGATCAGCAGGTCTGTCAGAGAAGTGGGTGAGGTTGCACGCCAAGCTGCAGCAGAGGAAGGGGAGGAGGTCCCAGCACAGCTCTGCACCACGCTCTGCCACGCTGGGCAGCTTGTTCCTGGCTCAGCAGTGCCATCAGACAAGAAGCAGGGAAGGAAATCAAGGATGGGGGTACCATCAAACAGAGTCCGTGCAAGCCTGTGCAAGACAAACAGACCCAGAGCTTGTGTTTTTTTTCTGCTTTTGTAGCATTTGTGTGCTGTAGCTGAGCAAAAGGTTCTGCTGCTTGATTCTTCTTCTGCAACAGCCACCTACCGGTAAATGGCTGCGGGGATGGAGGATGTGACAGAAAGCATTTGTCTGCACGACAGTGTAGTTACACTTGGTCTAGAGAGTGAGAGAGGGCAGGCAGCACTGCCTGATGTTGGTCAGGGTGAGCTCCTTCTTCCGCAGCGTGATGATGGCAGGGACAGCTCAGAGGTGGGAGCTGGGAATGGACACGGCAGGAGGACAGAGGTGTGAGGGAGCAGCCAAGGCAGCGAAGAGCATCAAAAGGCCCTGAAAAGCATCACAAAGCCACAGCCAGGAAGCTTGGGGTTTTCATGAGCAGCATCCAGGATGCTAGAGACTGTTTGCTCCCCTAAAAAATGGTAACAGAGCTCTCGCTGCGGGCATCACAAAACCAGGCAAAATGGGAACACACCCAGAGCTCTGCTGCACGCACCCCACAGTCAGAGCATTGCAAGCTGAGCTGCCTTGCTGTTTCTTGCATTCATCATGGTCCCTGTGAATGAAGACTTGGAACACAGTCAAGGCGTTGATTGAGCACCAGAGTGCCTTTATTCAATCGAAGAAAGGAGGACGGGAGAGGGACGGGGAAAGATGGGATTCATCCTCTGTTGTTGAGGAGAGAGTGGCTCAGAGCTCGTGTTGCTGCCTGGTGCCTGGGACTGCAGGCCTGACTCCAGGTTCCCATCCAAGGGCTCGGCTTCTCCTCGGTGACATTGACTTGGTCCTGCTTGGAGGTGACGCTGTTGGGGCACTCGGGCTGTCTTTGGGCTGGGCTGCACTGCAAAGGCACCGCACAGGTCGCCCATAGAGAATTTCATATGGGCTTCATCCTTCCTTGGTTGGGATTTTCTTCGAATTCTCACAAGTGCCAGAGGCAGTGCTTGCAACCATGGAATCCCAGCCTCTTGGCCAACTTTTAGTATTTGCAGCTTAGATAAATGGCTCCTCTTTTCCACTTGGCCACTTGACTGTGGCCTGTAAGGTGTATGCAACTGCCAATTGATTCCCAATAATGTACTGACTTGTTGAACCACTTTAGCAATAAAATGGTGGCCTCAATCTGAAGAGATTGTTCCTGGCACCCAGAACCTTGGAATTATTTCTTGTCACAAAACTTTTGTTACTTCCCTGGCCTGGTTAGTCCGGCACGGGTATGCCTCAGGCCATCCTGGAAAGGTATCTGCTAAAACTAACATGTATCTGTACCCCCCTTTTCTTGGGAGCTCTGAGAAATCTACCTGCCATTATTGTCCTGGATAATTTCTCTCCCTGTTTGCCCTAACTGAACTTTGTGGCCTGTGTTAGGATTATTTGGTAAACAAACTTCACATTGCTGGGTCACTTGCCTAATGGCAGTATACCCATTTCGGGTGACCACTCGTTGAACAAGATATTTATATAATGCTTCTGCTCCCCAGTGAGTGTTCCTGTGTTCAGTCACCACAGCCCATCATATGGCTGCTGGAATCATTCTTTTCCCTTGTGCTGGAAAGCTCCATCCTTCCTCTTTTACCTGCCCTTCCTGATAATTATTTATCGAGTTCCAATACTCTTTGAAGTGCTTTGGCTCACCATCCACCTGCATGTTACCACCTGGAATCAAGGAAGCCTCCACCACCTCACCCTCTGCCGCTCGCTTTGCTTCTCTGTCAGCCAGCGCATTTCCCATTCCTTCAGCACTGTCTCCCCTTTGCTGGCATCAACAGTGCATTTTAGCAACCTTCTCCAGCTGTTGGACTGCCTCCAGGAGTCTGGCTATTTCTTCAGCGTGTTTAAGACCTTTCCCTTGGCTTGACAACAGTCCTCTTTCTTTCCATATTGCTGATATTGGTGCATGAACAGCACTAAGGCATATTTTGAATCAGTCCATATCTTTATCTTCCCATGTCGAACAAAGCTGCTCCCGTCTGTGTATCAGGTGTCTTCCGCATCCTCCAGTGGTTCTTCTTTCAAGTCTCTGCGACTGGAATAGACTGCTTCCATAGTCTCTAAACAGTCGTGAGACACAGGTTCTCCTGTAATTGCACTAAGAAAAGCAGCTGATTTACAATATTTGTTACTGTTATTTCTCCATCATCTTGCTCCACTAGAATGGCCTGATACTTCAAAAATCTCTGAGGGGAAAGCCAATGTCCCCCTTTCACCTCCAGCACTGTAGAGACCGTGTGGGATACCAGTGCAGTTCTCTTCTGCCCCATTGTCCTAATGCTGGGGCCTTCATTAACTCCTCTTTCAACTGCTTTCAACCGGGCCACAGTCCAGGCTGGTGACTGTGGTTTCTTGCAGGTTCACGTCAGCCCCTTCAGCAGAACTAGGAGAAAGGACTGGCTGAACAATGATGACCTCTTTCTCTCTGTCTCTGCTGTCACTCAGAAGGCTTTCATTTGAATTGCAGCCTGACTCCAAGTCCCTCTCCAAGAGTCTCAGCTTCTCCTCAGTGACACTGCCTTGGTCCTGCTTGGAGGTGCTGCTGTCGGGGCACTCGGGCTGTGTTTGGGCTGGGCTGCACTGCAAAGGCACCGGGCCACAGTCCAGGCTGGTGACTGTGCTTTCTGGCAGGCAGAATTGATCACCTGAGGAATTCAGCTTTATTTGCCTTCATCTGTGTTTCTTCTTGCTGGATCTCATGCACTCTGCTGGCTTCAGTCTGTGTTTCTACTCCAAGAAGAAAATAAATGGGTCTTCACAAACCAGAAAACTGGAAAAGCACCCTCAAGTCTGCTGTTTGAGCCTTCTTCATTTCAAGAGCACATGCTTTTATCTCCTCAGCACTCAAACACTTATTGTTTACATGGAACCTTCTCTCTCCGAGGCTGTAGCCACTGTCTCTTGTCCTGGCAATGGCACCACTGAGCAGATCACCTCCATTCTCTGCATCCTCCATTCAGTATATTTGCACATGGATAAGATCTCCCCGGAATCTTCTCTAGGATTAACAGTCCTAGCTCTCTCAGCCTTTCCTTATAGGAGAGATGTTGCAGTCCCTTTATCATCTTCTGAGCCCTCTGTTGGATTACGTTAGGTATGATTCTTGTAACAGAGAACTCAGATCAGGACACGATGATCGATGTGTGGTCTCAACAACGCTGAACTGAGGGGAAGGAACATCTCTCTCAATCTGCTGGCAGTACCTTGCTTATTTGCAGCACAAGGATATCATTAAGTTATTTTTGGTGTATTTTTTCTTTTTCTTTTTTAAATTCTTTTTTCTTTTTTTCTTTTTTTTTTTTTTTTCATCAAGTTCACATTTCTGTTTCACATTCACTCTGTATCATTCGCTATGTAGCTCCAGGGAAAGATGGGACTCATCCTCTATTGTTGAGGAGAGGGTGGCTCACAGCTCGTGCTGTTGCTTGGAGGCAGGGACTGGTGGTCTGATTCTACATCTGCCTCCAAGATGCTCGGCTTCTCCTCACTGATGCTGACCTGAGCCTGCATGGTGGTGCTGCTGTCGGGGCACTCGGGCTGTGCTTGGCCTGGGCTGTCCTGGGACCCCTGCACTGGGTCGCAATCCAGGCTGGTGCCGGTGGTGTCTGGCAGGCTCAGGTCAGCAGCTTCCGGAGGGATGGGATGAATGAGGGCTTGAATGACGATGACGTTCTCGTCTCCATTGATGGTGCCATATGGAAGGCTGTCGACTGAAATGCAGCACCCTGTGCTTCCTAACAGCTCTGCGTTGATGGAAGCACAGGATGCGCTGTCGTCCCATGCCCGGCGTCTTCGGGGAACACAAGGGCTCGGGTCCCCTAGGAAGGAGTAGATGCACAGCGGTTAGTGTCAAACGTTCACAAGATGAATCATGCTTTAAAGAGGTCCTTGGCATTTGGCTATGTAGTGGTGGTGGGCAGAAGCAAATAGGCTTCTAGCAACAGTGTCATTGTCTCGACAGTGATCCTCGTGCAGGTGCAGCTCTTGTGTTGACAAGAGACTCATTTGGGAAAGACAGGGGTGAACCAAAGATGTCAGGCACGGGCTCGAACGCCAGAAGGAGGTACAAGCCCACTGAAAGCATGAATCCTACCTGTGCTGCTGACAAGCAGTGTTTTGAAAACTGGATTTGCACCCTTACCTGCCAGGACCAACACTTCTGCTTCTAAGGGATCGCTGGCACTGCTCTGCAGTTGGCGTTCGGCCACAGGCGATGGTTTGCCCAGGCAGAAGCAGGAACGCCAACTGCCAGCTGGTGCCTGCTTCCTCTTCATGGGCACACTTGGTCTGGAGAGAAAACAGAGCATGCTGCCAGTCGTGGTGCAGGGTGAGGGAAGAGCTGCTCCGAGCCCTTGCTGACAGTTGCCCGTTCCTGGCAAACCCACCCGACCAATGATGATAGGGGCTGGAAAGGGAAGTCCTCTTTACCTTTCAGATGGAGAATCAATGACCGCGTGGAAGTTCCTCAGATCAGCTGTGGGGCCTTCCTCCACCTCGACATCGCTGCTCTGTGTCGCCGTGGGAGGGCTGCTCTGGCCTCTCCTCTCTGCCTGTGCCTCCTGCACGGTGAGCAGCTTTGTGGCAGGAGGAGACACACACACAGACTTGGGCCCGGCAAGAGAACTGTGCCCTGCAAGGGGAAACCACAGGTAAGAGGGAGGATCAGAAAGCAGCAGCACAGCCATCCCAGTTCTGCATTTCTCTCAGACTTTCTTATCAGAGCCACTGCAAGAAGAGGAGCTCAAAGTAACCGTGTGCTCAGAGGTATGCTCGTGGCAAAGGACACAGCCACAATTAAGAGCAGCTCACTGTATCGAAACAGGCAAACAAAAACCCTAGAAAAACTAGGGGCAGGGACCTCAGAAAGCTTTGCTGCCACACTTCAATCAAGCTTCGCCTGCTTGCAAAAAATCTTAACAGCTGTGACGGTTTTCTCCATGTAAGTTATGGGTTTGGACACTCTCAGGATCCAGGAACGGGGCACCATATTCCAATCTAAACCCAGAAGCCTGCTGTCTCCTTGACAGCAAAAGCATTTTCAAAGGTCTTGGAGAAGGCCTGGCTTGGATCAAGGTGTCAGATCAAGATCAAGCTAATGGAGAAAGACGCTCACCTGCTCCCTCTCCCACGGCTGGTGTGGATGTGGAGGGGAAGAGGACGTCTGTGTGGCTGATCAGGAACTCCACCACAGCTGACTGCGTCTGCAGCTCCTTGCAGGCAGCTTCTCCATAGGCGCAGGCAGACTGGCTCCGCTGGGATCTGAAGTAAAGGCAGATCTTACAAGTCATTTCCCCAAGATCGTTTCCCCAAGTCTGAAATTTGCAGCAAAAACTGACAAGTTGGGCTCTGGAGACTTCCGCAGTGGGCAATCAGCGATGCCACTGACGAAATTCTCCTGGATCATCAGGGACACAGCAGTCCCAGCTAAACAAGTGACTAGAAACTGTCATCTGGAAATTGTGCCCCTGGAGGTTGGGGGAGAGCAGAACTAAGCATCGTGTTGAAACGGAAAAAGAAGTTTACCTTAAGAGGTTTGGAGCCCACACTATGGCCAAGTTCTGAGCACCCATGTTGGTGACGGAGCAGTTCCCGGCCAGAGACGCCAAGTGTCTCATTAAGTACTGCAGAGTCCTGGAAAACAAGAGGGGCAGATGTTCAGCACCAAAAAGCAAGCCGTGCTGCAGTGCACAAAACAAACCTCACTTCATGCTGGTTGTTGTCATTGCTACTGTCCCCGAATAGGAAGTAGGTAAAACTAAGTGCCACCACGCTGCAGCACCAAGCCCCAGCACAGCACAGCCGCAGCCATTGGCTGCACCAACAGTGCCCCCATGCCAAGGAACTGACCCAGTCAACCAACCCGACGCAGCCTTCAGCCGCTTCAGCGTGCACAGGCATGATGCTGCCAGCGTGAGGCAACACCTGGAATCGCATCATGGCCCTCTGAAAGGCAGCAGGGCTGAGCTCAGCAGACCGAGCGCAGCACTGACCTGTAGTGAGGAGCGGGCAGCTGCTGGATGGTGTCCTGCATTCTGAGCAGCCGCTCCTCCTCCGTGGCAGCACAAACAGCGTCCTGGAAAAAGGCAGGAAGGGATTCAGACACCAGGCGGGAATAGCAAAGGGAAGGGAATTCTCGCAAGCGTCGTATATAGTTTAAGTAAGCACTTCCTGGCACCACCAGAAGTGGCATCAGCCAGAGGCAGGAGGTGGCAAAGACATGCCTCATGGGGCTAACAGAAATAAGACCTCGGAGCTGGGGCACTGCTGCAACCATCAGCCAGGACGCCCAGGGAAGAGGTACGTGTCATTTCCAAGACATTGCCCTGAGCTTACCGAGAACTTGGCATACAGCTGGTCAGTCAGCAGAGGGTTTGGGAGCTCCCTGAAGTACATCTTGCACAGGGAGCTCACGCTGTGAATGTCTCGGACGCTCAGCTCGGGAATCTGCTCCGACTCGAATTCATGGCTGCAGAGAAGGACACAGGATTGGGCAGAGGGCTTTGAGAAAGAGGAAACCAAGTCCAAAGCCACAACAAATACAGTCAAGAAAAGGAAGGGGTTCCTCGGAACGCCCGCAGCATGGCATGTGCCCCTGCTGACAGCTGTGTCAGTCGCAGCACTCTTACCGTAGTTGCTGGATCTTGGACGTAACGCCGGACAGGCGGTAGATCCCCTGCACCACGCCATGCTGCTCGATGAACTTGGCGCAGCTCTGCAGGACCTGGGGGACTACAGAACAAGAGCCAGCGGTTAGCTCAGCTTCTTACTCAAGTCCTGCTTCAGCCCGTGCTCTTCTCCCATCCCAGCCACTAAGCCCAGCCGGGCCACCGCTTGCTTCCTCCTTAAAGGAGAAAGCTGGCAGAGACAGCTGTGAGGAAACTGCAGAGACGTGTTCTTGGCTTTCCAGAAATGCCACCACCTAGCAACAGCCTGGAGAAAGTAAATCTGGCAAAGCCACACACACTGCAAGTCCCATCACAGCTCCCTCAGGAATGGAGGAATCCAATCTCAAGTCCAGAAGAGCTAGGAAAAGGCTGCAGGATGCTCTCTTTGGCCAGAAGGCTTCCTGCGTTTTCAGGCTTACACAATTGCTGGGTATGATCTCCCTTTCATCTTTAGATGCCCAGCGGAGGGAGATCTCAGCAATGGGCTGTTCCTTACCATCACGGCCAGAGCGGAGAAGGTGCTCCCCCAGGTCACACCCAAACACCCCTTCCTTCGCCGGCTCCGGCTGCTCCGATCTCCTGGGGCGGGCCTTCACCACCGAGCGAAGGAAGGTGCTGAGCTTGCCCCGTTTCCTCGGCACTGCAAAGAAACAGAATAAAGAAACCAGTTCATTTCAGGCTTGGCTCGGTTGGACGAGGCCGAGCGTAACGCCTTCGACCGAGCACGGAACAACGGGAAGAACATTCCCAACCAGGACACGCAAGAACCGATTTTCCCCGTCCCTGCAAGTGCCCAAGGCCAGGTCGGAAGGGGCCCCGGACAGCCTGCTCTCGACTCCTGCTAAATGCGCAGGCTGGGCACCCAGACTGAGGCAGGGGCCTTGGAGCCTGAGGATGATCCTTTAGACCCCTTCCAATCCCAAGCCATTCCAGGAGGATTCTGTGACTTCCTCAAGCACAACAATAAACACAGTGGGATTGGGCCAGATCTCTGCGTGTTCCCATGGACCTTAATGCAGTCCTCTTGCTAAGCTTGCTCAACTCGGGCATTAACGAACCCCCTGAAAGCCACGCTCTGACCCCATTTTACTAACCCGCATTGTCAAATGTAACATGTGTACCTGGCTTTGGCAATGAATCGACGACGGACTCGGGAACTTTTCCGCTGATGAGTTCCACGCACTCACCAGGGAAAAACCCAACCTGTAACAAGAACAAAAAGACAGCTGGGCATTAGCCCGAGTCCACAGCCAAAGGGAAAGTCCTCTGTCACCGACACAGGGCAACCGTTTGCGTCCGGAAGCCATCCTGTGCAGGCAGAGCAGCTCCAAGCTGAGATTCCAGACTCTACTGAAGTTGGGCTCTCGTGTTGGAAGCGTGTGCCTACCTGAAAGCCACGCTTGCCTCTCCACCAGGGGCTCAGCTCCTTTGGTGGCATAGCAATAATGCACACCAAGTCTCCTACCTGCAAGAGATTGAAACGTCAATTCCTGTGGCAGGAAAGCACAGCTCAAACGACTGCCTGCTTCTGCGCCGCAGAATAGCCTCAAGCTTGACAGCCATTGCACCAATGCAGCCCCCAAGGCAAGGAACGCCTGGAACTGCTTACCTCCAGGGAGAGCTCATCCGGCCCCTGGGCGACGTAGCGCTTGATAACATGGGCTGCCGCAATCGCTGGAACGTTAAGAGATGACTCCGCACGCACCAGCTGCGGCTTCCACATGTCATCAGCCTGCAAAACAGAGCACAGGCCGTGGTCAGGAGCTGAGGACAAACTCTTGCCTGCAGGAGAGCACATCTGCGGCTCCCTCTGCTGGCTCAACACAGGGAACAAAGACAAGCCAGAGCTTCACACTGTACCTCCGTGCCCACCACCTCAGGCCCACTGCTGATCTTGCTGCACTCAAGGCCCATCACACCAGGTGTGACAAGCTGGAACAGAGCAGAAACACACTTCTGTTGTCTCTATTCACACAGCACAGTATGGAGAGACTTCTTCAGAACTACCCTTGCATACCCTGCGGCATAGGCAAGTGTTCGAGAAACTACCCCTTGCTGCAGTCTGTTCCAACGTGACAGCCTATTAGGCAGCATTGTACCAAGTTGCTATCCCTCTGCCAGCAGATGGGGACTCTGGCACAGAGCAGCAGATGCATTCGCCCAGAGCGCTCTGACAGTGTGACAGAAGGGCATTAGACAGCACCCTTCTGAGGGCTGAGCTGGAGGGCAGTGAAGAAACCCATGGCATGCAAAACAATGTGGTAGGACAAACACGGCACATACCTGGCAACAAGATCACCTCAGGCTACCTGCAGCAGTTCCTGGTCACTCTGCTCAGATCTTATGAGAGCAAAAGCTGCACCAAGGCAGTGGGCGGAGGGTGGGCAGAGGAGAGAGAAAGAGCAGGTCAGTGAGCAGGGCTAAGACAGCCATGGCATAACGCACACAGCACAATCGTCCCATCCACTTGCTGCAAGACATGCTGAGTCTCAGGCTACGGGATGCCTGTCCGCCCAGCAACTTGACGATGCTTCCACAATTGAGCACAGAAGACGACGGAAGAAGCATGGGACGGGTGCCACCCTTACGGACACCCCCTTTGGAACATGCCTACCAGGGGAAAATGACGTCTGATGCTCAAGAGTAAGCAATACGGTGCTGGGAGCTCCGACAGCCAGCACTTCTCAACACCTCGCTGCCCACCCGTCCATCCTACGCTGGCTCAGCTTACCTACAGGATGCTGCGCACGATGCTACTCAAACAAAGGCACTAAACGCACAAGAACAACAAGAAAACCAACCACTCCGAACTCCTACTCGCCCACAAAGGAACACAGAACGCACCGCTCCTCCCCTCATGCCAGCCGCTTATGACATCACCAACGGCCACCAGCCTGCTCCACCATGACTCCCCACAAGGGGGGGAGGCATGACCACGTGGTCAAATGTGATTCCAACACGGCACCACAACATTGCAGAACTCACTGTGGGGTTGGAATTACGTCCTGGTGTGGCAGCGCAATGGGAGGTGTTTGGGCACAGCTGAAGAGCTGGCTGACTCCTGACGTTTCCAAAGGAGGGTGCCAGATTCACTCTCAGCATTCTTTTGCAGGGCTCTTTGGGATGCTTCAAACCCATTTCACTGACTAGGTCACTTCTAGAATGTTCAGCTGACAAATGCTCGCTTTGTCTGGGTAACGCCTGTATGCATCATGAATGAAAAATAAAATTAAATGGGCACGCCACCCTGTGAAACTTACCTCTCTGCTCTTGTTGTCAGCCAGACACCTAAGATGAGCATTACGTGTCGCTGCTCCTGAATGGAGATGCACCCAAGTCTGTGTTCCACTCTGCTCCACCTAAGTGTCTAAAAGAAACACAGGCAGAGATGATTAGAAGATCCTTTGCGCAGACGAAAGCGCAGGCTGCACGCCTATTCTCTTTAGCAAGAAATACTACTTGAGAATCCACAGACAGTTTTATGAGAGGTAGTATGAAAGATGAGCAGAAAGGAAATAGATTCATTAAAATAACCGAGTTAATCCTCTCCCCGTCAAAAAGGAAGCCTTCTGGGCACTGTAAGCCGCACCTCCTACAACACCTTGCACCACAAATTGTGGCACATGCATTTTTTTCCCACAGGCCCCTCGCTTCTGTCGTTAGTGTCAGATCCACTCAGGTTCAAATACGTGGATCAGAACAGCCATTCAGTTCTGCTGAGGCAGGATCCCACCACTGGGATGTCCCCCAGTCCCATTCCCTGCTTCTCCTGGCACGGGTGGGGAAAGGAACAGCAAGTGATATCACCTACCCAGACTTCTGCTGGGCCTTCCATTCGGTCGCCCATCCCTGGGAGAAGCAGGGGAGCTCCCGTGGCACAAAGCTCGCAGCTGCAGAAATCAAGGCTGCCTCTAAGATGGTGCTTTCAAACAGCACGAGTAACTGGATGTAGGACTTGAAACACAAGGGTAACATGAAAAAGCCACCAGTCCCCACGGATGGGGCTGTTCGCAGAGACAACAGCTGCTTGCTTTCCAGCAGTGTGATGCTCACCCAACAAAGCGCTCAGCCAGCAGATGCCTCCAGCGTCTGAGCATCCATTTGGAGATGGTTTTCTTAACATCCAGGCTGAATCTCCCCTCATACAACCTGAGATTGTTCCTTCCACTCCTGTCTCTAGTTACATGGGAGAAGAGCAGGACAGCCCCCCCCCCGACATAACCTCTCTTCAGGTAATCGTACAGAATGAGAAGGTCCTCCCTGAGCCTCCTCTCTTCCAGACTAAATCATCCCAGTTCCATAAGAAGCTCCCCATAAGATTGTGCTCTAGACACCTCACAGCTTCACTGGTCTCCTCTGGACACATCTCAGGATTTCATTGCAGTGAGGGGCCCAGATCAGAACACAGAACTCAAGGTGAGGACTCACCAGTGCCGACTACAGGGGGATGATGGATTCCCTGCTCCTGCTGGCTCCAGCCTTCTGCATTCCAATTCCAATCTCAACCATTCCTGCTGTGGTAGGACTTGAATCCTCATTTGGGGCTGGAGCTCAACAGGTCAGCACATCAGAAATAACACAACGTGCCACTGGAAGACGTGTCTCAAAGCCCAGAAAATCCAACTCTCTGACCTCGGCACAACTCACCAACCAAGAGCCAGGCCTTGACAACTTGGCTGATCTGAGCACGCGGGAGGGGGCCAGACAGTGGACCACAAGTGTCCATTTCCACTGCAGCTCCCTGTAGAGAACAGCACCAATCAGCAGGCGTGAATGAATTCATTGACAAGCTGCACAATGAGTCTGTTCTTTACATGAGCAAAAAAAACAACAACACACATAGATTCCTGACCAAAAAAGGTGGGAGTTAATAACGACCAAAGAGGCTCCTGTTCCCTGGCCTAATCCTCTCTCCCCAACTCCTGGGTGATGCCCACAGGCTTCAAGTCAGGTCTCAAATCCATTGGACTCCCGTCAGAGAACTCCATCAAAAAGGATGTTACACATGTGACACTTACATACATTTTGCACCAGAAACAGCACTGCCAGCAGGAGCAGAGAGGTGACTGTCCCCCTGTACTCGGCACTGGTGCGGCTGCAACTCGAGTTCTGTTTCCAGTTTTGGACCCCCCACTGCAAGAAAGACATTGAGGCTTTGGAACATGTTCCAAGAAGGGCAACAAAGCTGGTGAGGGGTCTGGAGCACAATGGGGCCACATGAGGAGAGGCTGCAGGAGCTGGGAATGCTCAGCCTGGAGAAGAGATGGCTCTGAGCAAAACCGTGAGCCCCCACTCACCTCAGCAGAGGTCAACCTGCACCCCAGCCATCCGCCCATCCACGTGCACACGCACACACCTGCGCCACTCTGCCTGCTTTGCACACCCACATTCACGCACCGCATCTTGTGCTCTCCTTTGCATTCACAGACGTGTGCAAACCATCCCTGGGAACACGTATGTGCCTACACCTACCAGTAAACATCCCTGTGTGTGCACCTCTGTGCAACCCAACTCCTCAGCACACCCCTGTGCAAGCACACATTGGTGCCACCGTGTCCATGCACTATCCATGTGCTCACACACACTCACGCAACCACATCCCCTAGTGCAGCCCTGTGCGCACACACAGACACACGCGTAACCCCTTCCTTTCACTCCCAAAGTGCACGCACACACTGGTACCACAATGTCCTTGCGCAGCTCCAACTCTTTGCACACCCCTGTGCATGCACATATATGTGCATGCTCGTCCTTGCACACATACCCACTGACCTACACACACCTGAGCAACCCCACTGGTTTGTACACTCATGAACACAAATGTGTGCAACACCATCCGTGCACAAATACACAACTCGTGGAACCCCACTGCTTTGCACAATCCTGTGCACACTCACGTGTGTCATGCACTGATTTCCCAGCCAGTCCTCGTGGGGTCTCTTACTTAGGACGGGAGTGCAGGGGAGCAGCCAGAAGCTGTTTGCATTCCCTGCTGTCTGCTGGGCAGGTTTGTTGGCGATGCTTGGGTTGCTTTGCTTTCCCTTGGGAGGTGGGAAGGAGCTTTGGGTTGGAGGCACATCCCGTGCCAGAGCATCCCGATGGCACGCGTGGGATCAGCAGGTCTGTCAGAGAAGTGGGTGAGGTTGCACGCCAAGCTGCAGCAGAGGAAGGGGAGGAGGTCCCAGCACAGCTCTGCACCACGCTCTGCCACGCTGGGCAGCTTGTTCCTGGCTCAGCAGTGCCATCAGACTGTTTCTTGCATTCCTCCCGGTCCCTGTGAATGAAGACTCGGAACACAGTCAAGGCGTTGATTGAGCACCAGAGTGCCTTTATTCAATTGGAGAAAGGAGGACGGGAGAGGTACGGGGAAAGATGGGACTCATTCTCTGTTGTTGAGGAGAGAGCGGCTCAGAGCTCGTGTTGCTGCCTGGTGCCTGGGACTGCAGGCCTGACTCCAAGTCCCCCTCCAAGACGCTCGGCTTCTCCTCAGTGACACTGACTTGGTCCTGCTTGGAGGTGCTGCTGTCGGGGCACTCGGGCTGTGTTTGGGCTGGGCTGCACTGCAAAGGCACCGGGCCACAGTCCAGGCTGGTGACTGTGGTTTCTGGCAGGCAGAATTGATCACCTGAGGAATTCAGCTTTATTTGCCTTCATCTGTGTTTCCTCTTGCTGGATCTCATGCACTCTGCTGGCTTCAGTCTGTGTTTCTACTCCAAGAAGAAAATAAATGGGTCTTCACAAACCAGAAAACTGGAAAAGCACCCTCAAGTCTGCTGTTTGAGCCTTCTTCATTTCAAGAGCACATGCTTTTATCTCCTCAGCACTCAAACACTTATTGTTTACATGGAACCTTCTCTCTCCGAGGCTGTAGCCACTGTCTCTTGTCCTGGCAATGGCACCACTGAGCAGATCACCTCCATTCTCTGCATCCTCCATTCAGTATATTTGCACATGGATAAGATCTCCCCGGAATCTTCTCCAGGATTAACAGTCCTAGCTCTCTCAGCCTGGAATACCTGTTTCCATCAGCTGCCACCATCCAGAACAGCCAGTCTTCTTGCGGTCACCTGGCCCAAACATCCCTTTGTCTCTACCCTTGATTCCTGCAAGAGAGATGGGAGCTCGGCACGCACACCATCCTTCCAACACCCCATCCCAGCAGCAAGGGATCACAGCCCTAACACAGCCAAAACAAAAAGGGTGTGCGAGTTTCCTGTTAGCACTCAGTGTGAACAAATCTACCACTGAGCAACACCATGAGCCCCCACTCACCTCAGCAGAGGTCAACCTGTAACCCCAGCCTTCCCCTATCCATGTGCACACGTCCACCCGTGCGCCACCCTGCCTGCTTTGCACACCCCCATGCACTGCATCTTGTGCCCTCCTTTGCATTCACAGACGTGTGTAAACCATCCCTGGGAACACGTACAGGCCTACACCTACCACAAACATCCCTTTGTCTGCACCTGTGTGCAACCCAACTCCTCAGCACACGCACGCGTTTGTGCCACCTTGTCCACGCACTCACCACGTGCCCTCCAGCATCACTGCTGCCTCCTCCAGTACCGTACCCGCAGATGCTTCAGAGCTCATTAGCATGGACTTCCTTCCTCGCCTCAGCATCTGCTCCTGCGCTCACCTTCATTCCTACTGAGATACCGTCCGCTTCCAGCACCAGCTGACCTGCAAGACAGAGAAAGGAAAGGTGGGATTCATGCAAACGCAGAAGCCCAAGGCTGCATCATCACCACGTATGGCAGCCTTGGGAAGTCAGCTGCAACAACAGCCTTTGTCAGAATGGAAACAGGCACCGTCAATTAAGTGTGACCTCCAAAGTCATTGCCACCATCAGAAATAGGCACAGAAATCGCTCACTTCACTGCAGGTGGTTACCTCCAAATTCTTTTGCTTTGGGGAAAATGTGGGCACGGAATTGAAGGACACCAGAAAAGTGGCATCTACTTCCCTGGAGGTGGTTAAGCTTGGAAGCAGAACTTGAGCAAGAAAAGCTTCTCAGCTCCTTGTAAGGCAGTAAGTGATGGGATGATTTCCCATCCCTGCAGAAATCCTGACCTCTGCCACAGGTGGGTGAGTGACACAAAAGCTGTGTCCTTGGTTCTCAGCCTTACCTTCTCATGCTGTTCATCCTGCTCTGCAGCTCCTGCTCTGAATAGTCTTCTTATGTTCCCATGGGGCAGGTAGAAAATGAAGACACGGCCCCTGCCACCAAGGTCAGCTCTGCAGCACACATGACCTGAGGAGCACTTGGCTACTCATGCAAACTGTGCAGTGTAAGGAAGATTGTTGCATGTTGCGCTTCTTCTTCTAATGGCTCAGAAATTAATTTTCCTACGTAGAAAATGGGAAAGGAAAATAAATAAATATATAAATAAACAAATAAAGCAAAAGCCTGACACAAAGCAGACGTGATTGTAACTATGGAATTCAGGAGGGCAAGGGATTTGCCCTCTATACGAAGAAGCTGACTGCAAAGGACTAAGAACAGCCATGATCACGTTGAGAACTTGCGGGTAAAATTAGAGACTGAACCAATCATGGGCTTCTGGAGGTGAGGGTCTGCTCCAGGCCGCACCTGTGCACCTGTGTGCAACCCATCTCCTCAGCACACCCCTGTGCAAGCACACATTGTTGCCACTGCGTGTACACACTATCTGTGTGCTCACACGCACTCACGCGTCCACATCCCGTAGTGCAGCCCTGTGCGCACACACACAGACACATGTGTAACCCTTTCTTTTCACTCCCAAAGTGCACGCACACAGCAGTACCACAATGGCCTTGTTCAGCTTCAACACTCTGCACACCCCTGTGCACACACATGTATGTGCATGCTCATCCTTGCACACATACCCACTGACCTGCACACACCTGAGCAACCCCACTGCTTTGGACACTCATGAACACAAACGTGTGCAACACCATCCGTGCACAAATCCACACACACTCACACACACACACACAACTCATGGAACCCCACTGCTTTGCACAATCCTGTGCACACTCACGTGTGTCATGCACTGATTTCCCAGCCAGTCCTCGTGAGGTCTCTTACTTAGGACGGGAGTGCAGGGGAGCAGCCAGAAGCTGTTTGCATTCCCTGCTGTCTGCTGGGCAGGTTTGTTGGCGATGCTCGGGTTGCTTTGCTTTCCCTTGGGAGGTGGGAAGGAGCTTTGTATGGAGGCACATCCTGTGCCAGAGCATCCCGATGGCACGCGTGGGATCAGCAGGTCTGTCAGAGAAGTGGGTGAGGTTGCACGCCAAGCTGCAGCAGAGGAAGGGGAGGAGGTCCCAGCACAGCTCTGCACCACGCTCTGCCACGCTGGGCAGCTTGTTCCTGGCTCAGCAGTGCCATCAGACAAGAAGCAGGGAAGGAAATCAAGGATGGGGGTACCATCAAACAGAGTCCGTGCAAGCCTGTGCAAGACAAACAGACCCAGAGCTTGTGTTTTTTTTCTGCTTTTGTAGCATTTGTGTGCTGTAGCTGAGCAAAAGGTTCTGCTGCTTGATTCTTCTTCTGCAACAGCCACCTACCGGTAAATGGCTGCGGGGATGGAGGATGTGACAGAAAGCATTTGTCTGCACGACAGTGTAGTTACACTTGGTCTAGAGAGTGAGAGAGGGCAGGCAGCACTGCCTGATGTTGGTCAGGGTGAGCTCCTTCTTCCGCAGCGTGATGATGGCAGGGACAGCTCAGAGGTGGGAGCTGGGAATGGACACGGCAGGAGGACAGAGGTGTGAGGGAGCAGCCAAGGCAGCGAAGAGCATCAAAAGGCCCTGAAAAGCATCACAAAGCCACAGCCAGGAAGCTTGGGGTTTTCATGAGCAGCATCCAGGATGCTAGAGACTGTTTGCTCCCCTAAAAAATGGTAACAGAGCTCTCGCTGCGGGCATCACAAAACCAGGCAAAATGGGAACACACCCAGAGCTCTGCTGCACGCACCCCACAGTCAGAGCATTGCAAGCTGAGCTGCCTTGCTGTTTCTTGCATTCATCATGGTCCCTGTGAATGAAGACTTGGAACACAGTCAAGGCGTTGATTGAGCACCAGAGTGCCTTTATTCAATCGAAGAAAGGAGGACGGGAGAGGGACGGGGAAAGATGGGATTCATCCTCTGTTGTTGAGGAGAGAGTGGCTCAGAGCTCGTGTTGCTGCCTGGTGCCTGGGACTGCAGGCCTGACTCCAGGTTCCCATCCAAGGGCTCGGCTTCTCCTCGGTGACATTGACTTGGTCCTGCTTGGAGGTGACGCTGTTGGGGCACTCGGGCTGTCTTTGGGCTGGGCTGCACTGCAAAGGCACCGCACAGGTCGCCCATAGAGAATTTCATATGGGCTTCATCCTTCCTTGGTTGGGATTTTCTTCGAATTCTCACAAGTGCCAGAGGCAGTGCTTGCAACCATGGAATCCCAGCCTCTTGGCCAACTTTTAGTATTTGCAGCTTAGATAAATGGCTCCTCTTTTCCACTTGGCCACTTGACTGTGGCCTGTAAGGTGTATGCAACTGCCAATTGATTCCCAATAATGTACTGACTTGTTGAACCACTTTAGCAATAAAATGGTGGCCTCAATCTGAAGAGATTGTTCCTGGCACCCAGAACCTTGGAATTATTTCTTGTCACAAAACTTTTGTTACTTCCCTGGCCTGGTTAGTCCGGCACGGGTATGCCTCAGGCCATCCTGGAAAGGTATCTGCTAAAACTAACATGTATCTGTACCCCCCTTTTCTTGGGAGCTCTGAGAAATCTACCTGCCATTATTGTCCTGGATAATTTCTCTCCCTGTTTGCCCTAACTGAACTTTGTGGCCTGTGTTAGGATTATTTGGTAAACAAACTTCACATTGCTGGGTCACTTGCCTAATGGCAGTATACCCATTTCGGGTGACCACTCGTTGAACAAGATATTTATATAATGCTTCTGCTCCCCAGTGAGTGTTCCTGTGTTCAGTCACCACAGCCCATCATATGGCTGCTGGAATCATTCTTTTCCCTTGTGCTGGAAAGCTCCATCCTTCCTCTTTTACCTGCCCTTCCTGATAATTATTTATCGAGTTCCAATACTCTTTGAAGTGCTTTGGCTCACCATCCACCTGCATGTTACCACCTGGAATCAAGGAAGCCTCCACCACCTCACCCTCTGCCGCTCGCTTTGCTTCTCTGTCAGCCAGCGCATTTCCCATTCCTTCAGCACTGTCTCCCCTTTGCTGGCATCAACAGTGCATTTTAGCAACCTTCTCCAGCTGTTGGACTGCCTCCAGGAGTCTGGCTATTTCTTCAGCGTGTTTAAGACCTTTCCCTTGGCTTGACAACAGTCCTCTTTCTTTCCATATTGCTGATATTGGTGCATGAACAGCACTAAGGCATATTTTGAATCAGTCCATATCTTTATCTTCCCATGTCGAACAAAGCTGCTCCCGTCTGTGTATCAGGTGTCTTCCGCATCCTCCAGTGGTTCTTCTTTCAAGTCTCTGCGACTGGAATAGACTGCTTCCATAGTCTCTAAACAGTCGTGAGACACAGGTTCTCCTGTAATTGCACTAAGAAAAGCAGCTGATTTACAATATTTGTTACTGTTATTTCTCCATCATCTTGCTCCACTAGAATGGCCTGATACTTCAAAAATCTCTGAGGGGAAAGCCAATGTCCCCCTTTCACCTCCAGCACTGTAGAGACCGTGTGGGATACCAGTGCAGTTCTCTTCTGCCCCATTGTCCTAATGCTGGGGCCTTCATTAACTCCTCTTTCAACTGCTTTCAACCGGGCCACAGTCCAGGCTGGTGACTGTGGTTTCTTGCAGGTTCACGTCAGCCCCTTCAGCAGAACTAGGAGAAAGGACTGGCTGAACAATGATGACCTCTTTCTCTCTGTCTCTGCTGTCACTCAGAAGGCTTTCATTTGAATTGCAGCCTGACTCCAAGTCCCTCTCCAAGAGTCTCAGCTTCTCCTCAGTGACACTGCCTTGGTCCTGCTTGGAGGTGCTGCTGTCGGGGCACTCGGGCTGTGTTTGGGCTGGGCTGCACTGCAAAGGCACCGGGCCACAGTCCAGGCTGGTGACTGTGGTTTCTGGCAGGCAGAATTGATCACCTGAGGAATTCAGCTTTATTTGCCTTCATCTGTGTTTCTTCTTGCTGGATCTCATGCACTCTGCTGGCTTCAGTCTGTGTTTCTACTCCAAGAAGAAAATAAATGGGTCTTCACAAACCAGAAAACTGGAAAAGCACCCTCAAGTCTGCTGTTTGAGCCTTCTTCATTTCAAGAGCACATGCTTTTATCTCCTCAGCACTCAAACACTTATTGTTTACATGGAACCTTCTCTCTCCGAGGCTGTAGCCACTGTCTCTTGTCCTGGCAATGGCACCACTGAGCAGATCACCTCCATTCTCTGCATCCTCCATTCAGTATATTTGCACATGGATAAGATCTCCCCGGAATCTTCTCTAGGATTAACAGTCCTAGCTCTCTCAGCCTTTCCTTATAGGAGAGATGTTGCAGTCCCTTTATCATCTTCTGAGCCCTCTGTTGGATTACGTTAGGTATGATTCTTGTAACAGAGAACTCAGATCAGGACACGATGATCGATGTGTGGTCTCAACAACGCTGAACTGAGGGGAAGGAACATCTCTCTCAATCTGCTGGCAGTACCTTGCTTATTTGCAGCACAAGGATATCATTAAGTTATTTTTGGTGTATTTTTTCTTTTTCTTTTTTAAATTCTTTTTTCTTTTTTTCTTTTTTTTTTTTTTTCATCAAGTTCACATTTCTGTTTCACATTCACTCTGTATCATTCGCTATGTAGCTCCAGGGAAAGATGGGACTCATCCTCTATTGTTGAGGAGAGGGTGGCTCACAGCTCGTGCTGTTGCTTGGAGGCAGGGACTGGTGGTCTGATTCTACATCTGCCTCCAAGATGCTCGGCTTCTCCTCACTGATGCTGACCTGAGCCTGCATGGTGGTGCTGCTGTCGGGGCACTCGGGCTGTGCTTGGCCTGGGCTGTCCTGGGACCCCTGCACTGGGTCGCAATCCAGGCTGGTGCCGGTGGTGTCTGGCAGGCTCAGGTCAGCAGCTTCCGGAGGGATGGGATGAATGAGGGCTTGAATGACGATGACGTTCTCGTCTCCATTGATGGTGCCATATGGAAGGCTGTCGACTGAAATGCAGCACCCTGTGCTTCCTAACAGCTCTGCGTTGATGGAAGCACAGGATGCGCTGTCGTCCCATGCCCGGCGTCTTCGGGGAACACAAGGGCTCGGGTCCCCTAGGAAGGAGTAGATGCACAGCGGTTAGTGTCAAACGTTCACAAGATGAATCATGCTTTAAAGAGGTCCTTGGCTTTTGGCTATGTAGTGGTGGTGGGCAGAAGCAAATAGGCTTCTAGCAACAGTGTCATTGTCTCGACAGTGATCCTCGTGCAGGTGCAGCTCTTGTGTTGACAAGAGACTCATTTGGGAAAGACAGGGGTGAACCAAAGATGTCAGGCACGGGCTCGAACGCCAGAAGGAGGTACAAGCCCACTGAAAGCATGAATCCTACCTGTGCTGCTGACAAGCAATGTTTTGAAAACTGGATTTGCACCCTTACCTGCCAGGACCAACACTTCTGCTTCTAAGGGATCGCTGGCACTGCTCTGCAGTTGGCGTTCGGCTGCAGGGGATGGTTTGCCCAGGCAGAAGCAGGAACGCCAACTGCCAGCTGGTGCCTGCTTCCTCTTCATGGGCACACTTGGTCTGGAGAGAAAACAGAGCATGCTGCCAGTCGTGGTGCAGGGTGAGGGAAGAGCTGCTCCGAGCCCTTGCTGACAGTTGCCCGTTCCTGGCAAACCCACCCGACCAATGATGATAGGGGCTGGAAAGGGAAGTCCTCTTTACCTTTCAGATGGAGAATCAATGACCGCGTGGAAGTTCCTCAGATCAGCTGTGGGGCCTTCCTCCACCTCGACATCGCTGCTCTGTGTCGCCGTGGGAGGGCTGCTCTGGCCTCTCCTCTCTGCCTGTGCCTCCTGCACGGTGAGCAGCTTTGTGGCAGGAGGAGACACACACACAGACTTGGGCCCGGCAAGAGAACTGTGCCCTGCAAGGGGAAACCACAGGTAAGAGGGAGGATCAGAAAGCAGCAGCACAGCCATCCCAGTTCTGCATTTCTCTCAGACTTGCTTATCAGAGCCACTGCAAGAAGAGGAGCTCAAAGTAACCGTGTGCTCAGAGGTATGCTCGTGGCAAAGGACACAGCCACAATTAAGAGCAGCTCACTGTATCGAAACAGGCAAACAAAAACCCTAGAAAAACTAGGGGCAGGGACCTCAGAAAGCTTTGCTGCCACACTTCAATCAAGCTTCGCCTGCTTGCAAAAAATCTTAACAGCTGTGACGGTTTTCTCCATGTAAGTTATGGGTTTGGACACTCTCAGGATCCAGGAACGGGGCACCATATTCCAATCTAAACCCAGAAGCCTGCTGTCTCCTTGACAGCAAAAGCATTTTCAAAGGTCTTGGAGAAGGCCTGGCTTGGATCAAGGTGTCAGATCAAGATCAAGCTAATGGAGAAAGACGCTCACCTGCTCCCTCTCCCACGGCTGGTGTGGATGTGGAGGGGAAGAGGACGTCTGTGTGGCTGATCAGGAACTCCACCACAGCTGACTGCGTCTGCAGCTCCTTGCAGGCAGCTTCTCCATAGGCGCAGGCAGACTGGCTCCGCTGGGATCTGAAGTAAAGGCAGATCTTACAAGTCATTTCCCCAAGATCGTTTCCCCAAGTCTGAAATTTGCAGCAAAAACTGACAAGTTGGGCTCAGGAGACTTCCGCAGTGGGCAATCAGCGATGCCACTGACGAAATTCTCCTGGATGATCAGGGACACAGCAGTCCCAGCTAAACAAGTGACTAGAAACTGTCATCTGGAAATTGTGCCCCTGGAGGTTGGGGGAGAGCAGAACTAAGCATCGTGTTGAAACGGAAAAAGAAGTTTACCTTAAGAGGTTTGGAGCCCACACTATGGCCAAGTTCTGAGCACCCATGTTGGTGACGGAGCAGTTCCCGGCCAGAGACGCCAAGTGTCTCATTAAGTACTGCAGAGTCCTGGAAAACAAGAGGGGCAGATGTTCAGCACCAAAAAGCAAGCCGTGCTGCAGTGCACAAAACAAACCTCACTTCATGCTGGTTGTTGTCATTGCTACTGTCCCCGAATAGGAAGTAGGTAAAACTAAGTGCCACCACGCTGCAGCACCAAGCCCCAGCACAGCACAGCCGCAGCCATTGGCTGCACCAACCGTGCCCCCATGCCAAGGAACTGACCCAGTCAACCAACCCGACGCAGCCTTCAGCCGCTTCAGCGTGCACAGGCATGATGCTGCCAGCGTGAGGCAACACCTGGAATCGCATCATGGCCCTCTGAAAGGCAGCAGGGCTGAGCTCAGCAGACCGAGCGCAGCACTGACCTGTAGTGAGGAGCGGGCAGCTGCTGGATGGTGTCCTGCATTCTGAGCAGCCGCTCCTCCTCCGTGGCAGCACAAACAGCGTCCTGGAAAAAGGCAGGAAGGGATTCAGACACCAGGCGAGAATAGCAAAGGGAAGGGAATTCTCGCAAGCGTCGTATATAGTTTAAGTAAGCACTTCCTGGCACCACCAGAAGTGGCATCAGCCAGAGGCAGGAGGTGGCAAAGACATGCCTCATGGGGCTAACAGAAATAAGACCTCGGAGCTGGGGCACTGCTGCAACCATCAGCCAGGACGCCCAGGGAAGAGGTACGTGTCATTTCCAAGACATTGCCCTGAGCTTACCGAGAACTTGGCATACAGCTGCTCGGTCAGCAGAGGGTTTGGGAGCTCCCTGAAGTACATCTTGCACAGGGAGCTCACGCTGTGAATGTCTCGGACGCTCAGCTCGGGAACCTGCTCCGACTCGAATTCATGGCTGCAGAGAAGGACACAGGATTGGGCAGAGGGCTTTGAGAAAGAGGAAAGCAAGTCCAAAGCCACACAGAATACAGTCAAGAAAAGGAAGGGGTTCCTCTGAACGCCCGCAGCATGGCACGTGCCCCTGCTGACAGCTGTGTCAGTCGCAGCACTCTTACCGTAGTTGCTGGATCCTGGACGCCACGCCGGACAGGCGGTAGATCCCCTGCACCACGCCATGCTGCTCGATGAACTTGGCGCAGCTCTGCAGGACCTGGGGGACTACAGAACAAGAGCCAGCGGTTAGCTCAGCTTCTTACTCAAGTCCTGCTTCAGCCCGTGCTCTTCTCCCATCCCAGCCACTAAGCCCAGCCGGGCCACCGCTTGCTTCCTCCTTAAAGGAGAAAGCTGGCAGAGACAGCTGTGAGGAAACTGCACAGAGACGTGTTCTTGGCTTTCCAGAAATGCCACCACCTAGCAACAGCCTGGAGAAAGTAATTCTGGCAAAGCCACACACACTGCAAGTCCCATCACAGCTCCCTCGGGAATGGAGGAATCCAATCTCAAGTCCAGAAGAGCTAGGAAAAGGCTGCAGGATGCTCTCTTTGGCCAGAAGGCTTCCTGCGTTTTCAGGCTTACACAATTGCTGGGTATGATCTCCCCTTCATCTTTAGATGCCCAGCGGAGGGAGATCTCAGCAATGGGCTGTTCCTTACCATCACGGCCAGAGCGGAGAAGGTGCTCCCCCAGGTCACACCCAAACACCCCTTCCTTCGCCGGCTCCGGCTGCTCCGATCTCCTGGGGCGGGCCTTCACCACCGAGCGAAGGAAGGTGCTGAGCTTGCCCCGTTTCCTCGGCACTGCAAAGAAACAGAATAAAGAAACCAGTTCATTTCAGGCTTGGCTCGGTTGGACGAGGCCGAGCGTAACGCCTTCGACCGAGCACGGAACAACGGGAAGAACATTCCCAACCAGGACACGCAAGAACCGATTTTCCCCGTCCCTGCAAGTGCCCAAGGCCAGGTTGGAAGGGGCCCCGGACAGCCTGCTCTCGACTCCTGCTAAATGCGCAGGCTGGGCACCCAGACTGAGGCAGGGGCCTTGGAGCCTGAGGATGATCCTTTAGACCCCTTCCAATCCCAAGCCATTCCAGGAGGATTCTGTGACTTCCTCAAGCACAACAATAAACACAGTGGGATTGGGCCAGATCTCTGCGTGTTCCCATGGACCTTAATGCAGTCCTCTTGCTAAGCTTGCTCAACTCGGGCATTAACGAACCCCCTGAAAGCCACGCTCTGACCCCATTTTACTAACCCGCATTGTCAAATGTAACATGTGTACCTGGCTTTGGCAATGAATCGACGACGGACTCGGGAACTTTTCCGCTGATGAGTTCCACGCACTCACCAGGGAAAAACCCAACCTGTAACAAGAACAAAAAGACAGCTGGGCATTAGCCCGAGTCCACAGCCAAAGGGAAAGTCCTCTGTCACCGACACAGGGCAACCGTTTGCGTCCGGAAGCCATCCTGTGCAGGCAGAGCAGCTCCAAGCTGAGATTCCAGACTCTACTGAAGTTGGGCTCTCGTGTTGGAAGCGTGTGCCTACCTGAAAGCCACGCTTGCCTCTCCACCAGGGGCTCAGCTCCTTTGGTGGCATAGCAATAATGCACACCAAGTCTCCTACCTGCAAGAGATTGAAACGTCAATCACAGCTTCAGCACAGCTGGCAGGAAAGCACAGCTCAAACGACTGCCTGCTTCTGCGCCGCAGAATAGCCTCAAGCTTGACAGCCATTGCACCAATGCAGCCCCCAAGGCAAGGAACGCCTGGAACTGCTTACCTCCAGGGAGAGCTCATCCGGCCCCTGGGCGACGTAGCGCTTGATAACATGGGCTGCCGCAATCGCTGGAACGTTAAGAGATGACTCCGCACGCACCAGCTGCGGCTTCCACATGTCATCAGCCTGCAAAACAGAGCACAGGCCGTGGTCAGGAGCTGAGGACAAACTCTTTTCTGCAGGAGAGCACATCTGCGGCTCCCTCTGCTGGCTCAACACAGGGAACAAAGACAAGTCAGAGCTTCACACTGTACCTCCGTGCCCACCACCTCAGGCCCACTGCTGATCTTGCTGCACTCAAGGCCCATCACACCAGGTGTGACAAGCTGGAACAGAGCAGAAACACACTTCTGTTGTCTCTATTCACACAGCACAGTATGGAGAGACTTCTTCAGAACTACCCTTGCATACCCTGCGGCATAGGCAAGTGTTCGAGAAACTACCCCTTGCTGCAGTCTGTTCCAACGTGACAGCCTATTAGGCAGCATTGTACCAAGTTGCTATCCCTCTGCCAGCAGATGGGGACTCTGGCACAGAGCAGCAGATGCATTCGCCCAGAGCGCTCTGACAGTGCGACAGCAGGGCATTAGACAGCACCCTTCTGAGGGCTGAGCTGGAGGGCAGTGAAGAAACCCATGGCATGCAAAACAATGTGGTAGGACAAACACGACACATACCTGGCAACAAGATCACCTCAGGCTACCTGCAGCAGTTCCTGGTCACTCTGCTCAGATCTTATGAGAGCAAAAGCTGCACCAAGGCAGTGGGCGGAGGGTGGGCAGAGGAGAGAGAAAGAGCAGGTCAGTGAGCAGGGCTAAGACAGCCATGGCATAACGCACACAGCACAATCGTCCCATCCACTTGCTGCAAGACATGCTGAGTCTCAGGCTACGGGATGCCTGTCCGCCCAGCAACTTGACGATGCTTCCACAATTGAGCACAGAAGATGATGGAAGAAGCATGGGACGGGTGCCACCCTTACGGACACCCCCTTTGGAACATGCCTACCAGGGGAAAATGACGTCTGATGCTCAAGAGTAAGCAATACGGTGCTGGGAGCTCCGACAGCCAGCACTTCTCAACACCTCGCTGCCCACCCGTCCATCCTACGCTGGCTCAGCTTACCTACAGGATGCTGCGCACGATGCTACTCAAACAAAGGCACTAAACGCACAAGAACAACAAGAAAACCAACCACTCCGAACTCCTACTCGCCCACAAAGGAACACAGAACGCACCGCTCCTCCCCTCATGCCAGCCGCTTATGACATCACCAACGGCCACCAGCCTGCTCCACCATGACTCCCCACAAGGGGGGGAGGCATGACCACGTGGTCAAATGTGATTCCAACACGGCACCACAACATTGCAGAACTCACTGTGGGGTTGGAATTACGTCCTGGTGTGGCAGCGCAATGGGAGGTGTTTGGGCACAGCTGAAGAGCTGGCTGACTCCTGACGTTTCCAAAGGAGGGTGCCAGATTCACTCTCAGCATTCTTTTGCAGGGCTCTTTGGGATGCTTCAAACCCATTTCACTGACTAGGTCACTTCTAGAATGTTCAGCTGACAAATGCTCGTTTTGTCTGGGTAACGCCTCTATGCATCATGAATGAAAAATAAAATTAAATGGGCACGCCACCCTGTGAAACTTACCTCTCTGCTCTTGTTGTCAGCCAGACACCTAAGATGAGCATTATGTGTCGCTGCTCCTGAATGGAGATGCACCCAAGTCTGTGTTCCACTCTGCTCCACCTAAGTGTCTAAAAGAAACACAGGCAGAGATGATTAGAAGATCCTTTGCGCAGACGAAAGCGCAGGCTGCACGCCTATTCTCTTTAGCAAGAAATACTACTTGAGAATCCACAGACAGTTTTATGAGAGGTAGTATGAAAGATGAGCAGAAAGGAAATAGATTCATTAAAATAACCGAGTTAATCCTCTCCCCATCAAAAAGGAAGCCTTCTGGGCACTGTTAGCAGCACCTCCTACAACACCTTGCACCACAAATTGTGGCACATGCATTTTTTTCCCACAGGCCCCTCGCTTCTGTCGTTAGTGTCAGATTCACTCAGGTTCAAATACGTGGATCAGAACAGCCATTCAGTTCTGCTGAGGCAGGATCCCACCACTGGGATGTCCCCCAGTCCCATTCCCTGCTTCTCCTGGCACGGGTGGGGAAAGGAACAGCAAGTGATATCACCTACCCAGACTTCTGCTGGGCCTTCCATTTGGTCGCCCATCCCAGGGAGAAGCAGGGGAGCTCCCGTGGCACAAAGCTCGCAGCTGGAGAAATCAAGGCTGCCTCTAAGATGGTGCTTTCAAACAGCACGAGTAACTGGATGTAGGACTTGAAACACAAGGGTAACATGAAAAAGCCACCAGTCCCCACGGATGGGGCTGTTCGCAGAGACAACAGCTGCGTGCTTTCCAGCAGTGTGATGCTCACCCAACAAAGCGCTCAGCCAGCAGATGCCTCCAGCGTCTGAGCACCCATTTGGAGATGGTTTTCTTAACATCCAGGCTGAATCTCCCCTCATACAACCTGAGGCCATTCCTTCCACTCCTGTCACTAGTTACATGGGAGAAGAGCAGGACAACCCCCACCCCCACATAACCTCTCTTCAGGTAATTGTAGAGAATGAGAAGGTCCTCCCTGAGCCTCCTCTCTTCCAGACTAAATCATCCCAGTTCCATAAGAAGCTCCCCATAAGATTGTGCTCTAGACACCTCACAGCTTCACTGGTCTCCTCTGGACACATCTCAGCATTTCAGTGTCCTTCTTGCAGTGAGGGGCCCAGAACAGAACACAGAACTCCAGGTGAGGACTCACCAGTGCCGACTACAGGGGGATGATGGATTCCCTGCTCCTGCTGGCTCCAGCCTTCTGCATTCCAACTCCAATCTCAACCATTCCTGCTGTAGTAGGACTTGAATCCTCATTTGGGGCTGCAGCTCAACAGGTCAGCACATCAGAAATAACACAACGTGCAACTGGAAGACGTGTCTCAAAGCCCAGAAAATCCAACTCTCTGACCTCGGCACAACTCACCAACCAAGAGCCAGGCCTTGACAACTTGGCTGATCTGAGCACGCGGGAGGGGGCCAGACAGTGGACCACAAGTGTCCATTTCCACTGCAGCTCCCTGTAGAGAACAGCACCAATCAGCAGGCGTGAATGAATTCATTGACAAGCTGCACAATGAGTCTGTTCTTTATAAAAAAAAAACCCACATCAATTCCTATTCAAAAAAGGGAGGAATTATTAAAGACCAAGAAAGTTCCTGTCCCTATGCCTCATTCTCTCACCCCAACTTTCCTTGCCTCATCCCCAACTCCTGGATGATGTCCACAAGCTTAATGGCAGGTCTCAATCCCATAAGATTCCTTTCACAATACTCCATCAGAAAGGATGTTACACTTGTTCTATACACTCAAGCAGACTGAGCATCAGTTTCTCAGTCACTTAAAACACACAGAAGCATCCAAACCCAGAGCACACACATCCCTTCCTGTGGTACTGGATCCCACAGCTCACCTTCACACCTCTGTCGATTCCTGGTGTTTTACACCCATGCAGCCTCGCTACGGTTCCATGGGTGTCACCCAAGACCTGCAGGACCTCTTTCTCCGCAAACCCCACCTGCAGGCACTGGCTCATGACGTTCACCACCTGCCCTCCTGCGCAAGAACAAGCATTAAGAACGAGAGCAAAGTGCATCGGATTCAACCTGGCCTGCTCCGACCCTCAGTCCTGCCAGGGATGCAGACTCATCCTCAGAGCCACGCTGGACATCAACACATGCATCATTCTTCAAACACCCCATCCCAGCAGCAAGGGATCAAAGCACTGGGACAGCAGAAACAAAAATGCTGTGAGAGTTTCCTGTTGGCACTGACCATGAACAAATCTACAGCTGAGCAACAGGACAGGAGACAAACAGCAGAAAACAACCAACCTGCAGAACTAACTCGTTTGGGGTTGGCCCAGATGTTTGCATGCTCCCTTTCCACGGCCCAGGCCAAGCTTGATGAGCTGCTCCTCATTTGCACAGGGGGAGAACGCTGCAGATGGGATGTGGGGGCTATGCACACCATGCCTTTCTCCTGCTTTTCCTCTCTCCATCTTCCATTAGCAAACAGCATCTCCAAGCCTTCCTTCCTGAAAAAATCACTGGTAAAAAAAGAACTGGCAAGCTTGCTTTTAAAATTGCCTTGTTTATACAGCTTGATGCTTTAAAGCAGAAGCTCACCTAGCAATGACCTACGTCAGACAAGCTCAACCTGCAGGGAAAAGTTATTTCTCTCTGTCTACAGGCTTTGCACACATTCACAGGTGCAACAGTCTGCCCAGATCTCAGCACAACTTTACTAATGGCAGAAATCCAGTTTATGCCCGCCACGTTTTTCTCTCTTCTGAAACACTGTACTGCTGCAAGAAGCAATGATGCCAGTAAAGAATCACATAATTGGAGCTGGAAGGGATCGCTAGAGACCATTCTCCTGCTGGCCACGCTCCTTTAAATGCACCCCAGGATCCCACTGGCCTTCTTGGAAAATATTTCCACATTAGGCATACATTTCAAGGAGGCTCCAGACAAGTAAAGACAGGGGAAAGCACTGGCAAGCCAAAGCAGGGCAAATTTTCCCACACTGCGTTAGCTACAGGGACAATAAATCATGCCCCCAAACTGCTTGCACTAGAACACCCAGCCTGAGATCATAGAAGCTGCCGAGATACGAGTTTATCACAACCCAGAAGTCCTTTAGATCGTGCACTCCCTGGTGCAGTGACACTGGAGGATCAGAATCCTCGGAGAAAAGAACCGGGCCTGCTCAGCTCCTTCCCACCCTCCCAAGGAAAAGCAAACCAACCGCACCGCTGCCAGCACAACCCCGCAGCACACAGCAGGGAACACAAACAGCTACCCAGTGCTCCCCTTCACTCCCAGCCTAACTACGAGTCCACCGGAGGATTCAGAGGGAAATCAATACAAAACACATGTGAGTGCACACAGGACTGAATAAAGCCAGGATGGAATTGCACACGTGTGTGTGTGTGCACAGGGCTGCACAGAGCACATCTCCCTATTGTCCACCCTATAGACATATCCCCCCGTATCAGAGAATCATAGAATGGCCTGGGTTGCAAAGGACCGCAGCAATCATCTAGTTTCAACACCCCTGCTGGGTGCTGGGATGCCAACCACCATACCGGGCTGCCCAGAGCCACATCCAGCCTGGCCTTGAATGCCTCCAGTGATGGGGCATCCACAACTTCCATTCCCCCTTGTCCTATCACTATCCACCCTCATAAACAGCCCTTCTCCCTCCTGTTTGTGCGCTCCCTTCAAGTACTGAAAGGCCACAATGAGGTCTCCCCGCAGCCTTCTCTTCTCTAGGCTAAACAAGCCCAGATCTCTCAACCTCTCCTCATAGGAGAGCTGCTCCAGCCCTCTGATCATCACAGTGGCTCTCCTCTGGACCAACCCCAACAGCTCCACATCCTTCCCAGGCCTGGACACAGTACTGCAAAGAGGACCTCACAAGAGCTGAGTAGGAGGGGACAATCACCTCCCTCTCCCTGCTGGCCACCCCTTTTTCAGTGCAGCCCAGAACACACGTGGATGTATCTTTTTTCATACTTAGATTCCCATCTATGTACATATATAGACCACACCTACACCCCCACCATCTGCTAGAACTCCATATTCCTCCCCATAGCACCCAACAGCCCCCAGGAGCCCCATATCACCCTAAGGCCCCCACAACCCTCTCTCTCTCTATACACCACCCCTTCAAGTCCCATACCTGCCCATATCCTCCAATAGCTCCCCACAACCCCTACACACCCTCATAGCCCCCTAGAGCCCCTAGTCCTCCTATGGCCCACCACAGCCCCATATTCCCCCTAGAGTCCCCCTCAACTCTCTGTAGGCCTTTACAGCCCCTGCACAGCTCCCTACAGTCTTATATGACTACCTAGAGTCCCCCCACAGCCCCCTACTTTCCTATATCCCCCAGTGGCCCCCCCACATCCCTCTATGGCCCCTGAAGAAAAAACAAAACTAGAGCGGTGCACTTAGAAAGAGACCATTGAAAACAAATGCAAAATGCACACCTGCACAGGCTCACAGGGAAAACTGCAAGAGAAGCAATCTACACAGAGAGATGCTTTCCCTAGCTGCCCCCCCCAGCTCCATATCCCCCCTTTCCCCCCTCCCAGTCCCAAATCCCCCTCTGCCCTCCCCCCCAGCCCTATATCCCCCCTCTGCCCTCCCCCCCAGCCCCATATCCCCCCTCTGCCCCTCCCCCCTCTGCCCCTCCCTCCCAGTCCCATATTCCTTTCTGCCCCCCCCCCCCCCAGTCCCATATCCCCCTCTGGCCCTCCCCACACAGCCCCATATCCCCCTCTGCCCATCCCCCCCAGTCCCATACCGCGTTCTCCCCCCCCCCCAGCCCTCTCCCCGCACCAGTGCCGTTCTCCCCGCACTCCGGCGCAGCTGTCCTCAGCACTCGCTGCCGTGGTGCCGGTTTCCGTCCCGATGCAGCTCGCACAGCCCCGGCTGCCGCGCCGGTCCCGTTCGGCCTCGGACCGGGCTGCGGGGGCCGCGCTCTGTGTGGAGCCGCCCCTCCAACGGCCGGGACGCAACGCTGGTTCCCGCGCACTGCGGCTCAGCCAATCGGAGCCGGCGGAGCTGCCGCTGCCCAATGGGAGGCCGGGGGAGGGGCGGACACCGGTCAGGAGCTGGGAGCCAGGAATGGCCGCGGGGGGAGGACAGAGGTGTGAGGGAGCAGCATCCAAACAGCAGGAAAAACAGCACTGAACAGCAGCACAAACCACAGACAGGAAGCTCGGGCTGATCGAGAGCAGCACCGGGATGCGAGAGATCGTTTGCTCCCATCCACAATGGCAGCACAGCTCCTGCTGCAGGAGTGCCTTAGGAATCCAACTCCATCCCCACAGAGCAGAGATCAAGCAGGTATGATCGTGGCGTTCCTGAGACCCCATGAGCATCAGCCCCTCCCCCTTGCGTAGTGAGTGGTGGGGGTGGGGGTGGGATGAAGGCTCATCGTCTTCCTCGCCTTCAACTTTCCACCCTGCGGGAGGGGCACCCCCCAACCTGCTTCCAGCTTGCCCTGAGGACATCTAATCACCACGCTGTGCTGGGGCTGTTCCACCCTGATCTTCATGGCCTTCATCCCCTTCTTTCCTCACACTTAGTGTCTGCAGCTCCCCCTCTCTCTGCCCCCCCCTTGCAGCAAGCACAACATTGGTTTTTTGAACTAGGCTTTACAGCACCTTTCTGGGCATGTGATACTTACTGCATAAGTGATTGCATCTGTCATGAGCAGCCTGTTTTCTGTCTTGTCATGGATGGTTACCTGCTCTATTAGGCAATGATGCACTTGATAAGTACAAAGGTGTTAATGTCTTAATATTCTGTTTCTACTCAGAATACTGACCAAAGGAATAAGTTTGATGTCAGCAGTGGAGAAGCTGTGGACAAAGATGGCAAAGTCTTGGAGATGGTGTCTCAGTAAGTATGCTGGGAGGGGGGGGGAAATAAAGGATGCTTCTTTCTTGCAGTTTGCCACCCTCACATCTGGTCATGTTACACAGGATGTTAGTTACACAGGATCACGGAATACCGGCATCTTCACCATCTTGCAGTTCTTAAAACAGAAGTTTCTTTGGCACTTTTTGCTCTGAGATAGAAATTCAGAGAAGAGTAACATTTATTTGTTTGTTTGTTTGTGTGCTTACTTACTAAATGCATGAAATAAATTAGTTGTGTTTCGATTTAAAGCAGTGTTTTTAAATGCATCAATCCCCATGATGAATGCAAAGAATTAGCTAGTCCCTTGCAAACTAAAGCAAGCTTTCTCCAATAGTTTGAATACTGATGTATCATCCTTTCCGTGAGTGAAAAGTATTGAGTGTTTAAGCAACAGGAATAAGTGTTTGTTCTTAATGCGTAGTTAAGCATTTGAGTGTGAGGAGAAAAAAAAACAACATTCCAGTGTGGGTGGTTTAATGTATATTTTAATTAATAAGTGTTTCCTGTATTCAGTGGAGAAGTGGCAGATGTGGTGTGACAGGAGAAATGTCCTTTGCAGGAGAGTTAATAACAAAAACACCTTGTCTTTTTACTTAGTCCTTTTAAAGAAGGTGAAGGATGACTATACAAGGTTTGATCAGACATAAAAACACTTCAGCATTTAGTTCTGTTATTATCTTCCTTGCTGTATAACGTGGCTCTCGGTGTAAAGGCATAGAAGAAGGTGGCAGTTGTAGGTACATCTTGTATTTGTACGCCAGTAAGATTAGTAAGTTATTGTTATATTCTTATAAAGTTCCCGATACCTTTCATAGCCTTTGTTAAATTAGGTTGTTCTGCCTCTAGAGCAGCTACGAATTTGAGAAGTGCCTTTGTGAGTCAGGAAAAGATCTGTAGCGTAGTATCCCATTTCCAGTGGGGAAAGAAAAGAACGGTGCAAGCATACATTTTTACTTCTCAAGCACTTCTACTGTCTCCATGGACTTAGCAGTGCGTAGCTCTGCTTTATGGAAACGTATGTGATTTAGTGCTTAAAAAGGAAAGATATTTGCCTTAAGAGCCTTCCAATGTAAGATCCATAAGTACACAAGATGTATTATGTATTTTTCCAGGTCTAATGACATGGCTGATTCACAAGAAGGCAGCAAAGAGAGTGTGCTGAAACCAGCACCTTTCAAAAGAGGCCGAGTGCAGAAACCCAAACCAAACCTAGAAAGAACTGTTGCATGGAGAAAAGACCGCGGACATGAAAAAGATCCTGAAGAGGAGAAGCAGAAGTTGGAGAAGCAGAAGGATGTGCGTTACACCATGTGAATGAAAGCAAGGATTCGTGCCACAAAGATGTAAGCTTCTCAAGCAGCTGCATAGATGTATTTTTGCTGGGCAGTGGTAAGAAAGATTTACCACTTAACCTGCAAGCATAGTATTTGTGTGTCTTATTCCTTCCAGTTAAACTGAACTGTCATAGAGTTTTCTGGTGCTTGTAATTAGATTCTGCTTTCTGTAGAGACAGAGATTATATTTCACTGATGTTTTTGTTGTTGGTGGTGGTGATACCAGATTTGAAAAGAGAAGTGCTGAACAGAAAGGATAATGTTGAAAAAAAAACCATTTCAGATGGAATGTATGCAGAAAAATAACAAATTTTTATCTTTAAAGTATTCGGGGATTTTAGCTGATGAACAAAAAAAAGAACTTAATTTTTGAGGTGTTTTAATACGAGAATGATTAAAGTAAATATTTTTTCTTCCTTTCATTCCAAAAAAGAGATTGGCCAAAAATGTTTTTCTTACTAGAGTGGAACTTGTCTTCTTTTTAGGGAGTGGCTGATGCTCCCAAGAAAAGCCCACAGCAGCTAAAAGCTGTTGAAGATGAGAAAGGACCTTCAGATGTCTTGAAAGACGCTTCAGATTTCAGTACGGGGTAAGATTATCTTTTAAGCGGAGAGATGGAGTGGAGGATGCGCTCCAGGTTGGACGTGTCTGTGACAAGTTCTCCTTTTGGTAAAGAAAAAGGTTAATGAATAAGAATTTAAGAAATGCTGTAGATCTGTTTTGTAGTTTTAGAAATTATGAGCTAGATGAAGGATTTGGTTAAATGTTTACGTTCCTCTCAAGGTTTGACTATAAGTTGCAGTTGTTTTGAAACTGCTTCATTTTTCTTACATTTGCTGACCTGTCTTTCAGGTACAGGTTCTTGATGTTTGATGTGATCTTAGTTGATCTTTTTCATGACGTCCCTTACTTTGCTCTCGTTCTAGCTTCTGCTGAAAATTAAATACAAGCATGTGAAATGTGATTGGAAGAATTCATCTTGTCCCATGCCATCAACTGCCTGTTTGTTTTTTTAGGGAGTCTGGTCCTGAGATCCAAGAAGACAAAACTGTTACTTCATCAGTTCGGTTACTGAGGAGTCGATTCCATAGACCAAAGCCAAATTTCAGAACAACAAGTAGGAAGGAAGAGATGGATATAAATGAAGGTGTATCGCAGGAGGATGCCAACAAGAAGGAAAGTTTGATGCAGAGTAGTCATGAGTCTTGCGTCCCTCCAGATGCAGATGTAAGGCTTTTTCTTTTTTTTTTTTTGTCAGTTGGATTCCAGCTTCTGAGTTTGTGAAACTGGTAGAAACACTTGATGATGTAAAGAAAAGATAGATTAATCTTTTTAGAAACAATATATTTCTTCAAAAGCTGTGATTTTCTGTGTGGGAACTCTTGTACTTCCAGTTATTTCTGACCTGAGGTGAACTTCATGAAATGACGGTGAAGAAATAAAAGTACTGAAAACATCTACTGAAACCTACATTTCAAGGTGTTTAGTTAAAGAAAGACATACGAATTTTTCTTGGGAAGCCTGTGAAATGATTAGGGAGCAACTAAAAGGAGATGGTCTTTTTGGACAGGAAGTGCTCTGAGCAGTGATTAGTACTGAGCTTTGTGGACATAAAACTATCTCCTTTTTCAGTATGGTACCATGACTTGCTTTTGCTCATATTTGTTTTTCCCATTTTTCAGAAAGCAGAAAACTATGAAGTCCTGCAATCATTGGAATCCTTAGGAAAGGCAGAGTCAGTTGGCCCACAGGATGTTTCTGAAAGCTCAAGTTTTAAGTCCCCAGACACACTTTCTGGATCAGAGTGTGGCAACATGGAGGCCTGTCCACTTGTAGATAATCTGAATGAGACCTCAAGTACTAATGCTGGGTAAGGGTCTAGCTGCTTTTATACCTCGACTAACAAGGAAGGCATTTTAAGAGGAAACTGTTCTGCTGATGGATTTCTAATTGACTAAGAACGTCTAATAAAAATTCTGAATGTTACTACTTGTAGATTTAACGCTAGTTGTATGAAAGCCCCAGTTACTGCTATGCTAAGCATCACATGAATGAATGTTTACTTTCCATTGAGAGAACAGTTTGTGCTGTAAGGGATCTTAAAGACTGTCTCATTTCAGCTGTCCTGCCATAGACAGGGATACCTCCCACTAGATCAGAATGTTCAGATCTGCTAACCAAACTAGCCTTGAACACCTGCCTCTAGGTGTGGGGCACCCATAGCTCTGGGCAACCACCGCTTATCCAGGCTCCTGTGAAGTCTTTCTCCGTGTTTATTATATGCCCACTTTAACTATTGAAATGACTCAATGAGGTTTCCCCCCCAGCCTTCTCTTTTGCAGGCCGAAGGAACTCAGTTCTCTGTCTTTCTGCTCAGGGGAGACTTTTGTGGCTCTGATCATTCTTGTGGTACTTCTCTGCACTTTCAGTAATAGATCTCCATATTTCTTGTGCTGAGGACCCCACAGCTGGATGCAGTACTCTACATGGGGTCTCCTGAAAGCTGAGTAGGTGGGGAGAAACACCTTCCCCACCTTGTTGGCTTCTTTTGGATGCAGACCAGAATATGACTGCCTCTGGGCTGCAAGTGCATGTTGCCAGCTCGTATCCAGCTTTTCATCTCTTAAGCCCTTATCCACTGTGCTGCTCTCATTCAGGTCACCCTCCCAGTCTTTACAGGTGTTGGGCATTACCCCAACCTTTATGCAGGATGCCGTGCTGCACTTTGTTGAGCTTCACGAGATGCACATGGGCTGACTTCTTGTGGGTTGTCTGAATGGCATCCCTTCCTTCTCTCGTTTCAACTTCACCACTCAGTTTGATATCATCCATAGACTTGCGGAGGATTCACGCAACACCACTGTCTCTTTACTGAAGCTTTTAAATAGTATTACTCTCAGTATGGACTCCTGAGAGATGCTGTTTGCTACTGCTTTGCATTTGGACATTGAGCTGTTAACTGGAATTCTTGATTTATTTTGCCCAATGGAAAGGTAGTGACTATAGCATACTTCACTGACACCAATTAGGTGCACCAAAACAAATTATCAAATGTATTCTGAACAAGATTTTGCACATATATTTATAATCATATGTATTCTAAGCAAACAGTGCACTAGCCTCAGGCTGATCAGTGTTCTGCTGGGGGGGGTGTGTAAATTTGGGTAGGAAAGGTTATATGACCTGATGTGTTCATTGCAGGGTGGGGACTGAGGTGGGGTGGTGTCTTGTAAGTGGGGGTTCTTAGGTTGGCTAGGGGGAGCTCTGAACGCCGTCCTCTAGCATCCTGACTTGCATGATAAGTGGGGAGGGGGGTGGAGGAGGGAAATGAACTGTTACAAACAGTATGGGAGGAGCAATTGTTGAAAACTAAGATGAAGTTGTACCTCGGCATTTTCCATGTTGTCTGTTTGCAGATATCCTTTCTCATTCATCAGAGGGGATGCAGTTTCTTTCTTACACACGTTCTTCGTGTGCCCATTAGAATCCCTTGCCTGCATCAGCTTAACTTTCCTGATCCCATTCCTATGCTTCTGTTGGTATCCAAGTATCCCCAGGGTGTGTGTCTGTACTTCCACTGGCTGTGCATTCCCCCTTACGTTTCGGTTGGACTGGGAGGTCCTGGCTCAGCCATGCTCATCTCCTGCCTTCTTTGCCCTCTGTCTTGAACATGGGAATCAAGAGCTCTTGTACTCCAAGAAAGATGTCTCTAAATATTGCTGGCTCTCTTCTGCTTCTTTATCTATGACAGCTGTTTGCAGGAGAATCCCATTGACTAGTCCCTTAAAAACTAAGAATTTCACTTCCTTAAAATGTAGGGTCCTTACTGTACTGCTCAGCTAAAATCATGAATTCCACCAGCACTTAGTCACTGCATTTTCTCTGTTTGGACTTTCCTACCACATGAACTAAGAAGTTATCCTCAGGATGCTGCAAGAGTCTCCTTGACTGCTTGCAGCTTGCTTTGACACTTTTCCAGTAGATGTTAGGGTGGTTAAAATCACCTGGCAATATCGGGGGTTGGAAGAACTCTACATCAACGCCCTCCACCCAGTAGGAAACACCAACTACGTAGTTTTCTTGGTTGGTTTGGTCTCTAATTGTCACCCATACTCCACAGTGGCTGCTGACTCCTGGCTTTTACCCATGCTACATTGGTAGGGAGACACCTTCTATTGCAGGATCACTTTTCCATCTTGTTATTTGTGAGCATTTAGGAGTCATTAAGAATTATTTCTGTTGTGGAAGTAGTTAGTAGATGAATGCCTATACACATTTGCTGAAGAAAAAAAAGATTTGTGTGCGTAATTTAACACGCAGCAGAACTTTGCATTTGTGTAATGTCTTTCAAAAAGTAAGCTGTGTTTTATAAAAGTGAACCTGTGCTTTTTGATGACGTGCTTTTGTATTGAATTGGATATTGTTTGTTTCTGGTTGTCTTAGCATTGATAGAAAAATCCCAGCTCGAGGTGAAAGTAAACAAAGACCTCTTCAACCTGTCCAATTAGTGAGGGGCGGATTCCAGAAGTACAAGCCCAACTTGGGAAGAGGTGTTAGAAGGAAAGAATTACAAATACCAGAAAATAATGAGGATAAGAAAGCTGAAGCGGATGACTTGGAGGTGCAACAAACTGAGTCTGCTCGTCAAGTGTCAGCTTTTGTAAGTATACTAGGAATGGCTACTTTGCCTTTGAAAATGTGATTCCAAGTTACATGTTCTATCTTGGGCAGTTATATTGGAATATTTAACATTCATTCCCTGAAGCAGAGACACCATCTGCTATGAAAGAAATCCCACAAACTCTGAACTGTTGAGATATTGCAGGTACGAAATTAGTGGAGTCTACAACTTACAGTCTTAATGTCTTCTCAGAAATGAGGATCTAGTTTGGATTGGGTTGCATGACAGATGAAGGATGATGTACATTTGAAGTAAGCAGAATGCAAGTTTGTTTTCTATTGCAATACATAAAGATGGGCATTTAGTTCATTTTTTCTTTCCTGCTTGGTTGATTGAAGGCTGTGTTGAAGAATCCAGGAAGTATCAAGAGAAGACATAGGGTAGTCTGTTTTTCTGCAAGAGTTAAAGTCTTTGTGTGTTTATAAATGAAGTTCTGTTTTATAACCTTGCTTGATTCTCCTTTTTTCTTGCTGTTGAAATGGATAATACCTCTGTTTTATTGCAAATCAAAGGTAAAAATGAAGCTGCATCGCATGAAGGAAATGTACTGAGCAATGAGGAACATGCACAGGAAGAGGTACCTCAGGTGCCCTGTATTTCTGAAAACCTATTGTGTGAACAAAGCAGGTAAGGTCAGAGTTTAGCAAAATCATGTATGAAAAGTTTTCCTCTGGTACATAAAGATAAGTCTTTGAAGGTGTAAATTCCTTGTATTTGTATTTCTCTGATTCTTTGTTTTCAGTGCCCATAGGCAGCTTCATCCCTTGTTTTTGGTGCACACTCTTTAGCTAAGGTGAACTACTTTTGGTTTCTTTTTGGCTCCTAGTTTTTCATTTGTTTAAAATACACTGTTTGTCTACAGCACCAGGTTTTTGAGTGGTTGGCTCCAACTGTATTCTATATGGAATGAGGGCTGCTCCAACAGTAATTCTTCCTGTTCTGTTATGTTGGGCCACGCTGTTTCAGACTCATGTCAGTGGTGTGGCAGTAGAGGTTGAACCTTCCCACCACTGCTCCATTCCATGTTGTTGCTGTGCAACAGATGGCAGCAGTGGGACAGTCTGACAGCATGGTGTCTGACGTGGAAGCGTGGATGAGGCAACAAAGAGTGGAAGATAATTTCTTCATGTGGAAAAAAACTGCAGCCGTTGACATTCGTTAACACTCACTGAAAGTTTACGGAGGCCACGCAGTGGATGTGAGCACAGTGGGGCAGTGGTGGTGTGTTTCTGCAGCAGTAACAGCAGCACCTCTGTTTGTGCAGTTTGTTATGAGCGTGGCATGCAGGTGGTTCTTCATCACCGCTGAAAATGTGTGACAGATGGTGTTGACTGTGCTGAAAAACAGTGATTTGCAGATTAGAATTTGCCCCACTGAGTAGTGTGATTGTGCTCTTTGTAGCAGTTGTGGTTTCCTGGCAAGTAAATAGGAAGCACTACTTTCAGAGTGACATATGCAGCCTAAGACAGTACCTGTTCACTCAGTGCAGCCCAGGCAGGCTGTAAGGCTGGACAGCTGGGTACTGCATCCTGTTCAGATCCCTCTGGATGGCAGCATGAGCATCTAGCATATCGGTCTGATAGCTGAGGGTCAGCTCTTCTGCATCGTCTTGATCATTTGTGAGATGGTAAGGAGGACTGAAGCCAGTATTGACCCTGAAGCCAGTAGCTCTCAGTTTATAGCCTCGTAACACTCGTAACACTGATCACTACCTTCAGGGCCCACCTGTCCAGCCAGTTTTCAGTCCACCTTATTGTCTGCCCATACAGCCTGTAACTTAGCAGCATCTTTATGAAGGAGTTAGGGGCGATAGTGTTGGAAGCCTTGCTGGAGTCAAAGTAGATGATTTCTGCCGCTCTCTCTCCCTTTGCCTACCAATTATTAATTATTTTGTTATTAATTATTATATTATATTATCAATTATTTATAGCAGAAGATTTATCAGGTTGGTTAAGCTTCTTGTCTTTCCTGGTTCTGGAAGTGGTTTACAGAATTTATCATTGCATCACATTCCTCAGGATTAAGGTGAGGCACAGCAGCCCATAGTTTCCTTGATCCTCCTTATTGCTTTGTTTGAAAGCTTCAGCTTTCTGTTCACTCATCTGAATGTGATTAAAGGAGAGATGAGAATTTTATCTTGTTTAAAAGCAGTAATACCTTGAATACTGGAATTAATGAAGATAGCGTTCCTATGGTTAATTAATCCGGGGGCCCATTGTGGCTGAAACTTTTATCTCTTCCTAACGTCTTAATGTTTTTTCAAAAGTAAGCTAAATGGTCCATTATTGCAGGAAAGCAAATCGTGTAATTTTGTTTTGTTTTGTTTTATTTGCTTTTTAACTCTTTTAACTCTGTTTTGCTAAAGTAAATAAATAAATACACAGAACGACTGAATTCATTTCTAACCGTATGTTTTATGATAAGACAAGCTTGTGGAATGTATTTTGTGGTGCATGGAAAGTTAAAGTTGAAAAATATTGTTTTCTAGGCCCGATATAAAATTAAGTTCTGGAGAAGAGAGCAATCAGTGTGATAGAAAACCTTCACAGCAAGCAAGGGTATCCCTCAGGAACCCAAAGCCAAACCTAACAGGAGCTCACAGAAAAAGGGGTCATTTTGAAGAAGACAGAAACAGAGAGATGAAGACGATGCTGAGCCTAGAAATACAGAAGAGCATTTGTTAGAAAAAACAGGTGTATCGGTGGTAAGTGCTGATCATGTGTTTTGAGCCTCTTTGTACCTCAGTTCTTGGATTTAGCTTCCTAGAACTCATAGCTGACATAAAAATCCAGTATGTAAATATGACAAGTTAAGGTGATGCTTTCATTTTCTGTGCTTCACAATTGGAAATGATGAATCTAAACACACTGTAAAACTTTAGTCAACACTGTATATTTAATATTTCCTGTTTCTGTGCAGAAATCTGTATTACTCTGCCTGTGGCAGGAGGATTGAGCCACGATGATCCTTCAGGTCCCTTCCAAACCAAGCCATTGTATGATTCAGTGATTATCATATTCTAATACCATTGCCATTGAATTAAATGTTTGCTATCCATTTTCTAATATCCAGTACTACCTACAACTCAAATTTTTCTAGTAGTGTGGATCTGTTTATAAGTTGATGTGCATGTGAATAAATATCAGACTTCTTCAATTCCCTCCACACTCCTGAGCTATCTGATATTGATTCCTTTTCTGTCAAAAGTTGTGGCGTGTAAATTAAAGGGCTTTTTGCTGGTGGCCCTTGTTTTTGTGATGGATGACTAAAATCTTTCTGTTACTTCAGTATATTCAAGTTGTGGATGCTCTGTATCTGTAGGCGTTCAAGTCCAGGTTGCATAGGATCCTGGGCAGCCTGATCTAGTGGCTGGCAACCTTGCCCATGGCAGGGCAGTTGTAACTAGATGATCTTCAAGGTCCTTTCCAACCTAAGTTGTACTATGATTCTATGATATAACCTTGGTAAGTACGACATTACTTATGTTTTGTGTGGTGATTTTCTGTGTATTTGAGTAACATTTAAGCTCTGTTCTGTAAACTGGGGTAGTTTGTTCTTTTTAGCTGGCTCCCAGGGCAGGAAAAAAATCCATCCCTCATGTTTTACTCTAGAATGAACAGGTAAGTAACAAGGTTAGAAAACGGAAAATGGTTTATCTTTCCACTTGCTGAAGGGTTACTCTTGATGAGCTGCGTGGAGCTGTGTGTTATTTGGCATCAGTGGGAAACTCAGGCATCATATTTAATACCATCTCATGACACTTTTTAAAAATCTGAAATATGAATGAAAAAAGAGGAACAAAATGAACCGTGCTACCGGATTACAGCTGAACGTGTTCAATGATAGCAGTTGTCTCTTCTGTCCAGCAAAACTCCAGTCACACAGAAGAAGCGGCTTCCTTCACAGAGTCTACAAGGAAACATGATTTTACAGACTCTGAGAAGCCGTCCTGTAAAAGAATCAGGCAGAACAGTAGTTTCCAGTCTCCAGGGATATCATTAGAGAATAAGAGTCAAGTAGAACAAGAAGAGTCTCAGCTTTCTGCACCTCAGCAAAAAAAATCAGATGATCAGACAAGGTAAAACAGCTGATGATGGTTTTTTATGTTCAACTGATTGTTTCTGTTCTTAGACATTAATAACTAGCCATAGTTCTGAAGTGTGTGTGAGAGAGAAAGAGAGCGCATGCAGGATGGTAGCACTAATGACTTCCACCTGAACCATAGCAGAGGCGTGCAGAAATCCCTGCACCCTTTACTCTGTTTGCAGCTTCCTAAAATGAACAGCCAGCACTCTCACCAGCCTACCCCGGAGTCCACTGTGGTCTGAGTAACAGTTCCAGATTTTAAAAGGAGAGCTTTAAAAATACCCATGCTGGGGACAATGGGATTATGAGAGTTATCCAAGCAAACTGTGCGGGAAGTGTCCTCTGTACTTGGTTTCATCTCTCTATCAGTTGACAATGCAAGCTCTTCTAAGGGTGAAATTTGGAATAATTTTTCTTGCTTAGAGCAATTGCGACCATCTCTTTGGGGATGGAAGCGGTAGCTAATTCAAAGGGATTGCGTTCTAAGAAAGGGGAGCCGATAATTAATGATCATCTAACAGTTCTGGTTTCTAGGCATTAGTAAGATGACCTAAAATCTCATAGTTTGGGTTCTGTACTGTGCTTTTAGCAAAGGAGAAACTAGAGAAGTTCCCATGATTTAAAAAGTTTGCAAGCTTCACCTATCTCAAAATGAAAATTAATTTCATTGTTTCTAATAATTCCATATATTGCAGATTTCATACTGCAGCTTCTCAGCTCTCTGAAACTGCTTACTCCATGCTTAAGATCAGTACTTTTGTGCACATGTGAAGATTTGGTTTCCGGATGGAGTAATACCTGAATGCATTTTTGCCAGCGTGTTGCAGGAAGTAACAGGATTGTAGTCTTGATCACAGTGCTCCTTTTCTTCTTTTCTGTTCATTGAGTTGGTTTTTACTTGTGGTGTCTCTTTTAATGTTTTGGACTGTATTAGACTTGATTGTTATTTTTAATATACTCATGTTATGTGCTCTTGCTTTGTGTTCTAGAAGACAACCTAGGAGGTCATCAAAACAGACAGCACTACCAAAACATGGACTGGAGCTGAGAACTGATCCATCTTCTGCTTCTGAATGTGAGGCCAGTTACTGTGAGAAGGGGAATCGAAGACAAGAAGTGAAATCAAGTGTTGCTAGAGGCAAAAGCATGAAAACTGCCCACAGAAAGAAACCTGTGAAGGAGCAGAGAAGTTCAAAAACAAGCAGCCTGGTGACCCTCCGGGCTTCTCAAGGAGATGAGGAGGAAGCAGATGACTTTGAGCCTGATGATGAAGATGAATGTTTTGCTGAAGAGGAAGTAAACAAAGCACCAGTGTTTGTTCCAGTAGGTCTTAGATCTCCTAAACCTATTCCTGTTCAGATAGAGGAGACGATGCAAGAGGTATAATGTAGCTGCGTTCTGTGTCCATGTTTGTTTTGTTTCTTCAAACAGAAGCTTTTGTTCTAATTGCAATTGCTAGTACTTGTTAAGTTTAGTTTGTTAAGAGTAGTGCTGACAGTAGCAAGGATGTTTACTTGACACATGTACTTGGTTTCAGATGAATGTACATCAGCCTGGGATCCAAACAGTGTTATGAACTATCAGTAGGTCTGCAGGGTGCTCACCAGGTAATTAATCTGGGACTGGATTTAGGCACAGTCTGATGTGCTTACTGCATGTTTTGAGGCTTAGGGTGGAGCAAATGGAGCATTTCAGTTCTACATTTGAATGTCAGGGAATGAGAGAGATTACCAGTACAGTTTATGGTTTCTCTGCAGGTTTGTCCTCCTTTGTTCTTGTGATATACTTCCTGTAACATAAAACTTAAGTAATGGGTTAAGTTTAAACACGTGTCTGTTAAGATACAGCCCTATATCTCTTTAGTTTAGGCTGCAGAGGTTGACACAGCAGTGGAATCCACTCCTTCCCTGTGCTCCAATGTAACCCTTCCACAGGCTGGAGGTATTTCAAGGAAGATCCTGCTCTGTCTGGTGTGGGCAGATCCAAAGCCTGTGGTCCTTACGTTTTGGCAATTATTTTTTCAAAAGCTGTTTTTGGCCTCTCCCATGAACTGCTTTTATAGTTAAGCCTGGAGTAAAGCCCTAGTGTTTAATGTTGAAATCCTTCTTATTTCCATAAATTAATCATACAGTTTCTTGCTCTGAATGACAGTGAGAGAATTTAAAGCAGAAAAAATGATAAAATCAACAAAATCCGTTTGAGTTAAATAACCAGCTCAAAAGGTCTCAGCTGGATAATGTAGATTTTCTGATTCTTCTCATTAGTTACAAGCAGCACTGCCAGTTCTTCCTCCAGTTGCTTCCTTCTTTAACCTGCAGTATTGTTTAGTACTTGATTTGTGGAGGGATTCCGTGAGATGTTCAATGTCTGCTAAGCATGTAGTTTATTAGGAAAAAAATAAAGTATTTGACAGATTTTTCTACCAGGGCTGATGAACTGAAATGCTTTCAAACTAATCTTTACAGCTGGATATATCTCAGTATCCCTGATGTGCCGGTGGCTACTAATGGAGAAGGTCTTTCTCATGTGTCTGTCCAGCCAGTCATACAGGAGGAGGAAAAAGGAAGCACCTTACCAGCTGTAAGAATGCCTCTTTATTTTGACATCTTATTCAGCATTGCCATCTACTTTGGGAACCATCTCTCAGGAACTATTGATAATTGCGTTCTTTCTCCTTGGGGAGCCAGTTGATGAAGGAGACAGATTCCCACTGTGTCCTCACCGTGTCTCCTTCACCTTCCTTTTGTCTCTCTTATTTTATAGCAGATACAAAGCTCTGGCCTCTGACTGGTTTCCAGGCCTGTTTGTGACAGTATAGATATGGAAAACTGTAACATTTTGTCAGCTCCTACTATCTGTTTTAAAGCCAGGGTGACCTCTGGGCTGAGAATTCACCAGGATGCATTACATTAAAATTGCAGACGGATTTTTATGTAAATACCTGATATGTTTTTCTTTTTGCTTAAGGAAGCAACTGAGCATGAAAATCCAGAAGCGGACAAAGGTAGATATGCAATTCTCTTGTTTGTGTCTTCTCCATTAACATGCTACCAATTTGTGGTTACTCTTGGAGAAAATTTCAAAATTCATGTATTTTAGAAAAAAAATGCTTGTGAGGTACTGGACTCTTTCATGTTTTTTTGAACAGGCTTAAACTATCTACATTCTTCTGTTCTCTATCAAGTAGATGGACCAAGCATTGCAAAGTTTTGTTTCTTAGAGTTGGAATGTGCATTTTCTGAGTCCTATTCTGTAGTTATCTGTACTGGGAGAAGAGAAATATTTACAAACCATAGAATCATAGAATGGCTTGGTTGGAAAGAATCTTAAACATTATCTAGTTCCAACCCCCAGCTTACAGCTGACTTGACGTGTTGTGAAGTGATAATAAAGTGGCCAGAGTCTAAGCTTTGTCCTCTGTATGTAAGGTCCCTAACTCAGCTCTGACCAGAAGAAAGTACTCTTTCCATAGGAGATATGTGTCCAACCCTTACAGAACTGTTGCTTTTCAGAATTGCTCTCACTTAGGAATTTAATTACATTCTCAGTCTTTGTAAGGAGCACTTGATATTGCCTGGGCTACGGTTTTGGTTGAGGGAGGTGAAATCTGCTGTCTTGCTTTGGTTTATTTCGGTACGATAATTTTGGAGGATGGAAATGTTTAGTTTTGTATGACCAGTTAGTTAGGAAACAGAAGTTGAAACAGGGATATAGTTCAGTGCTATTACGGGTTATGGATATCTGCATTTAAACACTTTCTCCCTTTCCATTCTTGGTGGCTTGGTTGGTTATGAGATGCAGTGGGATAAAGTAAGATGGAAAAGCTCATGGATTGAGATGTAGACAGAGAGATCGTTTTACAAGACAGAAAGTTTATTTTATTGCTAACTAAAAGTAGAGTTGAGTGGTGAGAAGCAGGGAAGACTAAAACACCTCGTCCCCACCACACTTCCCCATCCTGGCCTTTCCCACCTTCAGCTTGACACCTTCACTCCTAACTCCTCTTTCCCCATGCTGCTCGTGAACAGAAGAAGCAGGAGCTGCAGTCAGCCCATAGTACTTTACCTCCACCACACGTTCCTCCTTGTGGTTTTCCACTGGCCTAGTATGGGATCTTTCCCACGGGATGCAATCCTTCACAACTCTTCAGTGTAAGCCTTCTCCACCATATGTCCTCCAGACTGCGTTTCCTTCAGGGGGTGTCATTCAGGGAGTTCTGAATGTAGTGGATGAGAACTGCCATCTGTCCATGAGTATCTTAATTCAGGAATGGCAACAACGTAAAAATGCATTCTGTGCTGTATGGATGATAACATCAAATGCTTTTGGGATGTGGGTACATGAATTTCTTGTAAGTATACTTGTGATTTTTTACCTCTGAACAACTCTGTAGGAATTAGCGATGGAAGCACTGAAGCTGCCATGACTTTACTTGCAATGGGTGATCCAACGTTGCAGTTAAAAGCAAGCACTGAAGGTATGATCTGATTTATGAGACAAAGTCTTCCTTGTGCATTCTGGGTCCACCTAAGGAGGAACAGAGCAGTAGCTGCAGAGCTTCTCTACATGAGGCTGCATAGCAGGAGGACAAGAGTCTGGGATGGGAAAAGCAAAGCACCTTACCAGGTAGTGCCAACTGCATCACTGTGTGTTTCTGAGAGCTATTTAAGGAAGGGTGTGTTTGAATTGATCAGTGTTGGCTGCACAGATTGGACAAAAGGGAGGATCTAGAGTTAAATGGACATAAGTGATCTTTGCAGACCTTTAAATTGAAACATAGGCCTTCCCTTCTGACTAGCTGTAACCTTAGGTTACCAGGCTTTTAGTCTAGTTTTTGGTAGATTTTCATATAGAATTTATCATTTACTTTGACTTTTTGAATATTAACTTTCTAAATGTTGCTGTTCTGTGTTGTTTGCTGTTCTAACTAGAATGGACACACGTGTTACCTGCGCAAGATGAGATGAACGTGGCCAACAGTCTTGTGAGCCACGCTGAGTCAGAGCAAAACAGAGCTCCTTATCAGTGTGCAGTTTCTTCAGCTACTTCTGCCAAGGTACCTTGCAAGGATGGAAGCAACGTTAATGTGAAGGATCGAAGCACTTGTGCAGGAACAGGTGCTGAAGAATATGTCAAGGAAAATGCAGCAGATGCCAGGTTAAATTACTACTTCAATTAATTTGTAGAGACAAGTGCTCTGACGCTGCTTACTTTTGCAAGGTTCTCTCTGGAATTTTGTCTTGAATTGCAAGCAATCTTGCTTTAGTGAAAATTTCTCAGCTTGGTAATTTTCTGTGTCACATGGAACCAGCACCTGTATCTTTTCTTTATAATTTTTGCGATGTTGTTCTGTGATTTGAGAGATGTGAAATTTATTCGTCACTCCAGCAGTTAATTTATGTTTGGGAGGGAAGAATGATAGAACTTTCTTGGTATGAAATTGCTGCTAATCCTTAAGATCATTTTCCCAAAGTACTTTATGGCTAATTGGGCCAAGGCAGATTGCTTAACTGTCATTGCTACTGCGCTCTCCATATAGAACAAATATCAAGGAGCAGTGATCTTCTATCATTGTGTTTGTCAGTTTTACTCAGATATTCGTCATAGTTAAAATAGATGGAACTCTTTTTCAGAAAGAATCTAGAGATCATCATGTTCTGTTGTTTGGAAGACTGTTGACTGCTTGAACAAATTATCAGCTTGTACTCTTCTGTAAAAACATAACTGAAGCTTTTACTTAAGTTCAGCAGTTCCTTTGCTATATTTTTAACCAAAACTTAGTAGCATGTGATCAGTGTTAGATCACTGATCATCTCACATTTTCATGTTTCAGTTATTTTGATAGAGGACATACTAGTTTGCAGTAAACGTACTTGTTCCAGTTACCAAAGCAGCTGACGTTTGCTTTTGTTTTGTTTTCTTTTCTGCCAAATAATGCCTCCTCTGTCAGCTGCAGTCTGTGTTACATCTGTTCATTGTCATCTGTTTTACCTCTCTCATCTTTTTTGTACAGCGTCTTTGCTGAGAATATCTTACTGCTAGATGTCAAGAAATCAAGAGCTATGCTGATGGCATTTCTCCTTCTTACCTTTAGCAACAGTTCTCTGCCTTTGGTGAACAGTATGAGACTGGGAAGAGACAGTCTCCAGAAGTCAGATCCAAACACTGGAGTACTGAAGTCTAATGAAAGTGCAGTTCAGAAGCCTCTTAATATGAATGTAGTTGTGGAACAGCTAGACAGTGTTCAATGTGGTAAGTCTGTTTCTTATCCTGGGATTTTAAAATAGTTTCTTCTAGCGGATTCGTGGCTCTTTATAACATAAAACTGAAGTGATTTTTCCAATTCCCGTTCACAGATTACGTGTCAAAGCTATACCACGAGATACTCATTTATTGTAGTTTTATACGTAAACCAAAGCCTCAATTTAAAATTAAATGAAATGCCAAAATCAATTACTGGTCTGGCAATGACAGAAGTACGGCACAGTGTGCTTTCCTTCTGTTGTTAGTGTCATTGCTTTCCATCAGAACTGGAAGGGGAGATGTACAAAATAGTTTTGTTTTTCATAACGCAGTTATGGAAAGTAGTGATATGTAAGGTGGCAAAGAGCACAAGATACCAAGGCAAGGTGTGTAGATCATAAATACCAGACATAAATTTTAACCTACATATATGCCAGCATTTTTTAATAAAGAACGTATGTATATGACGTATATAGGAGTAAACTTCAGTATGTATATTTATACAGAACTACATACATATGCATTAAATACAAAAACTCGTATTTAAAATGATATACAAGAAAATGCTCAAATTGCGTAACGTAACTTATTAATCTTAAAATACAACTTCATATTTCTTAGAGTCTATGGACTTGAGAGGCAGTACAGAAATGCAGGAGGTGGAACAGGTCAGGGTCGGACCAACTTCAAGGGATGCTTCAGGCCTTCAGAATTTTGGAACTAGGATGGAACTTGTCAAGCAAACGGACAACAAAGGGAGGTAGGAAGAAATCGTCAGCTAAGATTCTTCTAAAGTAAGAGCTGAAGTGTGTGCATGATGGAGATTGTGTGCTTATGGACACTGTGTGTTAATTGCACAGAAGTTTAATTTAGACTTCTGTTTTTAAGGTTTTTATTTCTCAGATGTTACCTGAAGACTTTTGAGTGTCAATGTTAATCTGTGCTTGCTGTTTCAGTACTTACTGATCAACTTGCTACTTCACTGCCTGCCAACGAACCGTGTCTGGAAGGAAACATTCATTGATGGATCAGTTTGCAAACATTAGTGAGCTCCTAAGCTTTCTTGCTTGGTCGTGCCTTTATTAGTAAAGTCTCAAGTTAGTGGTGTTATGGAGATTTTCTACTGAAATATTTCATATAGATCTGTTTGAATGTTGTGTATGTTCTTTAGTTTAAACAGGTAACTGTGTAAGCTTCTCAGTAAAGGCACAATTAGAATCATATTATACAGAGTTTAAGCCCTTACGCAGGGTACCCTTAATTGGTTTCAAACTATCTGATCATACATCTTACAGAACAGAGAAAGAGATGAAAGATGTTTGTGGAAGTTCTGGGCACTTGTCACCAGAATGTGTGGAATCTCACCTTGGGCCAGAGGATGATCTGGATGAAAGTTCTCTGGACAGAGCTGTGCAAAATCCTTGCCCTGCCAAGGACAGTCAGCGTACAGTCAGCTTTGCTCAGGTAAGTCATTTCATTCAATTACAGCCTGGAAGTGCCCGGTTTCTCAAGCTCTGTAGAGGGAAATATTTGGTGCAAATGTGCTCACCTGTTTTACAGACCTGGAATTTCTGATTCTATTTATTCATTTATTTTTGCACAGGTATAGTCACATTTAACCATGACAACAAGCCTCAGTTTTTAGGATGTCAGCAATAAGTGATGCTTGTTAGCAAGATGTTGAGAATTTCTCAGTTGTGTTGGAAGAAGTACGTGTGACTCCAGTGTCATTCAGTCCAGCCTCTTCCTGTTATATCTCTTTAAACTGAAGTCACATACTGCAGGGACAATGCATTTCCATTGTCACCTTCATTCGCTTTGCTTAAACCAACTTGGTTTTGTTTCAATAAACTTTATCCTTTGCTGTACTCCTTCCCATTTCTATGCATAACTGCCTTTTACATATACCTATTGGACCATGGATATATTTTGCATCTTTAGTTTTGCAGTGGTTGATACTGTTCTAGCATAAAGAATTACCTTATTTTTTCCTGAGGGGGGTTCATTCACTCTTCCCTTGAGACCTCCAGCATTGCTTGATACCAGCATACTTGCAGTTGCTGTGGAATGGCTGAATTGCAGTGACTTGTTTTCTCAGTGCAACCTGTAGATGTGTCATTTTAGAACAGGGTGCAGAAAAGACTGTGCTCGTACTGGAGTGGCAGAAACAGTAGGAGGAGGCAGCTTGCAATGGAGGATTCCTTCTCTTAGCAAAGAACTTCTACTATAGAAGGATGGGTGTGTTGCAGAGCTGGGTGCTTCTCTTTGGCACTTGGTTGTTTTGTAATGGTTGGTGGAACTTACATTCCTAGAGCAATTTGTTATGTGAGTCATCAGTGACAGAGTTGTGCGCTGGGAAATATCAATTTATTTCAAGACATCATCCATGCAGACAGTGAGCTGCATATGAATTACATATTACTCTGGTTGGTCTGGTATCCTTCAGCCTGGAATGCCTTGAAGGAAAAGCTGAGAAAACACAATTTTAGGTTTTATGTCTCTTTGGAGTCTGACATGCTTTCTTTCTTCTTTTGTGGAGTTCTTTGTCAAGCTTACCGTGTTGTTTTATTTCAGATATTTCTAGAATGAAACAAATGCTAAGGATTGTCAGCAGCAACATATAAGCAGCAGAGAAGAGACTTCAGGTATAATTCATACTATATATTTTAAGAGAGCAAAAAAGTTGTGTATCTTACAGTGATGCAAAGATTAATAATAACAAAAAAAGAAAATGTGTTGTTATGATTAAATAATCTACTTAATGAACAAACAGAAGGACCGATACCTTAGTGTCATTCCCCACTCCTGCTTCTTATTTAAGTTTCATTATTGCAAACTAGACTTGGAAACCTTTCAGATGACTCCTTGAGCTTAGATATTAATAGAAGGGAAGTTCTTGCTCTTTTCTCTCAGCAGTGAACGCCTGCTTATTACCTCTGCCGTGTTCAGCATTTGTTAGAGCTCTTTGTGACACTGACTCACATACCCCTCAAAAACTGAAGGTGGTAGAGGGAGAAAGCCCGTGTATTTTTCCAGCAGCTTAGTGAGCTGTAGTGGCTCCTGAAATGTTGAAGTGAATGCCAGCAGCAGTGAATGTGAGTGGCTGGGCTGGACTGTGCAAGTGTAGAGCAAGAGGAAGAGGAGAATGGGAGGTGATAATTGAAGAAAACACACTTTTCAGCTGCTAATCATTTAAAAGTAATGCAGGGCGCCAAGGTGAGAACTGCTTGTTGGTAAAACAAACTAAAACAGAGCTTGGAGGTTTGGAACTAAGACTTGGGTAAAATATGGGAAAATCAGTGTTAGAAGCCCAAAATACTTTCTTCCTGCCAAATCCACAGGCATGTGCAAAAAGCAGGGTTAATATTTATTGTCACATGTCCATCAGCATGCTCTGATTTTGTGTCTCGTAGAGCATTTTAAGTAATCTTCAATGAGATTAAAAAAAAGTCAAGATGAGTTAAAGTTGGCGTAACAGATCTGCATCATTAAAAATTAGAGCTGTCTGAAGGAATAGAGCAATGCTGTTGCTTTCCATTTTCTAAAAACCTTTAGACACGTGATCTCCTAAAATGCTTTCTAATGGCAGTTGTCTGATAATGCCCATCTTTTTGACTGAATTAATTTTAGTTCTCATTTATGACATATAGGATGGTGCATCTTAGGTTTTCTGCAGATCAACAGGGAAGGGAAAAAACCACTATAGTTTATTTTAACAAACAACAGAACAGCACCACCACAAAGAAAACGCACAGAAATAAAGCAACAGCAGAATTCTGTCACTTAAAGAAGTAACTCTTAATACCTCACAGTAATATATAGAGACAGAGGGCCATCTGGCAACCACGGCTACACAGATTCGATTAAACAGCACGTCTTACACCTGACTGAAAAGCTTCATCCCTACCAGGCATTCTTAATATTGTTTCTCCTGAGGGATAATAAGGATTCTAGTGCAGTGGAAGAGCTCCAGAGTGATATGTATCTTGTCTCAGAAGAAAGCAAGGATGTTGTGTGAAGGATATTCCCAGTGCCTACTTTCATGAAGATCTGCATGCTCATTGCTCGATGTGGGGAACTTGAATAACAGATTTCTGTTACGTTTTTATTTCCCTGGAAAATGATGGTAGTGAATGATGATCGTAGATGTCCGGAGGAAGAAGAACAGACATTCCTTTTAACACTGGTGGAAATCCTTGCTGACTCAGGAGGGTTCGACACATCTGCTTTGCAGGAACAGACTTCAGAACCATTACTACCAGCACCGATACTTATCAGCCCAGTGACATCTGGTGGAACCAGCTTGACTGAAGTGGAGAGGTAAATACTTTATTTTTGACTTTAAATGTACATTAGAGTAGGAGTATTCCTCAATGCAAGGTAACTGAATTATTTCAACATTACGGTTGGAATGAAATCTATTCAGCTTGGGAAGAAGGGGGGAAAATCAAAGGAAAATATTCTGAAGTACAGTAAGTGCTGCAATTCTTTAAAGTCCTGCTATCTCTATGTAAGTTCTCAGGTAAAAATAGCAGGTGTGATGCTCCAGCAGTGCAGAGGGCTTTGTCCTTGTACAAGAACATCTGGTAGGTAAATTTAAACTTGTAAATGCAAATTGCAACTAACCTAAATGCATGGTACAGCACAGTTTAATGCTTGTCGTTATCCCGAGTGGTCCTGTCTGCAACTAACTTAAAAGTAAAAAGAAATGTTTCCTGTAACTCCCTAATGCCCATTTCATGGTTTCTGCTATAAACTAAATGTGCTATGTTACATAGCTGGCTATTAATTTAATCATGGTTTGTATTCGTTGTCAGAGCAATGCTGGATTTATTCTACTTGTGAATTTCAGGAGATTTTTGGACTGAACCTGTTACTGTCTGCTTAGCAAATATTTTCCCCTGCTGGAGAGTGCTAATAACTGAAGGTGTTCATGTTACTGTGCTGTAACACAGTTCCCTTTTTAGTCTTTGTTGGTCTTTTCAAAAGTACATGCGCTGTTTAATCAGTCTCTGAAGAAATCAACAGAAGGAAAGCAGAATTCCCGACAGTACAGTTTTCAATCAGCTGAGCCTTCGGAGGGTTTGGAGATGTACTTCTTGGTTCTGAAGTGAACTTGAAAGAGAGATGGTGGAATTGTAAGCAGCTGGATGACTTCACTGAGCTCTGTTGTGTGCTGTAAAGATTGGGGGTGCGGCTGTACAACTGAATTTCTCCAGCTCTTTCCATACAATGTCTGTAAGATTTTACAGACTTTAAAAGTAGATTGTGAATTCTCTAGTCTTAGCGGTGGTTTTGAACAACAAAATGACAAAAAACTGAAAAGAAAAAAAAAAGCCCTCATCTTTTAAGCCATTTTAATATTATGCTCATTTTTGGACTACGGTGTTATCAATGAAAGGGAATCACTGAAGTTCTTTAATGACTCTCAACTCTTTTACAGGTAATCCTTTCCAAATAAAAGGGGCTTCAACAAATACAAATGTTCTTACTGCTGCCCTGCTGCCTGAGCCTATTACAGCAGGAGATGAGAGAAGCCAGTGTGAAACTTGAGAGAATTCAGGGAAAGCATCGTTTCACAATGTAGCGTCCAGCCAAGAGGAGGTGATGTGCAGGTTAACCTCCAGCAGGAAAACAGAAATAGGTGAACAAGGAAAAGCGGGAGATAAACACGAAGCAGCACAGTTGGAATGTACTGAAAGCCAAACAGAATCTTCTAAAGCTCCATTACTCAGGTATTGACAGAATGTTTCTGTCAGCCTTTTCTGTCAGATGTTTTTCCATACTGAGTCATTGATATCCTCTTTCCAGTTAGTACTACAAGAGCAGCACTGCCCTCCTCTGTGACCTGTAAGAATTATAGGTCTGTCCTCAGAAATTGAAAAGGATTAAACTGTCTCCTTTGAAATTTGGAGTGTTTTAGACATTAAATAGGCAGATTGACCAAGGGATGATGCTACTGATGTACGACCTGTTTAGGCACTGACAGATGCCCCTTCTGATACAGACATCCGTGAGGCCGTAAGACAGACTTGGGGTCATTGTTTTTCCTAGCTCAGTCTAATGCTTAGATATGCACCCATCCATTTGTTACGATTTTCGGCCTCCTGCCAATAAGATTTGGTTTTGATGCAGTACTCGCCATGTTTCTACAAGTACTAATTTTGTCTTTTCCCCGTGGGACTTTCTAGCCTGACAGCTCAGAGGATATTGTTCTGATCTGTCCATCCAGCTGTTTGAATTATGTTTTCTTGTTTTAATATACCATTCTACAGTATTTAAATGCTTTAGTTTCTTCTCTCTGTTGTACTTGTGCACACTGTTTCTGACTGTTATTTGTATCTGGTATATCTGCAGCAGCTGGGAAACGATGAATTGAAATGAAGAATCCTTGCTTTCATACAGTTTGTACCTCCTCTATCCTTACTTCATTGCTGTGCCTTCTGATGTTACATTATGTTTATATTATATGGTGTTATATTGTTTTTCCCCACTGATGACGTGACGTGTGCTCTTCTGAGTTCTTCCTGCAGGTCTGTGTCTCTGTTCCTCTCAGAAACCGTTCTGAACATCTGGTAGTTACAGGCTCTAGTTCAGAGACGAGTTACATATTCTTGTGCTCAAGGGTGGAGGTTGTTCAGTGTTCCTTTAACGCTTCATAAACTCCCATGTGCCAGAATAGTCAGTAACAATCCATTGGGATTTTTATCTTTAATTTGCAGAAAAAGCAGCTCTGAACTTGCAGAAGAAATGCAAAGGAGGAGAGGAGAGATCCCAAACCCACAGATGGGGACCACAAAGCAAAGTCTGAAGGAAACAACTCCGTCTAATAAGGATGATGGGGAATCTTGTTCCTTTCCCTCTAGAAGCACATCGTCATTTGTGGAGTATGACAACGTAGCTGCTGATGCTGTAGTTATGGTATGTTTGCTTCTGAATGTCTTTGCATTTCTGAGCTGTGAGAAACAACGAATTAGTCGCTTCCAGGTGAGCAGGGGGGCATGCTGTGTTCAGGTTCTGAGAGACTGATCTGCTGCAGGAAATGGTTTCTGACTGGTGCATGTCTAGGAAACTTAAAGGGGAAACAAAGCAGCCTTCTCTGTGCACGTCTATCTATGAGCATTTTGGGTTCTCGGGAAGTTGTAGCCCATTTTTCTACTTGTGCAGAAGTTGCAGAAGGTTTGCATCTACGTATGCTTATACTTGCTTGCAAATGCGCTCTGTTATGAGTAGCCTTTTCTTTTTCTATTAGGCTCCACATAATGAACCATCCAAGAAACCTCCTCATTGTGCTGAAGATCAAGAGAAGGAAGAGGAGCCAACCAAAAGCTCAGAGTATTTTTTCAGTGACATCTTCATGGAAGTAGATGACCCAGAATAGTGAACTGGCTTTATAAAAATGTTGGGATCTTTGTGCAACTAAATAAAAAGCTATTATTTTTTAGGAAAATGTTGATTGTTTTCATATTAACTATGCCAAATTTAGCATCAATTACTGTTAGTAACTTCCATAAGGATGGAATCATTTTCTTCTACATGGATGTTTTCAGAACGTGGACATAAGCTAAACAACTCCATTGGTGTCATTGGACCAGAACAGTGGCTGCAGGATTAATTTTCACTTGTTTGGATTTTGATAATAAGTGCACATTGTCTTCCAGAAAAGTGCAATGCAAACAATGCTTATTCTTGTGACGAGCTGCTCCTTTGGATTTAATGCTGAAGACTGCGGTACTGGTTGTACAAGTTCTTTACTTCTTTTTGTGAAGTATGCTGTATTAGTGTGTTAGGAAGAAAAAACGAACCTTTTATTTGCAGAGTAATCTCTGTAGATCAGGCTGCAAACAAGGAAAGTACTGTCATAAACACATAGTTCTGTTCAGCACTGCGGGTATTTTTATTAGCATCTCCAAATTATGTATTTTTGTATTGAAGAAGACTTGCATAAACTAAAAGACCCTAGCCTGAAAAGCCCAATGACTTTAGCTCCTTTAAAATGTATAGAGGAAAAACCTGGATAACATTTCATTTATACAATGATAGTCTTTGGAACTGTCCCATTGGAGTGATAGGAAGAGTTAATGTTTCTCAGTATAAATGCCAGTTTCCTTCTGTTGCGATTCAACCCAGCAGGAAGCTCAGCACCACACAAAGTGGGATGAAGGAGAACAGAAGTTGTGGGTTGAGATAAAAACAGTTTTCTAAGACAGAAAAGGAGAACGAAGACAAACATGCGATAACATCAACATCTCTACAGCGCAACTACTTATCGCTCAACACCCAGCTAACAATACAGCTGCCTGCTGACTGATGCCCTGCTAGCAACTCAAGGTCTCACTGCGTGCCAACTGATGCCCTGCCAACTGCAAGCAGCAGCCCCTGCCCACATCTTTACAGCCTTCTGCATCATGTCGTGTGGTGTGGAATAAAGCCCTTGCTCCGTCCAGACCAGCTGTCCCGGCTCCATCCCGTGTGGTGGCGCTTCCCGACTGAGCCGTGGGACTGCAACCATCTCTCAGCAAGAACCACATTTGTGCTGTCAGCGTTGTCTCAGCTGGAACCAGGACAAATTCTGCATTGAAAACAAAGGGGTCAGATGCTGCTGCTGCTTCTTTCTGCACGTAGGTGTGTGTGTCTGCAGGGATGTCCTTTGTTGCACTTATTCAGAGCAGCGCAAACAACTGAATCTAACCACAGTGAGCTTGCTTGAAGGATTTGCTACTTGGAGGCAGCTGTATTTGAAGCATTTTCCTCGTGTTTCAGGTCTGCTTGCTCGGAAGAGCTGTGCGCCGGGATCTGGACGGGAGTCGTGCCGGCTGTCTAATGGCCGGCGTGCTTTCTGTTTGCAAGGAAGCTGTGGCGTCGTGTAGGTGTAAATGCTGTGAATAAAGTCTGTTCTCCGAGCTGCGTCCGTCCCGCTGTGTCGCCCTTTCCTGGCGCGGGTGGCGGCCCGGCCCCTCCGTGCATTGGCTGCGTTGTGGGGAGTGCTGTGCCCGGTGCCGTGCCGCCGTGCTGTGCCGTGCCGCCGTGCTGTGCCGTGCCGCCGTGCTGTGCCGTGCCGCCGTGCTGTGCCGTGCCGCCGTGCGCCGCCGTGCCGCCGTGCGCCGCCGTGCCGCCGTGCGCCGCCGTGCCGCCGTGCGCCGCCGTGCCGCCGTGCGCCGCCGTGCCGCCGTGCGCCGCCGTGCCGCCGTGCGCCGCCGTGCCGCCGTGCGCCGCCGTGCCGCCGTGCGCCGCCGTGCCGCCGTGCGCCGCCGTGCCGCCGTGCGCCGCCGTGCCGCCGTGCGCCGCCGTGCCGCCGTGCGCCGCCGTGCCGCCGCGCTCCCCCCTCTAGCAGGTAGGCTGGGCCGTGCCGCCCGGCTCCCCTCCGGCCGCCTTAGCGCCCGAGCGCTGCTCCTCGGCGTCCCCGAGTGAACCCTCCGGCGCTGTGCGGAGCCACCCGCAGCCGCCGTGCCTCGTTCGGGGAGTCGGCGCACCGCCACCTGCTGCCGCCTCCTCTGTGCGGCAAATCTCCGCTGCTGATGCTTCGTGCGGGATGAGCTTCAAGGGTTACAGGAACTGCTCTGGGACTCCTGTATGCATATATATATACGTGCCACGGTTGGCTATAGGGGTGTGTTTAGGTACACGTATGTAAACATGTGGAATAGCAAGTCATACGTGCGCATGTGTTTGCATCTGCAAACAAACAAGCACAAAAGCAGCAGCTGAATAAATGCGTTTACTCTGCTAAGCTGTCGGTGGATTTGCGTTGGTGTGAGCACCTTTCAATCTCAACATCCAAATAACTCTCTGTAGAACACTTTATTTTCACTTCCATTTTTAGCTGCCGTGTATTTGGGCAGCAGTTTGCAATGAGACTCAAGACAGGGAAGGTGGCTCTGTTCCACGAGCCCACCTGTGTGCGGTGGGAGCGCATTTACAGGCACGAAGGGCTGTGAGGTGTTCAGCAGTCGGAGACAAGAATCACGTGCAGGGAGTAACAGTGCAAACACGAGAGTGCGTGGCAGTGTGTGATGAAGGTCTGGCCGTCTGTTTGCTGTTGGCCCTTCTGGATGTCAGGACAGCCAGACAGGTTGTCCTTCATCATGTGCACTGTGCTCTAAGGATTGGCTCTTACGGCTGCTTTGGTTGGGCAGCAGTAATTCACTGCGCTCATTAGGATCTCAGCATCAGTCTGTAACTTCCACTTCTTGGTCCTGCTTTGAGTTCCTAGGAGCCCTCGCACTAAGAGCAGACTTTTATAGACCCGACTGGTGCAGAGGCAGCTTTACAGGAGGAAAGTGTGTCCGTTCGCTTGCGTTCTGGGCATTCATTAATGAAGGGGCCACAAAGATACAGCGCAACTGACAGGTTCAATCCTGCATGGAGCCATTTCTGCCTGTGTTCAAAACCTATTTTGTCCTATTTCCAGGTGAATATTTACTGCTAGCAGTGTGAGGAGAAGCCGAGTGTGCTCAGAGGAAACAGGCTGACTGAATAAGGGGGGACAGTGCCATCTGTGTGCAGTGCTGGAAGGTGGGCCAGCTGCCGCTCAGACACACAGTAACACAGAGTGCTGTGACAGAGTTGGACAGGGATGGACTTTCACAGGACAGCAGCTCTAAGTGCTCTTGTGAGGGACTGAGATCAGGGTTTTTCTCAGGTGTGTGACTGCAGTCGCTGTTCAGTCCATCACAGGGTGATGCAGTCAGACTCCTGGGGCTGAGGGGCAAGAAGGGCTTCCTTGACAAAGTCCTGGGCAACCAAAACGCTTTGAATGCAGAGCGCCTGTGCATGTGTTTTCATGCCGTTTGCCCTTCACATTGTGGTGCCTCTCTGTGGTTCAGAGCTAAGCAAACCAACCTGCAGCACTTGCTACTTCCTAGGGTGACCCTAATCCTACCTGTTCACCTGTTGGATATTAAGTCTCCAGGTTCGGGGGTTTGTTTGTCTTTTGGATTAGGCTTTCCTATCTCCTAAATGAGAATTAGACAGGACTGATTTTTCTCACGCTGCAGTTAATGCATCTTGCAATGCACGCTGCACTTATACTTTGCAAAGAAGTTACATAGGTCATTAACCTTCCAGCACAGGAGGCACAGCAGCACTTCATTTGAGTACCCGTGATTTATTTTGCAAAGTTCTATTTGTGAAAGGCAAACAAAATGCACAGCAGTAAGTTAACAAAACCTGAAAAACAGAGTTTGAACATCAGAAATTGCTGCAGTCAAAGCCATCTGAGAATCCAAGTCTCCAGGAAACAAGTAAAGCAAATCCTCTCCAGGACTGTGCCCTGGGGGCTGCATTGGTGCAATGGCTGTCAAGCTTGAGGCTATTCTGCGGCGCAGGAGCAGGCAGTGGTTTGAGCTGTGCTTTCCTGCCAGCTGTGCTGAAGCTGGGATTGACGTTTCAATCTCTTGCAGGTAGGAGACTTGGTGAGCATTATTGCTATGCCACCAAAGGAGCTGAGCCCCTGGTGGAGAGGCAAGCGTGGCTTTCAGGTAGGCACACGCTTCCGACTAGAGAGCGCAACTTCAGTAGAGTCAGGAATCTCAGCTTGGAGCTGCTCTGCCTGCACAGGATGGCTTCCGGATGCAAACGGTTGCCCTGTGTCGGTGTCAGAGGACCTTCCCTTTGGCTCTGGGCTGGGGCTAATGCCCAGCTGTCTTTTTGTTCTTGTTACAGGTTGGATCTTTCCCTGGTGAGTGCGTGGAACTCATTAGCGGAAAGGTTCCCGAGTCTCTGGTCGCTTCATTGCCAAAGCCAGGTACACATGTTACATTTGACAATGCGGGTTAGTAAGCTGGGGTCAGAGCGTGGCTTTCAGGGGGTTGGTTAATGCCCGAGTTGAGCAAGATTAGCAAGGATGACTGCATTAAGGTCCATGGGAACACGGAGAGATCTGGCCCAATCCCACTGTGTTTATTCCTGGGCTTGGGGAAGTCACAGAATCCTCCTGGAATGGCTTGGGATTGGAAGGTGCCTAAAGGATCATCCTCAGGCTCCAAGGCCCCTGCCTCAGTCTGGGTGGCCAGCCTCTGCATTTTGTAGGAGACGAGAGCAGGGATGGGGAAAATCCGTTCCTGCGTGTCCTTGTTGGGAATGTTCTTCCCATTGTTACGTGCTCTGCCTCATCCAACCGATCCAAGCCTGAAACGAACTGGTTTCTCTGTTTTGTTGCGCAGTGCCGAAGAAACGGGGCAAGCTCCCACCCTTCCTTCGCTCGGTGGTGAAGGCCCGCCCCAGGAGATCGGAGCAGCCGGAGCCGGAGAAGGAAGGGGTGTTTGGGTGTGACCTGGGGGAGCACCTTCTCCGCTCTGGCCGTGATGGTAAGGAACAGCCCATTGCTGAGATCTTCCTCGGTTGGGCATCTGAAGATGATAGGTGGTGGCATTTCTGGAAAGCCAGGAAGACATCTCTGTGCAGTTTCCTCACAGCTGTCTCTGCCAGCTTTCTCCTCTAAGGAGGAAGCAAGCAGTGGCCCGTCTGGGCTTAGTTGAATGGGATGGGAGAAGAGCACGGCCTGAAGCAGAACTTGAGTAAGAAGCTGAGCTAACCGCTGGCTCTTGTTCTGTAGTCCCCCAGGTCCTGCAGAGCTGCGCCGAGTTCATAGAGCAGCATGGCGTGGTGCGGGGGATCTACCGCCTGTCCGGCGTGGCGTCCAGGATCCAGCGCCTACAGTAAGAGTGCTGCGACTGACACAGCTGTCAGCAGGGGCACGTGCCATGCTGCGGGCGTTCAGAGGAAGCCCTTCCTTGTCTTGACTGTATTTGGTGTGGCTTTGGACTTGCTTTCCTCTTTCTCAAAGCCCTCTGCCCAATCCTGTGTCCTTCTCTGCAGCCATGAATTCGAGTCGGAGCAGATTCCCGAGCTGAGCGTCCGAGACATTCACAGCGTGAGCTCCCTATGCAAGATGTACTTCAGGGAGCTCCCAAACCCTCTGCTGACCGAGCAGCTGTATGGCAAGTTCTCGGTAAGCTCAGGGCAATGTCTTGGAAATGACACGTACCTCTTCCCTGGGCATCGTGGCTGATGGTTGCAGCAGTGCCCCAGCTCCGAGGTCTTATTTCTGTTAGCCCCACGAGGCATGTCTTTGCCACCTCCTGCCTCTGGCTGATGCCACTTCTGGTGGTGCCAGGAGGTGCTTACTTAAACTATACACGACGCTTGTGAGAATTCCCTTCCCTTTGCTATTCCCGCCTGGTGTCTGAATCCCTTCCTGCCTTTTTCCAGGACGCTGTTTGTGCTGCCACGGAGGAGGAGCGGCTGCTCAGCATGCAGGACGCCATCCAGCAGCTGCCCGCTCCTCACTACAGGTCAGTGCTGCGCTCGGTCTGCTGAGCTCAGCCCTGCTGCCTTTCAGAGGGCCATGATGCGATTCCAGGTGTTGCCTCACGCTGGCAGCATCATGCCTGTGCACGCTGAAGCGGCTGAAGGCTGCGTCGGGTTGGTTGACTGGGTCAGTTCCTTGGCATGGGGGCACGGTTGGTGCAGCCGATGGCTGCGGCTGTGCTGTGCTGGGGCTTGGTGCTGCAGCGTGGTGGCACTGGGAATGTTTTACCTACTTCATATTCAGGGACGGTAGCAATGACAACAACCAGCATGAAGTGAGGTTTGTTTTGTGCGCTGCAGCACGGCTTGCTTTTTGGTGCTGAACATCTGCCCCTCTTGTTTTCCAGGACGCTGGAGTACTTAATGAGACACTTGGCGTCTCTGGCCGGGAACTGCTCCGTCACCAACATGGGTGCTCAGAACTTGGCCATAGTGTGGGCTCCAAACGTCTTAAGGTAAACTTCTTCTTCCGTTTCAACACGATGCTTAGTTCTGCTCTCCCCCAACCTCCAGGGGCACAATTTCTAGATGACAGTTTCTAGTCACTTGTTTAGCTGGGACTGCTGTGTCCCTGATCATCCAGGAGAATTTCGTCAGTGGCATCGCTGATTGCCCACTGCGGAAGTCTCCTGAGCCCAGTTTGACAGTTTTTGGCTACAGAAATTCAGACTGGGGGAAATGATCTTGGGGAAATGACTTGTAAGATCTGCCTTTTCTTCAGATCCCAGCAGAGCCAGTCTGCCTCCACCTACGGAGAAGCTGCCTGCATGGAGCTGCAGACACAATCGACTGTGGTGGAGTTCATCATTAGCCACACAGATGTCCTCTTCAGCTCCAAATCCACACCAGCCGTGGGAGAGGGAGCAGGTGAGTGTCTTCCTCCATTAGCTTGATGTTGATCTGACACCTTGATCCAAGCTGCCTTGGATCTTCTCCAAGACCTTTGAAAATGCTCTTACTGTTGAAGAGACAGCAGGCTTCTGGGCTTAGATTAGAATATGGTGCCCAGTTCCTGGGTCCTGAGTGTCCAAACCCATAACTTACATGGAGAAAACCATCACTGCTGTTAAGATGTTTTGCAAGAAGGTGAAGCTTGATAGAAGTGTGGCAGCAAAGCTTTCTGAGTTCCCAGTCCGCTAGTTTTTCTAGGGTTTTTGTTTGCCTGTTATGATACAGTGAGCTGCTCTTAATTGTGGCTGTGTCCTTTGCCACGAGCATACCTCTAGAGCACACGGTTCTTTTGAGCTCCTCTTCTTCCAGTGGCTCGGATAAGAAAGTCTGAGAGAAATGCAGAACTGGGATGGCTGTGCTGCTGCTTTCTGATCCTCCCTCTTACCTGTGGTTTCCCCTTGCAGGGCACAGCTCTCTGGCCGAGCCCAAGATTGTGTGGGATTCTCCTCCTGCCACAAAGCTGCTCACGCTGCAGGAGGCACAGGCAGAGAGGAGAGGACAGAGCAGCTCTCCCACGGCGACGCAGAGCAGCGATGTCGAGGTGGAGGAAGGACCCACAGCTGATCTGAGGATCTTCCACACAGTCCTTGATTTTCCATCTGAAAGGTAAAGAGGACTTCCCTTTCCAGCCCCTGTCATCATTGGTCGGGTGGGTTTTATTGGTTCATTTTTTGTCCATTTTATATATATGAGCCTGCCAGCTCCTGTCCTTTCCGGCTGTGGAGCCTTTGCTCCTATGCTGCGCATCTTGCTTGCCATGGTTGAGAGGAGTGTAGCCAGCAGGACTTGAGGGTTGAGCTGTAGGAATGGAAGCGTCCTCTGCAACTGTTGTCAAGGGCTTGGAGCAGCTCTTCCCTCACCCTGCACCACGACTGGCAGCATGCTCTGTTTTCTCTCTCCAGACCAAGCGTGCCCAGCACGAGGAAGCAGTCACCAGCTGGCAGTTGGCGTTCCTGCTTCTGCCTGGGCAAACCATCCCCTGCAGCTGAACGCCAACTGCAGAGCAGTGCCAGGGAGCCCTCAGAAGCAGAAGTGTTGGTCCTGGCAGGTAAGGGTGCAAATCCAGCTTTCAAAACACTGCTTGTCAGCAGCACAGGTAGGATTCATGCTTTCAGTGGGCTTCCACCTGATCCTCTCCAGGACTGTGTCCTAAAAGGAAACAGATCAGAAAGGTGAGCTCTTCCCCCCTTGGAGCACCCACCCACGTAACGTCCATGTAATTTCTAAGGATGCTGCCCAGACAAAGACTGAGGATGCTTCAGGAGAAGACCTTCCTTGCTAAGCCAAACAGAACAAGTAAGGTACCAAAAGATTTAGAGCTAATCTAAACCTTAAAGCATATAGGACCTTACAGCATCAGCCTTAAAGCGTAGAAGCATGACCAGCAGGTGGAGGGAGGTGGTGCTGCCCCTCTACACTCCTCTCACTGAAACCCCATCTGGAGTACTGCATGCAGTTCTGGAGCCCTCAACACAAGGAGGACCTGGGGTTGCTCAAGCAGGTCTAGAGGAGGGCCATGAAGGTGATCAGAGGGGGCTGAAAGCACCTCTACTATGTGGACAGGCTGAGAGGGATGGGGCAGGTAGCAAAAGAATGAGGGGAAATGGCTTTAAACCAGAAGAAGGTGGATTTGGATATTTTGACTACTGTGAGAACTGTGGGTACAATGCTTGACAGACTCATTGTAGTATAATAAGCTTGAATTACTTACAAGTCATTAGAAGTCCTCTGAATTAAGACTGAGAAAATATCACAGACTTGAAGAGAAGCACTTTTTCCCCTTGTAGGTAGATTGTTCTCTTTATTCCCTGTACCTAAAAAGAAGTAACAGTGACTCCACAGATGATCTCTCCTAGATAAAACTTACATTTTACATCTATTCTTACTGAAGTTATACAGAAAGCTTGGAATGCCATTGTTGACATTAGTACAGCATCTCCAGAAGCGCTCAGTTCAGCTTTCCTCATTTATTTCCAGAAGTTACAGGAATGAATTTATTTCTTTAAGTATTTGTGAACTGTAATTCCCCAAACTTGCTTGGTTCTCTGAGCCACGTGTTGATATTTTCCACCTCTTAGTGAAACATTTCACTAATGTGAGTTAAGCCAGCATGTGACATCTGTTGTTCGTCCATAAGTTTCTGTTTTGAGTCTGCCTGGACTTCCAGAGACCAATAAGGATTTTAGCATGGTAGAACAGAACATAGAAATAACATAGAAAGGCTGAGAAGACACAATTAAAGGAGAAAAAAGAATAAATGTGAACGTTTATTACCTCTGATGTTAATGCTGAGAGACTCTTCTCCTGTTGTGAAGCACAGAAAGCTCTGTTGCACAGTCTTCATCGAGGCGTCCCAGCTGCAAGAATAAGACCTATACTGAGGAAGCAGCTTTCAAGTCATCTCACAGCCCAGTCTCACCGTGATAGTGCTCTGCTATGCAGCAGTCAGTAATTAGCCATGATTTCAGATGCTTTTCTAAGCAGTTAGTGTTATGGCTACCTATTACAAGGAGCAAACAGAAAGAGCCATCCAACTTCAGCAACTAGTCCCTCTGTGGCAACAGGTTCTGAGCTCTGAATTCAAGTACAAAACCTGTCAGCAGATGAGACTTTTGACTAGAGCAGAAGTGACGCTTCTGTCTCCTCTTCATCACTAGTTACACGGCATGCACAGCACAGCTGTTCTGCAGAGAAACAGCGCCACCCAGTGACCAACGGCAGCCATTGCCTGCAAATACACGGCAACTTCCCAGTATCTGCAGCAACCATCTCCCCACACGTGCACTTACTGAACCAGTGAACAGCATCAGAAGGACCTTGCACGAGACAAGGGTGACTTAACAGTTGTTTAACTGCAGTCCGCTTCTTTGGGTCTACCTAGTGGGCAGAAACACTCGAGCTGTTACTTACAGCACTGAAAAGAACTGGAGACAATTCTTCTATTCCTAAGAGCTTCGAGGTGCCCAGAAGCACAAACAGAAACCAGCAGTATTTCATCACTTCACCTAAAGGAAGGTCAAACACCTGAGCTGGGAAGAGCAGTTACAGAACCTGTGGTTACAGCAAACGTTCCACGAGCACTTTGTATTTATGAGACTGCCCAGATAGAGCTCAAATGCACACTGAGTGTGTTCAGCTTTCTTTATGAGACATCTGTTGTTTACAGACCGGTTTTAGTTCTACAGCACAATTAAGAACAAGCAAGCTGCTTGAAGACTGTTTAATTACTAAAATAGTAATTATTTCTATTACCTGTAACTAGTACCATGTTTTTATTTGAGAATTTCAGCACAAGGCAACGCTCACCTTTTCTTCATGGCATGGAACAATTTAACTTGTTCAAACACTGAATAATTTCCAGGTACTCCACCAGTGTTTTGAGCTCCTGCAACAGCATCTTGTAGATCCATCTGAACAGAAGCGGCTCTTTTTCCTGTAGCAGTTGGTGAACTCGCAGGGTACTGCGAGGTGAAAGCCATTTGGGAGCAGCGTATCTTCCTCTCTGCAATAAAACAGTTTAATGAAAATGAAATAACTAAAATAAAAGAGGATTTAGAATGAACCTTGAACAACTATTTGGATGGTGCTGACATCTCTTTACTTTCCAAACGTAGGAACAGACATATGCAAAATCAGCCTTAAGAATCACTTGAATAAATTCAATGGTGAAATGAAGATGTGCTTGGCTGAGGGCAATGCTGGAAGGCAAACTGCTCACAGGAGCTGCAAAATGCATGAGATCACACCAGACATACTTTGTTCTGACCACAGTTGTGGCACATAGTCCTTCAGCATTCCCAACATGAAATGATGTGGAGCATCACAGAAACACTGCGCACAGACACGATGACCCTGATTAGATTCAAGCAGCGGGCTTAAAACAAGTCAGAGTTTTAGATTCCAGGACATTTCAGGGTCTATAATGTGTGAAATTCAGTGACACAACAGTGCCCAGGTGCCTGCGTTTCAAGCAACCTTCAGATCACAGCCACGTAAGATAAAAGCAAATTCAGTGCAGAAATAGCAAGCCTGTATCTTAATACCCGTAAGATTATCCACTTTTTTACTGCAGTCTGATTAAGTTCTAAAACTTGCTCATCCCAGTTCACTTACACAAGTTCCACCAATTCAAGCAATGCAGCTCTGAGATCCTGTGTATGTGAGGCAGGTAGAACTGAACAGTGCAGAAATGATCTCTGACAGCTCTAAGAGCTCCATTCTGCTTGCAAACTCTCAGTCCAAAACTATTCACAACTCTAAGGAAACGAACACCTGAAGCAGTTGGATCATCTGCCATGTGCCGCGTTCGGCTTCTTGGCATCATGATGAACACAAAGAGTTTTCTGCTGCCCTGCAGAAATGGACAAAGTCCTGCTCACAAATGGACCAAGTTTCAGTGTACAGACAGGCCTTTCTACCCACAGCTCAGCATGTTCTGCCATCTGAACAGCAAGGCCTCTTGTCAAGCTCAGCTATTTCCCTTCTCAGTGTATTCTAGCACAACTGATACCCAATGTTATCCTCCTGTAGAGTGCCATCGTATTGTCATCGTCCAAAGGAAAAACCCACACAGCAGAGCATACAGCAGTACACCCATGCTCCAAATATCCGCCTGAAAAACAAAAAGACAAGCTTACAAACCTGAAGCACCCAAAATGGCTTACTGACAGATTGCATTGTCTGTCCTTGCCAAAGCCCACACACAGCCCATGAAAAGCTGGCTCTTTCCCTCAGCAAAAAAAACCTTACAGTCCCAGAGAAAGCACGTAACCCTCATTCAATTGTTCTTCCACTCAACTTAGAGCGCTACTAAAACCAGTATCTTCATCTTAGCTCATCACACTGCTGCAGTTCCTTTGACCAGGATTTCACTGGCACAAATGAAATCAAAGCCATCACAAGGGATTTAGCACAGTTGTGTGTTACTGGCTACGAGAGCTGTCAGCACAGTCACCTGTAAGGCTTTGCTGCTGTTCTACTGATGTATAGGCACAACAAGGTTCACACACCTCACAGTGCCAATCTCTGAAGCTGCTGTTTTGTAGAGCCCCAAAGCAGTCGCTTGAGACAGTTCAGGATCAGCCAGAGACAAACCAGCCAGCTGTGTGAACTGAGACCAATTGCACTTCTCTAGTCTGCGGCCACTGACAGCTTCTGAGAGCTACCAAGCAATGCAGCCTAGCAGAATCCAGAAGGGAAACCAAGAGAGCCTACCTGAGCTCCACTGCGTTTAAATGCTCCGTGCAGAGGGGAGGGAAAGAGGGTAAAACAAACACCGGTCTACATACCTCTGAGCCAGTATCCACTTTGCCCTGGATTAGCTCTGGTGCTGAAGAAGCTGGGCTTCCACAGCATGTGCTCAGGCGGTAATCAAGGCCTCCCTGGAATAACACAAAGAATAGAGAGAAACATTGGCTTTAACAGAGTTGATGTCTTCTGGGAATAACACTCCAGAAGCCTCAGAGGCTTCTTCTCCTGTGTATATTTTCATTCATCTGACATTTTGCTTTCATTCAATGTGACCTCACTAAGCAAGTATTGTCTAAGACCGTGAGTATCACGTAAATGTGCAGATCTCAAGCTGCTCACTTATCCAGTGCCCTTGGCATGATGCGTCTCTGGCCGCGTCGTCCCCTGGGATATGTAGTTCTCCTCCAAGAGCTGAGTACTCGGGATGCTGCCATTCCACAGAACTGGAGCATGAACCTTCCACACTTCCGCATACCCTCTGTTACACTTGCACATACCCTCTGTTACACTTGCACATACCCTCTGTTACACTTGCACATACCCTCTGTTACACTTGCACATACCCTCTGTTACACTTGCACATACCCTCTGTTACACTTGCACATACCCTCTGTTACACTTCTGTGTGCCATTAACAACTACACTTTCTTATACCACCAAAACAGTTTGCCACTCTTTGTACCCTCAGTTACTGATTCATACTGCACATGATGTCATGATGTAGAATATTGACAGCAACAGCACAAAACCACGACAAACCTCTTTGTAGAAACTATTGCTGAAGAAAATTGTTTTTGCCACAGAAGTGGCTGTAACAGAACAACAGGGACTACTTGTCACCTCCACAAAGACTGCACTAGTACCTTCTCTTCAACCTAAGGAAGTAACTACATCCACACGGCTGATTCAACCCACCACTGTGCTGCTTTATATGAGAATGGCTGAACGATCTGCTTACGGTTACCCAAAACTCACTGGAAAAACTCTAACCCCGTCATTCCACACGCAGAAGGAAGTCAGTCTACACAAATGACTTACAAGGCTCTGCGTGTTTGATGACTGCTGCTCCAAAAGTAATGCCTTCTATTTTGTTATGTCGGCCCACAACGTCAGAGGTGGATGTTGGCGGGATGGCAGCAGAGGTTGAATCTTCACACCAACGTTCTGCTGGGGCCATATGACAGACGGCAGCAGAGGGCCAGTATGACAAGATGGCATCTGACGTGGAAGCGCGTACGAAGCAGAAACGAGTTGCTGAATTCCTGCATGCAGAAAAACCAGCACCCAACGACATTGATCAACTCTTGTGGAGCACAAAGAGTAGATGTGAGCACGGTGAGGTGGTGGATGCCGTGTTTCTGCAGTGGTGACAGATGTCACCTCTGCTGGTGCAGATTTATATGAGGGTGGTACGCAGGCCCTCGCTCGTCACCAATGAGAATGCATTGCTAATGGTGGTTACCATGCTGAAAAATGGCGCTTGGCAATGGAGCATTCGCTCTACCAAGTGATCCATCAGTTGTAGTTTGCACAGGAATAAACAGGAGGCATTACTTTCAGAGCAACCTATGCAGCACGCACAACGATGCGAAACGGAAACATTTCATTAAACGACAATTGCCACGATTTTCAAGCGTGGGTGCTGAATGAAACCCCTGAGCGATTCTTAAAGGGCGGAGGAAGAAATGAAGCACGTCTGGTCAGCTCCAAGACAGAGCTGCGTTCTGGGCTTGACACAGACATCAGTGCCGACTGAGCTCTCTCCTGTAACAGACAGGCTTACGAGACAAGCCACCAGCTGCAGGCTGGGCCTAACAGATGCCTCACGCCCTTAGCAAGGCACAGCAGGCGGGGCTGAGTCAGAGTCAGCACCCGAGTCAGCACCCCCCCACCCAAGTCCCGTCCTGCACAGCTCGGCTACGACGAGCAACGCGGTACCGGCACAAAGGTGAGGCAGGAGGGCCCGCTCTGCTGCGTGCCCCTCGGGGTGACTCGGGTATCCGGGCCGTGCCTGGACCGCCTCTATGGGCAGGAAGGGCTGCTGTGTGCGGGCGGCTCCCTTACCGCCCAGGCAGCCCGCCGGGAGACCCTCACGGCCCAGCCCGCGCTGCGCCCCTCCCCCAGGGGGCCGGTCTTACGCACCGCCGCCGTTACAGACCCGACGAGCCCCGCTCCAGGCTCCTCCTTCAGCGCCGGGACAGCGAGGCGGGCGGCGGGGCCGGGACAGACGGCAGCAGCCCACGGGAGGCCCACCGGGCCGAGGTCCGACCGGGCCGAGGTCCGACCGGGCCGAGTTCCGACCGGGCCGAGCTGCGACCGGGCCGAGTTCCGACCGGGCCGAGTTCCGACCGCGGGCCCAGCGCGCACCGAACCCGCCGCGCAGCGACGCTCGCAGCCTCTCGCCGCGTCGCCCGGAAGTGACGCCCTAGTGGCGACGAGCGGAAGTGACGCACTCTCGGAGCGCCCGCCGGAAGCGGCGGCATCGCGGCGTGGCGCTAGCCAATGGGCGGCTTGTGGCAGCGCTGAGCTTCGTGTCACTGAAGGACGTGCAGCAAAACGTGCGCTTTCAAACCATGCGCTCTTCAAGTCATGGTTCTTTGTCTGTCAGGTGTCAGAAGCTGAAAGGCTTTCATACGTGGGGAATAACTTCAGCAGCGGAGCCATGACATGCAGCTCCCTGTGCAGGTATGGGGAGCTGGCCACACTGTGCGAGAAACAAGAAGGTGAAAGCAGAGGAGCTGCGCAAATGAAATGGCCTTGTAGCCTTCTGTCAAGGTGACTGGTGAGTTCTCATTGAGGCCGTGGTGCGAATGGGGAGGAGCTGGGCAGCTGATGTCATCTGGCAGCCGCACCATTTTGCACGCTGCTTCCTCGGGAGCTGTGATCTTACACATAAGCGGAGTTTAGATCTGCTGGAGGAGAAGAGTGAGAAGGTGTCTGCACGGAGCTGAAACCTGGGCACAACAGCATTATTCCTTCTGAGCTGCCAAGATCAGTACCAGGAAACCAGGGGGTCGTTGGTCACCATTGAACTTCTGGGCCACAGTCCGGAGGTGCTGTATGAATTAAGAACTTGTCTGTGCCTCGTGCTGTAATGGGAAGCCTTGGTGAAATCACCAGTTGTCACACGTGCTGGTTTTAGAAGGTGACCTTTGTAGCCTCGAGGCAGCTCCCATGAATTCCTAAGAACTATTTTGCGTGGGGGATCGTTCCCATCCTCTGGTAGAAGAACCTCTTGTATCAGTGGAAACCAAGTGTAAGATCATCTTACTTTGTCACAGCTAACCTACAGAGCTCTGAAGTACATTTGGTGTGTGTGTCAGGCTCCTGTTAGTGAGTGCTGTGCCCTGTGGACGCGCTACATTTGTCCTGCAGTGTTTGCTCGTGGTTTATCTCTACTCTGACCACGGGGGTTACTTAAAGTAGAAGTGGGGTGACACAACGTAAACAGAACTGCAGAAACTGCTAAGACGAGGTGCTTCCAGCCATTTAATGTCCTTGTGCTGGTTCTTTTGAAAGGGTCGTGATATAGATTGTTAAATTTTTCTCTCCAAATACAAACTGGATGATGTTTAAAGGTCCAACTCTAAGGATTCTGTGAGTCTGTTCTATGATTCTGTGGTGAGGAGCAGCACAGACTATTTGGGTTTGCTCCTCTGAAGTGTGAAATGAAAAATGACTTGCTAGAAATTAACCTGTTCTATAGATTCCAAGTTAATTTTTCTCAGCTCTGAGACTGTCAATGGTTATCATTTGCACTTGTTCTCCCCAGGTATTTTCTTGGTGTTTTAAACAAGGATCCTGGGCAAATGGAAGTCTATAATGCTGAAATATTCAACATGCAACCTTTACTGTCAGGTAGGACAGTTCTGTATTTAACCCTGGTGCCGAGGTCACAATGTCTTGGAAATATGTATGCATTCAAAACCGACTAATTGGCTACTGACAGCATTGCCCTGTTTCCTCCTACTCTTATTTCTGCTGTGCCGCCTTAGAATGAGGGAAGGAGGATACATCACTCTGTCCACGCCTGGGGAGCAGTATGGAATGAAAAAAGGGAGAATGAAGCAGAATCACAGCTGATAGTCACGGGAAGAGTGAAGCAGAGAGCTCGGGTGTGGGAGGGTGGAAATACCAGAGTTAGAAATAGAGTTGTCACTGCTTAGGATAATTGCAGCCCTTCTCCTGCTGAGGGAGGCTTGGAAATAATCAAGTTAGTAGACTGAGTCGTTCACTGAAAAAGAAAACAGCTTTTCCCCAGCAGAACTGCTTTTTATTTCTGAATCTAGTGGAAATGATCCTAAGAATATGATCTTTAAGGAACTGTTTTCTTTTTTAGGCAACAGGAGCTTAGTATTGCTGCAACCTGTGCATTATGCTTTTAGATTTTGTAGCAAAAATTGTCCCTCTTTATTTTAGGTACATAATCTTTCACATTCAGTGTATTTTATTAACAAAATCCTGTAGAGAAGACCCTGAAGTGGTGTGCCTAGTCCTTCTGTAATTTATTAGAGCTAAAGGGGTACCCAATACATGCACTTTCCTGCCTGCTGCAAGCCAAGCATACTAATTTTTATTCTTTTGTAGATAATTTAATTCCTGATGACACAAGGGACTATCAGAATACATCCTACAGGGAAAGGTAAGGTTGAAACCTGATATCATAATGTGCTGTAGTTATCCAGCAGACAGTGGTAAATACTTGTCTGAAACTGAGATGTTTGATTTGTTGCAGGACAAACTTGTGCAGGGTCAGCATTCTTTCTATGCACTGATGGTTTTTGAGACAGCATGTTGTTCGTGTCTAGCTTAGCAGTATGTTCCTAAATACTTTAGACTTGTCTACAGTTCCAGATAAAACATGCCCGTTTGCATTTCTTTGTCGTATGCTTTGTTTGTACCCAGCGTTATGTTTGGAATTACTTTAAAAACATACATGTAGAACAAGCGGTGGTTATCTGGGTATTCTTCCTGCATGCAAAGTGTCTTGAGTTCAGTGTGTTGTCGTTGCTTCTGTGTTATACACAGGTGGATTTGTGCATTGAGGCATTTGGTACCAGCAAGCGGAAGCGAGCTCTGAACTTGTGGTTTTTGCAGTGCAGGGGCCTCTGTAGTGCCACGTGCAGAAATGTGCTGACTGTGGTGGACAGAAAATGTACTCACAGAGCAGCATTGTGAGCTTTCTTGTATTAGTGTTCAGGAAACTATTCTAACCTAAAAGAGCTGTGCGGTGGATTTAAGGATGTGTTCTAATAAGAAAGCTAGTCCCTGATTCTCTGGTCCTCATGCTCCCTCTTTCCTCTTCAGCCATTGCTCCTTTGTCTTAGAAGAGCTGAAGTTCCTGCCTGCTGATGAGAAGAGCAGGGACCGCAAAGCTCGATGCCTCTGGTTCCTGGACATCCTTATTAAGTTCAGCTTCCTGAAAATAATCAAGAAGAAGCGTAAGACAATTTTCAGCTCTTACCCTTTTCAGCTGCCTGCTGGGACTTGGTTTGTAGTTACCATAATAGCAAACAATGAAGCTTCCCAGAGTTACCTGTTTGATAAATGGCTACATGCAGCAGTTACAGTTCAGCTTGTTTCGTGATGAGGTTCAGTATTTCCATGCCATTGTGGAGTTTTAGATCTGCACCTACTGGGATATACGTGTGTCATTCTCTTCAGTCCTTTTCTAACTGTCATACATCAGGGTCCTGCAGTGAGATCCTATTTGTAGGAGATAAAATAGTTTACATCTGAGTTTGAGATTCCTTTTTTGCTTACAGACAGTTCCTGGTTTCTGTACCTGAAAACATTTTATATCCATTATTTTATATAACCAGTCTTGGTGCTCGCTGTGAAACCCCTTTCCATTCTAGATCCAATGGGTCCTGAATGCCCCCACATCATTAGCAGGAAGCTTATGAAGAACTTCACTGACCTACAACAATGGCGGGTAAGGAACTGTGATTGCTTTGATGTTATTGATGTTCAGAGGATGGAGAAAACAGCTTGAAGGGTCACAGAGTCATTATCAAATAGCACTGCACCAAAACGGGAACAGCAGAAGCTTCTCTTGAGTAGCAGGCCAGGCCAGGTAAAATATTCTGTTATGGCTGATGTTCATCCATGAATAATGGAAGTCTGAAACGTAACTGGGAGAGGCAGAGTCATGTGTGCTTAAACAAGCCTGTGCCTGTGAATTTAGCCAGGCTCACCAGGCTGACTTGATCAGCAAGAGTGAGAAGATTTGTACTTGTTGCTACAGTGCCTTTTCTCAAGAATCCAACAGCCTCTGCGTAGCATAACTGCCATTGCTCAGCCATCATCTATCTGCTGTTTGCTGTGAGCTGGAGGTTAACAGAGAGGTTGAAACCGTGTGGGCCATCGAGGGTGCATTTGTTTATAAAGACTCAGACCAGGGGTGAACAGTAAAAATAAATGCTTTCAGACCTGCTCTGTGTGTTGTGTATGGCTGCAGTGGGTACCTTTAGATCAGCTTCACCTCGCTGTCATCTTGCCAGTGTGCCACAGAGACAGAAGTGTTTGTAGACAGTGATTCAGTCAAGTCTGTAAACCTGTAAACATCTCCAGAGACCTGCACTTTTGAACAGAAACATGGGCAGTTGTTGAGGAAGACCTTGAGGCCCCTGTGATCAGGGACCTGTGTTTCCTAAAGCTCTTTTTTCATGTCTCGGAAATGCTTGCCATAGCTAACTGGGGCTCCAGTTCTGTCTGCACCTGGTGGGTGGTTGTGTTTTGGGTTTGCTAACTCTCTGCTTTTCATCTGTTCTCACACTTGCTGTTCAGTGTTCAGAATTTAATCTGCGTCGCTGAAGACTAAAATTGCAGCATATGTCATTGCACTGGCTCTGCACATTAAAAACTTCCAAGCTGACCTCACTGTCCTGCAGAATGACTTGAAGCTCCACGAAAGTAGGTGAGTCATGTTTGCTTATGCCTGTTAAGATGCCTGTGGTCCTCGTGCAAGCAGTCCCTGGGGAAGAGGGCTCTGGAGCCTCTTCTGTGCCCAAACAGTACAGCGATACCCGCTGTGAGTTCCCTATGTTGCAGTTAGACTCTGAGTGTGTTGAAGTTTTATATTCAAGCCCTGCTACGTCTAATGGGGTAGTTCTATGTGTCAAAGCTTTGAAAGAGTGCTTTTCACAAACCTGCTCAGGTGCACTGTGAGGCTTTTTGTCTATCTGAAAGTGGAAAAACTTGAGGCAGGCAGCATCAAAATGGCAGAAAACCTATCCAGGTGCTACCCAGTGCTGTGTCTTGCCTGCTAAGTCATGTTGCTCCTCACTGAATCCCTTCTTTCAGCAGAGATCTGGTGTCAGCTCGGTACCAGTCTGGATGCAAGTACAGATTTGTATCTGACTGTAACTGGAAAACTAGAAACAGATTTTCTTTCTCACAGGCAGATTGTGAGCATGTAGTTGCTGTTCCTCCCCAGATGCAAGACTTTACAATTTAACTTTATAAGATTCTGCTCGCCTTACCTCCTCAGTTTGTCAGAGTCTGTTTGGATGTCAGCATAGCCCTCTGGCACTGGGAGGAGGAGCCAACTCAGTGAAGATGAATGGTGGAGAACAGTGTGCAGTATAAGCATCCAGGCAAACAATGCTTGTCATGATAGATTTTGAAGAAATTTCTTCCTAGGCTTAAATTTTCTGTGAAGAAACTACTGTTCTTCTGCCAAGTGATGTCTCTGTACTGCTAGCTGCGCGGATGTGCTTAAACCTGCAGGTGTCTGGCAGAGCCTGACAGCTCCTCTGACAGCGAGGACTCCCAGCAGACATTAGCTGATCAGGCAGCTTGTTATTGCTACCTGGGAGTGGGTCAGGTTGCCCTGTTAATAGCTGCTCAGCTGTGTGTGATTGCTGTCCCAGCCTTTTCTGTTCTGCAAGATGTGGTGACTCTAAAGACATTTGCTGCCTGACTCCACTACGTGGATCTTTCCCATCAGGGTTGTTTAGAGGTGATGCAGCTGGGAAGGAACTGCAAAAGGACAGAACTCCTTCAGTACCACTGAAAAGCATTCTAGAATATGTTGGGGCTTCTCCTAGAAGGATTTAATATCAAGATTCTGGGATAACTGGAAGTTATCGGGGCTGTTACCAGCCCTTGGTTTTGTGAGCTCTGTAGTCAGATTTGATGTAAAGATTTCTGGGCTTTGCCTCCAGTTCTGCTCTTTGTTGACTAATAGTGGCGTTAACAGTATAATCTAATGTTGGTTTCCCACCTTTTTAAAATTCTATTGCTTTGGAAGTAAGCTTTTCAATAAAAGACATGCTCTTTTTCTGCAACAAACACCAAGGTTTTTGCTTTTAAGTGCTCTACTGGAGCTGGGAGCATAGACTGTAGCGTGGTGATAAGAAAAAAGTGGGGGAAGCAGCAACATGTAGGAAAAACAAAGATGAGGCATATGGCTGTGAGGCTCTTGATTTAGCCATGGAATGATCATTGCTTATGGTGGGAGGTTTGTTTGAATAGCACCAGATATCTCTTGCCATCTGAATCTGTTTTTCTTTTAAAGACGTAATGTCAGCTGAGAGGATTCTGAGGTGTGTTCTCATGGCCCCAGATGAGGCAGGACTTTCATTTCCTTGCTGCGTTTGCTCAAACATGCTTCATTCTGTGTTTGACAAGTCTCCAGGTGTGTTCTGGCTGGTGACATCTTGATCAAGCCCTGCTCAGTACCAGTCTCATCCAAAATGTGTTTACATCTAGGACTGCTGTATTTCAGCAGTTAAGAGGAGCTGCTCTCTGTATTAGGTTCTTTCCATCCTGTCACTCATGGTATAGGATTCTGTTGGAAATACGGGCTGCTTGCTTTTTTTTTCTCCAAGATTGCTGTACACTGAGTAAGGCACCGTGGGTTTTTAATACTCTCTGGGGTGCTCGTGCCCAGTTTGGTAGTGTTCTAGCCTTTCCAGCAAGGCTCCCTGCCTTGTAGTATTTAAATACTTCCAGTTTGCGTTCTGGTGGTTGTGTTGGGATGCAGAGCAGACATCCTGCTTGCTTCTACCTCCTAGCTTCCCTCCTGAGGTGAACAAGCTATTGCTCATTTCTGCAGTGTCTTTCCCAGAAGACCACTCTACCCCACTAACACAACGTTTCTCTGTTGTTTTCCAGGTTGATGGACATTGCAAGGGCCATGCGGTTGAAGGTCTCCAAGGCAAAGGGGATGCCAGGACTTGAGAATGATCAAAATCACAAGCATGGCACCCTTTCTCTCCCCTTGCCTGTGCAGAAAGCATCAGGGAGCCAGAGGAATCGCCAAAAGATGAACTGAGAATCTGGGAGGTGTGAGCAGGGGTGGAACAGTTCCGTTCTCAACAGTTGTTCTGCACACACAGCATCATGGGGATGCATTTGCCTGTTGGATTTGGCTTTCCAGCATCATGGCACAGCCCTGTTGAAGTCTCTGTGCTGACGGGAACAGCTGTTATTTCATTAAACTGTTTACCTTTCTTACGTATTTAGAAAATGTATCAACCCTTTGTCTTTCCTCCTGTCTGTGAGGGGAGAAAGATGTACAATGTGCCAGAACGAAATCACGTTGTTAGGAATTGTAGGTGCTGTGCTGACTGCGTACTTCAGGCGGGTTTTACCCCTTTGTGACACAAATGCAGAGATCTTGGAGGTTACCCTGAGGATGGTGGCCATGCAGTTCCCTGAGAGCTGTCCCAGCACTCCACCAGGAGCTTGCCCCAAGGCAAGAATGCTCCTCATCTCTCAGCTGGACCTCCCACAGGCCGGGAAGCACTGCAGCTCATGCTGCTGACCCTTTGCTCTGTTGAGCCTGACAGTGCTGAGAAGGGCTTGGCTCTGACTGCCCTTCAGACAGCTGAGGGCTTTGCTGTACTAGTCAAGCTCAGCTCCCTCCATCTCACCTCGTTGGCCACATTCCTGTCAGGCCTCTGCTGGACCCTTTCCCCACTGCTGCAGTGGTTCTGAGGGACACCAGCAAGGATGCTGAGCGCTTCACTGCTCTTGATGTGCATTCCATTAGCTGCCAGTGAGAAAAAGGGAGCACAAAATGAGTGACTTAGAGCCCTGCAACATCCCTCCAGAAGGCAGAGAGGATCTGCAGAGGTAGAACTCCTTCTGGCGGGCCAGCAGCAAAGCATGGACATACAGGCATGCCTTTTACTGTGTCACCTCCACATTAGCGAGGCTTAACTTAAAAAATAAAATAACCCCAGTGCAATGTCTCTTCATCCTGTTCGCTTCTCTCTTCAGGTCATATCTGTTGAGATCTTGGAAGCTTTGCCAGGAAGATCAGAACTGTTTCTGTTCCTGAAAGTAACTGTGGTTCTTCTGTCATGATAGGACCTTCTGAATGGAATCCTGAGGATCCATCAGCCCCCTTCTGTGCAGCTCAGGCAGAACCAAATCTCAGAACTCTCTCTCTTATATTTACTTTTAACAGTTGATTTCTGTTTGCCTTGTTTACTTTTTTGGGGGCAAACAACTCGTTCTGATCTACACCAGTATGAACTGTGCAAAGGTAGGCATCACTTCTGGTGGCAGCTTTCTTTTCTTCTACCTGGAAGGAACCCCATTTTGCAGGGACTGGCTGCTGGAATTGCAGTGAATGAGGATGGAAGAGGGCAGATCACAGATAGAGGAACAAAAGTGTCTTTGTTGTGCCAGTTCATTTCTCCCAAGTGTTCTGTCTGTTTATTTGATTGCCAATATTATCTTGTTGTGTTTCTTGAGTGATGCCAGGTATAACAGTCTCCCAGTTTGCATTTCCTAGTTGTCACTCCTGTTGCTGTTGAAGGCAACATAGCTTTCATGGAATCACCACATGGTTGTGTTGGAAGGGATCTGGCAGCCACATAAAATGCGGTTTCTCCATCCCTCACTGTCTATTTAAAAAAGTAACATACTGTTGGTGGAGGTTTTTTTGTCTACTTTTATTGTGCCTGACACCCATGACAGAGGGAGGCAGTGATTGTGTAGAACTGCTAATGGCTTTGAATGGCTTTGAGCTTAACCTGTTGATCTCTGTGTGGACATGGAAGAGGCATTTGCAAGTGAGCCTGATGATGGCAATTACATACTTTTGTAAAAGCACAGAAGAGGTGAGGGGAAACACGAAATAACAGCCACTGGAAAAGCAAAAGGGGCTCGTGTACTCGTGGCCACCAGGTTGGGCAATCTGTATGCCCACTCAGTATCCTGTCTACTGTGGTGAGCAGCTGCATCTGCACGCACAGGGAATGTAAGGAGATGGGGTACATGGTACTGCCTGCAGGAGGGTACTGCACACTCTGCTACCACCCTGCTCCAGCAGGTTAAGGAGTCTGAGCCTCACTGTCCTTTTACACCTGGGGAGAACAGACTTTTGGCACCAAATGCCAACATATTCCACTAAAAGATACGCCCAAGGCATTGAATGCTCTTCTCACTACCTCCTTCCAGTTCTCCCCTAGGAACAGAAACCACTAAGATTCTACAGCAAACGCATCTATGCTGCAAGAGCACACTGAACCACCTGCAACAGGGAAACATGGTTTTGTAGAGTGGCTTTGAAAACACACCTTTAGACAGCTGTCTCCCTGTAGCCAAAAGGAACCCAAGCAGGAAAAGAAGAGTCCAGCCTGAAACACGCCCATGCTACTAGCCCAGGTTTTTCACGGTGAATGCAGAATCCATCCTGTTCTTGAGGTAACAAATGACCAGTGGGTCTCCCCCTGCTCCGCCCCTTCTCCTTACAAGCGAGAAGAAGGAAGAAAAAACAAGCAGAAGAAACCCAGACGTACCTTCCCACACACAGAGCAGAAATTGGAACAGCGACAGCGACTGTCTCCCTCCTGAGACATGGTGGGGAGCATCCCAGAGGAAGCCCAGGTTCTTTGCTTCTCTCCACAGGGACTTCAAGCACTCCTGGCAAGAGCTGGTTTTGTTCCTTCTTCAACTGCTTCCATCACCAAAATCTCCTTTGGAAAAGGAACCCTAAAGAAAGAAGCAGCAAATGAAAAATAATGAGCAAGAACCACTTTCCCAGCTTTCTTCTGACATGCAATTTAGACCCTTGACTAGGGCAATGACTTAAAATCAGCTGGTTCCAAGAATGATCAGAATTAGCACTGAAATCACTCACTGAACTGTAGCTGGTTACCTCCAAATTCTTTTGCTTTTGGGAACAGATGGACACAGAGTTGAAGGACACAAGATAAGTGACATCTACTTCACTGTAGGTGGTTAAGCTTGGAAGTAGGACTTGAGCAAGAAAAGCTTCTCAACTCCTTGTAAGACACAAAGCAGTGGGATGATTTCCCACACCTGCAGAAAGTCTGATCTCTGCCACAGGTGGGTGAGTGACACAAGAGCTGAGCTGCCCATCCAGAAGCACGTGGGGCAGGGCATGGAGTGGTTACATACCAACATGTGAACAGGCACTCTCCTATCAGAAGGGAAATGCCTTCTCTCTTCCATGCCATGCCCACACCACTCCTCAGGGCTGCGCTGACAGCACGGAAACAATGCAGACATGTTTTTGTCATCGTGGTGGTTTTTCACAGACCCAAAAAATGAGATATTGGGTTGCTGTGCGGGTTCCTGGGTGACACTGCCATTTCCAAGCCATTGCTTCCTAGGGGCAAAGAAGGTAAAATGCTTTAACAATTTTTCACCCAGAGATTGCTATTTTACCATTCTTTTATGCAAAAAAGGAGGACAACACAGCAGATTCTTGCAGCTGCACCAATGCCCTGGGTGCTAAAGGAATGCAAAGACAGAAATATCAAACATCCCTGTGTTATTCCCATACAAGGAGGGAAGTTATGTTTAGTAATATCTTTTATTATTTAAAAGAGGTAGTTGGCACTCCTAAAGGAAAATCCCAGGCCTCAAGTTCTGACAGTGCGGCAATCTGGAATGGACTCAGATGTGGATGACCCAAATGATTTATTCTGGGTTCTAACATCCCTTCTATGCATTGACACGTTTTCTCTCTTAACTTTCCCACAGCCATCACATGTCTGCAGAACATCCAACAAACTCTCCTTCACTGCGCACGTAGGCATTCATCCAACCACAGCCATCAGTCATTCCTAGCCATGCACTCTCCCTCCAGTCATGGTCAGTATCACGTGGCCATCACGCAGCTTACTTGACTCAGTTTTTCTCTTGTTCTGGAGGTGTCCTTGGTTCCCAGCCTTACCTTCTCATGCCGTTCATCTCGCTCTGCAGCTCCTGCTCTGAATAGTCTTCTTATGTTCCCACGGGGCAGGGAGAAAGTGAAGACACGGCCCCTGCCACCAAGGTCAGCTCTGCAGCACACATGACCTGAGGAGCACTTGGCTACTCATGCAAACTGCGCAGTGCAAGGAAGATTGTTGCCTGTTGCGCTTCTTCTTCTCCTGGTTCAGAAATTAGCTTTCCTACCTAGTAAATGGGAAAAGAATATTAATAATAAAAATAATAAAAAGAAAACAAAAGCCTGACACAAAGCAGACGTGATTGCTACTATGGAATTCAGGAGGGCGAGGGATTGGCCCTCTACATGAAGAAGCTGACTGCAAAGGACTAAGAACAGCCATGAACACATGGAGAACTTGCGGGTCAAATTAGGGACTGAACCAATCATGGGCTTCTGCAGCTGAGGGTCTGCTCCAGGCCGCCCGGTGAAGGGAGCCTGTTGACGGGCCCTGCTTACTGCAGCTACCAGCAGCACCGCGCTCACTGACTCAACTTGATGGGGAATTCCAGACAGGCTGGGAAATCAGCATGGCTGGCTGCAAGCTGTCTGAGAGACTGAAGGAGTGCACTGAGAAGAACTGTGTGGCCCAAGCATTGAGCACACCAAGCAGAAGGGAAGCATTACTGGACACGGTGCACAGCAGGGCTTAAGACTGGAGGTGGTCAGGGCTGTAGTGACCATGCCCTCCTGGAGTTCCTCATCTCAAGGAATGCGGGCCTGGCAAAAAGCAAAGTCAGGACCCTGAGCTTCAGGAGAGTCAGCTGCAGGCTGTACAAAGAATTACTGGACAAGAGCCACTGGAAAACTGTTCTGAGGGGCAAAGGAATGGAAAAGAGATGGGAACTTGCTCAGAAAACCTTGCTCAGAGCTGCCCACACCTACCACAAACATCCCTGTGTGTGCACCTATGTGCAACCCAACTCCTCAACACACCAGCACACAAAGCTGGTGAGGGCTCTGGAGCACAAAGGGGCCATATGAGGAGAGGCTGCAGGAGCTGGGAATGCTCAGCCTGGAGAAGAGATGGCTCTGAGCAAGACCGTGAGCCCCCACTCACCTCAGCAGAGGTCAACCTGCACCCCAGCCATCCGCCCATCCACGTGCACACGCACACACCTGCGCCACTCTGCCTGCTTTGCACACCCACATTCACGCACCGCATCTTGTGCCCTCCTTTGCATTCACAGACGTGTGCAAACCATCCCTGGGAACACGTATGTGCCTACACCTACCAGTAAACATCCCTGTGTGTGCACCTCTGTGCAACCCAACTCCTCAGCACACCCCTGTGCAAGCACACATTGGTGCCACCGTGTCCATGCACTATCCATGTGCTCACACACACTCACGCAACCACATCCCCTAGTGCAGCCCTGTGCGCACACACAGACACACGCGTAACCCCTTCCTTTCACTCCCAAAGTGCACGCACACACTGGTACCACAATGTCCTTGCGCAGCTCCAACTCTTTGCACACCCCTGTGCACGCACATATATGTGCATGCTCATCCTTGCACACATACACACTGACATGCACAGACCTGAGCAACCCCACTGGTTTGTACACTCATGAACACAAATGTGTGCAACACCATCCGTGCACAAATACACACACAAAACATGGAACCCCACTGCTTTGCACAATCCTGTGCACACTCACGTGTGTCATGCACTGATTTCCCAGCCAGTCCTCGTGAGGTCTCTTACTTAGGACGGGAGTGCAGGGGAGCAGCCAGAAGCTGTTTGCATTCCCTGCTGTCTGCTGGGCAGGTTTGTTGGCGATGCTCGGGTTGCTTTGCTTTCCCTTGGGAGGTGGGAAGGAGCTTTGGGTTGGAGGCACATCCCGTGCCAGAGCATCCCGATGGCACGCGTGGGATCAGCAGGTCTGTCAGAGAAGTGGGTGAGGTTGCACACCAAGCTGCAGCAGAGGAAGGGGAGGAGGTCCCAGCACAGCTCTGCACCACGCTCTGCCATGCTGGGCAGCTTGTTCCTGGCTCAGCAGTGCCATCAGACTGTTTCTTGCATTCCTCCCGGTCCCTGTGAATGAAGACTCGGAACACAGTCAAGGCGTTGATTGAGCACCAGAGTGCCTTTATTCAATTGGAGAAAGGAGGACGGGAGAGGTACGGGGAAAGATGGGACTCATTCTCTGTTGTTGAGGAGAGAGCGGCTCAGAGCTCGTGTTGCTGCCTGGTGCCTGGGACTGCAGGCCTGACTCCAAGTCCCCCTCCAAGACGCTCGGCTTCTCCTCAGTGACACTGACTTGGTCCTGCTTGGAGGTGCTGCTGTCGGGGCACTCGGGCTGTGTTTGGGCTGGGCTGCACTGCAAAGGCACCGGGCCACAGTCCAGGCTGGTGACTGTGGTTTCTGGCAGGCAGAATTGATCACCTGAGGAATTCAGCTTTATTTGCCTTCATCTGTGTTTCCTCTTGCTGGATCTCATGCACTCTGCTGGCTTCAGTCTGTGTTTCTACTCCAAGAAGAAAATAAATGGGTCTTCACAAACCAGAAAACTGGAAAAGCACCCTCAAGTCTGCTGTTTGAGCCTTCTTCATTTCAAGAGCACATGCTTTTATCTCCTCAGCACTCAAACACTTATTGTTTACATGGAACCTTCTCTCTCCGAGGCTGTAGCCACTGTCTCTTGTCCTGGCAATGGCACCACTGAGCAGATCACCTCCATTCTCTGCATCCTCCATTCAGTATATTTGCACATGGATAAGATCTCCCCGGAATCTTCTCCAGGATTAACAGTCCTAGCTCTCTCAGCCTGGAATACCTGTTTCCATCAGCTGCCACCATCCAGAACAGCCAGCCTTCTTGCGGTCACCTGGCCCAAACATCCCTTTGTCTCTACCCTTGATTCCTGCAAGAGAGATGGGAGCTCGGCACGCACACCATCCTTCCAACACCCCATCCCAGCAGCAAGGGATCACAGCCCTAACACAGCCAAAACAAAAAGGGTGTGCGAGTTTCCTGGTAGCACTCAGTGTGAACAAATCTACCACTGAGCAACACCATGAGCCCCCACTCACCTCAGCAGAGGTCAACCTGTAACCCCAGCCTTCCCCTATCCATGTGCACACGTCCACCCATGCGCCACCCTGCCTGCTTTGCACACCCCCATGCACGCACTGCATCTTGTGCCCTCCTTTGCATTCACAGACGTGTGCAAACCATCCCTGGGAACACGTACGTGCCTACACCTACCACAAACATCCCTTTGTGTGCACCCGTGTGCAACCCAACTCCTCAGCACACGCACGCATTTGTTCCACCCTGTCCATGCACTCACCACATGCCCTCCAGCATCACTGCTGCCTCCTCCGGTACCGTACCTGCAGATGCTTCAGAGCTCATTAGCATGGACTTCCTTCCTCGCCTCAGCATCTGCTCCTGCGCTCACCTTCATTCCTACTGAGATACCGTCCGCTTCCAGCACCAGCTGACCTGCAAGACACAGAGAAAGGAAAGGTGGGATTCATGCAAACGCAGAAGCCCAAGGCTGCATCATCACCACGTATGGCAGCCTTGGGAAGTCAGCTGCAACAACAGCCTTTGTCAGAATGGAAACAGGCACCGTCAATTAAGTGTGACCTCCAAAGTCATTGCCACCATCAGAAATAGGCACGGAAATCGCTCACTTCACTGCAGGTGGTTACCTCCAAATTCTTTTGCTTTGGGGAAAATGTGGGCACGGAATTGAAGGACACCAGAAAAGTGGCATCTACTTCCCTGGAGGTGGTTAAGCTTGGAAGCAGGACTTGAGCAAGAAAAGCTTCTCAGCTCCTTGTAAGGCAGTAAGTGATGGGATGATTTCCCATCCCTGCAGAAATCCTGACCTCTGCCACAGGTGGGTGAGTGACACAAAAGCTGTGTCCTTGGTTCTCAGCCTTACCTTCTCATGCTGTTCATCCTGCTCTGCAGCTCCTGCTCTGAATAGTCTTCTTATGTTCCCACGGGGCAGGTAGAAAATGAAGACACGGCCCCTGCCACCAAGGTCAGCTCTGCAGCACACGTGACCTGAGGAGCACTTGGCTACTCATGCAAACTGTGCAGTGTAAGGAAGATTGTTGCATGTTGCGCTTCTTCTTCTAATGGCTCAGAAATTAATTTTCCTACGTAGAAAATGGGAACGGAAAATAAATAAATATATAAATAAACAAATAAAGCAAAAGCCTGACACAAAGCAGACGTGATTGTAACTATGGAATTCAGGAGGGCGAGGGATTTGCCCTCTATACGAAGAAGCTGACTGCAAAGGACTAAGAACAGCCATGATCACGTTGAGAACTTGCGGGTCAAATTAGAGACTGAACCAATCATGGGCTTCTGGAGGTGAGGGTCTGCTCCAGGCCGCACCTGTGCACCTGTGTGCAACCCATCTCCTCAGCACACCCCTGTGCAAGCACACATTGTTGCCACTGCGTGTACACACTATCTGTGTGCTCACACGCACTCACGCGTCCACATCCCGTAGTGCAGCCCTGTGCGCACACACACAGACACATGTGTAACCCCTTCCTTTCACTCCCAAAGTGCACGCACACAGCAGTACCACAATGGCCTTGTTCAGCTTCAACACTCTGCACACCCCTGTGCACACACATGTATGTGCATGCTCGTCCTTGCACACATACCCACTGACCTGCACACACCTGAGCAACCCCACTGCTTTGGACACTCATGAACACAAACGTGTGCAACACCATCCGTGCACAAATCCACACACACTCACACACACACACACAACTCATGGAACCCCACTGCTTTGCACAATCCTGTGCACACTCACGTGTGTCATGCACTGATTTCCCAGCCAGTCCTCGTGAGGTCTCTTACTTAGGACGGGAGTGCAGGGGAGCAGCCAGAAGCTGTTTGCATTCCCTGCTGTCTGCTGGGCAGGTTTGTTGGCGATGCTCGGGTTGCTTTGCTTTCCCTTGGGAGGTGGGAAGGAGCTTTGTATGGAGGCACATCCCGTGCCAGAGCATCCCGATGGCACGCGTGGGATCAGCAGGTCTGTCAGAGAAGTGGGTGAGGTTGCACGCCAAGCTGCAGCAGAGGAAGGGGAGGAGGTCCCAGCACAGCTCTGCACCACGCTCTGCCACGCTGGGCAGCTTGTTCCTGGCTCAGCAGTGCCATCAGACAAGAAGCAGGGAAGGAAATCAAGGATGGGGGTACCATCAAACAGAGTCCGTGCAAGCCTGTGCAAGACAAACAGACCCAGAGCTTGTGTTTTTTTTCTGCTTTTGTAGCATTTGTGTGCTGTAGCTGAGCAAAAGGTTCTGCTGCTTGATTCTAAATGGCTGCGGGGATGGAGGATGTGACAGAAAGCATTTGTCTGCACGACAGTGTAGTTACACTTGGTCTAGAGAGTGAGAGAGGGCAGGCAGCACTGCCTGATGTTGGTCAGGGTGAGCTCCTTCTTCCGCAGCGTGATGATGGCAGGGACAGCTCAGAGGTGGGAGCTGGGAATGGACACGGCAGGAGGACAGAGGTGTGAGGGAGCAGCCAAGGCAGCGAAGAGCATCAAAAGGCCCTGAAAAGCATCACAAAGCCACAGCCAGGAAGCTTGGGGTTTTCATGAGCAGCATCCAGGATGCTAGAGACTGTTTGCTCCCCTAAAAAATGGTAACAGAGCTCTCGCTGCGGGCATCACAAAACCAGGCAAAATGGGAACACACCCAGAGCTCTGCTGCACGCACCCCACAGTCAGAGCATTGCAAGCTGAGCTGCCTTGCTGTTTCTTGCATTCATCATGGTCCCTGTGAATGAAGACTTGGAACACAGTCAAGGCGTTGATTGAGCACCAGAGTGCCTTTATTCAATCGAAGAAAGGAGGACGGGAGAGGGACGGGGAAAGATGGGATTCATCCTCTGTTGTTGAGGAGAGAGTGGCTCAGAGCTCGTGTTGCTGCCTGGTGCCTGGGACTGCAGGCCTGACTCCAGGTTCCCATCCAAGGGCTCGGCTTCTCCTCGGTGACATTGACTTGGTCCTGCTTGGAGGTGACGCTGTTGGGGCACTCGGGCTGTCTTTGGGCTGGGCTGCACTGCAAAGGCACCGCACAGGTCGCCCATAGAGAATTTCATATGGGCTTCATCCTTCCTTGGTTGGGATTTTCTTCGAATTCTCACAAGTGCCAGAGGCAGTGCTTGCAACCATGGAATCCCAGCCTCTTGGACAACTTTTAGTATTTGCAGCTTAGATAAATGGTTCCTCTTTTCCACTTGGCCACTTGACTGTGGCCTGTAAGGTGTATGCAACTGCCAATTGATTCCCAATAAAGTACTGACTTGTTGAACCACTTTAGCAATAAAATGGTGGCCTCAATCTGAAGAGATTGTTCCTGGCACCCAGAACCTTGGAATTATTTCTTGTCACAAAACTTTTGTTACTTCCCTGGCCTGGTTAGTCCGGCACGGGTATGCCTCAGGCCATCCTGGAAAGGTATCTGCTAAAACTAACATGTATCTGTACCCCCCTTTTCTTGGGAGCTCTGAGAAATCTACCTGCCATTATTGTCCTGGATAATTTCTCTCCCTGTTTGCCCTAACTGAACTTTGTGGCCTGTGTTAGGATTATTTGGTAAACAAACTTCACATTGCTGGGTCACTTGCCTAATGGCAGTATACCCATTTCGGGTGACCACTCGTTGAACAAGATATTTATATAATGCTTCTGCTCCCCAGTGAGTGTTCCTGTGTTCAGTCACCACAGCCCATCATATGGCTGCTGGAATCATTCTTTTCCCTTGTGCTGGAAAGCTCCATCCTTCCTCTTTTACCTGCCCTTCCTGATAATTATTTATCGAGTTCCAATACTCTTTGAAGTGCTTTGGCTCACCATCCACCTGCATGTTACCACCTGGAATCAAGGAAGCCTCCACCACCTCACCCTCTGCCGCTCGCTTTGCTTCTCTGTCAGCCAGCGCATTTCCCATTCCTTCAGCACTGTCTCCCCTTTGCTGGCATCAACAGTGCATTTTAGCAACCTTCTCCAGCTGTTGGACTGCCTCCAGGAGTCTGGCTATTTCTTCAGCGTGTTTAAGACCTTTCCCTTGGCTTGACAACAGTCCTCTTTCTTTCCATATTGCTGATATTGGTGCATGAACAGCACTAAGGCATATTTTGAATCAGTCCATATCTTTATCTTCCCATGTCGAACAAAGCTGCTCCCGTCTGTGTATCAGGTGTCTTCCGCATCCTCCAGTGGTTCTTCTTTCAAGTCTCTGCGACTGGAATAGACTGCTTCCATAGTCTCTAAACAGTCGTGAGACACAGGTTCTCCTGTAATTGCACTAAGAAAAGCAGCTGATTTACAATATTTGTTACTGTTATTTCTCCATCATCTTGCTCCACTAGAATGGCCTGATACTTCAAAAATCTCTGAGGGGAAAGCCAATGTCCCCCTTTCACCTCCAGCACTGTAGAGACCGTGTGGGATACCAGTGCAGTTCTCTTCTGCCCCATTGTCCTAATGCTGGGGCCTTCATTAACTCCTCTTTCAACTGCTTTCAACCGGGCCACAGTCCAGGCTGGTGACTGTGGTTTCTTGCAGGTTCACGTCAGCCCCTTCAGCAGAACTAGGAGAAAGGACTGGCTGAACAATGATGACCTCTTTCTCTCTGTCTCTGCTGTCACTCAGAAGGCTTTCATTTGAATTGCAGCCTGACTCCAAGTCCCTCTCCAAGAGTCTCAGCTTCTCCTCAGTGACACTGCCTTGGTCCTGCTTGGAGGTGCTGCTGTCGGGGCACTCGGGCTGTGTTTGGGCTGGGCTGCACTGCAAAGGCACCGGGCCACAGTCCAGGCTGGTGACTGTGCTTTCTGGCAGGCAGAATTGATCACCTGAGGAATTCAGCTTTATTTGCCTTCATCTGTGTTTCTTCTTGCTGGATCTCATGCACTCTGCTGGCTTCAGTCTGTGTTTCTACTCCAAGAAGAAAATAAATGGGTCTTCACAAACCAGAAAACTGGAAAAGCACCCTCAAGTCTGCTGTTTGAGCCTTCTTCATTTCAAGAGCACATGCTTTTATCTCCTCAGCACTCAAACACTTATTGTTTACATGGAACCTTCTCTCTCCGAGGCTGTAGCCACTGTCTCTTGTCCTGGCAATGGCACCACTGAGCAGATCACCTCCATTCTCTGCATCCTCCATTCAGTATATTTGCACATGGATAAGATCTCCCCGGAATCTTCTCTAGGATTAACAGTCCTAGCTCTCTCAGCCTTTCCTTATAGGAGAGATGTTGCAGTCCCTTTATCATCTTCTGAGCCCTCTGTTGGATTACGTTAGGTATGATTCTTGTAACAGAGAACTCAGATCAGGACACGATGATCGATGTGTGGTCTCAACAACGCTGAACTGAGGGGAAGGAACATCTCTCTCAATCTGCTGGCAGTACCTTGCTTATTTGCAGCACAAGGATATCATTAAGTTATTTTTGGTGTATTTTTTCTTTTTCTTTTTTAAATTCTTTTTTCTTTTTTTCTTTTTTTTTTTTTTTTCATCAAGTTCACATTTCTGTTTCACATTCACTCTGTATCATTCGCTATGTAGCTCCAGGGAAAGATGGGACTCATCCTCTATTGTTGAGGAGAGGGTGGCTCACAGCTCGTGCTGTTGCTTGGAGGCAGGGACTGGTGGTCTGATTCTACATCTGCCTCCAAGATGCTCGGCTTCTCCTCACTGATGCTGACCTGAGCCTGCATGGTGGTGCTGCTGTCGGGGCACTCGGGCTGTGCTTGGCCTGGGCTGTCCTGGGACCCCTGCACTGGGTCGCAATCCAGGCTGGTGCCGGTGGTGTCTGGCAGGCTCAGGTCAGCAGCTTCCGGAGGGATGGGATGAATGAGGGCTTGAATGACGATGACGTTCTCGTCTCCATTGATGGTGCCATATGGAAGGCTGTCGACTGAAATGCAGCACCCTGTGCTTCCTAACAGCTCTGCGTTGATGGAAGCACAGGATGCGCTGTCGTCCCATGCCCGGCGTCTTCGGGGAACACAAGGGCTCGGGTCCCCTAGGAAGGAGTAGATGCACAGCGGTTAGTGTCAAACGTTCACAAGATGAATCATGCTTTAAAGAGGTCCTTGGCATTTGGCTATGTAGTGGTGGTGGGCAGAAGCAAATAGGCTTCTAGCAACAGTGTCATTGTCTCGACAGTGATCCTCGTGCAGGTGCAGCTCTTGTGTTGACAAGAGACTCATTTGGGAAAGACAGGGGTGAACCAAAGATGTCAGGCACGGGCTCGAACGCCAGAAGGAGGTACAAGCCCACTGAAAGCATGAATCCTACCTGTGCTGCTGACAAGCAGTGTTTTGAAAACTGGATTTGCACCCTTACCTGCCAGGACCAACACTTCTGCTTCTAAGGGATCGCTGGCACTGCTCTGCAGTTGGCGTTCGGCCACAGGCGATGGTTTGCCCAGGCAGAAGCAGGAACGCCAACTGCCAGCTGGTGCCTGCTTCCTCTTCATGGGCACACTTGGTCTGGAGAGAAAACAGAGCATGCTGCCAGTCGTGGTGCAGGGTGAGGGAAGAGCTGCTCCGAGCCCTTGCTGACAGTTGCCCGTTCCTGGCAAACCCACCCGACCAATGATGATAGGGGCTGGAAAGGGAAGTCCTCTTTACCTTTCAGATGGAGAATCAATGACCGCGTGGAAGTTCCTCAGATCAGCTGTGGGGCCTTCCTCCACCTCGACATCGCTGCTCTGTGTCGCCGTGGGAGGGCTGCTCTGGCCTCTCCTCTCTGCCTGTGCCTCCTGCACGGTGAGCAGCTTTGTGGCAGGAGGAGACACACACACAGACTTGGGCCCGGCAAGAGAACTGTGCCCTGCAAGGGGAAACCACAGGTAAGAGGGAGGATCAGAAAGCAGCAGCACAGCCATCCCAGTTCTGCATTTCTCTCAGACTTTCTTATCAGAGCCACTGCAAGAAGAGGAGCTCAAAGTAACCGTGTGCTCAGAGGTATGCTCGTGGCAAAGGACACAGCCACAATTAAGAGCAGCTCACTGTATCGAAACAGGCAAACAAAAACCCTAGAAAAACTAGGGGCAGGGACCTCAGAAAGCTTTGCTGCCACACTTCAATCAAGCTTCGCCTGCTTGCAAAAAATCTTAACAGCTGTGACGGTTTTCTCCATGTAAGTTATGGGTTTGGACACTCTCAGGATCCAGGAACGGGGCACCATATTCCAATCTAAACCCAGAAGCCTGCTGTCTCCTTGACAGCAAAAGCATTTTCAAAGGTCTTGGAGAAGGCCTGGCTTGGATCAAGGTGTCAGATCAAGATCAAGCTAATGGAGAAAGACGCTCACCTGCTCCCTCTCCCACGGCTGGTGTGGATGTGGAGGGGAAGAGGACGTCTGTGTGGCTGATCAGGAACTCCACCACAGCTGACTGCGTCTGCAGCTCCTTGCAGGCAGCTTCTCCATAGGCACAGGCAGACTGGCTCCGCTGGGATCTGAAGTAAAGGCAGATCTTACAAGTCATTTCCCCAAGATCGTTTCCCCAAGTCTGAAATTTGCAGCAAAAACTGACAAGTTGGGCTCAGGAGACTTCCGCAGTGGGCAATCAGCGATGCCACTGACGAAATTCTCCTGGATGATCAGGGACACAGCAGTCCCAGCTAAACAAGTGACTAGAAACTGTCATCTGGAAATTGTGCCCCTGGAGGTTGGGGGAGAGCAGAACTAAGCATCGTGTTGAAACGGAAAAAGAAGTTTACCTTAAGAGGTTTGGAGCCCACACTATGGCCAAGTTCTGAGCACCCATGTTGGTGACGGAGCAGTTCCCGGCCAGAGACGCCAAGTGTCTCATTAAGTACTGCAGAGTCCTGGAAAACAAGAGGGGCAGATGTTCAGCACCAAAAAGCAAGCCGTGCTGCAGTGCACAAAACAAACCTCACTTCATGCTGGTTGTTGTCATTGCTACTGTCCCCGAATAGGAAGTAGGTAAAACTAAGTGCCACCACGCTGCAGCACCAAGCCCCAGCACAGCACAGCCGCAGCCATTGGCTGCACCAACCGTGCCCCCATGCCAAGGAACTGACCCAGTCAACCAACCCGACGCAGCCTTCAGCCGCTTCAGCGTGCACAGGCATGATGCTGCCAGCGTGAGGCAACACCTGGAATCGCATCATGGCCCTCTGAAAGGCAGCAGGGCTGAGCTCAGCAGACCGAGCGCAGCACTGACCTGTAGTGAGGAGCGGGCAGCTGCTGGATGGTGTCCTGCATTCTGAGCAGCCGCTCCTCCTCCGTGGCAGCACAAACAGCGTCCTGGAAAAAGGCAGGAAGGGATTCAGACACCAGGCGGGAATAGCAAAGGGAAGGGAATTCTCGCAAGCGTCGTATATAGTTTAAGTAAGCACTTCCTGGCACCACCAGAAGTGGCATCAGCCAGAGGCAGGAGGTGGCAAAGACATGCCTCGTGGGGCTAACAGAAATAAGACCTCGGAGCTGGGGCACTGCTGCAACCATCAGCCAGGACGCCCAGGGAAGAGGTACGTGTCATTTCCAAGACATTGCCCTGAGCTTACCGAGAACTTGGCATACAGCTGCTCGGTCAGCAGAGGGTTTGGGAGCTCCCTGAAGTACATCTTGCACAGGGAGCTCACGCTGTGAATGTCTCGGACGCTCAGCTCGGGAATCTGCTCCGACTCGAATTCATGGCTGCAGAGAAGGACACAGGATTGGGCAGAGGGCTTTGAGAAAGAGGAAAGCAAGTCCAAAGCCACAACAAATACAGTCAAGAAAAGGAAGGGGTTCCTCGGAACGCCCGCAGCATGGCATGTGCCCCTGCTGACAGCTGTGTCAGTCGCAGCACTCTTACCGTAGTTGCTGGATCTTGGACGTAACGCCGGACAGGCGGTAGATCCCCTGCACCACGCCATGCTGCTCGATGAACTTGGCGCAGCTCTGCAGGACCTGGGGGACTACAGAACAAGAGCCAGCGGTTAGCTCAGCTTCTTACTCAAGTCCTGCTTCAGCCCGTGCTCTTCTCCCATCCCAGCCACTAAGCCCAGCCGGGCCACCGCTTGCTTCCTCCTTAAAGGAGAAAGCTGGCAGAGACAGCTGTGAGGAAACTGCAGAGACGTGTTCTTGGCTTTCCAGAAATGCCACCACCTAGCAACAGCCTGGAGAAAGTAAATCTGGCAAAGCCACACACACTGCAAGTCCCATCACAGCTCCCTCAGGAATGGAGGAATCCAATCTCAAGTCCAGAAGTGCTAGGAAAAGGCTGCAGGATGCTCTCTTTGGCCAGAAGGCTTCCTGCGTTTTCAGGCTTACACAATTGCTGGGTATGATCTCCCTTTCATCTTTAGATGCCCAGCGGAGGGAGATCTCAGCAATGGGCTGTTCCTTACCATCACGGCCAGAGCGGAGAAGGTGCTCCCCCAGGTCACACCCAAACACCCCTTCCTTCGCCGGCTCCGGCTGCTCCGATCTCCTGGGGCGGGCCTTCACCACCGAGCGAAGGAAGGTGCTGAGCTTGCCCCGTTTCCTCGGCACTGCAAAGAAACAAAATAAAGAAACCAGTTCATTTCAGGCTTGGCTCGGTTGGACGAGGCCGAGCGTAACGCCTTCGACCGAGCACGGAACAACGGGAAGAACATTCCCAACCAGGACACGCAAGAACCGATTTTCCCCGTCCCTGCAAGTGCCCAAGGCCAGGTCGGAAGGGGCCCCGGACAGCCTGCTCTCGACTCCTGCTAAATGCGCAGGCTGGGCACCCAGACTGAGGCAGGGGCCTTGGAGCCTGAGGATGATCCTTTAGACCCCTTCCAATCCCAAGCCATTCCAGGAGGATTCTGTGACTTCCTCAAGCACAACAATAAACACAGTGGGATTGGGCCAGATCTCTGCGTGTTCCCATGGACCTTAATGCAGTCCTCTTGCTAAGCTTGCTCAACTCGGGCATTAACGAACCCCCTGAAAGCCACGCTCTGACCCCATTTTACTAACCCGCATTGTCAAATGTAACATGTGTACCTGGCTTTGGCAATGAATCGACGACGGACTCGGGAACTTTTCCGCTGATGAGTTCCACGCACTCACCAGGGAAAAACCCAACCTGTAACAAGAACAAAAAGACAGCTGGGCATTAGCCCGAGTCCACAGCCAAAGGGAAAGTCCTCTGTCACCGACACAGGGCAACCGTTTGCGTCCGGAAGCCATCCTGTGCAGGCAGAGCAGCTCCAAGCTGAGATTCCAGACTCTACTGAAGTTGGGCTCTCTAGTCAGAAGCGTGTGCCTACCTGAAAGCCACGCTTGCCTCTCCACCAGGGGCTCAGCTCCTTTGGTGGCATAGCAATAATGCACACCAAGTCTCCTACCTGCAAGAGATTGAAACGTCAATTCCTGTGGCAGGAAAGCACAGCTCAAACGACTGCCTGCTTCTGCGCCGCAGAATAGCCTCAAGCTTGACAGCCATTGCACCAATGCAGCCCCCAAGGCAAGGAACGCCTGGAACTGCTTACCTCCAGGGAGAGCTCATCCGGCCCCTGGGCGACGTAGCGCTTGATAACATGGGCTGCCGCAATCGCTGGAACGTTAAGAGATGACTCCGCACGCACCAGCTGCGGCTTCCACATGTCATCAGCCTGCAAAACAGAGCACAGGCCGTGGTCAGGAGCTGAGGACAAACTCTTGCCTGCAGGAGAGCACATCTGCGGCTCCCTCTGCTGGCTCAACACAGGGAACAAAGACAAGCCAGAGCTTCACACTGTACCTCCGTGCCCACCACCTCAGGCCCACTGCTGATCTTGCTGCACTCAAGGCCCATCACACCAGGTGTGACAAGCTGGAACAGAGCAGAAACACACTTCTGTTGTCTCTATTCACACAGCACAGTATGGAGAGACTTCTTCAGAACTACCCTTGCATACCCTGCGGCATAGGCAAGTGTTCGAGAAACTACCCCTTGCTGCAGTCTGTTCCAACGTGACAGCCTATTAGGCAGCATTGTACCAAGTTGCTATCCCTCTGCCAGCAGATGGGGACTCTGGCACAGAGCAGCAGATGCATTCGCCCAGAGCGCTCTGACAGTGTGACAGAAGGGCATTAGACAGCACCCTTCTGAGGGCTGAGCTGGAGGGCAGTGAAGAAACCCATGGCATGCAAAACAATGTGGTAGGACAAACACGGCACATACCTGGCAACAAGATCACCTCAGGCTACCTGCAGCAGTTCCTGGTCACTCTGCTCAGATCTTATGAGAGCAAAAGCTGCACCAAGGCAGTGGGCGGAGGGTGGGCAGAGGAGAGAGAAAGAGCAGGTCAGTGAGCAGGGCTAAGACAGCCATGGCATAACGCACACAGCACAATCGTCCCATCCACTTGCTGCAAGACATGCTGAGTCTCAGGCTACGGGATGCCTGTCCGCCCAGCAACTTGACGATGCTTCCACAATTGAGCACAGAAGACGACGGAAGAAGCATGGGACGGGTGCCACCCTTACGGACACCCCCTTTGGAACATGCCTACCAGGGGAAAATGACGTCTGATGCTCAAGAGTAAGCAATACGGTGCTGGGAGCTCCGACAGCCAGCACTTCTCAACACCTCGCTGCCCACCCGTCCATCCTACGCTGGCTCAGCTTACCTACAGGATGCTGCGCACGATGCTACTCAAACAAAGGCACTAAACGCACAAGAACAACAAGAAAACCAACCACTCCGAACTCCTACTCGCCCACAAAGGAACACAGAACGCACCGCTCCTCCCCTCATGCCAGCCGCTTATGACATCACCAACGGCCACCAGCCTGCTCCACCATGACTCCCCACAAGGGGGGGAGGCATGACCACGTGGTCAAATGTGATTCCAACACGGCACCACAACATTGCAGAACTCACTGTGGGGTTGGAATTACGTCCTGGTGTGGCAGCGCAATGGGAGGTGTTTGGGCACAGCTGAAGAGCTGGCTGACTCCTGACGTTTCCAAAGGAGGGTGCCAGATTCACTCTCAGCATTCTTTTGCAGGGCTCTTTGGGATGCTTCAAACCCATTTCACTGACTAGGTCACTTCTAGAATGTTCAGCTGACAAATGCTCGCTTTGTCTGGGTAACGCCTCTATGCATCATGAATGAAAAAATTAAATGGGCACGCCACCCTGTGAAACTTACCTCTCTGCTCTTGTTGTCAGCCAGACACCTAAGATGAGCATTACGTGTCGCTGCTCCTGAATGGAGATGCACCCAAGTCTGTGTTCCACTCTGCTCCACCTAAGTGTCTAAAAGAAACACAGGCAGAGATGATTAGAAGATCCTTTGCGCAGACGAAAGCGCAGGCTGCACGCCTATTCTCTTTAGCAAGAAATACTACTTGAGAATCCACAGACAGTTTTATGAGAGGTAGTATGAAAGATGAGCAGAAAGGAAATAGATTCATTAAAATAACCGAGTTAATCCTCTCCCCGTCAAAAAGGAAGCCTTCTGGGCACTGTAAGCCGCACCTCCTACAACACCTTGCACCACAAATTGTGGCACATGCATTTTTTTCCCACAGGCCCCTCGCTTCTGTCGTTAGTGTCAGATCCACTCAGGTTCAAATACGTGGATCAGAACAGCCATTCAGTTCTGCTGAGGCAGGATCCCACCACTGGGATGTCCCCCAGTCCCATTCCCTGCTTCTCCTGGCACGGGTGGGGAAAGGAACAGCAAGTGATATCACCTACCCAGACTTCTGCTGGGCCTTCCATTCGGTCGCCCATCCCTGGGAGAAGCAGGGGAGCTCCCGTGGCACAAAGCTCGCAGCTGCAGAAATCAAGGCTGCCTCTAAGATGGTGCTTTCAAACAGCACGAGTAACTGGATGTAGGACTTGAAACACAAGGGTAACATGAAAAAGCCACCAGTCCCCACGGATGGGGCTGTTCGCAGAGACAACAGCTGCTTGCTTTCCAGCAGTGTGATGCTCACCCAACAAAGCGCTCAGCCAGCAGATGCCTCCAGCGTCTGAGCATCCATTTGGAGATGGTTTTCTTAACATCCAGGCTGAATCTCCCCTCATACAACCTGAGATTGTTCCTTCCACTCCTGTCTCTAGTTACATGGGAGAAGAGCAGGACAGCCCCCCCCCCGACATAACCTCTCTTCAGGTAATCGTACAGAATGAGAAGGTCCTCCCTGAGCCTCCTCTCTTCCAGACTAAATCATCCCAGTTCCATAAGAAGCTCCCCATAAGATTGTGCTCTAGACACCTCACAGCTTCACTGGTCTCCTCTGGACACATCTCAGGATTTCATTGCAGTGAGGGGCCCAGATCAGAACACAGAACTCAAGGTGAGGACTCACCAGTGCCGACTACAGGGGGATGATGGATTCCCTGCTCCTGCTGGCTCCAGCCTTCTGCATTCCAATTCCAATCTCAACCATTCCTGCTGTGGTAGGACTTGAATCCTCATTTGGGGCTGGAGCTCAACAGGTCAGCACATCAGAAATAACACAACGTGCCACTGGAAGACGTGTCTCAAAGCCCAGAAAATCCAACTCTCTGACCTCGGCACAACTCACCAACCAAGAGCCAGGCCTTGACAACTTGGCTGATCTGAGCACGCGGGAGGGGGCCAGACAGTGGACCACAAGTGTCCATTTCCACTGCAGCTCCCTGTAGAGAACAGCACCAATCAGCAGGCGTGAATGAATTCATTGACAAGCTGCACAATGAGTCTGTTCTTTACATGAGCAAAAAAAACAACAACACACATAGATTCCTGACCAAAAAAGGTGGGAGTTAATAACGACCAAAGAGGCTCCTGTTCCTAGGCCTAATCCTCTCTCCCCAACTCCTGGGTGATGCCCACAGGCTTCAAGTCAGGTCTCAAATCCATTGGACTCCCGTCAGAGAACTCCATCAAAAAGGATGTTACACATGTGACACTTACATACATTTTGCACCAGAAACAGCACTGCCAGCAGGAGCAGAGAGGTGACTGTCCCCCTGTACTCGGCACTGGTGCGGCTGCAACTCGAGTTCTGTTTCCAGTTTTGGACCCCCCACTGCAAGAAAGACATTGAGGCTTTGGAACATGTTCCAAGAAGGGCAACAAAGCTGGTGAGGGGTCTGGAGCACAATGGGGCCATATGAGGAGAGGCTGCAGGAGCTGGGAATGCTCAGCCTGGAGAAGAGATGGCTCTGAGCAAAACCGTGAGCCCCCACTCACCTCAGCAGAGGTCAACCTGCACCCCAGCCATCCGCCCATCCACGTGCACACGCACACACCTGCGCCACTCTGCCTGCTTTGCACACCCACATTCACGCACCGCACCTTGTGCTCTCCTTTGCATTCACAGACGTGTGCAAACCATCCCTGGGAACACGTATGTGCCTACACCTACCAGTAAACATCCCTGTGTGTGCACCTCTGTGCAACCCAACTCCTCAGCACACCCCTGTGCAAGCACACATTGGTGCCACCGTGTCCACGCACTATCCATGTGCTCACACACACTCACGCAACCACATCCCCTAGTGCAGCCCTGTGCGCACACACAGACACACGCGTAACCCCTTCCTTTCACTCCCAAAGTGCACGCACACACTGGTACCACAATGTCCTTGCGCAGCTCCAACTCTTTGCACACCCCTGTGCATGCACATATATGTGCATGCTCGTCCTTGCACACATACCCACTGACCTACACACACCTGAGCAACCCCACTGGTTTGTACACTCATGAACACAAATGTGTGCAACACCATCCGTGCACAAATACACAACTCGTGGAACCCCACTGCTTTGCACAATCCTGTGCACACTCACGTGTGTCATGCACTGATTTCCCAGCCAGTCCTCGTGGGGTCTCTTACTTAGGACGGGAGTGCAGGGGAGCAGCCAGAAGCTGTTTGCATTCCCTGCTGTCTGCTGGGCAGGTTTGTTGGCGATGCTTGGGTTGCTTTGCTTTCCCTTGGGAGGTGGGAAGGAGCTTTGGGTTGGAGGCACATCCCGTGCCAGAGCATCCCGATGGCACGCGTGGGATCAGCAGGTCTGTCAGAGAAGTGGGTGAGGTTGCACGCCAAGCTGCAGCAGAGGAAGGGGAGGAGGTCCCAGCACAGCTCTGCACCACGCTCTGCCACGCTGGGCAGCTTGTTCCTGGCTCAGCAGTGCCATCAGACTGTTTCTTGCATTCCTCCCGGTCCCTGTGAATGAAGACTCGGAACACAGTCAAGGCGTTGATTGAGCACCAGAGTGCCTTTATTCAATTGGAGAAAGGAGGACGGGAGAGGTACGGGGAAAGATGGGACTCATTCTCTGTTGTTGAGGAGAGAGCGGCTCAGAGCTCGTGTTGCTGCCTGGTGCCTGGGACTGCAGGCCTGACTCCAAGTCCCCCTCCAAGACGCTCGGCTTCTCCTCAGTGACACTGACTTGGTCCTGCTTGGAGGTGCTGCTGTCGGGGCACTCGGGCTGTGTTTGGGCTGGGCTGCACTGCAAAGGCACCGGGCCACAGTCCAGGCTGGTGACTGTGGTTTCTGGCAGGCAGAATTGATCACCTGAGGAATTCAGCTTTATTTGCCTTCATCTGTGTTTCCTCTTGCTGGATCTCATGCACTCTGCTGGCTTCAGTCTGTGTTTCTACTCCAAGAAGAAAATAAATGGGTCTTCACAAACCAGAAAACTGGAAAAGCACCCTCAAGTCTGCTGTTTGAGCCTTCTTCATTTCAAGAGCACATGCTTTTATCTCCTCAGCACTCAAACACTTATTGTTTACATGGAACCTTCTCTCTCCGAGGCTGTAGCCACTGTCTCTTGTCCTGGCAATGGCACCACTGAGCAGATCACCTCCATTCTCTGCATCCTCCATTCAGTATATTTGCACATGGATAAGATCTCCCCGGAATCTTCTCCAGGATTAACAGTCCTAGCTCTCTCAGCCTGGAATACCTGTTTCCATCAGCTGCCACCATCCAGAACAGCCAGTCTTCTTGCGGTCACCTGGCCCAAACATCCCTTTGTCTCTACCCTTGATTCCTGCAAGAGAGATGGGAGCTCGGCACGCACACCATCCTTCCAACACCCCATCCCAGCAGCAAGGGATCACAGCCCTAACACAGCCAAAACAAAAAGGGTGTGCGAGTTTCCTGTTAGCACTCAGTGTGAACAAATCTACCACTGAGCAACACCATGAGCCCCCACTCACCTCAGCAGAGGTCAACCTGTAACCCCAGCCTTCCCCTATCCATGTGCACACGTCCACCCGTGCGCCACCCTGCCTGCTTTGCACACCCCCATGCACTGCATCTTGTGCCCTCCTTTGCATTCACAGACGTGTGTAAACCACCCCTGGGAACACGTACAGGCCTACACCTACCACAAACATCCCTTTGTCTGCACCTGTGTGCAACCCAACTCCTCAGCACACGCACGCGTTTGTGCCACCCTGTCCACGCACTCACCACGTGCCCTCCAGCATCACTGCTGCCTCCTCCGGTACCGTACCCGCAGATGCTTCAGAGCTCATTAGCATGGACTTCCTTCCTCGCCTCAGCATCTGCTCCTGCGCTCACCTTCATTCCTACTGAGATACCGTCCGCTTCCAGCACCAGCTGACCTGCAAGACAGAGAAAGGAAAGGTGGGATTCATGCAAACGCAGAAGCCCAAGGCTGCATCATCACCACGTATGGCAGCCTTGGGAAGTCAGCTGCAACAACAGCCTTTGTCAGAATGGAAACAGGCACCGTCAATTAAGTGTGACCTCCAAAGTCATTGCCACCATCAGAAATAGGCACAGAAATCGCTCACTTCACTGCAGGTGGTTACCTCCAAATTCTTTTGCTTTGGGGAAAATGTGGGCACGGAATTGAAGGACACCAGAAAAGTGGCATCTACTTCCCTGGAGGTGGTTAAGCTTGGAAGCAGGACTTGAGCAAGAAAAGCTTCTCAGCTCCTTGTAAGGCAGTAAGTGATGGGGTGATTTCCCATCCCTGCAGAAATCCTGACCTCTGCCACAGGTGGGTGAGTGACACAAAAGCTGTGTCCTTGGTTCTCAGCCTTACCTTCTCATGCTGTTCATCCTGCTCTGCAGCTCCTGCTCTGAATAGTCTTCTTATGTTCCCATGGGGCAGGTAGAAAATGAAGACACGGCCCCTGCCACCAAGGTCAGCTCTGCAGCACACATGACCTGAGGAGCACTTGGCTACTCATGCAAACTGTGCAGTGTAAGGAAGATTGTTGCCTGTTGCACTTCTTCTTCTAATGGCTCAGAAATTAATTTTCCTACGTAGAAAATGGGAAAGGAAAATAAATAAATATATAAATAAACAAATAAAGCAAAAGCCTGACACAAAGCAGACGTGATTGTAACTATGGAATTCAGGAGGGCAAGGGATTTGCCCTCTATACGAAGAAGCTGACTGCAAAGGACTAAGAACAGCCATGATCACGTTGAGAACTTGCGGGTCAAATTAGAGACTGAACCAATCATGGGCTTCTGGAGGTGAGGGTCTGCTCCAGGCCGCACCTGTGCACCTGTGTGCAACCCATCTCCTCAGCACACCCCTGTGCAAGCACACATTGTTGCCACTGCGTGTACACACTATCTGTGTGCTCACACGCACTCACGCGTCCACATCCCGTAGTGCAGCCCTGTGCGCACACACACAGACACATGTGTAACCCCTTCCTTTCACTCCCAAAGTGCACGCACACAGCAGTACCACAATGGCCTTGTTCAGCTTCAACACTCTGCACACCCCTGTGCACACACATGTATGTGCATGCTCGTCCTTGCACACATACCCACTGACCTGCACACACCTGAGCAACCCCACTGCTTTGGACACTCATGAACACAAACGTGTGCAACACCATCCGTGCACAAATCCACACACACTCACACACACACACACAACTCATGGAACCCCACTGCTTTGCACAATCCTGTGCACACTCACGTGTGTCATGCACTGATTTCCCAGCCAGTCCTCGTGAGGTCTCTTACTTAGGACGGGAGTGCAGGGGAGCAGCCAGAAGCTGTTTGCATTCCCTGCTGTCTGCTGGGCAGGTTTGTTGGCGATGCTCGGGTTGCTTTGCTTTCCCTTGGGAGGTGGGAAGGAGCTTTGTATGGAGGCACATCCCGTGCCAGAGCATCCCGATGGCACGCGTGGGATCAGCAGGTCTGTCAGAGAAGTGGGTGAGGTTGCACGCCAAGCTGCAGCAGAGGAAGGGGAGGAGGTCCCAGCACAGCTCTGCACCACGCTCTGCCACGCTGGGCAGCTTGTTCCTGGCTCAGCAGTGCCATCAGACAAGAAGCAGGGAAGGAAATCAAGGATGGGGGTACCATCAAACAGAGTCCGTGCAAGCCTGTGCAAGACAAACAGACCCAGAGCTTGTGTTTTTTTTCTGCTTTTGTAGCATTTGTGTGCTGTAGCTGAGCAAAAGGTTCTGCTGCTTGATTCTTCTTCTGCAACAGCCACCTACCGGTAAATGGCTGCGGGGATGGAGGATGTGACAGAAAGCATTTGTCTGCACGACAGTGTAGTTACACTTGGTCTAGAGAGTGAGAGAGGGCAGGCAGCACTGCCTGATGTTGGTCAGGGTGAGCTCCTTCTTCCGCAGCGTGATGATGGCAGGGACAGCTCAGAGGTGGGAGCTGGGAATGGACACGGCAGGAGGACAGAGGTGTGAGGGAGCAGCCAAGGCAGCGAAGAGCATCAAAAGGCCCTGAAAAGCATCACAAAGCCACAGCCAGGAAGCTTGGGGTTTTCATGAGCAGCATCCAGGATGCTAGAGACTGTTTGCTCCCCTAAAAAATGGTAACAGAGCTCTCGCTGCGGGCATCACAAAACCAGGCAAAATGGGAACACACCCAGAGCTCTGCTGCACGCACCCCACAGTCAGAGCATTGCAAGCTGAGCTGCCTTGCTGTTTCTTGCATTCATCATGGTCCCTGTGAATGAAGACTTGGAACACAGTCAAGGCGTTGATTGAGCACCAGAGTGCCTTTATTCAATCGAAGAAAGGAGGACGGGAGAGGGACGGGGAAAGATGGGATTCATCCTCTGTTGTTGAGGAGAGAGTGGCTCAGAGCTCGTGTTGCTGCCTGGTGCCTGGGACTGCAGGCCTGACTCCAGGTTCCCATCCAAGGGCTCGGCTTCTCCTCGGTGACATTGACTTGGTCCTGCTTGGAGGTGACGCTGTTGGGGCACTCGGGCTGTCTTTGGGCTGGGCTGCACTGCAAAGGCACCGCACAGGTCGCCCATAGAGAATTTCATATGGGCTTCATCCTTCCTTGGTTGGGATTTTCTTCGAATTCTCACAAGTGCCAGAGGCAGTGCTTGCAACCATGGAATCCCAGCCTCTTGGCCAACTTTTAGTATTTGCAGCTTAGATAAATGGCTCCTCTTTTCCACTTGGCCACTTGACTGTGGCCTGTAAGGTGTATGCAACTGCCAATTGATTCCCAATAAAGTACTGACTTGTTGAACCACTTTAGCAATAAAATGGTGGCCTCAATCTGAAGAGATTGTTCCTGGCACCCAGAACCTTGGAATTATTTCTTGTCACAAAACTTTTGTTACTTCCCTGGCCTGGTTAGTCCGGCACGGGTATGCCTCAGGCCATCCTGGAAAGGTATCTGCTAAAACTAACATGTATCTGTACCCCCCTTTTCTTGGGAGCTCTGAGAAATCTACCTGCCATTATTGTCCTGGATAATTTCTCTCCCTGTTTGCCCTAACTGAACTTTGTGGCCTGTGTTAGGATTATTTGGTAAACAAACTTCACATTGCTGGGTCACTTGCCTAATGGCAGTATACCCATTTCGGGTGACCACTCGTTGAACAAGATATTTATATAATGCTTCTGCTCCCCAGTGAGTGTTCCTGTGTTCAGTCACCACAGCCCATCATATGGCTGCTGGAATCATTCTTTTCCCTTGTGCTGGAAAGCTCCATCCTTCCTCTTTTACCTGCCCTTCCTGATAATTATTTATCGAGTTCCAATACTCTTTGAAGTGCTTTGGCTCACCATCCACCTGCATGTTACCACCTGGAATCAAGGAAGCCTCCACCACCTCACCCTCTGCCGCTCGCTTTGCTTCTCTGTCAGCCAGCGCATTTCCCATTCCTTCAGCACTGTCTCCCCTTTGCTGGCATCAACAGTGCATTTTAGCAACCTTCTCCAGCTGTTGGACTGCCTCCAGGAGTCTGGCTATTTCTTCAGCGTGTTTAAGACCTTTCCCTTGGCTTGACAACAGTCCTCTTTCTTTCCATATTGCTGATATTGGTGCATGAACTAAAATATGCACTAAGGCATATTTTGAATCAGTCCATATCTTTATCTTCCCATGTCGAACAAAGCTGCTCCCGTCTGTGTATCAGGTGTCTTCCGCATCCTCCAGTGGTTCTTCTTTCAAGTCTCTGCGACTGGAATAGACTGCTTCCATAGTCTCTAAACAGTCGTGAGACACAGGTTCTCCTGTAATTGCACTAAGAAAAGCAGCTGATTTACAATATTTGTTACTGTTATTTCTCCATCATCTTGCTCCACTAGAATGGCCTGATACTTCAAAAATCTCTGAGGGGAAAGCCAATGTCCCCCTTTCACCTCCAGCACTGTAGAGACCGTGTGGGATACCAGTGCAGTTCTCTTCTGCCCCATTGTCCTAATGCTGGGGCCTTCATTAACTCCTCTTTCAACTGCTTTCAACCGGGCCACAGTCCAGGCTGGTGACTGTGGTTTCTTGCAGGTTCACGTCAGCCCCTTCAGCAGAACTAGGAGAAAGGACTGGCTGAACAATGATGACCTCTTTCTCTCTGTCTCTGCTGTCACTCAGAAGGCTTTCATTTGAATTGCAGCCTGACTCCAAGTCCCTCTCCAAGAGTCTCAGCTTCTCCTCAGTGACACTGCCTTGGTCCTGCTTGGAGGTGCTGCTGTCGGGGCACTCGGGCTGTGTTTGGGCTGGGCTGCACTGCAAAGGCACCGGGCCACAGTCCAGGCTGGTGACTGTGGTTTCTGGCAGGCAGAATTGATCACCTGAGGAATTCAGCTTTATTTGCCTTCATCTGTGTTTCTTCTTGCTGGATCTCATGCACTCTGCTGGCTTCAGTCTGTGTTTCTACTCCAAGAAGAAAATAAATGGGTCTTCACAAACCAGAAAACTGGAAAAGCACCCTCAAGTCTGCTGTTTGAGCCTTCTTCATTTCAAGAGCACATGCTTTTATCTCCTCAGCACTCAAACACTTATTGTTTACATGGAACCTTCTCTCTCCGAGGCTGTAGCCACTGTCTCTTGTCCTGGCAATGGCACCACTGAGCAGATCACCTCCATTCTCTGCATCCTCCATTCAGTATATTTGCACATGGATAAGATCTCCCCGGAATCTTCTCTAGGATTAACAGTCCTAGCTCTCTCAGCCTTTCCTTATAGGAGAGATGTTGCAGTCCCTTTATCATCTTCTGAGCCCTCTGTTGGATTACGTTAGGTATGATTCTTGTAACAGAGAACTCAGATCAGGACACGATGATCGATGTGTGGTCTCAACAACGCTGAACTGAGGGGAAGGAACATCTCTCTCAATCTGCTGGCAGTACCTTGCTTATTTGCAGCACAAGGATATCATTAAGTTATTTTTGGTGTATTTTTTCTTTTTCTTTTTTAAATTCTTTTTTCTTTTTTTCTTTTTTTTTTTTTTTTCATCAAGTTCACATTTCTGTTTCACATTCACTCTGTATCATTCGCTATGTAGCTCCAGGGAAAGATGGGACTCATCCTCTATTGTTGAGGAGAGGGTGGCTCACAGCTCGTGCTGTTGCTTGGAGGCAGGGACTGGTGGTCTGATTCTACATCTGCCTCCAAGATGCTCGGCTTCTCCTCACTGATGCTGACCTGAGCCTGCATGGTGGTGCTGCTGTCGGGGCACTCGGGCTGTGCTTGGCCTGGGCTGTCCTGGGACCCCTGCACTGGGTCGCAATCCAGGCTGGTGCCGGTGGTGTCTGGCAGGCTCAGGTCAGCAGCTTCCGGAGGGATGGGATGAATGAGGGCTTGAATGACGATGACGTTCTCGTCTCCATTGATGGTGCCATATGGAAGGCTGTCGACTGAAATGCAGCACCCTGTGCTTCCTAACAGCTCTGCGTTGATGGAAGCACAGGATGCGCTGTCGTCCCATGCCCGGCGTCTTCGGGGAACACAAGGGCTCGGGTCCCCTAGGAAGGAGTAGATGCACAGCGGTTAGTGTCAAACGTTCACAAGATGAATCATGCTTTAAAGAGGTCCTTGGCATTTGGCTATGTAGTGGTGGTGGGCAGAAGCAAATAGGCTTCTAGCAACAGTGTCATTGTCTCGACAGTGATCCTCGTGCAGGTGCAGCTCTTGTGTTGACAAGAGACTCATTTGGGAAAGACAGGGGTGAACCAAAGATGTCAGGCACGGGCTCGAACGCCAGAAGGAGGTACAAGCCCACTGAAAGCATGAATCCTACCTGTGCTGCTGACAAGCAGTGTTTTGAAAACTGGATTTGCACCCTTACCTGCCAGGACCAACACTTCTGCTTCTAAGGGATCGCTGGCACTGCTCTGCAGTTGGCGTTCGGCTGCAGGGGATGGTTTGCCCAGGCAGAAGCAGGAACGCCAACTGCCAGCTGGTGCCTGCTTCCTCTTCATGGGCACACTTGGTCTGGAGAGAAAACAGAGCATGCTGCCAGTCGTGGTGCAGGGTGAGGGAAGAGCTGCTCCGAGCCCTTGCTGACAGTTGCCCGTTCCTGGCAAACCCACCCGACCAATGATGATAGGGGCTGGAAAGGGAAGTCCTCTTTACCTTTCAGATGGAGAATCAATGACCGCGTGGAAGTTCCTCAGATCAGCTGTGGGGCCTTCCTCCACCTCGACATCGCTGCTCTGTGTCGCCGTGGGAGGGCTGCTCTGGCCTCTCCTCTCTGCCTGTGCCTCCTGCACGGTGAGCAGCTTTGTGGCAGGAGGAGACACACACACAGACTTGGGCCCGGCAAGAGAACTGTGCCCTGCAAGGGGAAACCACAGGTAAGAGGGAGGATCAGAAAGCAGCAGCACAGCCATCCCAGTTCTGCATTTCTCTCAGACTTGCTTATCAGAGCCACTGCAAGAAGAGGAGCTCAAAGTAACCGTGTGCTCAGAGGTATGCTCGTGGCAAAGGACACAGCCACAATTAAGAGCAGCTCACTGTATCGAAACAGGCAAACAAAAACCCTAGAAAAACTAGGGGCAGGGACCTCAGAAAGCTTTGCTGCCACACTTCAATCAAGCTTCGCCTGCTTGCAAAAAATCTTAACAGCTGTGACGGTTTTCTCCATGTAAGTTATGGGTTTGGACACTCTCAGGATCCAGGAACGGGGCACCATATTCCAATCTAAACCCAGAAGCCTGCTGTCTCCTTGACAGCAAAAGCATTTTCAAAGGTCTTGGAGAAGGCCTGGCTTGGATCAAGGTGTCAGATCAAGATCAAGCTAATGGAGAAAGACGCTCACCTGCTCCCTCTCCCACGGCTGGTGTGGATGTGGAGGGGAAGAGGACGTCTGTGTGGCTGATCAGGAACTCCACCACAGCTGACTGCATCTGCAGCTCCTTGCAGGCAGCTTCTCCATAGGCACAGGCAGACTGGCTCCGCTGGGATCTGAAGTAAAGGCAGATCTTACAAGTCATTTCCCCAAGATCGTTTCCCCAAGTCTGAAATTTGCAGCAAAAACTGACAAGTTGGGCTCAGGAGACTTCCGCAGTGGGCAATCAGCGATGCCACTGACGAAATTCTCCTGGATGATCAGGGACACAGCAGTCCCAGCTAAACAAGTGACTAGAAACTGTCATCTGGAAATTGTGCCCCTGGAGGTTGGGGGAGAGCAGAACTAAGCATCGTGTTGAAACGGAAAAAGAAGTTTACCTTAAGAGGTTTGGAGCCCACACTATGGCCAAGTTCTGAGCACCCATGTTGGTGACGGAGCAGTTCCCGGCCAGAGACGCCAAGTGTCTCATTAAGTACTGCAGAGTCCTGGAAAACAAGAGGGGCAGATGTTCAGCACCAAAAAGCAAGCCGTGCTGCAGTGCACAAAACAAACCTCACTTCATGCTGGTTGTTGTCATTGCTACTGTCCCCGAATAGGAAGTAGGTAAAACTAAGTGCCACCACGCTGCAGCACCAAGCCCCAGCACAGCACAGCCGCAGCCATTGGCTGCACCAACCGTGCCCCCATGCCAAGGAACTGACCCAGTCAACCAACCCGACGCAGCCTTCAGCCGCTTCAGCGTGCACAGGCATGATGCTGCCAGCGTGAGGCAACACCTGGAATCGCATCATGGCCCTCTGAAAGGCAGCAGGGCTGAGCTCAGCAGACCGAGCGCAGCACTGACCTGTAGTGAGGAGCGGGCAGCTGCTGGATGGTGTCCTGCATTCTGAGCAGCCGCTCCTCCTCCGTGGCAGCACAAACAGCGTCCTGGAAAAAGGCAGGAAGGGATTCAGACACCAGGCGAGAATAGCAAAGGGAAGGGAATTCTCGCAAGCGTCGTATATAGTTTAAGTAAGCACTTCCTGGCACCACCAGAAGTGGCATCAGCCAGAGGCAGGAGGTGGCAAAGACATGCCTCATGGGGCTAACAGAAATAAGACCTCGGAGCTGGGGCACTGCTGCAACCATCAGCCAGGACGCCCAGGGAAGAGGTACGTGTCATTTCCAAGACATTGCCCTGAGCTTACCGAGAACTTGTCATACAGCTGCTCGGTCAGCAGAGGGTTTGGGAGCTCCCTGAAGTACATCTTGCACAGGGAGCTCACGCTGTGAATGTCTCGGACGCTCAGCTCGGGAACCTGCTCCGACTCGAATTCATGGCTGCAGAGAAGGACACAGGATTGGGCAGAGGGCTTTGAGAAAGAGGAAAGCAAGTCCAAAGCCACACAGAATACAGTCAAGAAAAGGAAGGGGTTCCTCTGAACGCCCGCAGCATGGCACGTGCCCCTGCTGACAGCTGTGTCAGTCGCAGCACTCTTACCGTAGTTGCTGGATCTTGGACGTAACGCCGGACAGGCGGTAGATCCCCTGCACCACGCCATGCTGCTCGATGAACTTGGCGCAGCTCTGCAGGACCTGGGGGACTACAGAACAAGAGCCAGCGGTTAGCTCAGCTTCTTACTCAAGTCCTGCTTCAGCCCGTGCTCTTCTCCCATCCCAGCCACTAAGCCCAGCCGGGCCACCGCTTGCTTCCTCCTTAAAGGAGAAAGCTGGCAGAGACAGCTGTGAGGAAACTGCAGAGACGTGTTCTTGGCTTTCCAGAAATGCCACCACCTAGCAACAGCCTGGAGAAAGTAAATCTGGCAAAGCCACACACACTGCAAGTCCCATCACAGCTCCCTCAGGAATGGAGGAATCCAATCTCAAGTCCAGAAGTGCTAGGAAAAGGCTGCAGGATGCTCTCTTTGGCCAGAAGGCTTCCTGCGTTTTCAGGCTTACACAATTGCTGAGTATGATCTCCCTTTCATCTTTAGATGCCCAGCGGAGGGAGATCTCAGCAATGGGCTGTTCCTTACCATCACGGCCAGAGTGGAGAAGGTGCTCCCCCAGGTCACACCCAAACACCCCTTCCTTCGCCGGCTCCGGCTGCTCCGATCTCCTGGGGCGGGCCTTCACCACCGAGCGAAGGAAGGTGCTGAGCTTGCCCCGTTTCCTCGGCACTGCAAAGAAACAAAATAAAGAAACCAGTTCATTTCAGGCTTGGCTCGGTTGGACGAGGCCGAGCGTAACGCCTTCGACCGAGCACGGAACAACGGGAAGAACATTCCCAACCAGGACACGCAAGAACCGATTTTCCCCGTCCCTGCAAGTGCCCAAGGCCAGGTCGGAAGGGGCCCCGGACAGCCTGCTCTCGACTCCTGCTAAATGCGCAGGCTGGGCACCCAGACTGAGGCAGGGGCCTTGGAGCCTGAGGATGATCCTTTAGACCCCTTCCAATCCCAAGCCATTCCAGGAGGATTCTGTGACTTCCTCAAGCACAACAATAAACACAGTGGGATTGGGCCAGATCTCTGCGTGTTCCCATGGACCTTAATGCAGTCCTCTTGCTAAGCTTGCTCAACTCGGGCATTAACGAACCCCCTGAAAGCCACGCTCTGACCCCATTTTACTAACCCGCATTGTCAAATGTAACATGTGTACCTGGCTTTGGCAATGAATCGACGACGGACTCGGGAACTTTTCCGCTGATGAGTTCCACGCACTCACCAGGGAAAAACCCAACCTGTAACAAGAACAAAAAGACAGCTGGGCATTAGCCCGAGTCCACAGCCAAAGGGAAAGTCCTCTGTCACCGACACAGGGCAACCGTTTGCGTCCGGAAGCCATCCTGTGCAGGCAGAGCAGCTCCAAGCTGAGATTCCAGACTCTACTGAAGTTGGGCTCTCTAGTCAGAAGCGTGTGCCTACCTGAAAGCCACGCTTGCCTCTCCACCAGGGGCTCAGCTCCTTTGGTGGCATAGCAATAATGCACACCAAGTCTCCTACCTGCAAGAGATTGAAACGTCAATTCCTGTGGCAGGAAAGCACAGCTCAAACGACTGCCTGCTTCTGCGCCGCAGAATAGCCTCAAGCTTGACAGCCATTGCACCAATGCAGCCCCCAAGGCAAGGAACGCCTGGAACTGCTTACCTCCAGGGAGAGCTCATCCGGCCCCTGGGCGACGTAGCGCTTGATAACATGGGCTGCCGCAATCGCTGGAACGTTAAGAGATGACTCCGCACGCACCAGCTGCGGCTTCCACATGTCATCAGCCTGCAAAACAGAGCACAGGCCGTGGTCAGGAGCTGAGGACAAACTCTTGCCTGCAGGAGAGCACATCTGCGGCTCCCTCTGCTGGCTCAACACAGGGAACAAAGACAAGCCAGAGCTTCACACTGTACCTCCGTGCCCACCACCTCAGGCCCACTGCTGATCTTGCTGCACTCAAGGCCCATCACACCAGGTGTGACAAGCTGGAACAGAGCAGAAACACACTTCTGTTGTCTCTATTCACACAGCACAGTATGGAGAGACTTCTTCAGAACTACCCTTGCATACCCTGCGGCATAGGCAAGTGTTCGAGAAACTACCCCTTGCTGCAGTCTGTTCCAACGTGACAGCCTATTAGGCAGCATTGTACCAAGTTGCTATCCCTCTGCCAGCAGATGGGGACTCTGGCACAGAGCAGCAGATGCATTCGCCCAGAGCGCTCTGACAGTGTGACAGAAGGGCATTAGACAGCACCCTTCTGAGGGCTGAGCTGGAGGGCAGTGAAGAAACCCATGGCATGCAAAACAATGTGGTAGGACAAACACGGCACATACCTGGCAACAAGATCACCTCAGGCTACCTGCAGCAGTTCCTGGTCACTCTGCTCAGATCTTATGAGAGCAAAAGCTGCACCAAGGCAGTGGGCGGAGGGTGGGCAGAGGAGAGAGAAAGAGCAGGTCAGTGAGCAGGGCTAAGACAGCCATGGCATAACGCACACAGCACAATCGTCCCATCCACTTGCTGCAAGACATGCTGAGTCTCAGGCTACGGGATGCCTGTCCGCCCAGCAACTTGACGATGCTTCCACAATTGAGCACAGAAGACGACGGAAGAAGCATGGGACGGGTGCCACCCTTACGGACACCCCCTTTGGAACATGCCTACCAGGGGAAAATGACGTCTGATGCTCAAGAGTAAGCAATACGGTGCTGGGAGCTCCGACAGCCAGCACTTCTCAACACCTCGCTGCCCACCCGTCCATCCTACGCTGGCTCAGCTTACCTACAGGATGCTGCGCACGATGCTACTCAAACAAAGGCACTAAACGCACAAGAACAACAAGAAAACCAACCACTCCGAACTCCTACTCGCCCACAAAGGAACACAGAACGCACCGCTCCTCCCCTCATGCCAGCCGCTTATGACATCACCAACGGCCACCAGCCTGCTCCACCATGACTCCCCACAAGGGGGGGAGGCATGACCACGTGGTCAAATGTGATTCCAACACGGCACCACAACATTGCAGAACTCACTGTGGGGTTGGAATTACGTCCTGGTGTGGCAGCGCAATGGGAGGTGTTTGGGCACAGCTGAAGAGCTGGCTGACTCCTGACGTTTCCAAAGGAGGGTGCCAGATTCACTCTCAGCATTCTTTTGCAGGGCTCTTTGGGATGCTTCAAACCCATTTCACTGACTAGGTCACTTCTAGAATGTTCAGCTGACAAATGCTCGCTTTGTCTGGGTAACGCCTCTATGCATCATGAATGAAAAAATTAAATGGGCACGCCACCCTGTGAAACTTACCTCTCTGCTCTTGTTGTCAGCCAGACACCTAAGATGAGCATTACGTGTCGCTGCTCCTGAATGGAGATGCACCCAAGTCTGTGTTCCACTCTGCTCCACCTAAGTGTCTAAAAGAAACACAGGCAGAGATGATTAGAAGATCCTTTGCGCAGACGAAAGCGCAGGCTGCACGCCTATTCTCTTTAGCAAGAAATACTACTTGAGAATCCACAGACAGTTTTATGAGAGGTAGTATGAAAGATGAGCAGAAAGGAAATAGATTCATTAAAATAACCGAGTTAATCCTCTCCCCGTCAAAAAGGAAGCCTTCTGGGCACTGTAAGCCGCACCTCCTACAACACCTTGCACCACAAATTGTGGCACATGCATTTTTTTCCCACAGGCCCCTCGCTTCTGTCGTTAGTGTCAGATCCACTCAGGTTCAAATACGTGGATCAGAACAGCCATTCAGTTCTGCTGAGGCAGGATCCCACCACTGGGATGTCCCCCAGTCCCATTCCCTGCTTCTCCTGGCACGGGTGGGGAAAGGAACAGCAAGTGATATCACCTACCCAGACTTCTGCTGGGCCTTCCATTCGGTCGCCCATCCCTGGGAGAAGCAGGGGAGCTCCCGTGGCACAAAGCTCGCAGCTGCAGAAATCAAGGCTGCCTCTAAGATGGTGCTTTCAAACAGCACGAGTAACTGGATGTAGGACTTGAAACACAAGGGTAACATGAAAAAGCCACCAGTCCTCACGGATGGGGCTGTTCGCAGAGACAACAGCTGCTTGCTTTCCAGCAGTGTGATGCTCACCCAACAAAGCGCTCAGCCAGCAGATGCCTCCAGCGTCTGAGCATCCATTTGGAGATGGTTTTCTTAACATCCAGGCTGAATCTCCCCTCATACAACCTGAGATTGTTCCTTCCACTCCTGTCTCTAGTTACATGGGAGAAGAGCAGGACAGCCCCCCCCCCGACATAACCTCTCTTCAGGTAATCGTACAGAATGAGAAGGTCCTCCCTGAGCCTCCTCTCTTCCAGACTAAATCATCCCAGTTCCATAAGAAGCTCCCCATAAGATTGTGCTCTAGACACCTCACAGCTTCACTGGTCTCCTCTGGACACATCTCAGGATTTCATTGCAGTGAGGGGCCCAGATCAGAACACAGAACTCAAGGTGAGGACTCACCAGTGCCGACTACAGGGGGATGATGGATTCCCTGCTCCTGCTGGCTCCAGCCTTCTGCATTCCAATTCCAATCTCAACCATTCCTGCTGTGGTAGGACTTGAATCCTCATTTGGGGCTGGAGCTCAACAGGTCAGCACATCAGAAATAACACAACGTGCCACTGGAAGACGTGTCTCAAAGCCCAGAAAATCCAACTCTCTGACCTCGGCACAACTCACCAACCAAGAGCCAGGCCTTGACAACTTGGCTGATCTGAGCACGCGGGAGGGGGCCAGACAGTGGACCACAAGTGTCCATTTCCACTGCAGCTCCCTGTAGAGAACAGCACCAATCAGCAGGCGTGAATGAATTCATTGACAAGCTGCACAATGAGTCTGTTCTTTACATGAGCAAAAAAAACAACAACACACATAGATTCCTGACCAAAAAAGGTGGGAGTTAATAACGACCAAAGAGGCTCCTGTTCCCTGGCCTAATCCTCTCTCCCCAACTCCTGGGTGATGCCCACAGGCTTCAAGTCAGGTCTCAAATCCATTGGACTCCCGTCAGAGAACTCCATCAAAAAGGATGTTACACATGTGACACTTACATACATTTTGCACCAGAAACAGCACTGCCAGCAGGAGCAGAGAGGTGACTGTCCCCCTGTACTCGGCACTGGTGCGGCTGCAACTCGAGTTCTGTTTCCAGTTTTGGACCCCCCACTGCAAGAAAGACATTGAGGCTTTGGAACATGTTCCAAGAAGGGCAACAAAGCTGGTGAGGGGTCTGGAGCACAATGGGGCCACATGAGGAGAGGCTGCAGGAGCTGGGAATGCTCAGCCTGGAGAAGAGATGGCTCTGAGCAAAACCGTGAGCCCCCACTCACCTCAGCAGAGGTCAACCTGCACCCCAGCCATCCGCCCATCCACGTGCACACGCACACACCTGCGCCACTCTGCCTGCTTTGCACACCCACATTCACGCACCGCATCTTGTGCTCTCCTTTGCATTCACAGACGTGTGCAAACCATCCCTGGGAACACGTATGTGCCTACACCTACCAGTAAACATCCCTGTGTGTGCACCTCTGTGCAACCCAACTCCTCAGCACACCCCTGTGCAAGCACACATTGGTGCCACCGTGTCCACGCACTATCCATGTGCTCACACACACTCACGCAACCACATCCCCTAGTGCAGCCCTGTGCGCACACACAGACACACGCGTAACCCCTTCCTTTCACTCCCAAAGTGCACGCACACACTGGTACCACAATGTCCTTGCGCAGCTCCAACTCTTTGCACACCCCTGTGCATGCACATATATGTGCATGCTCGTCCTTGCACACATACCCACTGACCTACACACACCTGAGCAACCCCACTGGTTTGTACACTCATGAACACAAATGTGTGCAACACCATCCGTGCACAAATACACAACTCGTGGAACCCCACTGCTTTGCACAATCCTGTGCACACTCACGTGTGTCATGCACTGATTTCCCAGCCAGTCCTCGTGGGGTCTCTTACTTAGGACGGGAGTGCAGGGGAGCAGCCAGAAGCTGTTTGCATTCCCTGCTGTCTGCTGGGCAGGTTTGTTGGCGATGCTTGGGTTGCTTTGCTTTCCCTTGGGAGGTGGGAAGGAGCTTTGGGTTGGAGGCACATCCCGTGCCAGAGCATCCCGATGGCACGCGTGGGATCAGCAGGTCTGTCAGAGAAGTGGGTGAGGTTGCACGCCAAGCTGCAGCAGAGGAAGGGGAGGAGGTCCCAGCACAGCTCTGCACCACGCTCTGCCACGCTGGGCAGCTTGTTCCTGGCTCAGCAGTGCCATCAGACTGTTTCTTGCATTCCTCCCGGTCCCTGTGAATGAAGACTCGGAACACAGTCAAGGCGTTGATTGAGCACCAGAGTGCCTTTATTCAATTGGAGAAAGGAGGACGGGAGAGGTACGGGGAAAGATGGGACTCATTCTCTGTTGTTGAGGAGAGAGCGGCTCAGAGCTCGTGTTGCTGCCTGGTGCCTGGGACTGCAGGCCTGACTCCAAGTCCCCCTCCAAGACGCTCGGCTTCTCCTCAGTGACACTGACTTGGTCCTGCTTGGAGGTGCTGCTGTCGGGGCACTCGGGCTGTGTTTGGGCTGGGCTGCACTGCAAAGGCACCGGGCCACAGTCCAGGCTGGTGACTGTGGTTTCTGGCAGGCAGAATTGATCACCTGAGGAATTCAGCTTTATTTGCCTTCATCTGTGTTTCCTCTTGCTGGATCTCATGCACTCTGCTGGCTTCAGTCTGTGTTTCTACTCCAAGAAGAAAATAAATGGGTCTTCACAAACCAGAAAACTGGAAAAGCACCCTCAAGTCTGCTGTTTGAGCCTTCTTCATTTCAAGAGCACATGCTTTTATCTCCTCAGCACTCAAACACTTATTGTTTACATGGAACCTTCTCTCTCCGAGGCTGTAGCCACTGTCTCTTGTCCTGGCAATGGCACCACTGAGCAGATCACCTCCATTCTCTGCATCCTCCATTCAGTATATTTGCACATGGATAAGATCTCCCCGGAATCTTCTCCAGGATTAACAGTCCTAGCTCTCTCAGCCTGGAATACCTGTTTCCATCAGCTGCCACCATCCAGAACAGCCAGTCTTCTTGCGGTCACCTGGCCCAAACATCCCTTTGTCTCTACCCTTGATTCCTGCAAGAGAGATGGGAGCTCGGCACGCACACCATCCTTCCAACACCCCATCCCAGCAGCAAGGGATCACAGCCCTAACACAGCCAAAACAAAAAGGGTGTGCGAGTTTCCTGTTAGCACTCAGTGTGAACAAATCTACCACTGAGCAACACCATGAGCCCCCACTCACCTCAGCAGAGGTCAACCTGTAACCCCAGCCTTCCCCTATCCATGTGCACACGTCCACCCGTGCGCCACCCTGCCTGCTTTGCACACCCCCATGCACTGCATCTTGTGCCCTCCTTTGCATTCACAGACGTGTGTAAACCACCCCTGGGAACACGTACAGGCCTACACCTACCACAAACATCCCTTTGTCTGCACCTGTGTGCAACCCAACTCCTCAGCACACGCACGCGTTTGTGCCACCCTGTCCACGCACTCACCACGTGCCCTCCAGCATCACTGCTGCCTCCTCCGGTACCGTACCCGCAGATGCTTCAGAGCTCATTAGCATGGACTTCCTTCCTCGCCTCAGCATCTGCTCCTGCGCTCACCTTCATTCCTACTGAGATACCGTCCGCTTCCAGCACCAGCTGACCTGCAAGACAGAGAAAGGAAAGGTGGGATTCATGCAAACGCAGAAGCCCAAGGCTGCATCATCACCACGTATGGCAGCCTTGGGAAGTCAGCTGCAACAACAGCCTTTGTCAGAATGGAAACAGGCACCGTCAATTAAGTGTGACCTCCAAAGTCATTGCCACCATCAGAAATAGGCACAGAAATCGCTCACTTCACTGCAGGTGGTTACCTCCAAATTCTTTTGCTTTGGGGAAAATGTGGGCACGGAATTGAAGGACACCAGAAAAGTGGCATCTACTTCCCTGGAGGTGGTTAAGCTTGGAAGCAGGACTTGAGCAAGAAAAGCTTCTCAGCTCCTTGTAAGGCAGTAAGTGATGGGGTGATTTCCCATCCCTGCAGAAATCCTGACCTCTGCCACAGGTGGGTGAGTGACACAAAAGCTGTGTCCTTGGTTCTCAGCCTTACCTTCTCATGCTGTTCATCCTGCTCTGCAGCTCCTGCTCTGAATAGTCTTCTTATGTTCCCATGGGGCAGGTAGAAAATGAAGACACGGCCCCTGCCACCAAGGTCAGCTCTGCAGCACACATGACCTGAGGAGCACTTGGCTACTCATGCAAACTGTGCAGTGTAAGGAAGATTGTTGCCTGTTGCACTTCTTCTTCTAATGGCTCAGAAATTAATTTTCCTACGTAGAAAATGGGAAAGGAAAATAAATAAATATATAAATAAACAAATAAAGCAAAAGCCTGACACAAAGCAGACGTGATTGTAACTATGGAATTCAGGAGGGCAAGGGATTTGCCCTCTATACGAAGAAGCTGACTGCAAAGGACTAAGAACAGCCATGATCACGTTGAGAACTTGCGGGTCAAATTAGAGACTGAACCAATCATGGGCTTCTGGAGGTGAGGGTCTGCTCCAGGCCGCACCTGTGCACCTGTGTGCAACCCATCTCCTCAGCACACCCCTGTGCAAGCACACATTGTTGCCACTGCGTGTACACACTATCTGTGTGCTCACACGCACTCACGCGTCCACATCCCGTAGTGCAGCCCTGTGCGCACACACACAGACACATGTGTAACCCCTTCCTTTCACTCCCAAAGTGCACGCACACAGCAGTACCACAATGGCCTTGTTCAGCTTCAACACTCTGCACACCCCTGTGCACACACATGTATGTGCATGCTCGTCCTTGCACACATACCCACTGACCTGCACACACCTGAGCAACCCCACTGCTTTGGACACTCATGAACACAAACATGTGCAACACCATCCGTGCACAAATCCACACACACTCACACACACACACACAACTCATGGAACCCCACTGCTTTGCACAATCCTGTGCACACTCACGTGTGTCATGCACTGATTTCCCAGCCAGTCCTCGTGAGGTCTCTTACTTAGGACGGGAGTGCAGGGGAGCAGCCAGAAGCTGTTTGCATTCCCTGCTGTCTGCTGGGCAGGTTTGTTGGCGATGCTCGGGTTGCTTTGCTTTCCCTTGGGAGGTGGGAAGGAGCTTTGTATGGAGGCACATCCCGTGCCAGAGCATCCCGATGGCACGCGTGGGATCAGCAGGTCTGTCAGAGAAGTGGGTGAGGTTGCACGCCAAGCTGCAGCAGAGGAAGGGGAGGAGGTCCCAGCACAGCTCTGCACCACGCTCTGCCACGCTGGGCAGCTTGTTCCTGGCTCAGCAGTGCCATCAGACAAGAAGCAGGGAAGGAAATCAAGGATGGGGGTACCATCAAACAGAGTCCGTGCAAGCCTGTGCAAGACAAACAGACCCAGAGCTTGTGTTTTTTTTCTGCTTTTGTAGCATTTGTGTGCTGTAGCTGAGCAAAAGGTTCTGCTGCTTGATTCTTCTTCTGCAACAGCCACCTACCGGTAAATGGCTGCGGGGATGTGACAGAAAGCATTTGTCTGCACGACAGTGTAGTTACACTTGGTCTAGAGAGTGAGAGAGGGCAGGCAGCACTGCCTGATGTTGGTCAGGGTGAGCTCCTTCTTCCGCAGCGTGATGATGGCAGGGACAGCTCAGAGGTGGGAGCTGGGAATGGACACGGCAGGAGGACAGAGGTGTGAGGGAGCAGCCAAGGCAGCGAAGAGCATCAAAAGGCCCTGAAAAGCATCACAAAGCCACAGCCAGGAAGCTTGGGGTTTTCATGAGCAGCATCCAGGATGCTAGAGACTGTTTGCTCCCCTAAAAAATGGTAACAGAGCTCTCGCTGCGGGCATCACAAAACCAGGCAAAATGGGAACACACCCAGAGCTCTGCTGCACGCACCCCACAGTCAGAGCATTGCAAGCTGAGCTGCCTTGCTGTTTCTTGCATTCATCATGGTCCCTGTGAATGAAGACTTGGAACACAGTCAAGGCGTTGATTGAGCACCAGAGTGCCTTTATTCAATCGAAGAAAGGAGGACGGGAGAGGGACGGGGAAAGATGGGATTCATCCTCTGTTGTTGAGGAGAGAGTGGCTCAGAGCTCGTGTTGCTGCCTGGTGCCTGGGACTGCAGGCCTGACTCCAGGTTCCCATCCAAGGGCTCGGCTTCTCCTCGGTGACATTGACTTGGTCCTGCTTGGAGGTGACGCTGTTGGGGCACTCGGGCTGTCTTTGGGCTGGGCTGCACTGCAAAGGCACCGCACAGGTCGCCCATAGAGAATTTCATATGGGCTTCATCCTTCCTTGGTTGGGATTTTCTTCGAATTCTCACAAGTGCCAGAGGCAGTGCTTGCAACCATGGAATCCCAGCCTCTTGGCCAACTTTTAGTATTTGCAGCTTAGATAAATGGCTCCTCTTTTCCACTTGGCCACTTGACTGTGGCCTGTAAGGTGTATGCAACTGCCAATTGATTCCCAATAAAGTACTGACTTGTTGAACCACTTTAGCAATAAAATGGTGGCCTCAATCTGAAGAGATTGTTCCTGGCACCCAGAACCTTGGAATTATTTCTTGTCACAAAACTTTTGTTACTTCCCTGGCCTGGTTAGTCCGGCACGGGTATGCCTCAGGCCATCCTGGAAAGGTATCTGCTAAAACTAACATGTATCTGTACCCCCCTTTTCTTGGGAGCTCTGAGAAATCTACCTGCCATTATTGTCCTGGATAATTTCTCTCCCTGTTTGCCCTAACTGAACTTTGTGGCCTGTGTTAGGATTATTTGGTAAACAAACTTCACATTGCTGGGTCACTTGCCTAATGGCAGTATACCCATTTCGGGTGACCACTCGTTGAACAAGATATTTATATAATGCTTCTGCTCCCCAGTGAGTGTTCCTGTGTTCAGTCACCACAGCCCATCATATGGCTGCTGGAATCATTCTTTTCCCTTGTGCTGGAAAGCTCCATCCTTCCTCTTTTACCTGCCCTTCCTGATAATTATTTATCGAGTTCCAATACTCTTTGAAGTGCTTTGGCTCACCATCCACCTGCATGTTACCACCTGGAATCAAGGAAGCCTCCACCACCTCACCCTCTGCCGCTCGCTTTGCTTCTCTGTCAGCCAGCGCATTTCCCATTCCTTCAGCACTGTCTCCCCTTTGCTGGCATCAACAGTGCATTTTAGCAACCTTCTCCAGCTGTTGGACTGCCTCCAGGAGTCTGGCTATTTCTTCAGCGTGTTTAAGACCTTTCCCTTGGCTTGACAACAGTCCTCTTTCTTTCCATATTGCTGATATTGGTGCATGAACAGCACTAAGGCATATTTTGAATCAGTCCATATCTTTATCTTCCCATGTCGAACAAAGCTGCTCCCGTCTGTGTATCAGGTGTCTTCCGCATCCTCCAGTGGTTCTTCTTTCAAGTCTCTGCGACTGGAATAGACTGCTTCCATAGTCTCTAAACAGTCGTGAGACACAGGTTCTCCTGTAATTGCACTAAGAAAAGCAGCTGATTTACAATATTTGTTACTGTTATTTCTCCATCATCTTGCTCCACTAGAATGGCCTGATACTTCAAAAATCTCTGAGGGGAAAGCCAATGTCCCCCTTTCACCTCCAGCACTGTAGAGACCGTGTGGGATACCAGTGCAGTTCTCTTCTGCCCCATTGTCCTAATGCTGGGGCCTTCATTAACTCCTCTTTCAACTGCTTTCAACCGGGCCACAGTCCAGGCTGGTGACTGTGGTTTCTTGCAGGTTCACGTCAGCCCCTTCAGCAGAACTAGGAGAAAGGACTGGCTGAACAATGATGACCTCTTTCTCTCTGTCTCTGCTGTCACTCAGAAGGCTTTCATTTGAATTGCAGCCTGACTCCAAGTCCCTCTCCAAGAGTCTCAGCTTCTCCTCAGTGACACTGCCTTGGTCCTGCTTGGAGGTGCTGCTGTCGGGGCACTCGGGCTGTGTTTGGGCTGGGCTGCACTGCAAAGGCACCGGGCCACAGTCCAGGCTGGTGACTGTGGTTTCTGGCAGGCAGAATTGATCACCTGAGGAATTCAGCTTTATTTGCCTTCATCTGTGTTTCTTCTTGCTGGATCTCATGCACTCTGCTGGCTTCAGTCTGTGTTTCTACTCCAAGAAGAAAATAAATGGGTCTTCACAAACCAGAAAACTGGAAAAGCACCCTCAAGTCTGCTGTTTGAGCCTTCTTCATTTCAAGAGCACATGCTTTTATCTCCTCAGCACTCAAACACTTATTGTTTACATGGAACCTTCTCTCTCCGAGGCTGTAGCCACTGTCTCTTGTCCTGGCAATGGCACCACTGAGCAGATCACCTCCATTCTCTGCATCCTCCATTCAGTATATTTGCACATGGATAAGATCTCCCCGGAATCTTCTCTAGGATTAACAGTCCTAGCTCTCTCAGCCTTTCCTTATAGGAGAGATGTTGCAGTCCCTTTATCATCTTCTGAGCCCTCTGTTGGATTACGTTAGGTATGATTCTTGTAACAGAGAACTCAGATCAGGACACGATGATCGATGTGTGGTCTCAACAACGCTGAACTGAGGGGAAGGAACATCTCTCTCAATCTGCTGGCAGTACCTTGCTTATTTGCAGCACAAGGATATCATTAAGTTATTTTTGGTGTATTTTTTCTTTTTCTTTTTTAAATTCTTTTTTCTTTTTTTCTTTTTTTTTTTTTTTCATCAAGTTCACATTTCTGTTTCACATTCACTCTGTATCATTCGCTATGTAGCTCCAGGGAAAGATGGGACTCATCCTCTATTGTTGAGGAGAGGGTGGCTCACAGCTCGTGCTGTTGCTTGGAGGCAGGGACTGGTGGTCTGATTCTACATCTGCCTCCAAGATGCTCGGCTTCTCCTCACTGATGCTGACCTGAGCCTGCATGGTGGTGCTGCTGTCGGGGCACTCGGGCTGTGCTTGGCCTGGGCTGTCCTGGGACCCCTGCACTGGGTCGCAATCCAGGCTGGTGCCGGTGGTGTCTGGCAGGCTCAGGTCAGCAGCTTCCGGAGGGATGGGATGAATGAGGGCTTGAATGACGATGACGTTCTCGTCTCCATTGATGGTGCCATATGGAAGGCTGTCGACTGAAATGCAGCACCCTGTGCTTCCTAACAGCTCTGCGTTGATGGAAGCACAGGATGCGCTGTCGTCCCATGCCCGGCGTCTTCGGGGAACACAAGGGCTCGGGTCCCCTAGGAAGGAGTAGATGCACAGCGGTTAGTGTCAAACGTTCACAAGATGAATCATGCTTTAAAGAGGTCCTTGGCATTTGGCTATGTAGTGGTGGTGGGCAGAAGCAAATAGGCTTCTAGCAACAGTGTCATTGTCTCGACAGTGATCCTCGTGCAGGTGCAGCTCTTGTGTTGACAAGAGACTCATTTGGGAAAGACAGGGGTGAACCAAAGATGTCAGGCACGGGCTCGAACGCCAGAAGGAGGTACAAGCCCACTGAAAGCATGAATCCTACCTGTGCTGCTGACAAGCAGTGTTTTGAAAACTGGATTTGCACCCTTACCTGCCAGGACCAACACTTCTGCTTCTAAGGGATCGCTGGCACTGCTCTGCAGTTGGCGTTCGGCTGCAGGGGATGGTTTGCCCAGGCAGAAGCAGGAACGCCAACTGCCAGCTGGTGCCTGCTTCCTCTTCATGGGCACACTTGGTCTGGAGAGAAAACAGAGCATGCTGCCAGTCGTGGTGCAGGGTGAGGGAAGAGCTGCTCCGAGCCCTTGCTGACAGTTGCCCGTTCCTGGCAAACCCACCCGACCAATGATGATAGGGGCTGGAAAGGGAAGTCCTCTTTACCTTTCAGATGGAGAATCAATGACCGCGTGGAAGTTCCTCAGATCAGCTGTGGGGCCTTCCTCCACCTCGACATCGCTGCTCTGTGTCGCCGTGGGAGGGCTGCTCTGGCCTCTCCTCTCTGCCTGTGCCTCCTGCACGGTGAGCAGCTTTGTGGCAGGAGGAGACACACACACAGACTTGGGCCCGGCAAGAGAACTGTGCCCTGCAAGGGGAAACCACAGGTAAGAGGGAGGATCAGAAAGCAGCAGCACAGCCATCCCAGTTCTGCATTTCTCTCAGACTTGCTTATCAGAGCCACTGCAAGAAGAGGAGCTCAAAGTAACCGTGTGCTCAGAGGTATGCTCGTGGCAAAGGACACAGCCACAATTAAGAGCAGCTCACTGTATCGAAACAGGCAAACAAAAACCCTAGAAAAACTAGGGGCAGGGACCTCAGAAAGCTTTGCTGCCACACTTCAATCAAGCTTCGCCTGCTTGCAAAAAATCTTAACAGCTGTGACGGTTTTCTCCATGTAAGTTATGGGTTTGGACACTCTCAGGATCCAGGAACGGGGCACCATATTCCAATCTAAACCCAGAAGCCTGCTGTCTCCTTGACAGCAAAAGCATTTTCAAAGGTCTTGGAGAAGGCCTGGCTTGGATCAAGGTGTCAGATCAAGATCAAGCTAATGGAGAAAGACGCTCACCTGCTCCCTCTCCCACGGCTGGTGTGGATGTGGAGGGGAAGAGGACGTCTGTGTGGCTGATCAGGAACTCCACCACAGCTGACTGCGTCTGCAGCTCCTTGCAGGCAGCTTCTCCATAGGCACAGGCAGACTGGCTCCGCTGGGATCTGAAGTAAAGGCAGATCTTACAAGTCATTTCCCCAAGATCGTTTCCCCAAGTCTGAAATTTGCAGCAAAAACTGACAAGTTGGGCTCAGGAGACTTCCGCAGTGGGCAATCAGCGATGCCACTGACGAAATTCTCCTGGATGATCAGGGACACAGCAGTCCCAGCTAAACAAGTGACTAGAAACTGTCATCTGGAAATTGTGCCCCTGGAGGTTGGGGGAGAGCAGAACTAAGCATCGTGTTGAAACGGAAAAAGAAGTTTACCTTAAGAGGTTTGGAGCCCACACTATGGCCAAGTTCTGAGCGTGCATGTTGGTGACGGAGCAGTTCCCGGCCAGAGACGCCAAGTGTCTCATTAAGTACTGCAGAGTCCTGGAAAACAAGAGGGGCAGATGTTCAGCACCAAAAAGCAAGCCGTGCTGCAGTGCACAAAACAAACCTCACTTCATGCTGGTTGTTGTCATTGCTACTGTCCCCGAATAGGAAGTAGGTAAAACTAAGTGCCACCACGCTGCAGCACCAAGCCCCAGCACAGCACAGCCGCAGCCATTGGCTGCACCAACCGTGCCCCCATGCCAAGGAACTGACCCAGTCAACCAACCCGACGCAGCCTTCAGCCGCTTCAGCGTGCACAGGCATGATGCTGCCAGCGTGAGGCAACACCTGGAATCGCATCATGGCCCTCTGAAAGGCAGCAGGGCTGAGCTCAGCAGACCGAGCGCAGCACTGACCTGTAGTGAGGAGCGGGCAGCTGCTGGATGGTGTCCTGCATTCTGAGCAGCCGCTCCTCCTCCGTGGCAGCACAAACAGCGTCCTGGAAAAAGGCAGGAAGGGATTCAGACACCAGGCGAGAATAGCAAAGGGAAGGGAATTCTCGCAAGCGTCGTATATAGTTTAAGTAAGCACTTCCTGGCACCACCAGAAGTGGCATCAGCCAGAGGCAGGAGGTGGCAAAGACATACCTCATGGGGCTAACAGAAATAAGACCTCAAAGCTGGGGCACTGCTGCAACCATCAGCCAGGACGCCCAGGGAAGAGGTACGTGTCATTTCCAAGACATTGCCCTGAGCTTACCGAGAACTTGTCATACAGCTGCTCGGTCAGCAGAGGGTTTGGGAGCTCCCTGAAGTACATCTTGCACAGGGAGCTCACGCTGTGAATGTCTCGGACGCTCAGCTCGGGAACCTGCTCCGACTCGAATTCATGGCTGCAGAGAAGGACACAGGATTGGGCAGAGGGCTTTGAGAAAGAGGAAAGCAAGTCCAAAGCCACACAGAATACAGTCAAGAAAAGGAAGGGGTTCCTCTGAACGCCCGCAGCATGGCACGTGCCCCTGCTGACAGCTGTGTCAGTCGCAGCACTCTTACCGTAGTTGCTGGATCCTGGACGCCACGCCGGACAGGCGGTAGATCCCCTGCACCACGCCATGCTGCTCGATGAACTCGGCGCAGCTCTGCAGGACCTGGGGGACTACAGAACAAGAGCCAGCGGTTAGCTCAGCTTCTTACTCAAGTCCTGCTTCAGCCCGTGCTCTTCTCCCATCCCAGCCACTAAGCCCAGCCGGGCCACCGCTTGCTTCCTCCTTAAAGGAGAAAGCTGGCAGAGACAGCTGTGAGGAAACTGCACAGAGACGTGTTCTTGGCTTTCCAGAAATGCCACCACCTAGCAACAGCCTGGAGAAAGTAATTCTGGCAAAGCCACACACACTGCAAGTCCCATCACAGCTCCCTCGGGAATGGAGGAATCCAATCTCAAGTCCAGAAGAGCTAGGAAAAGGCTGCAGGATGCTCTCTTTGGCCAGAAGGCTTCCTGCGTTTTCAGGCTTACACAATTGCTGGGTATGATCTCCCCTTCATCTTTAGATGCCCAGCGGAGGGAGATCTCAGCAATGGGCTGTTCCTTACCATCACGGCCAGAGCGGAGAAGGTGCTCCCCCAGGTCACACCCAAACACCCCTTCCTTCGCCGGCTCCGGCTGCTCCGATCTCCTGGGGCGGGCCTTCACCACCGAGCGAAGGAAGGTGCTGAGCTTGCCCCGTTTCCTCGGCACTGCAAAGAAACAGAATAAAGAAACCAGTTCATTTCAGGCTTGGCTCGGTTGGACGAGGCCGAGCGTAACGCCTTCGACCGAGCACGGAACAACGGGAAGAACATTCCCAACCAGGACACGCAAGAACCGATTTTCCCCGTCCCTGCAAGTGCCCAAGGCCAGGTCAGAAGGGGCCCCGGACAGCCTGCTCTCGACTCCTGCTAAATGCGCAGGCTGGGCACCCAGACTGAGGCAGGGGCCTTGGAGCCTGAGGATGATCCTTTAGACCCCTTCCAATCCCAAGCCATTCCAGGAGGATTCTGTGACTTCCTCAAGCACAACAATAAACACAGTGGGATTGGGCCAGATCTCTGCGTGTTCCCATGGACCTTAATGCAGTCCTCTTGCTAAGCTTGCTCAACTCGGGCATTAACGAACCCCCTGAAAGCCACGCTCTGACCCCATTTTACTAACCCGCATTGTCAAATGTAACATGTGTACCTGGCTTTGGCAATGAATCGACGACGGACTCGGGAACTTTTCCGCTGATGAGTTCCACGCACTCACCAGGGAAAAACCCAACCTGTAACAAGAACAAAAAGACAGCTGGGCATTAGCCCGAGTCCACAGCCAAAGGGAAAGTCCTCTGTCACCGACACAGGGCAACCGTTTGCGTCCGGAAGCCATCCTGTGCAGGCAGAGCAGCTCCAAGCTGAGATTCCAGACTCTACTGAAGTTGGGCTCTCTAGTCAGAAGCGTGTGCCTACCTGAAAGCCACGCTTGCCTCTCCACCAGGGGCTCAGCTCCTTTGGTGGCATAGCAATAATGCACACCAAGTCTCCTACCTGCAAGAGATTGAAACGTCAATCACAGCTTCAGCACAGCTGGCAGGAAAGCACAGCTCAAACGACTGCCTGCTTCTGCGCCGCAGAATAGCCTCAAGCTTGACAGCCATTGCACCAATGCAGCCCCCAAGGCAAGGAACGCCTGGAACTGCTTACCTCCAGGGAGAGCTCATCCGGCCCCTGGGCGACGTAGCGCTTGATAACATGGGCTGCCGCAATCGCTGGAACGTTAAGAGATGACTCCGCACGCACCAGCTGCGGCTTCCACATGTCATCAGCCTGCAAAACAGAGCACAGGCCGTGGTCAGGAGCTGAGGACAAACTCTTTTCTGCAGGAGAGCACATCTGCGGCTCCCTCTGCTGGCTCAACACAGGGAACAAAGACAAGTCAGAGCTTCACACTGTACCTCCGTGCCCACCACCTCAGGCCCACTGCTGATCTTGCTGCACTCAAGGCCCATCACACCAGGTGTGACAAGCTGGAACAGAGCAGAAACACACTTCTGTTGTCTCTATTCACACAGCACAGTATGGAGAGACTTCTTCAGAACTACCCTTGCATACCCTGCGGCATAGGCAAGTGTTCGAGAAACTACCCCTTGCTGCAGTCTGTTCCAACGTGACAGCCTATTAGGCAGCATTGTACCAAGTTGCTATCCCTCTGCCAGCAGATGGGGACTCTGGCACAGAGCAGCAGATGCATTCGCCCAGAGCGCTCTGACAGTGCGACAGAAGGGCATTAGACAGCACCCTTCTGAGGGCTGAGCTGGAGGGCAGTGAAGAAACCCATGGCATGCAAAACAATGTGGTAGGACAAACACGACACATACCTGGCAACAAGATCACCTCAGGCTACCTGCAGCAGTTCCTGGTCACTCTGCTCAGATCTTATGAGAGCAAAAGCTGCACCAAGGCAGTGGGCGGAGGGTGGGCAGAGGAGAGAGAAAGAGCAGGTCAGTGAGCAGGGCTAAGACAGCCATGGCATAACGCACACAGCACAATCGTCCCATCCACTTGCTGCAAGACATGCTGAGTCTCAGGCTACGGGATGCCTGTCCGCCCAGCAACTTGACGATGCTTCCACAATTGAGCACAGAAGATGATGGAAGAAGCATGGGACGGGTGCCACCCTTACGGACACCCCCTTTGGAACATGCCTACCAGGGGAAAATGACGTCTGATGCTCAAGAGTAAGCAATACGGTGCTGGGAGCTCCGACAGCCAGCACTTCTCAACACCTCGCTGCCCACCCGTCCATCCTACGCTGGCTCAGCTTACCTACAGGATGCTGCGCACGATGCTACTCAAACAAAGGCACTAAACGCACAAGAACAACAAGAAAACCAACCACTCCGAACTCCTACTCGCCCACAAAGGAACACAGAACGCACCGCTCCTCCCCTCATGCCAGCCGCTTATGACATCACCAACGGCCACCAGCCTGCTCCACCATGACTCCCCACAAGGGGGGGAGGCATGACCACGTGGTCAAATGTGATTCCAACACGGCACCACAACATTGCAGAACTCACTGTGGGGTTGGAATTACGTCCTGGTGTGGCAGCGCAATGGGAGGTGTTTGGGCACAGCTGAAGAGCTGGCTGACTCCTGACGTTTCCAAAGGAGGGTGCCAGATTCACTCTCAGCATTCTTTTGCAGGGCTCTTTGGGATGCTTCAAACCCATTTCACTGACTAGGTCACTTCTAGAATGTTCAGCTGACAAATGCTCGTTTTGTCTGGGTAACGCCTCTATGCATCATGAATGAAAAATAAAATTAAATGGGCACGCCACCCTGTGAAACTTACCTCTCTGCTCTTGTTGTCAGCCAGACACCTAAGATGAGCATTATGTGTCGCTGCTCCTGAATGGAGATGCACCCAAGTCTGTGTTCCACTCTGCTCCACCTAAGTGTCTAAAAGAAACACAGGCAGAGATGATTAGAAGATCCTTTGCGCAGACGAAAGCGCAGGCTGCACGCCTATTCTCTTTAGCAAGAAATACTACTTGAGAATCCACAGACAGTTTTATGAGAGGTAGTATGAAAGATGAACAGAAAGGAAATAGATTCATTAAAATAACCGAGTTAATCTTCTCCCCATCAAAAAGGAAGCCTTCTGGGCACTGTTAGCAGCACCTCCTACAACACCTTGCACCACAAATTGTGGCACATGCATTTTTTTCCCACAGGCCCCTCGCTTCTGTCGTTAGTGTCAGATTCACTCAGGTTCAAATACGTGGATCAGAACAGCCATTCAGTTCTGCTGAGGCAGGATCCCACCACTGGGATGTCCCCCAGTCCCATTCCCTGCTTCTCCTGGCACGGGTGGGGAAAGGAACAGCAAGTGATATCACCTACCCAGACTTCTGCTGGGCCTTCCATTTGGTCGCCCATCCCTGGGAGAAGCAGGGGAGCTCCCGTGGCACAAAGCTCGCAGCTGGAGAAATCAAGGCTGCCTCTAAGATGGTGCTTTCAAACAGCACGAGTAACTGGATGTAGGACTTGAAACACAAGGGTAACATGAAAGAGCCACCAGTCCCCACGGATGGGGCTGTTCGCAGAGACAACAGCTGCGTGCTTTCCAGCAGTGTGATGCTCACCCAACAAAGCGCTCAGCCAGCAGATGCCTCCAGCGTCTGAGCACCCATTTGGAGATGGTTTTCTTAACATCCAGGCTGAATCTCCCCTCATACAACCTGAGGCCATTCCTTCCACTCCTGTCACTAGTTACATGGGAGAAGAGCAGGACAACCCCCACCCCCACATAACCTCTCTTCAGGTAATTGTAGAGAATGAGAAGGTCCTCCCTGAGCCTCCTCTCTTCCAGACTAAATCATCCCAGTTCCATAAGAAGCTCCCCATAAGATTGTGCTCTAGACACCTCACAGCTTCACTGGTCTCCTCTGGACACATCTCAGCATTTCAGTGTCCTTCTTGCAGTGAGGGGCCCAGAACAGAACACAGAACTCCAGGTGAGGACTCACCAGTGCCGACTACAGGGGGATGATGGATTCCCTGCTCCTGCTGGCTCCAGCCTTCTGCATTCCAACTCCAATCTCAACCATTCCTGCTGTAGTAGGACTTGAATCCTCATTTGGGGCTGCAGCTCAACAGGTCAGCACATCAGAAATAACACAACGTGCCACTGGAAGACGTGTCTCAAAGCCCAGAAAATCCAACTCTCTGACCTCGGCACAACTCACCAACCAAGAGCCAGGCCTTGACAACTTGGCTGATCTGAGCACGCGGGAGGGGGCCAGACAGTGGACCACAAGTGTCCATTTCCACTGCAGCTCCCTGTAGAGAACAGCACCAATCAGCAGGCGTGAATGAATTCATTGACAAGCTGCACAATGAGTCTGTTCTTTATAAAAAAAAAACCCACATCAATTCCTATTCAAAAAAGGGAGGAATTAATAAAGACCAAGAAAGTTCCTGTCCCTATGCCTCATTCTCTCACCCCAACTTTCCTTGCCTCATCCCCAACTCCTGGATGATGTCCACAAGCTTAATGGCAGGTCTCAATCCCATAAGATTCCTTTCACAATACTCCATCAGAAAGGATGTTACACTTGTTCTATACACTCAAGCAGACTGAGCATCAGTTTCTCAGTCACTTAAAACACACAGAAGCATCCAAACCCAGAGCACACACATCCCTTCCTGTGGTACTGGATCCCACAGCTCACCTTCACACCTCTGTCGATTCCTGGTGTTTTACACCCATGCAGCCTCGCTACGGTTCCATGGGTGTCACCCAAGACCTGCAGGACCTCTTTCTCCGCAAACCCCACCTGCAGGCACTGGCTCATGACGTTCACCACCTGCCCTCCTGCGCAAGAACAAGCATTAAGAACGAGAGCAAAGTGCATTGGATTCAACCTGGCCTGCTCCGACCCTCAGTCCTGCCAGGGATGCAGACTCATCCTCAGAGCCACGCTGGACATCAACACATGCATCATTCTTCAAACACCCCATCCCAGCAGCAAGGGATCAAAGCACTGGGACAGCAGAAACAAAAATGCTGTGAGAGTTTCCTGTTGGCACTGACCATGAACAAATCTACAGCTGAGCAACAGGACAGGAGACAAACAGCAGAAAACAACCAACCTGCAGAACTAACTCGTTTGGGGTTGGCCCAGATGTTTGCATGCTCCCTTTCCACGGCCCAGGCCAAGCTTGATGAGCTGCTCCTCATTTGCACAGGGGGAGAACGCTGCAGATGGGATGTGGGGGCTATGCACACCATGCCTTTCTCCTGCTTTTCCTCTCTCCATCTTCCATTAGCAAACAGCATCTCCAAGCCTTCCTTCCTGAAAAAATCACTGGTAAAAAAAGAACTGGCAAGCTTGCTTTTAAAATTGCCTTGTTTATACAGCTTGATGCTTTAAAGCAGAAGCTCACCTAGCAATGACCTACGTCAGACAAGCTCAACCTGCAGGGAAAAGTTATTTCTCTCTGTCTACAGGCTTTGCACACATTCACAGGTGCAACAGTCTGCCCAGATCTCAGCACAACTTTACTAATGGCAGAAATCCAGTTTATGCCCGCCACGTTTTTCTCTCTTCTGAAACACTGTACTGCTGCAAGAAGCAATGATGCCAGTAAAGAATCACATAATTGGAGCTGGAAGGGATCGCTAGAGACCATTCTCCTGCTGGCCACGCTCCTTTAAATGCACCCCAGGATCCCACTGGCCTTCTTGGAAAATATTTCCACATTAGGCATACATTTCAAGGAGGCTCCAGACAAGTAAAGACAGGGGAAAGCACTGGCAAGCCAAAGCAGGGCAAATTTTCCCACACTGCGTTAGCTACAGGGACAATAAATCATGCCCCCAAACTGCTTGCACTAGAACACCCAGCCTGAGATCATAGAAGCTGCCGAGATACGAGTTTATCACAACCCAGAAGTCCTTTAGATCGTGCACTCCCTGGTGCAGTGACACTGGAGGATCAGAATCCTCGGAGAAAAGAACCGGGCCTGCTCAGCTCCTTCCCACCCTCCCAAGGAAAAGCAAACCAACCGCACCGCTGCCAGCACAACCCCGCAGCACACAGCAGGGAACACAAACAGCTACCCAGTGCTCCCCTTCACTCCCAGCCTAACTACGAGTCCACCGGAGGATTCAGAGGGAAATCAATATAGAACACTTGAGTGCACACAGGACTGAATAAAGCCAGGATGGAATTGCACACGTGTGTGTGTGTGCACAGGGCTGCACAGAGCACATCTCCCTATTGTCCACCCTATAGACATATCCCCCCGTATCAGAGAATCATAGAATGGCCTGGGTTGCAAAGGACCGCAGCAATCATCTAGTTTCAACACCCCTGCTGGGTGCTGGGATGCCAACCACCATACCGGGCTGCCCAGAGCCACATCCAGCCTGGCCTTGAATGCCTCCAGTGATGGGGCATCCACAACTTCCATTCCCCCTTGTCCTATCACTATCCACCCTCATAAACAGCCCTTCTCCCTCCTGTTTGTGCGCTCCCTTCAAGTACTGAAAGGCCACAATGAGGTCTCCCCGCAGCCTTCTCTTCTCTAGGCTAAACAAGCCCAGATCCCTCAACCTCTCCTCATAGGAGAGCTGCTCCAGCCCTCTGATCATCACAGTGGCTCTCCTCTGGACCAACCCCAACAGCTCCACATCCTTCCCAGGCCTGGACACAGTACTGCAAAGAGGACCTCACAAGAGCTGAGTAGGAGGGGACAATCACCTCCCTCTCCCTGCTGGCCACCCCTTTTTCAGTGCAGCCCAGAACACACGTGGATGTATCTTTTTTCATACTTAGATTCCCATCTATGTACATATATAGACCACACCTACACCCCCACCATCTGCTAGAACTCCATATTCCTCCCCATAGCACCCAACAGCCCCCAGGAGCCCCATATCACCCTAAGGCCCCCACAACCCTCTCTCTCTCTATACACCACCCCTTCAAGTCCCATACCTGCCCATATCCTCCAATAGCTCCCCACAACCCCTACACACCCTCATAGCCCCCTAGAGCCCCTAGTCCTCCTATGGCCCACCACAGCCCCATATTCCCCCTAGAGTCCCCCTCAACTCTCTGTAGGCCTTTACAGCCCCTGCACAGCTCCCTACAGTCTTATATGACTACCTAGAGTCCCCCCACAGCCCCCTACTTTCCTATATCCCCCAGTGGCCCCCCCACATCCCTCTATGGCCCCTGAAGAAAAAACAAAACTAGAGCGGTGCACTTAGAAAGAGACCATTGAAAACAAATGCAAAATGCACACCTGCACAGGCTCACAGGGAAAACTGCAAGAGAAGCAATCTACACAGAGAGATGCTTTCCCTAGCTGCCCCCCCCAGCTCCATATCCCCCCTTTCCCCCCTCCCAGTCCCAAATCCCCCTCTGCCCTCCCCCCCAGCCCTATATCCCCCCTCTGCCCTCCCCCCCAGCCCCATATCCCCCCTCTGCCCCTCCCCCCTCTGCCCCTCCCTCCCAGTCCCATATTCCTTTCTGCCCCCCCCCCCCCCCAGTCCCATATCCCCCTCTGGCCCTCCCCACACAGCCCCATATCCCCCTCTGCCCATCCCCCCCAGTCCCATACCGCGTTCTCCCCCCCCCCCAGCCCTCTCCCCGCACCAGTGCCGTTCTCCCCGCACTCCGGCGCAGCTGTCCTCAGCACTCGCTGCCGTGGTGCCGGTTTCCGTCCCGATGCAGCTCGCACAGCCCCGGCTGCCGCGCCGGTCCCGTTCGGCCTCGGACCGGGCTGCGGGGGCCGCGCTCTGTGTGGAGCCGCCCCTCCAACGGCCGGGACGCAACGCTGGTTCCCGCGCACTGCGGCTCAGCCAATCGGAGCCGGCGGAGCTGCCGCTGCCCAATGGGAGGCCGGGGGAGGGGCGGACACCGGTCAGGAGCTGGGAGCCAGGAATGGCCGCGGGGGGAGGACAGAGGTGTGAGGGAGCAGCATCCAAACAGCAGGAAAAACAGCACTGAACAGCAGCACAAACCACAGACAGGAAGCTCGGGCTGATCGAGAGCAGCACCGGGATGCGAGAGATCGTTTGCTCCCATCCACAATGGCAGCACAGCTCCTGCTGCAGGAGTGCCTTAGGAATCCAACTCCATCCCCACAGAGCAGAGATCAAGCAGGTATGATCGTGGCGTTCCTGAGACCCCATGAGCATCAGCCCCTCCCCCTTGCGTAGTGAGTGGTGGGGGTGGGGGTGGGATGAAGGCTCATCGTCTTCCTCGCCTTCAACTTTCCACCCTGCGGGAGGGGCACCCCCCAACCTGCTTCCAGCTTGCCCTGAGGACATCTAATCACCACGCTGTGCTGGGGCTGTTCCACCCTGATCTTCATGGCCTTCATCCCCTTCTTTCCTCACACTTAGTGTCTGCAGCTCCCCCTCTCTCTGCCCCCCCCCTTGCAGCAAGCACAACATTGGTTTTTTGAACTAGGCTTTACAGCACCTTTCTGGGCATGTGATACTTACTGCATAAGTGATTGCATCTGTCATGAGCAGCCTGTTTTCTGTCTTGTCATGGATGGTTACCTGGTCTATTAGGCAATGATGCACTTGATAAGTACAAAGGTGTTAATGTCTTAATATTCTGTTTCTACTCAGAATACTGACCAAAGGAATAAGTTTGATGTCAGCAGTGGAGAAGCTGTGGACAAAGATGGCAAAGTCTTGGAGATGGTGTCTCAGTAAGTATGCTGGGAGGGGGGGGGAAATAAAGGATGCTTCTTTCTTGCAGTTTGCCACCCTCACATCTGGTCATGTTACACAGGATGTTAGTTACACAGGATCACGGAATACCGGCATCTTCACCATCTTGCAGTTCTTAAAACAGAAGTTTCTTTGGCACTTTTTGCTCTGAGATAGAAATTCAGAGAAGAGTAACATTTATTTGTTTGTTTGTTTGTGTGCTTACTTACTAAATGCATGAAATAAATTAGTTGTGTTTCGATTTAAAGCAGTGTTTTTAAATGCATCAATCCCCATGATGAATGCAAAGAATTAGCTAGTCCCTTGCAAACTAAAGCAAGCTTTCTCCAATAGTTTGAATACTGATGTATCATCCTTTCCGTGAGTGAAAAGTATTGAGTGTTTAAGCAACAGGAATAAGTGTTTGTTCTTAATGCGTAGTTAAGCATTTGAGTGTGAGGAGAAAAAAAAACAACATTCCAGTGTGGGTGGTTTAATGTATATTTTAATTAATAAGTGTTTCCTGTATTCAGTGGAGAAGTGGCAGATGTGGTGTGACAGGAGAAATGTCCTTTGCAGGAGAGTTAATAACAAAAACACCTTGTCTTTTTACTTAGTCCTTTTAAAGAAGGTGAAGGATGACTATACAAGGTTTGATCAGACATAAAAACACTTCAGCATTTAGTTCTGTTATTATCTTCCTTGCTGTATAACGTGGCTCTCGGTGTAAAGGCATAGAAGAAGGTGGCAGTTGTAGGTACATCTTGTATTTGTACGCCAGTAAGATTAGTAAGTTATTGTTATATTCTTATAAAGTTCCCGATACCTTTCATAGCCTTTGTTAAATTAGGTTGTTCTGCCTCTAGAGCAGCTACGAATTTGAGAAGTGCCTTTGTGAGTCAGGAAAAGATCTGTAGCGTAGTATCCCATTTCCAGTGGGGAAAGAAAAGAACGGTGCAAGCATACATTTTTACTTCTCAAGCACTTCTACTGTCTCCATGGACTTAGCAGTGCGTAGCTCTGCTTTATGGAAACGTATGTGATTTAGTGCTTAAAAAGGAAAGATATTTGCCTTAAGAGCCTTCCAATGTAAGATCCATAAGTACACAAGATGTATTATGTATTTTTCCAGGTCTAATGACATGGCTGATTCACAAGAAGGCAGCAAAGAGAGTGTGCTGAAACCAGCACCTTTCAAAAGAGGCCGAGTGCAGAAACCCAAACCAAACCTAGAAAGAACTGTTGCATGGAGAAAAGACCGCGGACATGAAAAAGATCCTGAAGAGGAGAAGCAGAAGTTGGAGAAGCAGAAGGATGTGCGTTACACCATGTGAATGAAAGCAAGGATTCGTGCCACAAAGATGTAAGCTTCTCAAGCAGCTGCATAGATGTATTTTTGCTGGGCAGTGGTAAGAAAGATTTACCACTTAACCTGCAAGCATAGTATTTGTGTGTCTTATTCCTTCCAGTTAAACTGAACTGTCATAGAGTTTTCTGGTGCTTGTAATTAGATTCTGCTTTCTGTAGAGACAGAGATTATATTTCACTGATGTTTTTGTTGTTGGTGGTGGTGATACCAGATTTGAAAAGAGAAGTGCTGAACAGAAAGGATAATGTTGAAAAAAAAACCATTTCAGATGGAATGTATGCAGAAAAATAACAAATTTTTATCTTTAAAGTATTCGGGGATTTTAGCTGATGAACAAAAAAAAGAACTTAATTTTTGAGGTGTTTTAATACGAGAATGATTAAAGTAAATATTTTTTCTTCCTTTCATTCCAAAAAAGAGATTGGCCAAAAATGTTTTTCTTACTAGAGTGGAACTTGTCTTCTTTTTAGGGAGTGGCTGATGCTCCCAAGAAAAGCCCACAGCAGCTAAAAGCTGTTGAAGATGAGAAAGGACCTTCAGATGTCTTGAAAGACGCTTCAGATTTCAGTACGGGGTAAGATTATTTTTTAAGCGGAGAGATGGAGTGGAGGATGCGCTCCAGGTTGGACGTGTCTGTGACAAGTTCTCCTTTTGGTAAAGAAAAAGGTTAATGAATAAGAATTTAAGAAATGCTGTAGATCTGTTTTGTAGTTTTAGAAATTATGAGCTAGATGAAGGATTTGGTTAAATGTTTACGTTCCTCTCAAGGTTTGACTATAAGTTGCAGTTGTTTTGAAACTGCTTCATTTTTCTTACATTTGCTGACCTGTCTTTCAGGTACAGGTTCTTGATGTTTGATGTGATCTCAGTTGATCTTTTTCATGACGTCCCTTCCTTTGCTCTCGTTCTAGCTACTGCTGAAAATTAAATACAAGCATGTGAAATGTGATTGGAAGGATTCATCTTGTCCCATGCCATCAACTGCCTGTTTGTTTTTTTAGGGAGTCTGGTCCTGAGATCCAAGAAGACAAAACTGTTACTTCATCAGTTCGGTTACTGAGGAGTCGATTCCATAGACCAAAGCCAAATTTCAGAACAACAAGTAGGAAGGAAGAGATGGATATAAATGAAGGTGTATCGCAGGAGGATGCCAACAAGAAGGAAAGTTTGATGCAGAGTAGTCATGAGTCTTGCGTCCCTCCAGATGCAGATGTAAGGCTTTTTCTTTTTTTTTTTTTGTCAGTTGGATTCCAGCTTCTGAGTTTGTGAAACTGGTAGAAACACTTGATGATGTAAAGAAAAGATAGATTAATCTTTTTAGAAACAATATATTTCTTCAAAAGCTGTGATTTTCTGTGTGGGAACTCTTGTACTTCCAGTTATTTCTGACCTGAGGTGAACTTCATGAAATGACGGTGAAGAAATAAAAGTACTGAAAACATCTACTGAAACCTACATTTCAAGGTGTTTAGTTAAAGAAAGACATACGAATTTTTCTTGGGAAGCCTGTGAAATGATTAGGGAGCAACTAAAAGGAGATGGTCTTTTTGGACAGGAAGTGCTCTGAGCAGTGATTAGTACTGAGCTTTGTGGACATAAAACTATCTCCTTTTTCAGTATGGTACCATGACTTGCTTTTGCTCATATTTGTTTTTCCCATTTTTCAGAAAGCAGAAAACTATGAAGTCCTGCAATCATTGGAATCCTTAGGAAAGGCAGAGTCAGTTGGCCCACAGGATGTTTCTGAAAGCTCAAGTTTTAAGTCCCCAGACACACTTTCTGGATCAGAGTGTGGCAACATGGAGGCCTGTCCACTTGTAGATAATCTGAATGAGACCTCAAGTACTAATGCTGGGTAAGGGTCTAGCTGCTTTTATACCTCGACTAACAAGGAAGGCATTTTAAGAGGAAACTGTTCTGCTGATGGATTTCTAATTGACTAAGAACGTCTAATAAAAATTCTGAATGTTACTACTTGTAGATTTAACGCTAGTTGTATGAAAGCCCCAGTTACTGCTATGCTAAGCATCACATGAATGAATGTTTACTTTCCATTGAGAGAACAGTTTGTGCTGTAAGGGATCTTAAAGACTGTCTCATTTCAGCTGTCCTGCCATAGACAGGGATACCTCCCACTAGATCAGAATGTTCAGATCTGCTAACCAAACTAGCCTTGAACACCTGCCTCTAGGTGTGGGGCACCCATAGCTCTGGGCAACCACCGCTTATCCAGGCTCCTGTGAAGTCTTTCTCCGTGTTTATTATATGCCCACTTTAACTATTGAAATGACTCAATGAGGTTTCCCCCCCAGCCTTCTCTTTTGCAGGCCGAAGGAACTCAGTTCTCTGTCTTTCTGCTCAGGGGAGACTTTTGTGGCTCTGATCATTCTTGTGGTACTTCTCTGCACTTTCAGTAATAGATCTCCATATTTCTTGTGCTGAGGACCCCACAGCTGGATGCAGTACTCTACATGGGGTCTCCTGAAAGCTGAGTAGGTGGGGAGAAACACCTTCCCCACCTTGTTGGCTTCTTTTGGATGCAGACCAGAATATGACTGCCTCTGGGCTGCAAGTGCATGTTGCCAGCTCGTATCCAGCTTTTCATCTCTTAAGCCCTTATCCACTGTGCTGCTCTCATTCAGGTCACCCTCCCAGTCTTTACAGGTGTTGGGCATTACCCCAACCTTTATGCAGGATGCCGTGCTGCACTTTGTTGAGCTTCACGAGATGCACATGGGCTGACTTCTTGTGGGTTGTCTGAATGGCATCCCTTCCTTCTCTCGTTTCAACTTCACCACTCAGTTTGATATCATCCATAGACTTGCGGAGGATTCACGCAACACCACTGTCTCTTTACTGAAGCTTTTAAATAGTATTACTCTCAGTATGGACTCCTGAGAGATGCTGTTTGCTACTGCTTTGCATTTGGACATTGAGCTGTTAACTGGAATTCTTGATTTATTTTGCCCAATGGAAAGGTAGTGACTATAGCATACTTCACTGACACCAATTAGGTGCACCAAAACAAATTATCAAATGTATTCTGAACAAGATTTTGCACATATATTTATAATCATATGTATTCTAAGCAAACAGTGCACTAGCCTCAGGCTGATCAGTGTTCTGCTGGGGGGGGTGTGTAAATTTGGGTAGGAAAGGTTATATGACCTGATGTGTTCATTGCAGGGTGGGGACTGAGGTGGGGTGGTGTCTTGTAAGTGGGGGTTCTTAGGTTGGCTAGGGGGAGCTCTGAACGCCGTCCTCTAGCATCCTGACTTGCATGATAAGTGGGGAGGGGGGTGGAGGAGGGAAATGAACTGTTACAAACAGTATGGGAGGAGCAATTGTTGAAAACTAAGATGAAGTTGTACCTCGGCATTTTCCATGTTGTCTGTTTGCAGATATCCTTTCTCATTCATCAGAGGGGATGCAGTTTCTTTCTTACACACGTTCTTCGTGTGCCCATTAGAATCCCTTGCCTGCATCAGCTTAACTTTCCTGATCCCATTCCTATGCTTCTGTTGGTATCCAAGTATCCCCAGGGTGTGTGTCTGTACTTCCACTGGCTGTGCATTCCCCCTTACGTTTCGGTTGGACTGGGAGGTCCTGGCTCAGCCATGCTCATCTCCTGCCTTCTTTGCCCTCTGTCTTGAACATGGGAATCAAGAGCTCTTGTACTCCAAGAAAGATGTCTCTAAATATTGCTGGCTCTCTTCTGCTTCTTTATCTATGACAGCTGTTTGCAGGAGAATCCCATTGACTAGTCCCTTAAAAACTAAGAATTTCACTTCCTTAAAATGTAGGGTCCTTACTGTACTGCTCAGCTAAAATCATGAATTCCACCAGCACTTAGTCACTGCATTTTCTCTGTTTGGACTTTCCTACCACATGAACTAAGAAGTTATCCTCAGGATGCTGCAAGAGTCTCCTTGACTGCTTGCAGCTTGCTTTGACACTTTTCCAGTAGATGTTAGGGTGGTTAAAATCACCTGGCAATATCGGGGGTTGGAAGAACTCTACATCAACGCCCTCCACCCAGTAGGAAACACCAACTACGTAGTTTTCTTGGTTGGTTTGGTCTCTAATTGTCACCCATACTCCACAGTGGCTGCTGACTCCTGGCTTTTACCCATGCTACATTGGTAGGGAGACACCTTCTATTGCAGGATCACTTTTCCATCTTGTTATTTGTGAGCATTTAGGAGTCATTAAGAATTATTTCTGTTGTGGAAGTAGTTAGTAGATGAATGCCTATACACATTTGCTGAAGAAAAAAAAGATTTGTGTGCGTAATTTAACACGCAGCAGAACTTTGCATTTGTGTAATGTCTTTCAAAAAGTAAGCTGTGTTTTATAAAAGTGAACCTGTGCTTTTTGATGACGTGCTTTTGTATTGAATTGGATATTGTTTGTTTCTGGTTGTCTTAGCATTGATAGAAAAATCCCAGCTCGAGGTGAAAGTAAACAAAGACCTCTTCAACCTGTCCAATTAGTGAGGGGCGGATTCCAGAAGTACAAGCCCAACTTGGGAAGAGGTGTTAGAAGGAAAGAATTACAAATACCAGAAAATAATGAGGATAAGAAAGCTGAAGCGGATGACTTGGAGGTGCAACAAACTGAGTCTGCTCGTCAAGTGTCAGCTTTTGTAAGTATACTAGGAATGGCTACTTTGCCTTTGAAAATGTGATTCCAAGTTACATGTTCTATCTTGGGCAGTTATATTGGAATATTTAACATTCATTCCCTGAAGCAGAGACACCATCTGCTATGAAAGAAATCCCACAAACTCTGAACTGTTGAGATATTGCAGGTACGAAATTAGTGGAGTCTACAACTTACAGTCTTAATGTCTTCTCAGAAATGAGGATCTAGTTTGGATTGGGTTGCATGACAGATGAAGGATGATGTACATTTGAAGTAAGCAGAATGCAAGTTTGTTTTCTATTGCAATACATAAAGATGGGCATTTAGTTCATTTTTTCTTTCCTGCTTGGTTGATTGAAGGCTGTGTTGAAGAATCCAGGAAGTATCAAGAGAAGACATAGGGTAGTCTGTTTTTCTGCAAGAGTTAAAGTCTTTGTGTGTTTATAAATGAAGTTCTGTTTTATAACCTTGCTTGATTCTCCTTTTTTCTTGCTGTTGAAATGGATAATACCTCTGTTTTATTGCAAATCAAAGGTAAAAATGAAGCTGCATCGCATGAAGGAAATGTACTGAGCAATGAGGAACATGCACAGGAAGAGGTACCTCAGGTGCCCTGTATTTCTGAAAACCTATTGTGTGAACAAAGCAGGTAAGGTCAGAGTTTAGCAAAATCATGTATGAAAAGTTTTCCTCTGGTACATAAAGATAAGTCTTTGAAGGTGTAAATTCCTTGTATTTGTATTTCTCTGATTCTTTGTTTTCAGTGCCCATAGGCAGCTTCATCCCTTGTTTTTGGTGCACACTCTTTAGCTAAGGTGAACTACTTTTGGTTTCTTTTTGGCTCCTAGTTTTTCATTTGTTTAAAATACACTGTTTGTCTACAGCACCAGGTTTTTGAGTGGTTGGCTCCAACTGTATTCTATATGGAATGAGGGCTGCTCCAACAGTAATTCTTCCTGTTCTGTTATGTTGGGCCACGCTGTTTCAGACTCATGTCAGTGGTGTGGCAGTAGAGGTTGAACCTTCCCACCACTGCTCCATTCCATGTTGTTGCTGTGCAACAGATGGCAGCAGTGGGACAGTCTGACAGCATGGTGTCTGACGTGGAAGCGTGGATGAGGCAACAAAGAGTGGAAGATAATTTCTTCATGTGGAAAAAAACTGCAGCCGTTGACATTCGTTAACACTCACTGAAAGTTTACGGAGGCCACGCAGTGGATGTGAGCACAGTGGGGCAGTGGTGGTGTGTTTCTGCAGCAGTAACAGCAGCACCTCTGTTTGTGCAGTTTGTTATGAGCGTGGCATGCAGGTGGTTCTTCATCACCGCTGAAAATGTGTGACAGATGGTGTTGACTGTGCTGAAAAACAGTGATTTGCAGATTAGAATTTGCCCCACTGAGTAGTGTGATTGTGCTCTTTGTAGCAGTTGTGGTTTCCTGGCAAGTAAATAGGAAGCACTACTTTCAGAGCGACATATGCAGCCTAAGACAGTACCTGTTCACTCAGTGCAGCCCAGGCAGGCTGTAAGGCTGGACAGCTGGGTACTGCATCCTGTTCAGATCCCTCTGGATGGCAGCATGAGCATCTAGCATATCGGTCTGATAGCTGAGGGTCAGCTCTTCTGCATCGTCTTGATCATTTGTGAGATGGTAAGGAGGACTGAAGCCAGTATTGACCCTGAAGCCAGTAGCTCTCAGTTTATAGCCTCATAACACTCGTAACACTGATCACTACCTTCAGGGCCCACCTGTCCAGCCAGTTTTCAGTCCACCTTATTGTCTGCCCATACAGCCTGTAACTTAGCAGCATCTTTATGAAGGAGTTAGGGGCGATAGTGTTGGAAGCCTTGCTGGAGTCAAAGTAGATGATTTCTGCCGCTCTCTCTCCCTTTGCCTACCAATTATTAATTATTTTGTTATTAATTATTATATTATATTATCAATTATTTATAGCAGAAGATTTATCAGGTTGGTTAAGCTTCTTGTCTTTCCTGGTTCTGGAAGTGGTTTACAGAATTTATCATTGCATCACATTCCTCAGGATTAAGGTGAGGCACAGCAGCCCATAGTTTCCTTGATCCTCCTTATTGCTTTGTTTGAAAGCTTCAGCTTTCTGTTCACTCATCTGAATGTGATTAAAGGAGAGATGAGAATTTTATCTTGTTTAAAAGCAGTAATACCTTGAATACTGGAATTAATGAAGATAGCGTTCCTATGGTTAATTAATCCGGGGGCCCATTGTGGCTGAAACTTTTATCTCTTCCTAACGTCTTAATGTTTTTTCAAAAGTAAGCTAAATGGTCCATTATTGCAGGAAAGCAAATCGTGTAATTTTGTTTTGTTTTGTTTTATTTGCTTTTTAACTCTTTTAACTCTGTTTTGCTAAAGTAAATAAATAAATACACAGAACGACTGAATTCATTTCTAACCGTATGTTTTATGATAAGACAAGCTTGTGGAATGTATTTTGTGGTGCATGGAAAGTTAAAGTTGAAAAATATTGTTTTCTAGGCCCGATATAAAATTAAGTTCTGGAGAAGAGAGCAATCAGTGTGATAGAAAACCTTCACAGCAAGCAAGGGTATCCCTCAGGAACCCAAAGCCAAACCTAACAGGAGCTCACAGAAAAAGGGGTCATTTTGAAGAAGACAGAAACAGAGAGATGAAGACGATGCTGAGCCTAGAAATACAGAAGAGCATTTGTTAGAAAAAACAGGTGTATCGGTGGTAAGTGCTGATCATGTGTTTTGAGCCTCTTTGTACCTCAGTTCTTGTATTTAGCTTCCTAGAACTCATAGCTGACATAAAAATCCAGTATGTAAATATGACAAGTTAAGGTGATGCTTTCATTTTCTGTGCTTCACAATTGGAAATGATGAATCTAAACACACTGTAAAACTTTAGTCAACACTGTATATTTAATATTTCCTGTTTCTGTGCAGAAATCTGTATTACTCTGCCTGTGGCAGGAGGATTGAGCCACGATGATCCTTCAGGTCCCTTCCAAACCAAGCCATTGTATGATTCAGTGATTATCATATTCTAATACCATTGCCATTGAATTAAATGTTTGCTATCCATTTTCTAATATCCAGTACTACCTACAACTCAAATTTTTCTAGTAGTGTGGATCTGTTTATAAGTTGATGTGCATGTGAATAAATATCAGACTTCTTCAATTCCCTCCACACTCCTGAGCTATCTGATATTGATTCCTTTTCTGTCAAAAGTTGTGGCGTGTAAATTAAAGGGCTTTTTGCTGGTGGCCCTTGTTTTTGTGATGGATGACTAAAATCTTTCTGTTACTTCAGTATATTCAAGTTGTGGATGCTCTGTATCTGTAGGCGTTCAAGTCCAGGTTGCATAGGATCCTGGGCAGCCTGATCTAGTGGCTGGCAACCTTGCCCATGGCAGGGCAGTTGTAACTAGATGATCTTCAAGGTCCTTTCCAACCTAAGTTGTACTATGATTCTATGATATAACCTTGGTAAGTACGACATTACTTATGTTTTGTGTGGTGATTTTCTGTGTATTTGAGTAACATTTAAGCTCTGTTCTGTAAACTGGGGTAGTTTGTTCTTTTTAGCTGGCTCCCAGGGCAGGAAAAAAATCCATCCCTCATGTTTTACTCTAGAATGAACAGGTAAGTAACAAGGTTAGAAAACGGAAAATGGTTTATCTTTCCACTTGCTGAAGGGTTACTCTTGATGAGCTGCGTGGAGCTGTGTGTTATTTGGCATCAGTGGGAAACTCAGGCATCATATTTAATACCATCTCATGACACTTTTTAAAAATCTGAAATATGAATGAAAAAAGAGGAACAAAATGAACCGTGCTACCGGATTACAGCTGAACGTGTTCAATGATAGCAGTTGTCTCTTCTGTCCAGCAAAACTCCAGTCACACAGAAGAAGCGGCTTCCTTCACAGAGTCTACAAGGAAACATGATTTTACAGACTCTGAGAAGCCGTCCTGTAAAAGAATCAGGCAGAACAGTAGTTTCCAGTCTCCAGGGATATCATTAGAGAATAAGAGTCAAGTAGAACAAGAAGAGTCTCAGCTTTCTGCACCTCAGCAAAAAAAATCAGATGATCAGACAAGGTAAAACAGCTGATGATGGTTTTTTATGTTCAACTGATTGTTTCTGTTCTTAGACATTAATAACTAGCCATAGTTCTGAAGTGTGTGTGAGAGAGAAAGAGAGCGCATGCAGGATGGTAGCACTAATGACTTCCACCTGAACCATAGCAGAGGCGTGCAGAAATCCCTGCACCCTTTACTCTGTTTGCAGCTTCCTAAAATGAACAGCCAGCACTCTCACCAGCCTACCCCGGAGTCCACTGTGGTCTGAGTAACAGTTCCAGATTTTAAAAGGAGAGCTTTAAAAATACCCATGCTGGGGACAATGGGATTATGAGAGTTATCCAAGCAAACTGTGCGGGAAGTGTCCTCTGTACTTGGTTTCATCTCTCTATCAGTTGACAATGCAAGCTCTTCTAAGGGTGAAATTTGGAATAATTTTTCTTGCTTAGAGCAATTGCGACCATCTCTTTGGGGATGGAAGCGGTAGCTAATTCAAAGGGATTGCGTTCTAAGAAAGGGGAGCCGATAATTAATGATCATCTAACAGTTCTGGTTTCTAGGCATTAGTAAGATGACCTAAAATCTCATAGTTTGGGTTCTGTACTGTGCTTTTAGCAAAGGAGAAACTAGAGAAGTTCCCATGATTTAAAAAGTTTGCAAGCTTCACCTATCTCAAAATGAAAGTTAATTTCATTGTTTCTAATAATTCCATATATTGCAGATTTCATACTGCAGCTTCTCAGCTCTCTGAAACTGCTTACTCCATGCTTAAGATCAGTACTTTTGTGCACATGTGAAGATTTGGTTTCCGGATGGAGTAATACCTGAATGCATTTTTGCCAGCGTGTTGCAGGAAGTAACAGGATTGTAGTCTTGATCACAGTGCTCCTTTTCTTCTTTTCTGTTCATTGAGTTGGTTTTTACTTGTGGTGTCTCTTTTAATGTTTTGGACTGTATTAGACTTGATTGTTATTTTTAATATACTCATGTTATGTGCTCTTGCTTTGTGTTCTAGAAGACAACCTAGGAGGTCATCAAAACAGACAGCACTACCAAAACATGGACTGGAGCTGAGAACTGATCCATCTTCTGCTTCTGAATGTGAGGCCAGTTACTGTGAGAAGGGGAATCGAAGACAAGAAGTGAAATCAAGTGTTGCTAGAGGCAAAAGCATGAAAACTGCCCACAGAAAGAAACCTGTGAAGGAGCAGAGAAGTTCAAAAACAAGCAGCCTGGTGACCCTCCGGGCTTCTCAAGGAGATGAGGAGGAAGCAGATGACTTTGAGCCTGATGATGAAGATGAATGTTTTGCTGAAGAGGAAGTAAACAAAGCACCAGTGTTTGTTCCAGTAGGTCTTAGATCTCCTAAACCTATTCCTGTTCAGATAGAGGAGACGATGCAAGAGGTATAATGTAGCTGCGTTCTGTGTCCATGTTTGTTTTGTTTCTTCAAACAGAAGCTTTTGTTCTAATTGCAATTGCTAGTACTTGTTAAGTTTAGTTTGTTAAGAGTAGTGCTGACAGTAGCAAGGATGTTTACTTGACACATGTACTTGGTTTCAGATGAATGTACATCAGCCTGGGATCCAAACAGTGTTATGAACTATCAGTAGGTCTGCAGGGTGCTCACCAGGTAATTAATCTGGGACTGGATTTAGGCACAGTCTGATGTGCTTACTGCATGTTTTGAGGCTTAGGGTGGAGCAAATGGAGCATTTCAGTTCTACATTTGAATGTCAGGGAATGAGAGAGATTACCAGTACAGTTTATGGTTTCTCTGCAGGTTTGTCCTCCTTTGTTCTTGTGATATACTTCCTGTAACATAAAACTTAAGTAATGGGTTAAGTTTAAACACGTGTCTGTTACAAGATACAGCCCTATATCTCTTTAGTTTAGGCTGCAGAGGTTGACACAGCAGTGGAATCCACTCCTTCCCTGTGCTCCAATGTAACCCTTCCACAGGCTGGAGGTATTTCAAGGAAGATCCTGCTCTGTCTGGTGTGGGCAGATCCAAAGCCTGTGGTCCTTACGTTTTGGCAATTATTTTTTCAAAAGCTGTTTTTGGCCTCTCCCATGAACTGCTTTTATAGTTAAGCCTGGAGTAAAGCCCTAGTGTTTAATGTTGAAATCCTTCTTATTTCCATAAATTAATCATACAGTTTCTTGCTCTGAATGACAGTGAGAGAATTTAAAGCAGAAAAAATGATAAAATCAACAAAATCCGTTTGAGTTAAATAACCAGCTCAAAAGGTCTCAGCTGGATAATGTAGATTTTCTGATTCTTCTCATTAGTTACAAGCAGCACTGCCAGTTCTTCCTCCAGTTGCTTCCTTCTTTAACCTGCAGTATTGTTTAGTACTTGATTTGTGGAGGGATTCCGTGAGATGTTCAATGTCTGCTAAGCATGTAGTTTATTAGGAAAAAAATAAAGTATTTGACAGATTTTTCTACCAGGGCTGATGAACTGAAATGCTTTCAAACTAATCTTTACAGCTGGATATATCTCAGTATCCCTGATGTGCCGGTGGCTACTAATGGAGAAGGTCTTTCTCATGTGTCTGTCCAGCCAGTCATACAGGAGGAGGAAAAAGGAAGCACCTTACCAGCTGTAAGAATGCCTCTTTATTTTGACATCTTATTCAGCATTGCCATCTACTTTGGGAACCATCTCTCAGGAACTATTGATAATTGCGTTCTTTCTCCTTGGGGAGCCAGTTGATGAAGGAGACAGATTCCCACTGTGTCCTCACCGTGTCTCCTTCACCTTCCTTTTGTCTCTCTTATTTTATAGCAGATACAAAGCTCTGGCCTCTGACTGGTTTCCAGGCCTGTTTGTGACAGTATAGATATGGAAAACTGTAACATTTTGTCAGCTCCTACTATCTGTTTTAAAGCCAGGGTGACCTCTGGGCTGAGAATTCACCAGGATGCATTACATTAAAATTGCAGACGGATTTTTATGTAAATACCTGATATGTTTTTCTTTTTGCTTAAGGAAGCAACTGAGCATGAAAATCCAGAAGCGGACAAAGGTAGATATGCAATTCTCTTGTTTGTGTCTTCTCCATTAACATGCTACCAATTTGTGGTTACTCTTGGAGAAAATTTCAAAATTCATGTATTTTAGAAAAAAAATGCTTGTGAGGTACTGGACTCTTTCATGTTTTTTTGAACAGGCTTAAACTATCTACATTCTTCTGTTCTCTATCAAGTAGATGGACCAAGCATTGCAAAGTTTTGTTTCTTAGAGTTGGAATGTGCATTTTCTGAGTCCTATTCTGTAGTTATCTGTACTGGGAGAAGAGAAATATTTACAAACCATAGAATCATAGAATGGCTTGGTTGGAAAGAATCTTAAACATTATCTAGTTCCAACCCCCAGCTTACAGCTGACTTGACGTGTTGTGAAGTGATAATAAAGTGGCCAGAGTCTAAGCTTTGTCCTCTGTATGTAAGGTCCCTAACTCAGCTCTGACCAGAAGAAAGTACTCTTTCCATAGGAGATATGTGTCCAACCCTTACAGAACTGTTGCTTTTCAGAATTGCTCTCACTTAGGAATTTAATTACATTCTCAGTCTTTGTAAGGAGCACTTGATATTGCCTGGGCTACGGTTTTGGTTGAGGGAGGTGAAATCTGCTGTCTTGCTTTGGTTTATTTTGGTACGATAATTTTGGAGGATGGAAATGTTTAGTTTTGTATGACCAGTTAGTTAGGAAACAGAAGTTGAAACAGGGATATAGTTCAGTGCTATTACGGGTTATGGATATCTGCATTTAAACACTTTCTCCCTTTCCATTCTTGGTGGCTTGGTTGGTTATGAGATGCAGTGGGATAAAGTAAGATGGAAAAGCTCATGGATTGAGATGTAGACAGAGAGATCGTTTTACAAGACAGAAAGTTTATTTTATTGCTAACTAAAAGTAGAGTTGAGTGGTGAGAAGCAGGGAAGACTAAAACACCTCGTCCCCACCACACTTCCCCATCCTGGCCTTTCCCACCTTCAGCTTGACACCTTCACTCCTAACTCCTCTTTCCCCATGCTGCTCGTGAACAGAAGAAGCAGGAGCTGCAGTCAGCCCATAGTACTTTACCTCCACCACACGTTCCTCCTTGTGGTTTTCCACTGGCCTAGTATGGGATCTTTCCCACGGGATGCAATCCTTCACAACTCTTCAGTGTAAGCCTTCTCCACCATATGTCCTCCAGACTGCGTTTCCTTCAGGGGGTGTCATTCAGGGAGTTCTGAATGTAGTGGATGAGAACTGCCATCTGTCCATGAGTATCTTAATTCAGGAATGGCAACAACGTAAAAATGCATTCTGTGCTGTATGGATGATAACATCAAATGCTTTTGGGATGTGGGTACATGAATTTCTTGTAAGTATACTTGTGATTTTTTACCTCTGAACAACTCTGTAGGAATTAGCGATGGAAGCACTGAAGCTGCCATGACTTTACTTGCAATGGGTGATCCAACGTTGCAGTTAAAAGCAAGCACTGAAGGTATGATCTGATTTATGAGACAAAGTCTTCCTTGTGCATTCTGGGTCCACCTAAGGAGGAACAGAGCAGTAGCTGCAGAGCTTCTCTACATGAGGCTGCATAGCAGGAGGACAAGAGTCTGGGATGGGAAAAGCAAAGCACCTTACCAGGTAGTGCCAACTGCATCACTGTGTGTTTCTGAGAGCTATTTAAGGAAGGGTGTGTTTGAATTGATCAGTGTTGGCTGCACAGATTGGACAAAAGGGAGGATCTAGAGTTAAATGGACATAAGTGATCTTTGCAGACCTTTAAATTGAAACATAGGCCTTCCCTTCTGACTAGCTGTAACCTTAGGTTACCAGGCTTTTAGTCTAGTTTTTGGTAGATTTTCATATAGAATTTATCATTTACTTTGACTTTTTGAATATTAACTTTCTAAATGTTGCTGTTCTGTGTTGTTTGCTGTTCTAACTAGAATGGACACACGTGTTACCTGCGCAAGATGAGATGAACGTGGCCAACAGTCTTGTGAGCCACGCTGAGTCAGAGCAAAACAGAGCTCCTTATCAGTGTGCAGTTTCTTCAGCTACTTCTGCCAAGGTACCTTGCAAGGATGGAAGCAACGTTAATGTGAAGGATCGAAGCACTTGTGCAGGAACAGGTGCTGAAGAATATGTCAAGGAAAATGCAGCAGATGCCAGGTTAAATTACTACTTCAATTAATTTGTAGAGACAAATGCTCTGACGCTGCTTACTTTTGCAAGGTTCTCTCTGGAATTTTGTCTTGAATTGCAAGCAATCTTGCTTTAGTGAAAATTTCTCAGCTTGGTAATTTTCTGTGTCACATGGAACCAGCACCTGTATCTTTTCTTTATAATTTTTGCGATGTTGTTCTGTGATTTGAGAGATGTGAAATTTATTCGTCACTCCAGCAGTTAATTTATGTTTGGGAGGGAAGAATGATAGAACTTTCTTGGTATGAAATTGCTGCTAATCCTTAAGATCATTTTCCCAAAGTACTTTATGGCTAATTGGGCCAAGGCAGATTGCTTAACTGTCATTGCTACTGCGCTCTCCATATAGAACAAATATCAAGGAGCAGTGATCTTCTATCATTGTGTTTGTCAGTTTTACTCAGATATTCGTCATAGTTAAAATAGATGGAACTCTTTTTCAGAAAGAATCTAGAGATCATCACGTTCTGTTGTTTGGAAGACTGTTGACTGCTTGAACAAATTATCAGCTTGTACTCTTCTGTAAAAACATAACTGAAGCTTTTACTTAAGTTCAGCAGTTCCTTTGCTATATTTTTAACCAAAACTTAGTAGCATGTGATCAGTGTTAGATCACTGATCATCTCACATTTTCATGTTTCAGTTATTTTGATAGAGGACATACTAGTTTGCAGTAAACGTACTTGTTCCAGTTACCAAAGCAGCTGACGTTTGCTTTTGTTTTGTTTTCTTTTCTGCCAAATAATGCCTCCTCTGTCAGCTGCAGTCTGTGTTACATCTGTTCATTGTCATCTGTTTTACCTCTCTCATCTTTTTTGTACAGCGTCTTTGCTGAGAATATCTTACTGCTAGATGTCAAGAAATCAAGAGCTATGCTGATGGCATTTCTCCTTCTTACCTTTAGCAACAGTTCTCTGCCTTTGGTGAACAGTATGAGACTGGGAAGAGACGGTCTCCAGAAGTCAGATCCAAACACTGGAGTACTGAAGTCTAATGAAAGTGCAGTTCAGAAGCCTCTTAATATGAATGTAGTTGTGGAACAGCTAGACAGTGTTCAATGTGGTAAGTCTGTTTCTTATCCTGGGATTTTAAAATAGTTTCTTCTAGCGGATTCGTGGCTCTTTATAACATAAAACTGAAGTGATTTTTCCAATTCCCGTTCACAGATTACGTGTCAAAGCTATACCACGAGATACTCATTTATTGTAGTTTTATACGTAAACCAAAGCCTCAATTTAAAATTAAATGAAATGCCAAAATCAATTACTGGTCTGGCAATGACAGAAGTACGGCACAGTGTGCTTTCCTTCTGTTGTTAGTGTCATTGCTTTCCATCAGAACTGGAAGGGGAGATGTACAAAATAGTTTTGTTTTTCATAACGCAGTTATGGAAAGTAGTGATATGTAAGGTGGCAAAGAGCACAAGATACCAAGGCAAGGTGTGTAGATCATAAATACCAGACATAAATTTTAACCTACATATATGCCAGCATTTTTTAATAAAGAATGTATGTATATGACGTATATAGGAGTAAACTTCAGTATGTATATTTATACAGAACTACATACATATGCATTAAATACAAAAACTCGTATTTAAAATGATATACAAGAAAATGCTCAAATTGCGTAACGTAACTTATTAATCTTAAAATACAACTTCATATTTCTTAGAGTCTATGGACTTGAGAGGCAGTACAGAAATGCAGGAGGTGGAACAGGTCAGGGTCGGACCAACTTCAAGGGATGCTTCAGGCCTTCAGAATTTTGGAACTAGGATGGAACTTGTCAAGCAAACGGACAACAAAGGGAGGTAGGAAGAAATCGTCAGCTAAGATTCTTCTAAAATAAGAGCTGAAGTGTGTGCATGATGGAGATTGTGTGCTTATGGACACTGTGTGTTAATTGCACAGAAGTTTAATTTAGACTTCTGTTTTTAAGGTTTTTATTTCTCAGATGTTACCTGAAGACTTTTGAGTGTCAATGTTAATCTGTGCTTGCTGTTTCAGTACTTACTGATCAACTTGCTACTTCACTGCCTGCCAACGAACCGTGTCTGGAAGGAAACATTCATTGATGGATCAGTTTGCAAACATTAGTGAGCTCCTAAGCTTTCTTGCTTGGTCGTGCCTTTATTAGTAAAGTCTCAAGTTAGTGGTGTTATGGAGATTTTCTACTGAAATATTTCATATAGATCTGTTTGAATGTTGTGTATGTTCTTTAGTTTAAACAGGTAACTGTGTAAGCTTCTCAGTAAAGGCACAATTAGAATCATATTATACAGAGTTTAAGCCCTTACGCAGGGTACCCTTAATTGGTTTCAAACTATCTGATCATACATCTTACAGAACAGAGAAAGAGATGAAAGATGTTTGTGGAAGTTCTGGGCACTTGTCACCAGAATGTGTGGAATCTCACCTTGGGCCAGAGGATGATCTGGATGAAAGTTCTCTGGACAGAGCTGTGCAAAATCCTTGCCCTGCCAAGGACAGTCAGCGTACAGTCAGCTTTGCTCAGGTAAGTCATTTCATTCAATTACAGCCTGGAAGTGCCCGGTTTCTCAAGCTCTGTAGAGGGAAATATTTGGTGCAAATGTGCTCACCTGTTTTACAGACCTGGAATTTCTGATTCTATTTATTCATTTATTTTTGCACAGGTATAGTCACATTTAACCATGACAACAAGCCTCAGTTTTTAGGATGTCAGCAATAAGTGATGCTTGTTAGCAAGATGTTGAGAATTTCTCAGTTGTGTTGGAAGAAGTACGTGTGACTCCAGTGTCATTCAGTCCAGCCTCTTCCTGTTATATCTCTTTAAACTGAAGTCACATACTGCAGGGACAATGCATTTCCATTGTCACCTTCATTCGCTTTGCTTAAACCAACTTGGTTTTGTTTCAATAAACTTTATCCTTTGCTGTACTCCTTCCCATTTCTATGCATAACTGCCTTTTACATATACCTATTGGACCATGGATATATTTTGCATCTTTAGTTTTGCAGTGGTTGATACTGTTCTAGCATAAAGAATTACCTTATTTTTTCCTGAGGGGGGTTCATTCACTCTTCCCTTGAGACCTCCAGCATTGCTTGATACCAGCATACTTGCAGTTGCTGTGGAATGGCTGAATTGCAGTGACTTGTTTTCTCAGTGCAACCTGTAGATGTGTCATTTTAGAACAGGGTGCAGAAAAGACTGTGCTCGTACTGGAGTGGCAGAAACAGTAGGAGGAGGCAGCTTGCAATGGAGGATTCCTTCTCTTAGCAAAGAACTTCTACTATAGAAGGATGGGTGTGTTGCAGAGCTGGGTGCTTCTCTTTGGCACTTGGTTGTTTTGTAATGGTTGGTGGAACTTACATTCCTAGAGCAATTTGTTATGTGAGTCATCAGTGACAGAGTTGTGCGCTGGGAAATATCAATTTATTTCAAGACATCATCCATGCAGACAGTGAGCTGCATATGAATTACATATTACTCTGGTTGGTCTGGTATCCTTCAGCCTGGAATGCCTTGAAGGAAAAGCTGAGAAAACACAATTTTAGGTTTTATGTCTCTTTGGAGTCTGACATGCTTTCTTTCTTCTTTTGTGGAGTTCTTTGTCAAGCTTACCGTGTTGTTTTATTTCAGATATTTCTAGAATGAAACAAATGCTAAGGATTGTCAGCAGCAACATATAAGCAGCAGAGAAGAGACTTCAGGTATAATTCATACTATATATTTTAAGAGAGCAAAAAAGTTGTGTATCTTACAGTGATGCAAAGATTAATAATAACAAAAAAAAGAAAATGTGTTGTTATGATTAAATAATCTACTTAATGAACAAACAGAAGGACCGATACCTTAGTGTCATTCCCCACTCCTGCTTCTTATTTAAGTTTCATTATTGCAAACTAGACTTGGAAACCTTTCAGATGACTCCTTGAGCTTAGATATTAATAGAAGGGAAGTTCTTGCTCTTTTCTCTCAGCAGTGAACGCCTGCTTATTACCTCTGCCGTGTTCAGCATTTGTTAGAGCTCTTTGTGATACTGACTCACATACCCCTCAAAAACTGAAGGTGGTAGAGGGAGAAAGCCCGTGTATTTTTCCAGCAGCTTAGTGAGCTGTAGTGGCTCCTGAAATGTTGAAGTGAATGCCAGCAGCAGTGAATGTGAGTGGCTGGGCTGGACTGTGCAAGTGTAGAGCAAGAGGAAGAGGAGAATGGGAGGTGATAATTGAAGAAAACACACTTTTCAGCTGCTAATCATTTAAAAGTAATGCAGGGCGCCAAGGTGAGAACTGCTTGTTGGTAAAACAAACTAAAACAGAGCTTGGAGGTTTGGAACTAAGACTTGGGTAAAATATGGGAAAATCAGTGTTAGAAGCCCAAAATACTTTCTTCCTGCCAAATCCACAGGCATGTGCAAAAAGCAGGGTTAATATTTATTGTCACATGTCCATCAGCATGCTCTGATTTTGTGTCTCGTAGAGCATTTTAAGTAATCTTCAATGAGATTAAAAAAAAGTCAAGATGAGTTAAAGTTGGCGTAACAGATCTGCATCATTAAAAATTAGAGCTGTCTGAAGGAATAGAGCAATGCTGTTGCTTTCCATTTTCTAAAAACCTTTAGACACGTGATCTCCTAAAATGCTTTCTAATGGCAGTTGTCTGATAATGCCCATCTTTTTGACTGAATTAATTTTAGTTCTCATTTATGACATATAGGATGGTGCATCTTAGGTTTTCTGCAGATCAACAGGGAAGGGAAAAAACCACTATAGTTTATTTTAACAAACAACAGAACAGCACCACCACAAAGAAAACGCACAGAAATAAAGCAACAGCAGAATTCTGTCACTTAAAGAAGTAACTCTTAATACCTCACAGTAATATATAGAGACAGAGGGCCATCTGGCAACCACGGCTACACAGATTCGATTAAACAGCACGTCTTACACCTGACTGAAAAGCTTCATCCCTACCAGGCATTCTTAATATTGTTTCTCCTGAGGGATAATAAGGATTCTAGTGCAGTGGAAGAGCTCCAGAGTGATATGTATCTTGTCTCAGAAGAAAGCAAGGATGTTGTGTGAAGGATATTCCCAGTGCCTACTTTCATGAAGATCTGCATGCTCATTGCTCGATGTGGGGAACTTGAATAACAGATTTCTGTTACGTTTTTATTTCCCTGGAAAATGATGGTAGTGAATGATGATCGTAGATGTCCGGAGGAAGAAGAACAGACATTCCTTTTAACACTGGTGGAAATCCTTGCTGACTCAGGAGGGTTCGATACATCTGCTTTGCAGGAACAGACTTCAGAACCATTACTACCAGCACCGATACTTATCAGCCCAGTGACATCTGGTGGAACCAGCCTGACTGAAGTGGAGAGGTAAATACTTTATTTTTGACTTTAAATGTACATTAGAGTAGGAGTATTCCTCAATGCAAGGTAACTGAATTATTTCAACATTACGGTTGGAATGAAATCTGTTCAGCTTGGGAAGAAGGGGGGAAAATCAAAGGAAAATATTCTGAAGTACAGTAAGTGCTGCAATTCTTTAAAAAGTCCTGCTATCTCTATGTAAGTTCTCAGGTAAAAATAGCAGGTGTGATGCTCCAGCAGTGCAGAGGGCTTTGTCCTTGTACAAGAACATCTGGTAGGTAAATTTAAACTTGTAAATGCAAATTGCAACTAACCTAAATGCATGGTACAGCACAGTTTAATGCTTGTCGTTATCCCGAGTGGTCCTGTCTGCAACTAACTTAAAAGTAAAAAGAAATGTTTCCTGTAACTCCCTAATGCCCATTTCATGGTTTCTGCTATAAACTAAATGTGCTATGTTACATAGCTGGCTATTAATTTAATCATGGTTTGTATTCGTTGTCAGAGCAATGCTGGATTTATTCTACTTGTGAATTTCAGGAGATTTTTGGACTGAACCTGTTACTGTCTGCTTAGCAAATATTTTCCCCTGCTGGAGAGTGCTAATAACTGAAGGTGTTCATGTTACTGTGCTGTAACACAGTTCCCTTTTTAGTCTTTGTTGGTCTTTTCAAAAGTACATGCGCTGTTTAATCAGTCTCTGAAGAAATCAACAGAAGGAAAGCAGAATTCCCGACAGTACAGTTTTCAATCAGCTGAGCCTTCGGAGGGTTTGGAGATGTACTTCTTGGTTCTGAAGTGAACTTGAAAGAGAGATGGTGGAATTGTAAGCAGCTGGATGACTTCACTGAGCTCTGTTGTGTGCTGTAAAGATTGGGGGTGCGGCTGTACAACTGAATTTCTCCAGCTCTTTCCATACAATGTCTGTAAGATTTTACAGACTTTAAAAGTAGATTGTGAATTCTCTAGTCTTAGCGGTGGTTTTGAACAACAAAATGACAAAAAACTGAAAAGAAAAAAAAAAGCCCTCATCTTTTAAGCCATTTTAATATTATGCTCATTTTTGGACTACGGTGTTATCAATGAAAGGGAATCACTGAAGTTCTTTAATGACTCTCAACTCTTTTACAGGTAATCCTTTCCAAATAAAAGGGGCTTCAACAAATACAAATGTTCTTACTGCTGCCCTGCTGCCTGAGCCTATTACAGCAGGAGATGAGAGAAGCCAGTGTGAAACTTGAGAGAATTCAGGGAAAGCATCGTTTCACAATGTAGCGTCCAGCCAAGAGGAGGTGATGTGCAGGTTAACCTCCAGCAGGAAAACAGAAATAGGTGAACAAGGAAAAGCGGGAGATAAACACGAAGCAGCACAGTTGGAATGTACTGAAAGCCAAACAGAATCTTCTAAAGCTCCATTACTCAGGTATTGACAGAATGTTTCTGTCAGCCTTTTCTGTCAGATGTTTTTCCATACTGAGTCATTGATATCCTCTTTCCAGTTAGTACTACAAGAGCAGCACTGCCCTCCTCTGTGACCTGTAAGAATTATAGGTCTGTCCTCAGAAATTGAAAAGGATTAAACTGTCTCCTTTGAAATTTGGAGTGTTTTAGACATTAAATAGGCAGATTGACCAAGGGATGATGCTACTGATGTACGATCTGTTTAGGCACTGACAGATGCCCCTTCTGATACAGACATCCGTGAGGCCGTAAGACAGACTTGGGGTCATTGTTTTTCCTAGCTCAGTCTAATGCTTAGATATGCACCCATCCATTTGTTACGATTTTCGGCCTCCTGCCAATAAGATTTGGTTTTGATGCAGTACTCGCCATGTTTCTACAAGGACTAATTTTGTCTTTTCCCCATGGGACTTTCTAGCCTGACAGCTCAGAGGATATTGTTCTGATCTGTCCATCCAGCTGTTTGAATTATGTTTTCTTGTTTTAATATACCATTCTACAGTATTTAAATGCTTTAGTTTCTTCTCTCTGTTGTACTTGTGCACACTGTTTCTGACTGTTATTTGTATCTGGTATATCTGCAGCAGCTGGGAAACGATGAATTGAAATGAAGAATCCTTGCTTTCATACAGTTTGTACCTCCTCTATCCTTACTTCATTGCTGTGCCTTCTGATGTTACATTATGTTTATATTATATGGTGTTATATTGTTTTTCCCCACTGATGACGTGACGTGTGCTCTTCTGAGTTCTTCCTGCAGGTCTGTGTCTCTGTTCCTCTCAGAAACCGCTCTGAACATCTGGTAGTTACAGGCTCTAGTTCAGAGACGAGTTACATATTCTTGTGCTCAAGGGTGGAGGTTGTTCAGTGTTCCTTTAACGCTTCATAAACTCCCATGTGCCAGAATAGTCAGTAACAATCCATTGGGATTTTTATCTTTAATTTGCAGAAAAAGCAGCTCTGAACTTGCAGAAGAAATGCAAAGGAGGAGAGGAGAGATCCCAAACCCACAGATGGGGACCACAAAGCAAAGTCTGAAGGAAACAACTCCGTCTAATAAGGATGATGGAGAATCTTGTTCCTTTCCCTCTAGAAGCACATCGTCATTTGTGGAGTATGACAACGTAGCTGCTGATGCTGTAGTTATGGTATGTTTGCTTCTGAATGTCTTTGCATTTCTGAGCTGTGAGAAACAACGAATTAGTCGCTTCCAGGTGAGCAGGGGGGCATGCTGTGTTCAGGTTCTGAGAGACTGATCTGCTGCAGGAAATGGTTTCTGACTGGTGCATGTCTAGGAAACTTAAAGGGGAAACAAAGCAGCCTTCTCTGTGCACGTCTATCTATGAGCATTTTGGGTTCTCGGGAAGTTGTAGCCCATTTTTCTACTTGTGCAGAAGTTGCAGAAGGTTTGCATCTACGTATGCTTATACTTGCTTGCAAATGCGCTCTGTTATGAGTAGCCTTTTCTTTTTCTATTAGGCTCCACATAATGAACCATCCAAGAAACCTCCTCATTGTGCTGAAGATCAAGAGAAGGAAGAGGAGCCAACCAAAAGCTCAGAGTATTTTTTCAGTGACATCTTCATGGAAGTAGATGACCCAGAATAGTGAACTGGCTTTATAAAAATGTTGGGATCTTTGTGCAACTAAATAAAAAGCTATTATTTTTTAGGAAAATGTTGATTGTTTTCATATTAACTATGCCAAATTTAGCATCAATTACTGTTAGTAACTTCCATAAGGATGGAATCATTTTCTTCTACATGGATGTTTTCAGAACGTGGACATAAGCTAAACAACTCCATTGGTGTCATTGGACCAGAACAGTGGCTGCAGGATTAATTTTCACTTGTTTGGATTTTGATAATAAGTGCACATTGTCTTCCAGAAAAGTGCAATGCAAACAATGCTTATTCTTGTGACGAGCTGCTCCTTTGGATTTAATGCTGAAGACTGCGGTACTGGTTGTACAAGTTCTTTACTTCTTTTTGTGAAGTATGCTGTATTAGTGTGTTAGGAAGAAAAAACGAACCTTTTATTTGCAGAGTAATCTCTGTAGATCAGGCTGCAAACAAGGAAAGTACTGTCATAAACACATAGTTCTGTTCAGCACTGCGGGTATTTTTATTAGCATCTCCAAATTATGTATTTTTGTATTGAAGAAGACTTGCATAAACTAAAAGACCCTAGCCTGAAAAGCCCAATGACTTTAGCTCCTTTAAAATGTATAGAGGAAAAACCTGGATAACATTTCATTTATACAATGATAGTCTTTGGAACTGTCCCATTGGAGTGATAGGAAGAGTTAATGTTTCTCAGTATAAATGCCAGTTTCCTTCTGTTGCGATTCAACCCAGCAGGAAGCTCAGCACCACACAAAGTGGGATGAAGGAGAACAGAAGTTGTGGGTTGAGATAAAAACAGTTTTCTAAGACAGAAAAGGAGAACGAAGACAAACATGCGATAACATCAACATCTCTACAGCGCAACTACTTATCGCTCAACACCCAGCTAACAATACAGCTGCCTGCTGACTGATGCCCTGCTAGCAACTCAAGGTCTCACTGCGTGCCAACTGATGCCCTGCCAACTGCAAGCAGCAGCCCCTGCCCACATCTTTACAGCCTTCTGCATCATGTCGTGTGGTGTGGAATAAAGCCCTTGCTCCGTCCAGACCAGCTGTCCCGGCTCCATCCCGTGTGGTGGCGCTTCCCGACTGAGCCGTGGGACTGCAACCATCTCTCAGCAAGAACCACATTTGTGCTGTCAGCGTTGTCTCAGCTGGAACCAGGACAAATTCTGCATTGAAAACAAAGGGGTCAGATGCTGCTGCTGCTTCTTTCTGCACGTAGGTGTGTGTGTCTGCAGGGATGTCCTTTGTTGCACTTATTCAGAGCAGCGCAAACAACTGAATCTAACCACAGTGAGCTTGCTTGAAGGATTTGCTACTTGGAGGCAGCTGTATTTGAAGCATTTTCCTCGTGTTTCAGGTCTGCTTGCTCGGAAGAGCTGTGCGCCGGGATCTGGACGGGAGTCGTGCCGGCTGTCTAATGGCCGGCGTGCTTTCTGTTTGCAAGGAAGCTGTGGCGTCGTGTAGGTGTAAATGCTGTGAATAAAGTCTGTTCTCCGAGCTGCGTCCGTCCCGCTGTGTCTCCCTTTCCTGGCGCGGGTGGCGGCCCGGCCCCTCCGTGCATTGGCTGCGTTGTGGGGAGTGCTGTGCCCGGTGCCGTGCCGCCGTGCCGTGCCGTGCCGCCGTGCCGTGCCGTGCCGCCGTGCCGTGCCGTGCCGCCGTGCCGTGCCGTGCCGCCGTGCCGTGCCGTGCCGCCGTGCGCCGCCGTGCCGCCGTGCGCCGCCGTGCCGCCGCGCTCCCCCCTCTAGCAGGTAGGCTGGGCCGTGCCGCCCGGCTCCCCTCCGGCCGCCTTAGCGCCCGAGCGCTGCTCCTCGGCGTCCCCGAGTGAACCCTCCGGCGCTGTGCGGAGCCACCCGCAGCCGCCGTGCCTCGTTCGGGGAGTCGGCGCACCGCCACCTGCTGCCGCCTCCTCTGTGCGGCAAATCTCCGCTGCTGATGCTTCGTGCGGGATGAGCTTCAAGGGTTACAGGAACTGCTCTGGGACTCCTGTATGCATATATATATACGTGCCACGGTTGGCTATAGGGGTGTGTTTAGGTACACGTATGTAAACATGTGGAATAGCAAGTCATACGTGCGCATGTGTTTGCATCTGCAAACAAACAAGCACAAAAGCAGCAGCTGAATAAATGCGTTTACTCTGCTAAGCTGTCGGTGGATTTGCGTTGGTGTGAGCACCTTTCAATCTCAACATCCAAATAACTCTCTGTAGAACACTTTATTTTCACTTCCATTTTTAGCTGCCGTGTATTTGGGCAGCAGTTTGCAATGAGACTCAAGACAGGGAAGGTGGCTCTGTTCCACGAGCCCACCTGTGTGCGGTGGGAGCGCATTTACAGGCACGAAGGGCTGTGAGGTGTTCAGCAGTCGGAGACAAGAATCACGTGCAGGGAGTAACAGTGCAAACACGAGAGTGCGTGGCAGAGTGTGATGAAGGTCTGGCCGTCTGTTTGCTGTTGGCCCTTCTGGATGTCAGGACAGCCAGACAGGTTGTCCTTCATCATGTGCACTGTGCTCTAAGGATTGGCTCTTACGGCTGCTTTGGTTGGGCAGCAGTAATTCACTGCGCTCATTAGGATCTCAGCATCAGTCTGTAACTTCCACTTCTTGGTCCTGCTTTGAGTTCCTAGGAGCCCTCGCACTAAGAGCAGACTTTTATAGACCCGACTGGTGCAGAGGCAGCTTTACAGGAGGAAAGTGTGTCCGTTCGCTTGCGTTCTGGGCATTAATTAATGAAGGGGCCACAAAGATACAGCGCAACTGACAGGTTCAATCCTGCATGGAGCCATTTCTGCCTGTGTTCCAAACCTATTTTGTCCTATTTCCAGGTGAATATTTACTGCCAGCAGTGTGAGGAGAAGCCGAGTGTGCTCAGAGGAAACAGGCTGACTGAATAAGGGGGGACAGTGCCATCTGTGTGCAGTGCTGGAAGGTGGGCCAGCTGCCGCTCAGACACACAGTAACACAGAGTGCTGTGACAGAGTTGGACAGGGATGGACTTTCACAGGACAGCAGCTCTAAGTGCTCTTGTGAGGGACTGAGATCAGGGTTTTTCTCAGGTGTGTGACTGCAGTCGCTGTTCAGTCCATCACAGGGTGATGCAGTCAGACTCCTGGGGCTGAGGGGCAAGAAGGGCTTCCTTGACAAAGTCCTGGGCAACCAAAACGCTTTGAATGCAGAGCGCCTGTGCATGTGTTTTCATGCCGTTTGCCCTTCACATCGTGGTGCCTCTCTGTGGTTCAGAGCTAAGCAAACCAACCTGCAGCACTTGCTACTTCCTAGGGTGACCCTAATCCTACCTGTTCACCTGTTGGATATTAAGTCTCCAGGTTCGGGGGTTTGTTTGTCTTTTGGATTAGGCTTTCCTATCTCCTAAATGAGAATTAGACAGGACTGATTTTTCTCACGCTGCAGTTAATGCATCTTGCAATGCACGCTGCACTTATACTTTGCAAAGAAGTTACATAGGTCATTAACCTTCCAGCACAGGAGGCACAGCAGCACTTCATTTGAGTACCCAGGATTTATTTTGCAAAGTTCCATTTGTGAAAGGCAAACAAAATGCACAGCAGTAAGTTAACAAAACCTGAAAAACAGAGTTTGAACATCAGAAATTGCTGCAGTCAAAGCCATCTGAGAATCCAAGTCTCCAGGAAACAAGTAAAGCAAATCCTCTCCAGGACTGTGCCCTGGGGGCTGCATTGGTGCAATGGCTGTCAAGCTTGAGGCTATTCTGCGGCGCAGAAGCAGGCAGTGGTTTGAGCTGTGCTTTCCTGCCAGCTGTGCTGAAGCTGGGATTGACGTTTCAATCTCTTGCAGGTAGGAGACTTGGTGAGCATTATTGCTATGCCACCAAAGGAGCTGAGCCCCTGGTGGAGAGGCAAGCGTGGCTTTCAGGTAGGCACACGCTTCTGACTAGAGAGCCCAACTTCAGTAGAGTCTGGAATCTCAGCTTGGAGCTGCTCTGCCTGCACAGGATGGCTTCCGGACGCAAACGGTTGACCTGTGTCGGTGTCAGAGGACCTTCCCTTTGGCTCTGGGCTGGGGCTAATGCCCAGCTGTCTTTTTGTTCTTGTTACAGGTTGGATCTTTCCCTGGTGAGTGCGTGGAACTCATCAGCGGAAAGGTTCCCGAGTCCCTGGTCGCTTCATTGCCAAAGCCAGGTACACATGTTACATTTGACAATGCGGGTTAGTAAGCTGGGGTCAGAGCGTGGCTTTCAGGGGGTTGGTTAATGCCCGAGTTGAGCAAGATTAGCAAGGATGACTGCATTAAGGTCCATGGGAACACGGAGAGATCTGGCCCAATCCCACTGTGTTTATTCCTGGGCTTGGGGAAGTCACAGAATCCTCCTGGAATGGCTTGGGGTTGGAATAGGCCTAAAGGATCATCCTCAGGCTCCAAGGCCCCTGCCTCAGTCTGGGTGGCCAGCCTCTGCATTTTGTAGGAGACGAGAGCAGGGATGGGGAAAATCCGTTCCTGCGTGTCCTTGTTGGGAATGTTCTTCCCATTGTTACGTGCTCTGCCTCATCCAACCGATCCAAGCCTGAAACGAACTGGTTTCTCTGTTTTGTTGCGCAGTGCCGAAGAAACGGGGCAAGCTCCCACCCTTCCTTCGTTCGGTGGTGAAGGCCCGCCCCAGGAGATCGGAGCAGCCGGAGCCGGAGAAGGAAGGGGTGTTTGGGTGTGACCTGGGGGAGCACCTTCTCCGCTCTGGCCGTGATGGTAAGGAACAGCCCATTGCTGAGATCTTCCTCGGTTGGGCATCTGAAGATGATAGGTGGTGGCATTTCTGGAAAGCCAGGAAGACATCTCTGTGCAGTTTCCTCACAGCTGTCTCTGCCAGCTTTCTCCTCTAAGGAGGAAGCAAGCAGTGGCCCGTCTGGGCTTAGTTGAATGGGATGGGAGAAGAGCACGGCCTGAAGCAGAACTTGAGTAAGAAGCTGAGCTAACCGCTGGCTCTTGTTCTGTAGTCCCCCAGGTCCTGCAGAGCTGCGCCGAGTTCATAGAGCAGCATGGCGTGGTGCGGGGGATCTACCGCCTGTCCGGCGTGGCGTCCAGGATCCAGCGCCTACGGTAAGAGTGCTGCGACTGACACAGCTGTCAGCAGGGGCACGTGCCATGCTGCGGGCGTTCAGAGGAAGCCCTTCCTTGTCTTGACTGTATTTGGTGTGGCTTTGGACTTGCTTTCCTCTTTCTCAAAGCCCTCTGCCCAATCCTGTGTCCTTCTCTGCAGCCATGAATTTGAGTCGGAGCAGGTTCCCGAGCTCAGCGTCCGTGACATTCACAGCGTGAGCTCCCTATGCAAGATGTACTTCAGGGAGCTCCCAAACCCTCTGCTGACCGAGCAGCTGTATGACAAGTTCTCGGTAAGCTCAGGGCAATGTCTTGGAAATGACACGTACCTCTTCCCTGGGCATCGTGGCTGATGGTTGCAGCAGTGCCCCAGCTCCGAGGTCTTATTTCTGTTAGCCCCACGAGGCATGTCTTTGCCACCTCCTGCCTCTGGCTGATGCCACTTCTGGTGGTGCCAGGAGGTGCTTACTTAAACTATACACGACGCTTGCGAGAATTCCCTTCCCTTTGCTATTCCCGCCTGGTGTCTGAATCCCTTCCTGCCTTTTTCCAGGACACTGTTTGCGCAGCTACAGAGGAGGAGCGGCTGCTCAGCATGCAGGACGCCATCCAGCAGCTGCCCGCTCCTCACTACAGGTCAGTGCTGCGCTCGGTCTGCTGAGCTCAGCCCTGCTGCCTTTCAGAGGGCCATGATGCGATTCCAGGTGTTGCCTCACACTGGCAGCATCATGCCTGTGCACGCTGAAGCGGCTGAAGGCTGCGTCGGGTTGGTTGACTGGGTCAGTTCCTTGGCATGGGGGCACGGTTGGTGCAGCCGATGGCTGCGGCTGTGCTGTGCTGGGGCTTGGTGCTGCAGCGTGGTGGCACTGGGAATGTTTTACCTACTTCATATTCAGGGACGGTAGCAATGACAACAACCAGCATGAAGTGAGGTTTGTTTTGTGCGCTGCAGCACGGCTTGCTTTTTGGTGCTGAACATCTGCCCCTCTTGTTTTCCAGGACGCTGGAGTACTTAATGAGACACTTGGCGTCTCTGGCCGGGAACTGCTCCGTCACCAACATGGGTGCTCAGAACTTGGCCATAGTGTGGGCTCCAAACGTCTTAAGGTAAACTTCTTCTTCCGTTTCAACACGATGCTTAGTTCTGCTCTCCCCCAACCTCCAGGGGCACAATTTCTAGATGACAGTTTCTAGTCACTTGTTTAGCTGGGACTGCTGTGTCCCTGATGATCCAGGAGAATTTCGTCAGTGGCATCGCTGATTGCCCACTGCGGAAGTCTCCTGAGCCCAGTTTGACAGTTTTTGGCTACAGAAATTCAGACTGGGGGAAATGATCTTGGGGAAATGACTTGTAAGATCTGCCTTTTCTTCAGATCCCAGCAGAGCCAGTCTGCCTCCACCTACGGAGAAGCTGCCTGCATGGAGCTGCAGACACAATCGACTGTGGTGGAGTTCATCATTAGCCACACAGATGTCCTCTTCAGCTCCAAATCCACACCAGCCGTGGGAGAGGGAGCAGGTGAGTGTCTTCCTCCATTAGCTTGATGTTGATCTGACACCTTGATCCAAGCTGCCTTGGATCTTCTCCAAGACCTTTGAAAATGCTCTTACTGTTGAAGAGACAGCAGGCTTCTGGGCTTAGATTAGAATATGGTGCCCAGTTCCTGGGTCCTGAGTGTCCAAACCCATAACTTACATGGAGAAAACCATCACTGCTGTTAAGATGTTTTGCAAGAAGGTGAAGCTTGATAGAAGTGTGGCAGCAAAGCTTTCTGAGTTCCCAGTCCGCTAGTTTTTCTAGGGTTTTTGTTTGCCTGTTATGATACAGTGAGCTGCTCTTAATTGTGGCTGTGTCCTTTGCCACGAGCATACCTCTAGAGCACACGGTTCTTTTGAGCTCCTCTTCTTCCAGTGGCTCTGATAAGAAAGTCTGAGAGAAATGCAGAACTGGGATGGCTGTGCTGCTGCTTTCTGATCCTCCCTCTTACCTGTGGTTTCCCCTTGCAGGGCACAGCTCTCTGGCCGAGCCCAAGATTGTGTGGGATTCTCCTCCTGCCACAAAGCTGCTCACGCTGCAGGAGGCACAGGCAGAGAGGAGAGGACAGAGCAGCTCTCCCACGGCGACGCAGAGCAGCGATGTCGAGGTGGAGGAAGGACCCACAGCTGATCTGAGGATCTTCCACACAGTCCTTGATTTTCCATCTGAAAGGTAAAGAGGACTTCCCTTTCCAGCCCCTGTCATCATTGGTCGGGTGGGTTTTATTGGTTCATTTTTTGTCCATTTTATATATATGAGCCTGCCAGCTCCTGTCCTTTCCGGCTGTGGAGCCTTTGCTCCTATGCTGCGCATCTTGCTTGCCATGGTTGAGAGGAGTGTAGCCAGCAGGACTTGAGGGTTGAGCTGTAGGAATGGAAGCGTCCTCTGCAACTGTTGTCAAGGGCTTGGAGCAGCTCTTCCCTCACCCTGCACCACGACTGGCAGCATGCTCTGTTTTCTCTCTCCAGACCAAGCGTGCCCAGCACGAGGAAGCAGTCACCAGCTGGCAGTTGGCGTTCCTGCTTCTGCCTGGGCAAACCATCCCCTGCAGCTGAACGCCAACTGCAGAGCAGTGCCAGGGAGCCCTCAGAAGCAGAAGTGTTGGTCCTGGCAGGTAAGGGTGCAAATCCAGCTTTCAAAACACTGCTTGTCAGCAGCACAGGTAGGATTCATGCTTTCAGTGGGCTTCCACCTGATCCTCTCCAGGACTGTGTCCTAAAAGGAAACAGATCAGAAAGGTGAGCTCTTCCCCCCTTGGAGCACCCACCCACGTAACGTCCATGTAATTTCTAAGGATGCTGCCCAGACAAAGACTGAGGATGCTTCAGGAGAAGACCTTCCTTGCTAAGCCAAACAGAACAAGTAAGGTACCAAAAGATTTAGAGCTAATCTAAACCTTAAAGCATATAGGACCTTACAGCATCAGCCTTAAAGCGTAGAAGCATGACCAGCAGGTGGAGGGAGGTGGTGCTGCCCCTCTACACTCCTCTCACTGAAACCCCATCTGGAGTACTGCATGCAGTTCTGGAGCCCTCAACACAAGGAGGACCTGGGGTTGCTCAAGCAGGTCTAGAGGAGGGCCATGAAGGTGATCAGAGGGGGCTGAAAGCACCTCTACTATGTGGACAGGCTGAGAGGGATGGGGCAGGTAGCAAAAGAATGAGGGGAAATGGCTTTAAACCAGAAGAAGGTGGATTTGGATATTTTGACTACTGTGAGAACCGTGGGTACAATGCTTGACAGACTCATTGTAGTATAATAAGCTTGAATTACTTACAAGTCATTAGAAGTCCTCTGAATTAAGACTGAGAAAATATCACAGACTTGAAGAGAAGCACTTTTTCCCCTTGTAGGTAGATTGTTCTCTTTATTCCCTGTACCTAAAAAGAAGTAACAGTGACTCCACAGATGATCTCTCCTAGATAAAACTTACATTTTACATCTATTCTTACTGAAGTTATACAGAAAGCTTGGAATGCCATTGTTGACATTAGTACAGCATCTCCAGAAGCGCTCAGTTCAGCTTTCCTCATTTATTTCCAGAAGTTACAGGAATGAATTTATTTCTTTAAGTATTTGTGAACTGTAATTCCCCAAACTTGCTTGGTTCTCTGAGCCACGTGTTGATATTTTCCACCTCTTAGTGAAACATTTCACTAATGTGAGTTAAGCCAGCATGTGACATCTGTTGTTCGTCCATAAGTTTCTGTTTTGAGTCTGCCTGGACTTCCAGAGACCAATAAGGATTTTAGCATGGTAGAACAGAACATAGAAATAACATAGAAAGGCTGAGAAGACACAATTAAAGGAGAAAAAAAGAATAAATGTGAACGTTTATTACCTCTGATGTTAATGCTGAGAGACTCTTCTCCTGTTGTGAAGCACAGAAAGCTCTGTTGCACAGTCTTCATCGAGGCGTCCCAGCTGCAAGAATAAGACCTATACTGAGGAAGCAGCTTTCAAGTCATCTCACAGCCCAGTCTCACCGTGATAGTGCTCTGCTATGCAGCAGTCAGTAATTAGCCATGATTTCAGATGCTTTTCTAAGCAGTTAGTGTTATGGCTACCTATTACAAGGAGCAAACAGAAAGAGCCATCCAACTTCAGCAACTAGTCCCTCTGTGGCAACAGGTTCTGAGCTCTGAATTCAAGTACAAAACCTGTCAGCAGATGAGACTTTTGACTAGAGCAGAAGTGACGCTTCTGTCTCCTCTTCATCACTAGTTACACGGCATGCACAGCACAGCTGTTCTGCAGAGAAACAGCGCCACCCAGTGACCAACGGCAGCCATTGCCTGCAAATACACGGCAACTTCCCAGTATCTGCAGCAACCATCTCCCCACACGTGCACTTACTGAACCAGTGAACAGCATCAGAAGGACCTTGCACGAGACAAGGGTGACTTAACAGTTGTTTAACTGCAGTCCGCTTCTTTGGGTCTACCTAGTGGGCAGAAACACTCGAGCTGTTACTTACAGCACTGAAAAGAACTGGAGACAATTCTTCTATTCCTAAGAGCTTCGAGGTGCCCAGAAGCACAAACAGAAACCAGCAGTATTTCATCACTTCACCTAAAGGAAGGTCAAACACCTGAGCTGGGAAGAGCAGTTACAGAACCTGTGGTTACAGCAAACGTTCCACGAGCACTTTGTATTTATGAGACTGCCCAGATAGAGCTCAAATGCACACTGAGTGTGTTCAGCTTTCTTTATGAGACATCTGTTGTTTACAGACCGGTTTTAGTTCTACAGCACAATTAAGAACAAGCAAGCTGCTTGAAGACTGTTTAATTACTAAAATAGTAATTATTTCTATTACCTGTAACTAGTACCATGTTTTTATTTGAGAATTTCAGCACAAGGCAACGCTCACCTTTTCTTCATGGCATGGAACAATTTAACTTGTTCAAACACTGAATAATTTCCAGGTACTCCACCAGTGTTTTGAGCTCCTGCAACAGCATCTTGTAGATCCATCTGAACAGAAGCGGCTCTTTTTCCTGTAGCAGTTGGTGAACTCGCAGGGTACTGCGAGGTGAAAGCCATTTGGGAGCAGCGTATCTTCCTCTCTGCAATAAAACAGTTTAATGAAAATGAAATAACTAAAATAAAAGAGGATTTAGAATGAACCTTGAACAACTATTTGGATGGTGCTGACATCTCTTTACTTTCCAAACGTAGGAACAGACATATGCAAAATCAGCCTTAAGAATCACTTGAATAAATTCAATGGTGAAATGAAGATGTGCTTGGCTGAGGGCAATGCTGGAAGGCAAACTGCTCACAGGAGCTGCAAAATGCATGAGATCACAGCAGACATACTTTGTTCTGACCACAGTTGTGGCACATAGTCCTTCAGCATTCCCAACATGAAATGATGTGGAGCATCACAGAAACACTGCGCACAGACACGATGACCCTGATTAGATTCAAGCAGCGGGCTTAAAACAAGTCAGAGTTTTAGATTCCAGGACATTTCAGGGTCTATAATGTGTGAAATTCAGTGACACAACAGTGCCCAGGTGCCTGCGTTTCAAGCAACCTTCAGATCACAGCCACGTAAGATAAAAGCAAATTCAGTGCAGAAATAGCAAGCCTGTATCTTAATACCCGTAAGATTATCCACTTTTTTACTGCAGTCTGATTAAGTTCTAAAACTTGCTCATCCCAGTTCACTTACACAAGTTCCACCAATTCAAGCAATGCAGCTCTGAGATCCTGTGTATGTGAGGCAGGTAGAACTGAACAGTGCAGAAATGATCTCTGACAGCTCTAAGAGCTCCATTCTGCTTGCAAACTCTCAGTCCAAAACTATTCACAACTCTAAGGAAACGAACACCTGAAGCAGTTGGATCATCTGCCATGTGCCGCGTTCGGCTTCTTGGCATCATGATGAACACAAAGAGTTTTCTGCTGCCCTGCAGAAATGGACAAAGTCCTGCTCACAAATGGACCAAGTTTCAGTGTACAGACAGGCCTTTCTACCCACAGCTCAGCATGTTCTGCCATCTGAACAGCAAGGCCTCTTGTCAAGCTCAGCTATTTCCCTTCTCAGTGTATTCTAGCACAACTGATACCCAATGTTATCCTCCTGTAGAGTGCCATCGTATTGTCATCGTCCAAAGGAAAAACCCACACAGCAGAGCATACAGCAGTACACCCATGCTCCAAATATCCGCCTGAAAAACAAAAAGACAAGCTTACAAACCTGAAGCACCCAAAATGGCTTACTGACAGATTGCATTGTCTGTCCTTGCCAAAGCCCACACACAGCCCATGAAAAGCTGGCTCTTTCCCTCAGCAAAAAAAACCTTACAGTCCCAGAGAAAGCACGTAACCCTCATTCAATTGTTCTTCCACTCAACTTAGAGCGCTACTAAAACCAGTATCTTCATCTTAGCTCATCACACTGCTGCAGTTCCTTTGACCAGGATTTCACTGGCACAAATGAAATCAAAGCCATCACAAGGGATTTAGCACAGTTGTGTGTTACTGGCTACGAGAGCTGTCAGCACAGTCACCTGTAAGGCTTTGCTGCTGTTCTACTGATGTATAGGCACAACAAGGTTCACACACCTCACAGTGCCAATCTCTGAAGCTGCTGTTTTGTAGAGCCCCAAAGCAGTCGCTTGAGACAGTTCAGGATCAGCCAGAGACAAACCAGCCAGCTGTGTGAACTGAGACCAATTGCACTTCTCTAGTCTGCGGCCACTGACAGCTTCTGAGAGCTACCAAGCAATGCAGCCTAGCAGAATCCAGAAGGGAAACCAAGAGAGCCTACCTGAGCTCCACTGCGTTTAAATGCTCCGTGCAGAGGGGAGGGAAAGAGGGTAAAACAAACACCGGTCTACATACCTCTGAGCCAGTATCCACTTTGCCCTGGATTAGCTCTGGTGCTGAAGAAGCTGGGCTTCCACAGCATGTGCTCAGGCGGTAATCAAGGCCTCCCTGGAATAACACAAAGAATAGAGAGAAACATTGGCTTTAACAGAGTTGATGTCTTCTGGGAATAACACTCCAGAAGCCTCAGAGGCTTCTTCTCCTGTGTATATTTTCATTCATCTGACATTTTGCTTTCATTCAATGTGACCTCACTAAGCAAGTATTGTCTAAGACCGTGAGTATCACGTAAATGTGCAGATCTCAAGCTGCTCACTTATCCAGTGCCCTTGGCATGATGCGTCTCTGGCCGCGTCGTCCCCTGGGATATGTAGTTCTCCTCCAAGAGCTGAGTACTCGGGATGCTGCCATTCCACAGAACTGGAGCATGAACCTTCCACACTTCCGCATACCCTCTGTTACACTTGCACATACCCTCTGTTACACTTGCACATACCCTCTGTTACACTTGCACATACCCTCTGTTACACTTGCACATACCCTCTGTTACACTTGCACATACCCTCTGTTACACTTGCACATACCCTCTGTTACACTTCTGTGTGCCATTAACAACTACACTTTCTTATACCACCAAAACAGTTTGCCACTCTTTGTACCCTCAGTTAATGATTCATACTGCACATGATGTCATGATGTAGAATATTGACAGCAACAGCACAAAACCACGACAAACCTCTTCGTAGAAACTATTGCTGAAGAAAATTGTTTTTGCCACAGAAGTGGCTGTAACAGAACAACAGGGACTACTTGTCACCTCCACAAAGACTGCACTAGTACCTTCTCTTCAACCTAAGGAAGTAACTACATCCACACGGCTGATTCAACCCACCACTGTGCTGCTTTATATGAGAATGGCTGAACGATCTGCTTACGGTTACCCAAAACTCACTGGAAAAACTCTAACCCCGTCATTCCACACGCAGAAGGAAGTCAGTCTACACAAATGACTTACAAGGCTCTGCGTGTTTGATGACTGCTGCTCCAAAAGTAATGCCTTCTATTTTGTTATGTCGGCCCACAACGTCAGAGGTGGATGTTGGCGGGATGGCAGCAGAGGTTGAATCTTCACACCAACGTTCTGCTGGGGCCATATGACAGACGGCAGCAGAGGGCCAGTATGACAAGATGGCATCTGACGTGGAAGCGCGTACGAAGCAGAAACGAGTTGCTGAATTCCTGCATGCAGAAAAACCAGCACCCAACGACATTGATCAACTCTTGTGGAGCACAAAGAGTAGATGTGAGCACGGTGAGGTGGTGGATGCCGTGTTTCTGCAGTGGTGACAGATGTCACCTCTGCTGGTGCAGATTTATATGAGGGTGGTACGCAGGCCCTCGCTCGTCACCAATGAGAATGCATTGCTAATGGTGGTTACCATGCTGAAAAATGGCGCTTGGCAATGGAGCATTCGCTCTACCAAGTGATCCATCAGTTGTAGTTTGCACAGGAATAAACAGGAGGCATTACTTTCAGAGCAACCTATGCAGCACGCACAACGATGCGAAACGGAAACATTTCATTAAACGACAATTGCCACGATTTTCAAGCGTGGGTGCTGAATGAAACCCCTGAGCGATTCTTAAAGGGCGGAGGAAGAAATGAAGCACGTCTGGTCAGCTCCAAGACAGAGCTGCGTTCTGGGCTTGACACAGACATCAGTGCCGACTGAGCTCTCTCCTGTAACAGACAGGCTTACGAGACAAGCCACCAGCTGCAGGCTGGGCCTAACAGATGCCTCACGCCCTTAGCAAGGCACAGCAGGCGGGGCTGAGTCAGAGTCAGCACCCGAGTCAGCACCCCCCCACCCAAGTCCCGTCCTGCACAGCTCGGCTACGACGAGCAACGCGGTACCGGCACAAAGGTGAGGCAGGAGGGCCCGCTCTGCTGCGTGCCCCTCGGGGTGACTCGGGTATCCGGGCCGTGCCTGGACCGCCTCTATGGGCAGGAAGGGCTGCTGTGTGCGGGCGGCTCCCTTACCGCCCAGGCAGCCCGCCGGGAGACCCTCACGGCCCAGCCCGCGCTGCGCCCCTCCCCCAGGGGGCCGGTCTTACGCACCGCCGCCGTTACAGACCCGACGAGCCCCGCTCCAGGCTCCTCCTTCAGCGCCGGGACAGCGAGGCGGGCGGCGGGGCCGGGACAGACGGCGGCAGCCCACGGGAGGCCCACCGGGCCGAGGTCCGACCGGGCCGAGCTGCGACCGGGCCGAGTTCCGACCGGGCCGAGCTCCGACCGGGCCGAGCTCCGACCGGGCCGAGTTCCGACCGGGCCGAGCTGCGACCGGGCCGAGTTCCGACCGGGCCGAGTTCCGACCGGGCCGAGTTCCGACCGGGCCGAGGTCCGACCGGGCCGAGGTCCGACCGGGCCGAGGTCCGACCGCGGGCCCAGCGCGCACCGAACCCGCCGCGCAGCGACGCTCGCAGCCTCTCGCCGCGTCGCCCGGAAGTGACGCCCTAGTGGCGACGAGCGGAAGTGACGCACTCTCGGAGCGCCCGCCGGAAGCGGCGGCATCGCGGCGTGGCGCTAGCCAATGGGCGGCTTGTGGCAGCGCTGAGCTTCGTGTCACTGAAGGACGTGCAGCAAAACGTGCGCTTTCAAACCATGCGCTCTTCAAGTCATGGTTCTTTGTCTGTCAGGTGTCAGAAGCTGAAAGGCTTTCATACGTGGGGAATAACTTCAGCAGCGGAGCCATGACATGCAGCTCCCTGTGCAGGTATGGGGAGCTGGCCACACTGTGCGAGAAACAAGAAGGTGAAAGCAGAGGAGCTGCGCAAATGAAATGGCCTTGTAGCCTTCTGTCAAGGTGACTGGTGAGTTCTCATTGAGGCCGTGGTGCGAATGGGGAGGAGCTGGGCAGCTGATGTCATCTGGCAGCCGCACCATTTTGCACGCTGCTTCCTCGGGAGCTGTGATCTTACACATAAGCGGAGTTTAGATCTGCTGGAGGAGAAGAGTGAGAAGGTGTCTGCACGGAGCTGAAACCTGGGCACAACAGCATTATTCCTTCTGAGCTGCCAAGATCAGTACCAGGAAACCAGGGGGTCGTTGGTCACCATTGAACTTCTGGGCCACAGTCCGGAGGTGCTGTATGAATTAAGAACTTGTCTGTGCCTCGTGCTGTAATGGGAAGCCTTGGTGAAATCACCAGTTGTCACACGTGCTGGTTTTAGAAGGTGACCTTTGTAGCCTCGAGGCAGCTCCCATGAATTCCTAAGAACTATTTTGCGTGGGGGATCGTTCCCATCCTCTGGTAGAAGAACCTCTTGTATCAGTGGAAACCAAGTGTAAGATCATCTTACTTTGTCACAGCTAACCTACAGAGCTCTGAAGTACATTTGGTGTGTGTGTCAGGCTCCTGTTAGTGAGTGCTGTGCCCCGTGGACGCGCTACATTTGTCCTGCAGTGTTTGCTCGTGGTTTATCTCTACTCTGACCACGGGGGTTACTTAAAGTAGAAGTGGGGTGACACAACGTAAACAGAACTGCAGAAACTGCTAAGACGAGGTGCTTCCAGCCATTTAATGTCCTTGTGCTGGTTCTTTTGAAAGGGTCGTGATATAGATTGTTAAATTTTTCTCTCCAAATACAAACTGGATGATGTTTAAAGGTCCAACTCTAAGGATTCTGTGAGTCTGTTCTATGATTCTGTGGTGAGGAGCAGCACAGACTATTTGGGTTTGCTCCTCTGAAGTGTGAAATGAAAAATGACTTGCTAGAAATTAACCTGTTCTATAGATTCCAAGTTAATTTTTCTCAGCTCTGAGACTGTCAATGGTTATCATTTGCACTTGTTCTCCCCAGGTATTTTCTTGGTGTTTTAAACAAGGATCCTGGGCAAATGGAAGTCTATAATGCTGAAATATTCAACATGCAACCTTTACTGTCAGGTAGGACAGTTCTGTATTTAACCCTGGTGCCGAGGTCACAATGTCTTGGAAATATGTATGCATTCAAAACCGACTAATTGGCTACTGACAGCATTGCCCTGTTTCCTCCTACTCTTATTTCTGCTGTGCCGCCTTAGAATGAGGGAAGGAGGATACATCACTCTGTCCACGCCTGGGGAGCAGTATGGAATGAAAAAAGGGAGAATGAAGCAGAATCACAGCTGATAGTCACGGGAAGAGTGAAGCAGAGAGCTCGGGTGTGGGAGGGTGGAAATACCAGAGTTAGAAATAGAGTTGTCACTGCTTAGGATAATTGCAGCCCTTCTCCTGCTGAGGGAGGCTTGGAAATAATCAAGTTAGTAGACTGAGTCGTTCACTGAAAAAGAAAACAGCTTTTCCCCAGCAGAACTGCTTTTTATTTCTGAATCTAGTGGAAATGATCCTAAGAATATGATCTTTAAGGAACTGTTTTCTTTTTTAGGCAACAGGAGCTTAGTATTGCTGCAACCTGTGCATTATGCTTTTAGATTTTGTAGCAAAAATTGTCCCTCTTTATTTTAGGTACATAATCTTTCACATTCAGTGTATTTTATTAACAAAATCCTGTAGAGAAGACCCTGAAGTGGTGTGCCTAGTCCTTCTGTAATTTATTAGAGCTAAAGGGGTACCCAATACATGCACTTTCCTGCCTGCTGCAAGCCAAGCATACTAATTTTTATTCTTTTGTAGATAATTTAATTCCTGATGACACAAGGGACTATCAGAATACATCCTACAGGGAAAGGTAAGGTTGAAACCTGATATCATAATGTGCTGTAGTTATCCAGCAGACAGTGGTAAATACTTGTCTGAAACTGAGATGTTTGATTTGTTGCAGGACAAACTTGTGCAGGGTCAGCATTCTTTCTATGCACTGATGGTTTTTGAGACAGCATGTTGTTAGTGTCTAGCTTAGCAGTATGTTCCTAAGTACTTTAGACTTGTCTACAGTCCCAGGTAAAACATGCCCGTTTGCATTTCTTTGTCGTATGCTTTGTTTGTACCCAGCGTTATGTTTGGAATTACTTTAAAAGCGCACATGTAGAACAAGCGGTGGTTATCTGGGTATTCTTCCTGCATGCAAAGTGTCTTGAGTTCAGTGTGTTGTCGTTGCTTCTGTGTTATACACAGGTGGATTTGTGCATTGAGGCATTTGGTACCAGCAAGCAGAAGCGAGCTCTGAACTCTCGGCGAATGAATGCAGTGGGCAATGATATTCTCAATCCAGCTGTGACAAAAGCAGCAGCAGATGTTATAGATGCAAAGGGGGTAACAGGTAAGAATGTTGTCTGAGATGTTGAGGAAGGCAATCAAAATTACCGTTTTCCTGTCCTTTCCTTGCCAAACATGGTGGGAAGAAGAAGGGTGTTTTCCTTGTGTAAGAAGGGAAGAGGTTGGTTTAACTGCTGAGATGGGCACGTGTTGAGGACCTTGCCAAACTTGTTATTGGAAAAGGAACTGCTTTATTATTTCGCTAGGAAAAACTGTGTTATCACCGTCCATCTCTGCCCATTTTTGGTGGTGTTCTAGAAGTCCACTCTTTGTGGCTTTGTCTGCACGGTCCAAATACTCTCTTCTTTCCTTCTTCTCTCCAAAGCTTTGATCCAGGATGCGGCCCAAGACGATGAACAGAACACGTCCATTTTCCTACCACCATGTCATGAGGATGCTGACAGACCAGAACATGTTTACAAGTTTGACGACAGTATCTTTTTCAGTGACCGTGTGGTTTCTGGTGCCTGTAAACTTTCCTGTTGGTAGTCTGGCATGTGGAGAAAGTGCTGCTGGGCATGTGACAGCAGGGCTGAGCCTTCTCCCCTCACAAACCAAAAGCTGATAGCAGGAAGTTGGTATGTTGAGGCTTTGGGGTTCCCAGTTCTGTGTTCTTCCTCCCTACAAAGACAGGGGTACTATGCCTGCCTGTTGGGAGCTGTTCAGCTAAGAATAGCAGTGATGTCAGGAGTATATGAGAAATTATTTGTGTTTGAGCCACTGTACCTCAGAGACATTTGGTTTGGTTACAACAAGTTCTGTTGTTACTTTCTGCTAATTTATAATTCTTTCCCCACTTCCCTATCTCACACCTCCCATAGCAGGAGCTGACAGACCATATCTCACTGTGAGCTATTCAGAACCAGAAAGAACCATGTTCTTTTCTTTAAAGTCCATCCAGTTCTGTCTCCAGCAGAGTATGAAGCATTGCAGGGTCCAGCAGCAGCCTTTATTAACATCACTCCAGAGGAAATTGCCAAGAAAACAGAAGAGAAAAGGTAATACTTCCGCAGGCAGCCTTTTAATAGCTAAGGCTGGCATTATGAAATCGTGGTTCTTCTTACAGGCAGGATGGCAGCTGTAACCAGCTTTACCAGCTCTACAGTATGGGTAGTAATGGTCTTCAGTCTAAAGAGAAGGCATCAGATCATGACCCAGTGCATACCTCTGGGAAGTGTGGAGGTGTAGCTTGATGGGAGAAAAGGTGCTGTGCACAATAGTGCAGCTGTCCTCTTGGGTAACTGATTATAGGGGAAGAGAGGGAGTAAATCCAAAGTGCGGGATGAAGGAAAATACCTCGATATGGGACCGCAGAGCTGTGCTAAGGATGACATTCCTGTGGCCGAGCACTGTCGCTACCATGTACTGTCATAACTGGAAGTTGCTGTGGCTTTGCAAATGGAGGTGGACTTGTGTTAAGTCCTGGTGCTGAAGTAAGCAGGTAAAGCACAAGCCACAGCTCACTTTCACTGCCTCCCATCTGTGCCTAAGCAGAAGTGTGTGTGCATGTGTATGTGTGCACATGGCACACTCCATGGAGAACTTGTGGTTTCTGCAGTGCAGGGGCCTCTGTAGTGCCACGTGCAGAAATGTGCTGACTGTGGTGGACAGAAAATGTGCTCACAGAGCAGCATTGTGAGCTTTCTTGTATTAGTGTTCAGGAAACTATTCTAACCTAAAAGAGCTGTGCGGTGGATTTAAGGATGTGTTCTAATAAGAAAGCTAGTCCCTGATTCTCTGGTCCTCATGCTCCCTCTTTCCTCTTCAGCCATTGCTCCTTTGTCTTAGAAGAGCTGAAGTTCCTGCCTGCTGATGAGAAGAGCAGGGACCGCAAAGCTCGATGCCTCTGGTTCCTGGACATCCTTATTAAGTTCAGCTTCCTGAAAATAATCAAGAAGAAGCATAAGACAATTTTCAACTCTTACCCTTTTCAGCTGCCTGCTGGGACTTGGTTTGTAGTTACCATAATAGCAAACAATGAAGCTTCCCAGAGTTACCTGTTTGATAAATGGCTACATGCAGCAGTTACAGTTCAGCTTGTTTCGTGATGAGGTTCAGTATTTCCGTGCCATTGTGGAGTTTTAGATCTGCACCTACTGGGATATACGTGTGTCATTCTCTTCAGTCCTTTTCTAACTGTCATACATCAGGGTCCTGCAGTGAGATCCTATTTGTAGGAGATAAAATAGTTTACATCTGAGTTTGAGATTCCTTTTTTGCTTACAGACAGTTCCTGGTTTCTGTACCTGAAAACATTTTATATCCATTATTTTATATAACCAGTCTTGGTGCTCGCTGTGAAACCCCTTTCTATTCTAGATCCAATGGGTCCTGAATGCCCCCACATCATTAGCAGGAAGCTTATGAAGAACTTCACTGACCTACAACAATGGCGGTAAGGAACTGTGATTGCTTTGATGCTATTGATGTTCAGAGGATGTAGAAAACAGCTTGAAGGGCCACAGAGTCATTATCAAATAGCACTGCACCAAAACGGGAACAGCAGAAGCTTCTCTTGAGTAGCAGGCCAGGCCAGGTAAAATATTCTGTTATGGCTGATGTTCATCCATGAATAATGGAAGTCTGAAACGTAACTGGGAGAGGCAGAGTCATGTGTGCTTAAACAAGCCTGTGCCTGTGAATTTAGCCAGGCTCACCAGGCTGACTTGATCAGCAAGAGTGAGAAGATTTGTACTTGTTGCTACAGTGCCTTTTCTCAAGAATCCAACAGCCTCTGCGTAGCATAACTGCCATTGCTCAGCCATCATCTATCTGCTGTTTGCTGTGAACTGGAGGTTAACAGAGAGGTTGAACCCGTGTGGGCCATCGAGGGTGCATTTGTTTATAAAGACTCAGACCAGGGGTGAACAGTAAAAATAAATGCTTTCAGACCTGCTCTGTGTGTTGTGTATGGCTGCAGTGAGTACCTTCAGATCAGCTTCACCTCGCTGTCATCTTGCCAGTGTGCCACAGAGACAGAAGTGTTTGTAGACAGTGATTCAGTCAAGTCTGTAAACCTGTAAACATCTCCAGAAACCTGCACTTTTGAACAGAAACATGGGCAGTTGTTGAGGAAGACCTTGAGGCCCCTGTGATCAGGGACCTGTGTTTCTTAAAGCTCTTTTTTCATGTCTCGGAAATGCTTGCCATAGCTAACTGGGGCTCCAGTTCTGTCTGCACCTGGTGGGTGGTTGTGTTTTGGGTTTGCTGACTCTCTGCTTTTCATCTGTTCTCACACTTGCTGTTCAGTGTTCAGAATTTAATCTGCGTCGCTGAAGACTAAAATTGCAGCATATGTCATTGCACTGGCTCTGCACATTAAAAACTTCCAAGTTGACCTCACTGTCCTGCAGAATGACTTGAAGCTCCACGAAAGTAGGTGAGTCATGTTTGCTTATGCCTGTTAAGATGCCTGTGGTCCTCGTGCAAGCAGTCCCTGGGGAAGAGGGCTCTGGAGCCTCTTCTGTGCCCAAATAGTACAGCGATACCCGCTGTGAGTTCCCTATGTTGCAGTTAGACTCTGAGTGTGTTGAAGTTTTATATTCAAGCCCTGCTATGTCTAATGGGGTAGTTATACGTGTCAAAGCTTTGAAAGAGTGCTTTTCACAAACCTGCTCAGGTGCACTGTGAGGCTTTTTGTCCATCTGAAAGTGGAAAAACTTGAGGCAGGCAGCATCAAAATGGCAGAAAACCTATCCAGGTGCTACCCAGTGCTGTGTCTTGCCTGCTAAGTCATGTTGCTCCTCACTGAATCCCTTCTTTCAGCAGAGATCTGGTGTCAGCTCGGTACCAGTCTGGATGCAAGTACAGATTTGTATCTGACTGTAACTGGAAAACTAGAAACAGATTTTCTTTCTCACAGGCAGATTGTGAGCATGTAGTTGCTGTTCCTCCCCAGATGCAAGACTTTACAATTTAACTTTATAAGATTCTGCTCGCCTTACCTCCTCAGTTTGTCAGAGTCTGTTTGGATGTCAGCATAGCCCTCTGGCACTGGGAGGAGGAGCCAACTCAGTGAAGATGAATGGTGGAGAACAGTGTGCAGTATAAGCATCCAGGTAAACAATGCTTGTCATGATAGATTTTGAAGAAATTTCTTCCTAGGCTTAAATTTTCTGTGAAGAAACTACTGTTCTTCTGCCAAGTGATGTCTCTGTACTGCTAGCTGCGCGGATGTGCTTAAACCTGCAGGTGTCTGGCAGAGCCTGACAGCTCCTCTGACAGCGAGGACTCCCAGCAGACATTAGCTGATCAGGCAGCTTGTTATTGCTACCTGGGAGTGGGTCAGGTTGCCCTGTTAATAGCTGCTCAGCTGTGTGTGATTGCTGTCCCAGCCTTTTCTGTTCTGCAAGATGTGGTGACTCTAAAGACATTTGCTGCCTGACTCCACTACGTGGATCTTTCCCATCAGGGTTGTTTAGAGGTGATGCAGCTGGGAAGGAACTGCAAAAGGACAGAACTCCTTCAGTACCACTGAAAAGCATTCTAGAATATGTTGGGGCTTCTCCTAGAAGGATTTAATATCAAGATTCTGGGATAACTGGAAGTTATCGGGGCTGTTACCAGCCCTTGGTTTTGTGAGCTCTGTAGTCAGATTTGATGTAAAGATTTCTGGGCTTTGCCTCCAGTTCTGCTCTTTGTTGACTAATAGTGGCGTTAACAGTATAATCTAATGTTGGTTTCCCACCTTTTTAAAATTCTATTGCTTTGGAAGTAAGCTTTTCAATAAAAGACATGCTCTTTTTCTGCAACAAACACCAAAGTTTTTGCTTTTAAGTGCTCTACTGGAGCTGGGATCATAGATTGTAGCGTGGTGATAAGAGAAAAGTGGGGGAAGCAGCAACATGTTGGAAAAACAAAGATGAGGCATATGGCTGTGAGGCTCTTGATTTAGCCATGGAATGATCATTGCTTATGGTGGGAGGTTTGTTTGAATAGCACCAGATATCTCTTGCCATCTGAATCTGTTTTTCTTTTAAAGACGTAATGTCAGCTGAGAGGATTCTGAGGTGTGTTCTCATGGCCCCAGATGAGGCAGGACTTTCATTTCCTTGCTGCGTTTGCTCAAACATGCTTCATTCTGTGTTTGACAAGTCTCCAGGTGTGTTCTGGCTGGTGACATCTTGATCAAGCCCTGCTCAGTACCAGTCTCATCCAAAATGTGTTTACATCTAGGACTGCTGTATTTCAGCAGTTAAGAGGAGCTGCTCTCTGTACTAGGTTCTTTCCATCCTGTCACTCATGGTATAGGATTCTGTTGGAAATACGGGCTGCTTGCTTTTTTTTTCTCCAAGATTGCTGTACACTGAGTAAGGCACCGTGGGTTTTTAATACTCTTTGGGGTGCTCGTGCCCAGTTTGGTAGTGTTCTAGCCTTTCCAGCAAGGCTCCCTGCCTTGTAGTATTTAAATACTTCCAGTTTGCGTTCTGGTGGTTGTGTTGGGATGCAGAGCAGACATCCTGCTTGCTTCTGCCTCCTAGCTTCCCTCCTGAGGTGAACAAGCTATTGCTCATTTCTGCAGTGTCTTTCCCAGAAGACCACTCTACCCCACTAACACAACGTTTCTCTGTTGTTTTCCAGGTTGATGGACATTGCAAGGGCCATGCGGTTGAAGGTCTCCAAGGCAAAGGGGATGCCAGGACTTGAGAAGGATCAAAATCACAAGCTTGGCACCCTTTCTCTCCCCTTGCCTGTGCAGAAAGCATCAGGGAGCCAGAGGAAGCGCAAAAAGATGAACTGAGAATCTGGGAGGTGTGAGCAGGGCTGAAACAGTTCCGTTCTCAACAGTTGTTCTGCACACACAGCATCATGGGGATGCATTTGCCTGTTGGATTTGGCTTTCCAGCATCATGGCACAGCCCTGTTGAAGTCTCTGTGCTGACGGGAACAGCTGTTATTTCATTAAACTGTTTACCTTTCTTACGTATTTAGAAAATGTATCAACCCTTTGTCTTTCCTCCTGTCTGTGAGGGGAGAAAGATGTACAATGTGCCAGAACGAAATCACGTTGTTAGGAATTGTAGGTGCTGTGCTGACTGCGTACTTCAGGCGGGTTTTACCCCTTTGTGACACAAATGCAGAGATCTTGGAGGTTACCCTGAGGATGGTGGCCATGCAGTTCCCTGAGAGCTGTCCCAGCACTCCACCAGGAGCTTGCCCCAAGGCAAGAATGCTCCTCATCTCTCAGCTGGACCTCCCACAGGCCGGGAAGCACTGCAGCTCATGCTGCTGACCCTTTGCTCTGTTGAGCCTGACAGTGCTGAGAAGGGCTTGGCTCTGACTGCCCTTCAGACAGCTGAGGGCTTTGCTGTACTAGTCAAGCTCAGCTCCCTCCATCTCACCTCGTTGGCCACATTCCTGTCAGGCCTCTGCTGGACCCTTTCCCCACTGCTGCAGTGGTTCTGAGGGACACCAGCAAGGATGCTGAGCGCTTCACTGCTCTTGATGTGCATTCCATTAGCTGCCAGTGAGAAAAAGGGAGCACAAAATGAGTGACTTAGAGCCCTGCAACATCCCTCCAGAAGGCAGAGAGGATCTGCAGAGGTAGAGCTCCTTCTGGCGGGCCAGCAGCAAAGCATGGACATACAGGCATGCCTTTTACTGTGTCACCTCCACATTAGCGAGGCTTAACTTAAAAAATAAAATAACCCCAGTGCAATGTCTCTTCATCCTGTTCGCTTCTCTCTTCAGGTCATATCTGTTGAGATCTTGGAAGCTTTGCCAGGAAGATCAGAACTGTTTCTGTTCCTGAAAGTAACTGTGGTTCTTCTGTCATGATAGGACCTTCTGAATGGAATCCTGAGGATCCATCAGCCCCCTTCTGTGCAGCTCAGGCAGAACCAAATCTCAGAACTCTCTCTCTTATATTTACTTTTAACAGTTGATTTCTGTTTGCCTTGCTTACTTTTTTGGGGGCAAACAACTCGTTCTGATCTACATCAGTATGAACTGTGCAAAGGTAGGCATCACTTCTGGTGGCAGCTTTCTTTTCTTCTACCTGGAAGGAACCCCATTTTGCAGGGACTGGCTGCTGGAATTGCAGTGAATGAGGATGGAAGAGGGCAGATCACAGATAGAGGAACAAAAGTGTCTTTGTTGTGCCAGTTCATTTCTCCCAAGTGTTCTGTCTGTTTATTTGATTGCCAATATTATCTTGTTGTGTTTCTTGAGTGATGCCAGGTATAACAGTCTCCCAGTTTGCATTTCCTAGTTGTCACTCCTGTTGCTGTTGAAGGCAACATAGCTTTCATGGAATCACCACATGGTTGTGTTGGAAGGAATCTGGCAGCCACATAAAATGCGGTTTCTCCATCCCTCACTGTCTATTTAAAAAAGTAACATACTGTTGGTGGAGGTTTTTTTGTCTACTTTTATTGTGCCTGACACCCATGACGGAGGCAGTGATTGTGTAGAACTGCTAATGGCTTTGAATGGCTTTGAGCTTAACCTGTTGATCTCTGTGTGGACATGGAAGAGGCATTTGCAAGTGAGCCTGATGATGGCAATTACATACGTTTGTAAAAGCACAGAAGAGGTGAGGGGAAACACGAAATAACAGCCACTGGAAAAGCAAAAGGGGCTCGTGTACTCGTGGCCACCAGGTTGGGCAATCTGTATGCCCACTCAGTATCCTGTCTACTGTGGTGAGCAGCTGCATCTGCACGCACAGGGAATGTAAGGAGATGGGGTACATGGTACTGCCTGCAGGAGGGTACTGCACACTCTGCTACCACTCTGCTCCAGCAGGTTAAGGAGTCTGGGCCTCACTGTCCTTTTACACCTGGGGAGAACAGACTTTTGGCACCTAATGCCAACATATCCCACTAAAAGATACGCCTAAGGCATTGAATGCTCTTCTCACTACCTCCTCCCAGTTCTCCCCTAGGAACAGAAACCACTAAGATTCTACAGCAAAAGCATCTATGCTGCAAGAGCACACTGAACCACCTGCAACAGTGAAACATGGTTTTGTAGAGTGGCTTTGAAAACACACCTTTAGACAGCTGTCTCCCTGTAGCCAAAAGGAACCCAAGCAGGAAAAGAAGAGTCCAGCCTGAAACACGCCCATGCTACTAGCCCAGGTTTTTCACGGTGAATGCAGAATCCGTCCTGTTCTTGAGGTAACAAATGACCAGTGGGTCTCCCCTTGCTCCACCCCTTCTCCTTAAAAGTGAGAAAAAGAGAAAACAAGCAGAAGAAACCCAGACGTACCTTTCCACACACAGAGCAGAAATTGGAACAGCGACAGGGACTGTCTCCCTCCTGAGACATGGTGGGGAGCATCCCAGAGGAAGCCCAGGTTCTTTGCTTCTCTCCACAGGGACTTCAAGCACTCCTGGCAAGAGCTGGTTTTGTTCCTTCTTCAACTGCTTCCATCACCAAAATCTCCTTTTGAAAAGGAACCCTAAAGAAAGAATCGGCAAATGAAAAATAATGAGCAAGAACCACTTTCCCAGCTTTCTTCTGACACGCAATTTAGACCCTCGACTAGGGCAAGGTCTTAAAATCAGCTGCTTACAAGAGCTGTCCCCACATATATCCAGCTTCTGTACAGCTGCCATTATTTCTGACAGCGAGTGTAATCACAGATCCATAGAATGGCTCGGCTTGGAGGGGACCTCAAGGATCATGAAGATCAATCACCTCCCTGTCCCTGCTGGCCATCCCCTCTTCTGATGGAGCCCAGGGTACCATTTGCTCTCTGAGCTGCAAGAGCACGCTGATGGCTCACCTTCTCTTTTTCATCCACCAGGACCCCCAGGTCCTTCTCTGCGGGGCTTCTCTTAAGGACCGCTCCTCCCAGTCTGTAGGGATGCCTGGGATTCCTCCAGCCCAAGTGCAAAACCTTGCACTTTGCTGTGTTGAACCTCATCAGATTCACCTAGGCCAACCTCTCGGGCGAGGTCCCTCTGAATGGCATCCCTTCCTTCCGCTGTGTCAGCCGCACCCTCAGCAAACAGCAGAGGGCGCACTCAATTGCATCATTGGTGTCCCTGATAACGATGTAAAAAAGCACTGGTCCCAAGACAGACTCCTGGGTGACACCACTTGTTATCGGCCTCCACCTGGACACAGAACCATGAATCACCACCCTCTGTCTGTGGCCTTTCAACCAATACCTTCTCCACCAGGTGCTCCACCTGTCAAATCCACATCCCTCCAATTTAGAGAGAAGGATGTGGTGGAGGGCCATGTCAAAGATCTTGCTCAAGTCCAGGTAATTGACATCTGTTTCCTTCCTTTTGTCCACAAATGCCGCCACTCCATCACAGAAGGCCACCAGACTGGTTAGGCATGGCCTTCCCCTGGGAAAGCCACGCTGGTCGTCTTTGATCACATGCTCATTCCTGATGGGATCAAGCATGTCTTTGAGGCGGATCTGTTCTTCACCACCTTCATAGCAGTCATACATTTGAATCAAATCATTTGTGTTGCTCTCACGAAGAAAACCTCTTTGTCTTCTACTCCTGCTGCAGCTGCAATGGCTGCACCAGCATGACTCACGTGTTGGACAAACCTCCAGCTCTGGCCTAGCCATGCACAGCAGCAGTCCGTCCCCCTCCCAGCTCACTCACCACTGTGCTGCTGTGCCACAAATTCGGTGCAGCAGCGAGAGCAGGCAGCACCCATCACCCTCCTCCAACTCTCACTGCCAGCTGGGATGAGGACTGACGCAGCGTGCCCACCCCAGCCCGGCTTTTCTGCTGAGACACCTCCCAGCAACCACCCAGCACCAAACCCAGCTCACCTCTTCGTTCTGCTCAGCCTAAGCTGCGCCCAGCTCACATGCACACCACAGCAGTGCTTCTGACAGGCTCTCACAGGGTGATCTTTACCAAGGGGGTCCAAAGCTCTGTCTCTACGTGCACTTCTCTTCTCCTGGCTCAGAAAGTAGCTTTCCTACCTAGTAAATGGGAAAAGAATAATAATAATAATAATAATAAAAATAATAATAAAAAGAAAACAAAAGCCTGACACAAAGCAGATGTGATTGTCACTATGGAATTCAGGAGGGCGAGGGATTGGCCCTCTATATGAAGAAGCTGACTGCAAAGGACTAAGAACAGCCATGATCACATGGAGAACTTGCGGGTCAAACTAGGGACTGAACCAATCATGGGCTTCTGGAGGTGAGGGTCTGCTCTGAGCTCCATCCATCGAACATATGCTACCTTGTGCGAACATATGCTACCTTGTGATCTCCTGTGTTGGATTCAATCCCACAGGCAGAAAATAAATACGAGGCCAACATCACAACTTCACGTGTACATGTAACAATGCATACAAGTTTTCCTGCTTCTACTGTCCTTAAATGAGATTCAAATGCATTTCCTATGGGCATTTTTATTTCTCAAGTACTCAAGTTGCTTCTTTGTTAGTTTTTAAGAAGGGAAAATATTTTTAGTGTAAGTGACTCTGAAACAAACCACCAGCTACGAGGACCAAACTGAGGACCAAAGTACAAACCCTTACATTGCTCTAACATGCTCATCATGGTGAATATTCCATTCCACTAGGAACAGAATTCTTAATATATGCCTCAGCAGCCTGCAATTGTATTTATTTTAAATTCTGCACATAAGCTTTGTGGGATGTCACTATGAATGAGTTCTACATAATTAAACAAGCTTTCAGATCCAGTAATCAGGCACAGGTAGATAATATCAGGCTAAATTACAGGGCTGTTCTTTACGGCCCATCCTCAGAGACAAACTACTGCCAAGGGCGATGGTTAGAAATCTTAATTACTTCAATAGCTGAAAATTGGCATGGCACCAAACAGGATTGTTTGCTGGTATTAAAAAAAAATACACTGAGTACTGGAGCCATCATAGTCCTGGCATAGTTACAAGTTCCAAAGATTCACACTGGAGGTTTATCTTAACGCTTCAGAATGTCTTGTTATGTACATCCTGCTGTAGGTAGGCAGTTTCAAAATTACAACACGACTAAGGTCCTCCTCAAAAATCGAGCCTGGAAAGCTGTAATTAGATCATATTCATTGTTATTCTCCAAAGAAATAACAAGATTTAGCTCACTTGCTAAGCTTGTCGCTTTTGTGACTAAAAAGCATACAGGAATCACTTTTAAAGGCTGCTTGTGCATGAATTCAGATGGGTCAACTCAGTAGGCACCAGAGAACCATTAAAACATTGTGCAATTGGACAATAAATTAAAAACTGATGCTAGATTCTCAGTCAATCTAGGCAGCCAGGAAGCTGCTGAAAGATATTTGCGTTAAAATACTGTGATATTTCTGGAGCTGTATCAGCAGAAATCATCTGATAGGTGAGGAGCTGATGACCTCAGGAGATCAAAGACGCTAGCTGGATAGATAAGAAAACTGAACCAACTGTCACAACTCAAGCAATACCGGAATAAGGAACAAAACCCACCATGAAATTCTGCTTCAGGGACCACCAGCTGCACTGACACAACTGACTCAGTCAAACCAGAAAGTACACCTATTGCTGACACAGGGCAACTGTTTCATTGTCCCAGCTGCTGGGGCATTGCTTAACTGCAAAGAATTAATGGAAATTGCGTGCTTAAGTTTGCAATTGGAGTAGGGAATCAGAAGCACTTGCAGAAGACTTTCTGCATGCAGTTCTGGAGCCCCTGACACAAAAAGGAAATAAAGCTGTTAGAGGGGATTCCAGAGGAGGGGCACAAAGATGATCAGAGGGCTGAAGCATCTCCCTAAGGGAACAGGCTGAGAGAGCTGGGGCTCTTCAGCCTGGAGATGCCTCTGGGGGGACCCCACAGCAGCCTTCCAGTACCAGAAGGGAGCCTACAGGAAAGTTGGGGACGGGCTTTATACCAGGACAGGATGAGGGGAAATAGCTTTAAACAGGAAGAGGTGAGATTTAGACTACATATTAAGAGGAAATTAATTATGGGGAGGGTGGTGAGACACTGGAACAGTTGCCCAATGAGGTTGTGGATGACCCCACCCTGAAGGCATTCAAGGCCAGGTCAGATGGCTCTTTGAGTAACCAGGTCTAGTGGGAGGTGTCCCTGCCTACAGCAGTTGGAACTAGATGATCTTAAAGGTCCCTTCCAAATCAAACCATTCCATCATTCTATGAGAGCACAGAATATAACAGAGGATGCACAGCCCTACATCCTTGTGGAAGTCAGGGCAAGTTCTCCATTGGCAAGTGATGCCAACCTGATCGATGTCATAAGGAATGGGTTTTTTACAAACCCTGACTCAGCTGGAGAAGAAAGGGTTGGTGCCACCCTTCCCCCATCCGCAAATGCTCAAATGCTGAATCCCACCCACTCCCACCTCACATGCAAACAACAGGCACATATGTGATGCATCTCCTTTTTGCAATAACTAAAAAGAACTATGACTCAATGATCAGGTGTGCACTTGCCACCCTAATATTACTAGACCAGAGACTACAGCAGAACTAAGAGTGATGACGCAGATCTTCCTTACCCATCTATCCAATCTCCTTTTTCATGCTAGGTTAGAATGTAACACAAAGCGTATTATCAGCTTATAACCAATGAGGTATGGATATATAAATATATATCCCAGAATCTTATGCTAAGTATTGTAGCGGGATACAAATAAACATTTAACTGATTGTTTGGTGTCATTTCACCTTAATTTAGACCAAGGGAGTGTCAAAATCTCAACAACTCTCATCTGATTGGGCCATGACAGGTACCAAAATTAATTCTGCTTGATCTGAGGAATTAAGCTTTGTTGACTTGTTTGACTCATTTAGCCAGATACAATATTATGTTACTAAAACTGATATTATGGCTATTTAAACACCTTATCATACATCTTCAAGCAAGTGGCTTATAATATATTGTGCCAGACACACAATATTGACGACAAGAGCAATATAGGTATCCATTCACTTTTAGTACACAGTATATCTGCTAAGAGCATCCAACTCTGGCATGCATTGCAGAAAACATTCATATATTTAAATAAACTGCAGTAATTAAATATTGTGAAGGTTTGTGCTACTGGACTGATCAGGAATCACATAGCATTTTGTAGCCCTATCAGTAAACAAGCTTATCCTTACACCATCCTTAGCACTTTCTTGTAAGGGCTAAAGGCTCACTAAGGTCTTTCTAGAGACCTCAGCACTGGGCAGTCTCATAAAATGTGCTAGAGCCAGAGACATTACAGAGACATTAGACGTGTTTCAAGTTGTAAAATCACGACCTAAATCTTGAATTGCATACACTAGATTTTTTTTAAAGACAACTGAAGGTTTTCTCATGGTGAGGGTGACGGAGCACTGGAACAGGCTGCCCAGGGAGGTTGTGGATTCTCCTTCTCTGGAGATATTCAAGACCCGCCTGGACGCCTACCTGTGCAGTCTGCCATAGTGGGCCTGGACTCAATGATCTCTAGAGGTTCCTTCCAGCCCCTACAATTCTGTGATCCCGACCACAGCAGAGGAGGCAGGAAAGCAGCACGGCTGAACCTGCTGGTCACAGGGAGCAACAAGAAGGAAATGGAGAGACAGCGGAAACCGAGACATGCAGCCTGGTTGCTTTGGGGGCCTTCTACAGTGGAGTGGGAAAAAGGAAAAGCAACTGACATCCCTCAGCCAGACTTTTGCAAGGCCTTCAGTGTTGAGCGAGTTTCCTGACAGCACTCAACGTGAACAAATCTACCTCTGAGCAACACCGTGAGCCCCCACTCACCGCAGCAGAGGTCAACCTGCACCCCAGCATTCCCCTATCCACGTGCACACACACACATGTGCACCACTCTGCCTGCTTTGCACACCCACATTCACGCACCGCATCTTGTGCCCTCCTTTGCATTCACAGACGTGTGCAAACCGTCCCTGGGAACACGTATGTGCCTACACCTTCCAGAAAACATCCCTGAGTGTGCACCTCTGTGCAACCCAACTCCTCAGCACACCCCTGTGCAAGCACACATTGGTGCCACCGCGTCCACGCACTATCAATGTGCTCACACACACTCACGTGTCCACATCCCCTAGTGCAGCCCTGTGCGCACACACACAGACACACGCGGAACCCCTTCCTTTCACTCCCAAAGTGCACGCACACACCGGTACCACAATGTCCTTGCGGAGCTCCAACACTCTGCACACCCCTGTGCACGCACATGTATGTGCATGCTCATCCTTGCACACATACCCACTGACATGCACAGACCTAAGCAACCCCACTGCTTTGGACACTCATGAACGCAAACATGTGCAACACCATCCGCGCACAAATCCACACACACACACTGGTGGAACCCCACTGCTTTGCACAATCCTGTGCACACTCACGTGTGTCATGCACTCATTTCCCAGCCAGTCCTCGTGGGGTCTCTTACTTAGGACGGGAGTGCAGGGGAGCAGCCAGAAGCTGTTTGCATTCCCTGCTGTCTGCTGGGCAGGTTTGTTGGCGATGCTTGGGTTGCTTTGCTTTCCCTTGGGAGGTGGGAAGGAGCTTTGGGTTGGAGGCACATCCCGTGCCAGAGCATCCCGATGGCACGCGTGGGATCAGCAGGTCTGTCAGAGAAGTGGGTGAGGTTGCACGCCAAGCTGCAGCAGAGGAAGGGGAGGAGGGCCCAGCACAGCTCTGCACCACGCTCTGCCACGCTGGGCAGCTTGTTCCTGGCTCAGCAGTGCCATCAGACAAGAAGCAGGGAAGGAAAGCAAGGATGGGGGTACCATCAAACAGAGTCCGTGCAAGCCTGTGCAAGACAAACAGACCCAGAGCTTGTGTTTTTTTTCTGCTTTTGTAGCATTTGTGTGCTGTAGCTGAGCAAAAGCTTCTGCTGCTTGATTCTTCTTCTGCAACAGCCACCTACTGGTAAATGGCTTTGGGGATGGAGGATGTGACAGAAAGCATTTGTCTGCACGACAGCGTAGTTACACTTGGTCTAGAGAGTGAGAGAGGCAGGCAGCACTGCCTGATGTTGGTCAGGGTGAGCTCCTTCTTCCGCAGCGTGATGATGGCAGGGCCGGAGACGATCTGCAGGGACAGCTCAGAGGTGGGAGCTGGGAATGGACACGGCAGGAGGACAGAGGTGTGAGGGAGCAGCCAAGGCAGCGAAGAGCATCAAAAGGCCCTGAAAAGCATCACAAAGCCACAGCCAGGATGCTTGGGGTTTGCATGAGCAGCATCCAGGATACCAGAGACTATGTGCTCCCCTAAAAAATGGTAACAGAGCTCTCGCTGCAGGCATCACAAAACCAGGCAAAATGGGAACACACCCAGAGCTCTGCTGCACGCACCCCACAGTCACAGCATTGCAAGCTGAGCTGCCTTGCTGTTTCTTGCATTCATCATGGTCCCTGTGAATGAAGACTTGGAACACAGTCAAGGCGTTGATTGAGCACCAGAGTGCCTTTATTCAATCGGAGAAAGGAGGACGGGAGAGGGACGGGGAAAGATGGGACTCATTCTGTTGTTGAGGAGAGAGTGGCTCAGAGCTCGTGTTGCTGCCTGGTGCCTGGGACTGCAAGCCTGACTCCAAGTCCCCCTCCAAGAGTCTCAGCTTCTCCTCAGTGACACTGCCTTGGTCCTGCTTGGAGGTGCCGCTGTCGGGGCACTCGGGCTGTCTTTGGGCTGGGCTGCACTGCAAAGGCACCGCACAGGTCGCCCATAGAGGTTTTCATATGGGCTTCATCCTTCCTTGGTTGGGGTTTTCTTCGAATTCTCACAAGTGCCAGAGGCAGTGCTTGCAACCTTGGTATCCCAGCCTCTTGGACAACTTTTAGTATTTGCAGCTTAGTTAAATGGTTCCTCTTTTCCACCTGGCCACTTGACTGTGGCATGTAAGGTGTATGCAACTGCCAATTGATTCCCAATAAAGTACTGACTTGTTGAACCACTTTAGCAATAAAATGGGGGCCTCAATCTGAAGAGATTGTTCCTGGCACCCAGAACCTTGGAATTATTTCTTGTCACAAAACTTTTGTTACTTCCCTGGCCTGGTTAGTCCGGCACGGGTATGCCTCAGGCCATCCTGGAAAGGTATCTGCTAAAACTAACATGCATCTGTACCCCCCTTTTCTTGGCAGCTCTGAGAAATCTACCTGCCATTATTGTCCTGGCTAATTTCTCTCCCTGTTTGCCCTAACTGAACTTTGTGGCCTGTGTTAGGATTATCTGGTAAACAAACTTCACCTTGCTGGGTCACTTGCCTAATGGCAGTATACCCATTTCGGGTGACCACTCGTTGAACAAGATATTTATATAATGCTTCTGCTCCCCAGGGAGTTTTCCTATCTTCAGTCACCACAGCCCATCATATGGCTGCTGGAATCATTCTTTTCCCTTGTGCTGGAAAGGTCCATCCTTCCTCTTTTACCTGCCCTTCCTGATAATTATTTATCGAGTTCCAATACTCTTTGAAGTGCTTTGGCTCACCATCCACCTGCATGTTACCATCTGGAATCAAGGAAGCCTCCACCACCTCACCCTCTGCCGCTCGCTTTGCTTTCTGTCAGCCAGCGCATTTCCCATTCCTTCAGCACTGTCTCCCCTTTGCTGGCATCAACAGTGCATTTTAGCAACCTTCTCCAGCTGTTGGACTGCCTCCAGGAGTCTGACTATTTCTTCAGCGTGTTTAAGACCTTTCCCTTGGCTTGACAACAGTCCTCTTTCTTTCCATATTGCTGATATGGGTGCATGAACAGCACTAAGGCATATTTTGAATCAGTCCATATCTTCATCTTCCCATGTCGAACAAAGCTGCTCCCGTCTGTGTACCAGGTGTCTTCCGCATCCTCCAGTGGTTCTTCTTTCAAGTCTCTGCAACTGGAATACACTGCTTTCATAGTCCCTAAACAGTCGTGAGACACAGGTTCTCCTGTAATTGCACTAAGAAAAGCAGCTGGATTTACAATATTTGTTACTGTTATTTCTCCATCATCTTGCTCCACTAGAATGGCTTGATACTTCAGAAATCTCTGAGGGGAAAGCCAATGTCCCCCTTTCACCTCCAGCACTGGAGAGACCGTGTGGGATACCAGTGCAGTTCTCTTCTGCCCCATTGTCCTAATGCTGGGGCCTTCATTAACTCCTCTTTCCACTGCTTTCAACTGGGCCACTGTCCAGGCTGGTGACTGTGCTTTCTGGCAGGCAGAATTGATCACCTGAGGAATTCAGCTTTATTTGCCTTCATCTGTGTTCCCTCTTGCTGGATCTCATGCACTCTGCTGGCTTCAGTCTGTGTTTCTACTCCAAGAAGAAAATGGGTCTTCACAAACCAGAACATTGGAAAAGCACCCTCAAGTCTGCTGTTTGAGCCTTCTTCATTTCAAGAGCATATGCTTTCATCTCCTCAGCACTCAAACACTTATTGATTGTTTACATGGAACCTTCTCTCTCCGAGGCTGTAGCCACTGTCTCTTGTCCTGGCAATGGCACCACTGACCAGATCACCTCCATTCTCTGCATCCTCCATTCAGCATATTTGCACATGGATAAGACCTCCCCTGAATCTTCTCCAGGATTAACAGTCCTAGCTCTCTCAGCCTTTCCTTATAGGAGAGATGTTGCAGTCCCTTTATCATCTTCTGAGCCCTCTGTTGGATTCCCTTAAGTATGATTCTTGTAACAGACAACTCAGATCAGGACACGATGATCGATGTGTGGTCTCAACAATGCTGAACTGAGGGCAAGTATCGTCTCTCTCAATCTGCTGGCAGTACCTTGCTTATATGCAGCCCAAGGATATCATTAAGTTATTTTTGGTGTATTTTTTCTTTTTCTTTTTATTTTCTTTTTTCTTTTTTTCTGTTTTTCTTTTTTTCATCAAGTTCACATTTCTGTTTCACACTCACTCTGTATTACTCACTATGTTGCTCCGGGAAACGATGGGACTTATCCTCTGTTATTGAGGAGAGGGTGGGTCAGAGATTGTGTTGCTGCCTGGTGCCTGGGACTGCAGGCCTGACTCCAAGTCCCCCTCCACGAGGCTTGGCTTCTCGTCAGTGACACTGACTTGCTCCTGCTTGGAGGTGTCGCTGTCAGGGCGCTCAGGCTGTGTTTGGGCTGGGCTGCCCTGCAAATGCACTGGGCCACAGTCCAGGCTGGTGACTGTGGCTTCTGGCAGGCTCTGGTCAGGCCCTTCAGGAGAGCTGGGAGAAATGAGTTCCTGAGCAATGATGACCTCCTGCTCTCCGTCGCTGCTATCAGAAGGAAGGCTGTCATTTGAATTGCAGCCTGACTCCAAGTCCCCCTCCAAGAGGCTCGGATTCTCCTCAGTGACGATGACCTGGTCCTGCTTGGAGGTTTCGCTGTCGGGGCACTCGGGCTCTGTTTGGGCTGGGATGCACTGGAAAGGCACTGGGCCATCGTCCATGCTGTTGACTGTGGTTTCTGGCAGGCTCAGGGCAGCCCCTTCTTCACAGCTGGGAGAAATGAGTGCCTGAACAACCATGACCTCCCGCTCTCCGTCGCTGCTGGCACTCAGAACGCTGTCATTTGAATTGCAGCGACTTGTGCTTCCTGTGAGCTTTCCATTGATGGAAGCACGCTCTGAGCCGTCAGCTCTTGACTCGGCTCTTCTGGGTTCACAATGGGTCGATTCACCTAGGAAGGAGTGGACACACAGGGGTTAGAGTCCAACTTTCTCTGCCCATGGGGGCAAAGGCTTGGTGCTGCCTGTCAAGTAGGCTTCAAAAAGCTTAGAGGCTCCTTTGGGAAAACAGGGGTCAGCTGAAGATGTCAGGCACGGGCTTGAATGCCAGAAGGAGGTACAAGCCCACTGAAAGCATGAATTCTACCTGTGTTGCTGACAAGCAGTGTTTTGAAAGCTGGATTTGCACCCTTACCTGCCAGGACCACGAGATCTGCTTCTGTGGGCTCCCTGGCACTGCGCTGCTGTTGGCGTTTGGCCACAGGGGATGGTCTGCGCAGGCAGAAGCAGGACCACCAGCTGCCAGCTGGTGATTCCTTGCTCTTTCTGGGAGAACGTGGTCTGGAGAGAAAACAGAGCATGCTGTCAGTCGTGGTGCAGGGTGAGGGAAGAGTCACACCGAGCCCTTGCCAATAGTTGCCTGTTCCTGGCACTGCCTGCTTTCTGCTGAAACACAGCTTCGAAACGCGCTCTGTTGCAAACAGCAGAGGACGCTTCCATTCCTACAGCTCAGCCCTCAAGTCCTGCTTGAGGACTGAAGAAGAGAGGCAGAGCATGTGAGCAAAGGCTCCACAGCCGGACAGGACAGGAGCTGGCAGGAGTAACTGCTTTCTGAGGAACTGTGCAGCCATAAAGGCGGCTCGAAAGCACCTCTGACTCTTACACTAACACCTCCTCGGCCTCAGCTCACTGCCATCTTTAATTTCTAGTGCCAGCAAGTCTGACCAACAGCTCTGCTTAGAGGAGAACTGGAACTGGTTTCAGGCATGTGGCCCTGAAATCTGGAAAACCCCAACGTTTCCAGGTACAGCCAGCATAGTCCAGGATAGACGTCAGCGTGGCTTTCTGCATCTCGTGACTGCCTGCCCAACCAGGAAGGAAAGGCACCCTTGTGTGGCTCCACTGAGCCCATCGGGCAACTGTGTGTTAGTTGAATCCTCGGAGATATAGTGGACAAAAAGTAAACCAATAAAGACCACCTGACCAATGATGATAGGGGCTGGAAAGGGAAGTCCTCTTTACCTTTCAGATGGAAAATCAAGGATTGTGTGGAATCTCCCAGGTCCGGCTGTGGGGCCTTCCTCCACTTCAATCTCACTGCCTGGTGTCACTGCAGGAGAGCTGCTCTGGCCTCTTCTCAGAGCCTGTGCCTCCTGCAGCGTGAGCAGCTTTGTGGCACACACAGACTTGGGCACAGGTGGAGAATTGTGCCCTGCAAGGGAAAACCACAGGTAAGAGGGAGGATCAGAAAGCAGCAGCACAGCCATCCCAGTTCTGCGTTTCTCTCAGACTTGCTTATCCGAGCCACTGGAAGAAGAGGAGCTCAAAGTAACCGGGTGCTCAGAGGTATGCTCGTGGCAAAGGACACAGTCATAATTAAGAGCTGCTCACTGTATCAAAACAGGCATAAAAAAACAAAAACAAAAACAAAAAAAACCCTAGAAAATGGATCTGGGAACTCAGAAAGCTTTGCTGCCACATATCAATCATGCTTCACCCCCATTCAAAACATCCTGGTTTTCTCCATGTAAAGTCTGTCCTCGGACATTCTCAGGATCCAGAAAGAGGGTGCCATATTCTCATCTAAGCCCGGAAGCCTCCTGTCCCGTTGAGAGTCAAAGCGTATTTGAAAGATCTTGGAGAAGGCCTGGATTGGATCAAGATCAAGCTAATGGAGGAAGACGCTCACCTGCTCCCTCTCCCATGGCTGACGTGGCGTTGGAGCAGAAGAGGACTTCTGTGTGGCCAATCAGGAATTCCACCACAGCCGTCTGCCTCTGCACTTCCAAGCAGGCAGCTCCTCCACTGGCGCAGGGAGACTGGCTCTGCTGGGATCTGAAGAAAAGGCAGATTTTACAAGTCGTTCCTGCAAGACTGTTTCCCCAGGTCTGAAGTTTTGCAGCCCAAAGCAGTCAGACTGGGCTCTGGAGACTTCCGCAGTGGGCAATCAGCGATGCCACTGACAAAATTCTCCTGGATGATCAAGGACACAGCAGTCCCAGCTCAACAAGGGAGCAGAAACTGTCGTCTAGAAATTGTGCCCCTGGGGTTGGGGGAGAGCAGTCCAGGCTCCTCCTCTGCTGCCAGCCACTTCTGACAGCTTTTACAGGAGAAGAGCACACAAGAGGAAGAAGAAGGGAGGATTGCTTTCTTTCTGGAGAGCAGAACTAAGCGTTGTGCTTCAACAGAAAAAGAGGTTTACCTTAAGAGGTTTGGAGCCCACACAATCGCCAAGTTCTGAGCGTCCATGTTGGTGACCGAGCAGCTGCCAGCGAGAGACGCCAAGTGCCTCATCAGGTACTCGAGTGTCCTGGAAAACAAGAGGGGCAGATGTTCAGCACCAAAAAGCAAGCCGTGCTGCAGTGCCCTAAACAAACCTCACTTCATACTAGTTGATGTCATTGCTACCGTCCCTGAATAGGAAGTAGATAAAACGTTCCCAGTGTCACAATGCTGCAGCACCAAGCCCCAGCACAGCACAGCCGCAGCCATCGGCTGCACCAACCGTGCTCCCGTGCCAAGGAACTGACCCAATGAATTGACCCAGTGCAGCCTTCAGCCGCTTCAGCGTGCAGACGCATGATGCTGCTGGTGTGAGGCAACACCTGGAATCGCATCGTGGCCCTCTGAAAGGCAGCAGGGCTGAGCTCAGCAGACCGAGCGCAGCACTGACCTGTAGTGAGGAGCGGGCAGCTGCTGGATGGCGTCCTTCATCCTGACCAACCGCTCCTCCTCTGTACCAGCACAGGCAGCGTCCTGGAAAAAGGCAGGAAGGGATTCAGACACCAGTCAGCCAAGAGAGCTGCCACAGGTTTGGGAACCGTGGGGATAGCGTGCTGGTGGTCAGCACCAAGGCAGACTTGATGCCTTCCAAGAGGCATCAGGGGAACACTGCAGCACACAGCCTGTGTCATCAAGGCCAAGCAGTGCAAGGCATTGCCCTGTGCTTACCGTGAACTTGTCATACAGCTGGTTTGTCAAAAGAGGGTTTGGGAGCTCCCTGAAGAACATCTTGCATAGGGAGCTCACACTGTGAATGTCACGGACGCTGAGCTCGGGCACCTGCTCTGAATCAAATTCATGGCTGCAGAGAAGGACACAGGATTGGGCAGAGGGCTTTGAGTAAGATGAAAACAAGTCCAAAGCCACACCAAATACAGTCAAGACGAGGAAGGGGTTCCTCTGAACGCCCGCAGCATGGCACGTGCCCCTGCTGACAGCTGTGTCAGTCGCAGCACTCTTACCGTAGGCGCTGGATCCTGGACGCCACGCCGGACAGGCGGTAGATCCCCCGCACCACGCCATGCTGCTCAACGAACTCGGCGCAGCTCTGCAGGACCTGGGGGACTACAGAACAAGAGCCAGCGGTTAGCTCAGCTTCTGACTCAAGTAAGTAAGCTGTGCTCTTCTCCCATCCCATTCAACTAAGCCCAGACAGGCCACTGCTTGCTTCCTCCTTAGAGGAGAAAGCTGGCAGAGACAGCTGTGAGGAAACTGCACAGAGATGTCTTCCTGGCTTTCCAGAAATGCCACCACCTATCATCTTCAGATGCCCAACCGAGGAAGATCTCAGCAATGGGCTGTTCCTTACCATCACGGCCAGAGCGGAGAAGGTGCTCCCCCAGGTCACACCCAAACACCCCTTCCTTCTCCGGCTCCGGCTGCTCCGATCTCCTGGGGCGGGCCTTCACCACCGAACGAAGGAAGGGTGGGAGCTTGCCCCGTTTCTTCGGCACTGCGCAACAAAACAGAGAAACCAGTTCGTTTCAGGCTTGGATCGGTTGCACGAGGCCGAGCGTAACACATTCGACCGAGCACGTAACAATGGGAAGAACATTCCCAACAAGGACACGCAGGAACGGTATTTCCCCATCCCTGCAAGTCCCCAAGGTCAGGTCGGAAGGGGCCCTGGACAGCCTGCTCTCGTCTCCTACAAAATGCAGAGGCTGGCCACCCAGACTGAGGCAGGGGCCTTGGAGCCTGATGATCCTTTAGGCCTATTCCAACCCCAAGCCATTCCAGGAGAATTCTGTGACTTCCCCAAGCCCAGGAATAAACACAGTGGGGTTAGGCCAGATCTCTCCGTGTTCCCATGGACCTTAATGCAGTCATCCTTGCTAATCTTGCTCAACTCGGGCATTAACGAAACCCCTGAAAGCCACGCTCTGACCCCAGCTTACTAACCCGCAGTATCAAATGTAACATGTGTACCTGGCTTTCGCAATGAATTGACCAGGGACTCAGGAACTTCTCCGCTAATGAGTTCCACGCACTCACTAGGGAAAGATCCCACCTGTAACAAGAGCAAAAAGACAGCTGGGCATTAGCCCCAGCCCAGAGCCAAAGGGAAGGTCCTCTGACACCGACACAGGTCAACCGTTTGCATCCGGAAGCCATCCTGTGCAGGCAGAGCAGCTCCAAGCTGAGATTCCTGACTCTACTGAAGTTGTGCTCTCCTGTTGGAAGCATGTGCCTACCTGAAAGCCACGCTTGCCTCTCCACCAGGGGCTCAGCTCCTTTGGTGGCATAGCAATAATGCACACCACGTCTCCCACCTGCAAGAGATCAAAACGGCAACCCTAGCTTCAGCACAGCTGGCAGGAAAACACAGCTCAAATAACTGCCTTCTTCTGCGATGCAGAATATCCTAAAGCTTGACAGCCATTGCACCAATGCAGCCCCCAAGGCATTTTCCCTTCTAAAACTGAACTTGGAGGTACAGGAGTTACACAACATACACAATACAGCCGTGCAGTAGGAAACGGGTCTCAAAACCAGCAGGCTCTCTGCCAAAGGCTACGCAAGAGCTCCAGTTGAACCACGGGCATCAGTTAGCAGGGCTTTCTGAACACATCTGCACACTTCACACCCAGTCTGCTGCTGCTCAGAGACCAGGCTCCCATACTGGGCAGGATCTGCTTGATCAGGAGGTTCAAATGCCCAGTCAAACCATACTGGAGAGATGGCTGAAATGCTCCCAACCCAGCACAAGTCTAAGCTGGAACCAAACCTTCCAAGCTTCACCTCACGAGACATTCTGAAGGTGTCTGAGAATATTCCTGAGGCATTCACACCCTAGACTCTCCCATGCATGACAACAAGGATTGCCTGTAACTGCTTACCTCCAGGGAGAGCTCATCCGGCCCCTGGGCGACGTAACGCTTAATAACATGGGCTGCCGCAATCGCTGGCACGTTGAAAGATGACTCCGCACGCACCAGCTGCGGCTTCCACATGTTATCAGCCTGCAAAACAGAGCACAGGCCGTGGTCAGGAGCTGAGGACAAACCAGGAGGATTTCAAGGTGAGGAGCACATCTGCAGAGAAAGCTGCAGGAAATGCGCTCCCTCCTGCTCAGGAGCACTTCAGAAGGAGCTGCGCATCTCATGACAGTCCTTTCTCTTCCTGGCATGCAGCAGGATCGCCAGGCCATGCAAAGATGCATCTCTCTCTACACAGACTCATCAGCAATGGCACTGGCGTGGACAGGTGGCCTGGCCCCCTTTGGCCCACTCTTTCCTGTAGGAGAGTACATCTGCAGCTCCCTCTGCTAGCTCAACACAGGGAACAAAGACAAGTCAGAGCTTCATACTGTACCTCCGTGCCCACCACCTCGGGCTCACATCTGATCTCGCTGCATGCGTTGCCCATCCCAGCAGGTGTGACAAGCTGGAACAGAGCAGAAACACACTTCTGTTTTCTCTATTCACCCAGCACAGTATGGAGGGACTTCTTCAGAGCTACCCTTGCATACCCTGCGGCATAGGCAAGTGTTCGAGAAACTACCCCTTGCTTCAGTAAATTCAAACGTGACAGCCTATTAGGCAGCGCTGTACCAAGTTGCTATCCCTCTGCCAGCAGATGGGGACTCTGGCACAGAGCAGCAGATGCATTCGCCCAGAGCGCTCTGACAGTGCGACAGCAGGGCATTAGACAGCACCCTTCTGAGGGCTGAGCTGGAGGGCAGTGAAGAAACCCACGGCATGCAAAACGACGTGGTGGGACAAAACATGGCACGTACCTGGCAACAAGATCACCTCAGGCTATCTGCAGCAGTTCCTGGTCACTCTGCTCAGATCTTATGAGAGCAAAAGCTGCACCAAGGCAGTGGGCAGAGGGTGGGCAGAGGAGAGAGAAAGAGCAGGTCAGTGAGCAGGGCTAAGACAGCCATGGCATAACGCACACAGCAAAACCCTCCCATCCACTTGCTGCAAGACATGCTGAGTCTCAGGCTATGTGATGCCTGTCCGCCCAGCAGCTTTACTCTGCTTCCACAATTGAGCAAAGAAGACGGCTGAAGAAGCATGGGACGGGTGCCACCTTTATGGACACCCCCTTTGGAACATGTGTACCGGGGGAAAATGACGTCTGATGCTCAAGAGTAAGCAATACGGTGCTGGGAGCTCCGACAGCCAGCACTTCTCAACACCTCACTGCCCACCCGTCCATCCCACACCGGCTCAGCTTACCTACAGGATGCTGCGCACGATGGTACTCAAACAAAGGCACTAAAGGCACAAGAACAACAAGCCAACCAACCACTCCGAACTCCTACACGCCCACAAAGGAACATAGAACACACCACTCCTCTCCACATGCCAGCTGCTTATGACATCACCAACGGCCACCAGCCTGGTCCACCATGACCCCCCACAAGGGGGGGAGGCAAGACCCCCTGGTCACATCTGATTCCAACACGGCACCACAACATTCCAGAACTCAGGGTGGGGTTGGAATTACGTCCTGGTGTGGCAGCGCAATGGGAGGTGTTTGGGCACAGCTGAAGAGCTGGCAGACACCTGACGTTTCCAAAGGAGGGTGCCAGGTTATCTCTCAGCATTCTTTTGCAGGGCTCTTTGGGATGCTTCAAACCCATTTCACTGCCTAGGTCATTTCTAGCAAGTCCAGCTGACAAATGTCACTTTGTCTGGGTAACGCCTCTATGCATCATGAATGAAAAAGAAAATAAAATGGGCACGCGACCCTATGAAACTTACCTCTCTGCTCTTGTTGTCAGCCAGACACCCAAGATGAGCATTGCGTGTCCCTGCTCCTGAATGGAGATGCACCCAAGTCTGTGCTCCACTCTGCTCCACCTAAGTGCCTAAAAGAAACACAGACAGAGATGATTAGAAGATTCTTTGCGCAGACAAAAGCACAGGCTGCACACCTATTCTCCTTAGCAAGTAATACTACTTGAGAATCCACAGCCAGTTTTATGAGAGGTAGTATGAAAAATGAACAGAAAGGAAATAGATTCATTAAAATAACCTAGTTAATCCTCTCCCCGTCAAAAAGGAAGCCTTCTGGGCACTGTAAGCAGCAGTTCTGAGAACACCTTGCACCACAAATTGTGGCACATGCAGTTTCTTCCCACAGGCCCCTCGCTTCTGTCGTTAGTGTCAGATCCACTCAGGTTCAAATACGTGGATCAGAACAGCCATTCAGTTCTGCTGAGGCAGGAACCCACCGCTGGGATGTCCCCCAGTCCCATTCCCTGCTTCTCCTGGCACGGGTGGGGAAAGGAGCAGCAAGTGATATCACCTACCCAGACTTCTGCTGGGCCTTCCATTCGGTCGCCCATCCCTGGGAGAAGCAGGGGAGCTCTCGTGGCACAAAGCTCGGGGCTGGAGAAATCAAGGCTGCCTCTAAGATGGTGCTTTCAAACAGCACGAGTAACTGGATGTAGGACTTGAAACACAAGGGTAACATGAAAAAGCCACCAGTCCCCACGGATGGGGCTGTTCGCAGAGACAACAGCTGCGTGCTTTCCAGCAGTGTGATGCTCACCCAACAAAGCGCTCAGCCAGCAGATGCCTCCAGCGTCTGAGCACCCATTTGGAGATGGTTTTCTTAACATCCAAGCTGAATCTCCCCTCACACAACCTGAGGTTGTTCCCTCCACTCCTGTCACTAGTTACATGGGAGAAGAGCAGGACAACCCTCACCTCCACATAACCTCTCTTCTGTTAGTCACAGAGAGTGATATGGTTTTCCCTGAGCCTCCTCTCTTCCAGACTAAATCATCCCAGTTCCATAAGAAGCTCCCCATAAGACTTGTGCTCTAGACACCTCACAGCTTCACTGGTCTCCTCTGGACACATCTCAGCATTTCATTGCAGTGAGGGGCCCAGAACAGAACACAGAACTCAAGGTGAGGACTCACCAGTGCCGAGTACAGGGGGATGATGGATTCCCTGCTCCTGCTGGCTCCAGCCTTCTGCATTCCAATTCCAATCTCAACCATTCCTGCCGTGGTAGGACTTGAATCCTCATTTGGGGCTGCAGCTCAACAGGTCAGCACATCAGAAATAACACAACATGCAACTGGAAGACGTGTCTCAAAGCCCAGAAAATCCAACTCTCTGACCTCGGCACAACTCACCAACCAAGAGACAGGCCTTGACAACTTGGCTGATCTGAGCACGCGGGAGGGGGCCAGACAGGGGACCACAAGTGTCCATTTCCACTGCAGCTCCCTGTAGAGAACAGCACCAATCAGCAGGGGTGAATGAATTCATTCACAAGCTGCACACTCAGTCTGTTCTTTACATGAGGAAAAAAAAAAACAGCACACACGCATAGATTCCTGACCAAAAAATGTGGGAGTTAATAATGACCAAAGAGGTTCCTGTTCCATGGCCTAATCCTCTCTCCCCAACTCCTGGGTGATGCCCACAGGCTTCAAGTCAGGTCTCAAATCCATTGGACTCCCGTCACAGAGCTCTATCAGAAAGGATGTCACACATGTCACACTTACATACATTTTGCACCAGAAACAGCACTGCCAGCAGGAGCAGAGAGGTGACTGTCCCCCTGTACTCGGCACTGGTGATGCTGCAACTCGAGTTCTGTTTCCAGTTTTGGACCCCTCAAAGCAAGAAAGACACTGAGGCTTTGGAACGTGTTCAAAGAAGGGCAACAAAGCTGGTGAGGGCTCTGGAGCACAATGGGGCCATATGAGGAAAGGCTGCAGGAGCTGGGAATGCTCAGCCTGGAGAAGAGATGGCTCAGGGGAGACCTCATTGCTCAATATAACTTCCTGAAGGGAGGTTGTAGTGAGCTGGAGGACGGCCTGTCCTCTCGTGTTGTTATTGATAGGACTAGAGGGAATGGTTTCAAGCTGCGGCAGGGGAGATTCAGGCTGGACATTAGGAAATAGGACTTCTCAGAAAGGGTGGCCAAGCACTGGAATGGACTGCACAGGGAGGTGGTGGAGTCACCGACTCTGGGGTGTTCAAGGAACAACTGAATGCTGTGTTGAGGGACGTGGTTTAGTGGAAGCTATTAGTAATAGGAGAACGGTTGGACTGGATGATCTTTCAGGTCTTTTCCAACCCTGTTGATTCTATGCTTCTATGATTCATATGCTAAGAAGCAAGTAGAGGCTCTTTTGTTAAATTTTTCAATAGAGAGAAGAGTTTATATCTGCTTCTCCCAACAACAGAAACACGTTACCAGCTTTCCAAGCCCACCCGCCATACAGTAGGCAGACAACGCACACGTAAAGGAGCACGCGCATCCTCCCCGGCATAACTCGAGCCCACAACCCACCTTCAGATCTCTGTGGATTTCTCGTGTTTTACACCGATGCAGCCTCGCTGCAGCTCCATGGGTGTCACACCAGGCCTGCAGGATCTCTTGCTCCGCATACCGCACCCGCAGGCCTTGGTCCATGAGGACTGCCACCTGCCCTCCTGAGCAAAAACAAGCACTAAGAATGAGAGCAAAACAGACTGGATTCGCCCTGGCCTGGCCCAGGTCCCAGTCGTACCAAACAAAACCTGGGATGCAGACTGCTCCCCAAAACCCAGCTGGACACCTGCACACAAGAAGTTGATCAGATCCATCCCCAAGCAAGCACCAAGCCGCCCCAGGAAGCTCTTTGCCATCAGCTCCGTCATCGCCCTTCCTTTCCTCCACACCTCCATCCCAAAGTGGTTTCCACATCTGCCAGCATGTGTTACCTCCCACCTTCTCATCGCACAGTGCTTCCACAGCACCAAGTTTGCTTCCGGGGCCCTCCTTCGCTTCACTGTGCTAACACTCATGATTCAAATTACACTGACGTTCCAGGTGAGAACTGTACCTAACATTCCTCCTTCTACAAGCAAACAGGCCCAACACATGGTAGTAGAAATGCTTGCATCAAAAAGAAACAGAGATGGCACGGCAGGACAGACGTACTCGGTGTGCACGTTTGAAGCCATTTGAGAACCAAGTCATTCTTCCTGCAAAACCCCTGACTTCTGATCAAAGCTGAACAGTCACAACAACACCTGTTTCCATCAGCTGCCACCATCCAGAACAGCCAGCCTTCTTGCGGTCACCTGACCCAAACATCCCTTTGGCTCTGTGCTTGATTCCTGCAAGAGAGATGGGAGCTCGGCACGCACACCATCCTTCCAACACCCCAGCCCAGCAGCAAGGGATCACAGCACTGGCACAGCTGAAACAAAAAGGGAGTGCGAGTTTCCTGGTAGCACTCAGTGTGAACAAATCTACCACTGAGCAACACCATGAGCCCCCACTCACCTCAGCACAGGTCAACCTGTAACCCCAGCCTTCCCCTATCCATGTGCACACGCCCACCTGTGCGCCACCCTGCCTGCTTTGCACACCCCCATGCACGCACTGCATCTTGTGCCCTCCTTTGCATTCACAGACATGTGTAAACCATCCCTGGGAACACGTACGTGCAGCACCTGCTCAGAAGTAACATTCAAACTCTATTCTTTCATACTTCTTGATAGAGGACGGGAAAAACTCACTTCTGCATGGCGGTAAGGACAGTCTGTCCCCATCACATCCCTCTGTCTGCTAAAGGTGCAACTGGATCTCTTGCAGCCTGCTGGCTGCTGCTCACAAACGCAGGGAACTGCACCACGCTGATTCTAAAGAGAGAGAGGAAGAAACGGTGGTGGGAATGGGTACCCATGGTTTGCAGAGATGCTCCAGATTGTGCCAGAGATGGAATATCAGAGTGCTGGGACATCATTTATCACTAAGGAAAACACTTGGAAGCATATTCAGTCTGCATAAGCAGTCATTCCTGGGCACAGTTAGCTTTCCTATGGCTCAGCTGGAGGAGGCGGGTGCTCTCAGACACCTGCTCAGGGGGTTCAGCTGAGACACTTGCACAATGCTGGGATCATTCTGATGGAAACTATGTCTTCAGACGCCGTGGTGCAATCCATCCAAAATTATCATGCAGAGCCTTAGCTCTTGAACAGCACTTCTTCCCCACCCTTCACTACTCCAAGCAGCTCCAACAAACTTCTCAGAAGAAACCCAGGGCAGCAGAGACCTGGCAGACCATAACCAAGTGCAGCCTGCGCTTGGGAGGGCAGTGCCCACTCCTTGCTTCCACCCTGCTCCAGCACGTTAAGTAGTCTGAGCCTCACTGTCCTTTTACAGCTGAAGACTTTCAGCACCTCATGCCAACATTTCTCACTAAGATACACCCAAGGCATTGAATGCTCTTCTCACTACCTCCTCCCAGTCCTCCCCTAGGAACACTAAGATTCTACAGCAAAAGCATCTATGCTGCAAGAGCACACTGAACCACCTGCAACAGTGAAACATGGTTTTGTAGAGTGGCTTTGAAAACACACCTTTAGACAGCTGTCTCCCTGTAGCCAAAAGGAAACCGAGCAGGAAAAGAAGAGTCCAGCCTGAAACACGCCCATGCTACTAGCCCAGGTTTTCCACGGTGAATGCAGAATCCATCCTGTTCTTGAGGTAACAAATGACCAGTGGGTCTCCCCTTGCTCCACCCCTTCTCCTTAAAAGTGAGAAAAAGAGAAAACAAGCAGAAGAAACCCAGACGTACCTTTCCACACACAAAGCAGAAATTGGAACAGCAACAGCGACTGTCTCCCTCCTGAGACATGGTGGGGAGCATCCCAGAGGAAGCCCAGGTTCTTTGCTTCTCTCCACAGGGACTTCAAGCACTCCTGGCAAGAGCTGGTTTTGTTCCTTCTTCAACTGCTTCCATCACCAAAATCTCCTTTTGAAAAGGAACCCTAAAGAAAGAAGCAGCAAATGAAAAATAATGAGCAAGAACCACTTTCCCAGCTTTCTTCTGACACGCAATTTAGACCCTTGACTAGGGCAAGGACTTAAAATCAGCTGGTTCCAAGAATGATCAGAATTAGCACTGAAATCACTCACTGAACTGTAGCTGGTTACCTCCACATTCTTTTGCTTTTGGGAACAGATGGACACAGAGTTGAAGGACACAAGATAAATGACATCTACTTCACTGTAGGTGGTTAAGCTTGGAAGTAGGACTTGAGCAAGAAAAGCTTCTCAACTCCTTGTAAGACACAAAGCAGTGGGATGATTTCCCACACCTGCAGAAAGTCTGATCTCTGCCACAGGTGGGTGAGTGACACAAGAGCTGAGCTGCCCATCCAGAAGCACGTGGGGCAGGGCATGGAGTGGTTACATACCAACATGTGAACAGGCACTCTCCTATCAGAAGGGAAATGCCTTCTCTCTTCCATGCCATGCCCACACCACTCCTCAGGGCTGCGCTGACAGCACGGAAACAATGCAGACATGTTTTTGTCATCGTGGTGGTTTTTCACAGACCCAAAAAATGAGATATTGGGTTGCTGTGCGGGTTCCTGGGTGACACTGCCATTTCCAAGCCATTGCTTCCTAGGGGCAAAGAAGGTAAAATGCTTTAACAATTTTTCACCCAGAGATTGCTATTTTACCATTCTTTTATGCAAAAAAGGAGGACAACACAGCAGATTCTTGCAGCTGCATCAATGCCTTGGGTGCTAAAGGAATGCAAAGACAGAAATATCAAACATCCCTATGTTATTCCCATACAAGGAGGGAAGTTATGTTTAGTAATATCTTTTATTATTTAAAAGAGGTAGTTGGCACTCCTAAAGGAAAATCCCAGGCCTCAAGTTCTGACAGTGCGGCAATCTGGAATGGACTCAGATGTGGATGACCCAAATGATTAATTCTGGGTTCTAACATCCCTTCTATGCATTGACACGTTTTCTCTCTTAACTTTCCCAGCCATCACATGTCCGCAGAACATCCAACAAACTCTCCTTCACTGCGCACGTAGGCATTCATCCAACCACAGCCATCAGTCATTCCTAGCCATGCACTCTCCCTCCAGTCATGGTCAGTATCACGTGGCCATCACGCAGCTTACTTGACTCAGTTTTTCTCTTTTCCTGGAGGTGTCCTTGGTTCCCAGCCTTACCTTCTCATGCCGTTCATCTCGCTGTGCAGCTCCTGCTCTGAATAGTCTTCTTATGTTCCCACGGGACAGGTGGAAAATGAAGACACGGCCCCTGCCACCAAGGTCAGCTCTGCAGCACACATGACCTAAGGAGCACTTGGCTACTCATGCAAACTGCGCAGTGCAAGGAAGATTGTTGCATGTTGCGCTTCTTCTTCTAATGGCTCAGAAAGTAGCTTTCCTACCTAGTAAATGGGAAAAGAATATTAATAATAATAATAAAAAGAAAACAAAAGCCTGACACAAAGCAGACGTGATTGTTACTATGGAATTAAGGAGGGCGAGGGATTGGCCCTCTACATGAAGAAGCTGACTGCAAAGGACTAAGAACAGCCATGATCACATGGAGAACTTGCGGGTCAAATTAGGGACTGAACCAATCATGGGCTTCTGCAGCTGAGGGTCTGTTGACGGGCCCTGCTTACTGCAGCTACCAGAAGCACCGCGCTCACTGACTCTCAACTTGATGGGGGATTCCAGACAGGCTGGGAAAACAGCATGGCTGGCTGCAAGCTGTCTGAGAGACTGCTGGAGTGCACTGAGAAGAACTGTGTGGCCCAAGCATTGAGCACACCAAGCAGAAGGGAAGCATTACTGGACACGGTGCACAGCAGGGCTTAAGACTGGAGGTGGTCAGGGCTGTAGTGACCATGCCCTCCTGGAGTTCCTCATCTCAAGGAATGCAGGCCTGGCAAAAAGCAAAGTCAGGACCCCGAGCTTCAGGAGAGTCAGCCGCAGGCTGTTCAAAGAATTACTGGACAAGAGCCACTGGAAAACTGTTCTGAGGGGCAAAGGAATGGAAAAGAGATGGAAACATGCACAGAAAAACTCTCCCAGAGCTGCCTACACCTACCACAAACATCCCTGTGTGTGCACCTCTGTGCAACCCAACTCCTCAGCACACCCCTGTGCAAGCACACATTGGTGCCAGCACGTCCATGCACTATCCATGTGCTCACACACACTCACGCAACCACATCCCCTAGAGCAGCCCTGTGCGCACACACACAGACACACGCATAACCCCTTCCTTTCACTCCCAAAGTGCACGCACACACCGGTACCACAATGTCCTTGCGCAGCTCCAACCCTTTGCACACCCCTGCGCACGCACATATATGTGCATACTCGTCCTTGCACACACACCCACGGACATGCACAGACCTGAGCAACCCAACTGCTGTCTACACTCATGAACACAAACGTGTGCAACAGCACCCGTGCACAAATACACACACACACTGGAGGAACCCCACTGCTTTGCACAATCCTGTGCACACTCACGTGTGTCATGCACTGATTTCCCAGCCAGTCCTTGTGGGGTCTCTTACTTAGGACGGGAGTGCAGGGGAGCAGCCAGAAGCTGTTTGCATTCCCTGCTGTCTGCTGGGCAGGTTTGTTGGCGATGCTTGGGTTGCTTTGCTTTCCCTTGGGAGGTGGGAAGGAGCTTTGGGTTGGAGGCACATCCCGTGCCAGAGCATCCCGATGGCACGCGTGGGATCAGCAGGTCTGTCAGAGAAGTGGGTGAGGTTGCACGCCAAGCTGCAGCAGAGGAAGGGGAGGAGGTCCCAGCACAGCTCTGCACCACGCTCTGCCACGCTGGGCAGCTTGTTCCTGGCTCAGCAGTGCCATCAGACTGTTTCTTGCATTCCTCCCGGTCCCTGTGAATGAAGACTCGGAACACAGTCAAGGCGTTGATTGAGCACCAGAGTGCCTTTATTCAATTGGAGAAAGGAGGACGGGAGAGGTACGGGGAAAGATGGGACTCATTCTCTGTTGTTGAGGAGAGAGCGGCTCAGAGCTCGTGTTGCTGCCTGGTGCCTGGGACTGCAGGCCTGACTCCAAGTCCCCCTCCAAGACGCTCGGCTTCTCCTCAGTGACACTGACTTGGTCCTGCTTGGAGGTGCTGCTGTCGGGGCACTCGGGCTGTGTTTGGGCTGGGCTGCACTGCAAAGGCACCGGGCCACAGTCCAGGCTGGTGACTGTGGTTTCTGGCAGGCAGAATTGATCACCTGAGGAATTCAGCTTTATTTGCCTTCATCTGTGTTTCCTCTTGCTGGATCTCATGCACTCTGCTGGCTTCAGTCTGTGTTTCTACTCCAAGAAGAAAATAAATGGGTCTTCACAAACCAGAAAACTGGAAAAGCACCCTCAAGTCTGCTGTTTGAGCCTTCTTCATTTCAAGAGCACATGCTTTTATCTCCTCAGCACTCAAACACTTATTGTTTACATGGAACCTTCTCTCTCCGAGGCTGTAGCCACTGTCTCTTGTCCTGGCAATGGCACCACTGAGCAGATCACCTCCATTCTCTGCATCCTCCATTCAGTATATTTGCACATGGATAAGATCTCCCCGGAATCTTCTCCAGGATTAACAGTCCTAGCTCTCTCAGCCTGGAATACCTGTTTCCATCAGCTGCCACCATCCAGAACAGCCAGTCTTCTTGCGGTCACCTGGCCCAAACATCCCTTTGTCTCTACCCTTGATTCCTGCAAGAGAGATGGGAGCTCGGCACGCACACCATCCTTCCAACACCCCATCCCAGCAGCAAGGGATCACAGCCCTAACACAGCCAAAACAAAAAGGGTGTGCGAGTTTCCTGTTAGCACTCAGTGTGAACAAATCTACCACTGAGCAACACCATGAGCCCCCACTCACCTCAGCAGAGGTCAACCTGTAACCCCAGCCTTCCCCTATCCATGTGCACACGTCCACCCGTGCGCCACCCTGCCTGCTTTGCACACCCCCATGCACTGCATCTTGTGCCCTCCTTTGCATTCACAGACGTGTGTAAACCATCCCTGGGAACACGTACAGGCCTACACCTACCACAAACATCCCTTTGTCTGCACCTGTGTGCAACCCAACTCCTCAGCACACGCACGCGTTTGTGCCACCCTGTCCACGCACTCACCACGTGCCCTCCAGCATCACTGCTGCCTCCTCCGGTACCGTACCCGCAGATGCTTCAGAGCTCATTAGCATGGACTTCCTTCCTCGCCTCAGCATCTGCTCCTGCGCTCACCTTCATTCCTACTGAGATACCGTCCGCTTCCAGCACCAGCTGACCTGCAAGACAGAGAAAGGAAAGGTGGGATTCATGCAAACGCAGAAGCCCAAGGCTGCATCATCACCACGTATGGCAGCCTTGGGAAGTCAGCTGCAACAACAGCCTTTGTCAGAATGGAAACAGGCACCGTCAATTAAGTGTGACCTCCAAAGTCATTGCCACCATCAGAAATAGGCACAGAAATCGCTCACTTCACTGCAGGTGGTTACCTCCAAATTCTTTTGCTTTGGGGAAAATGTGGGCACGGAATTGAAGGACACCAGAAAAGTGGCATCTACTTCCCTGGAGGTGGTTAAGCTTGGAAGCAGGACTTGAGCAAGAAAAGCTTCTCAGCTCCTTGTAAGGCAGTAAGTGATGGGGTGATTTCCCATCCCTGCAGAAATCCTGACCTCTGCCACAGGTGGGTGAGTGACACAAAAGCTGTGTCCTTGGTTCTCAGCCTTACCTTCTCATGCTGTTCATCCTGCTCTGCAGCTCCTGCTCTGAATAGTCTTCTTATGTTCCCACGGGGCAGGTAGAAAATGAAGACACGGCCCCTGCCACCAAGGTCAGCTCTGCAGCACACGTGACCTGAGGAGCACTTGGCTACTCATGCAAACTGTGCAGTGTAAGGAAGATTGTTGCCTGTTGCACTTCTTCTTCTAATGGCTCAGAAATTAATTTTCCTACGTAGAAAATGGGAAAGGAAAATAAATAAATATATAAATAAACAAATAAAGCAAAAGCCTGACACAAAGCAGACGTGATTGTAACTATGGAATTCAGGAGGGCAAGGGATTTGCCCTCTATACGAAGAAGCTGACTGCAAAGGACCAAGAACAGCCATGATCAACGTTGAGAACTTGCGGGTAAAATTAGAGACTGAACCAATCATGGGCTTCTGGAGGTGAGGGTCTGCTCCAGGCTGCACCTGTGCACCTGTGTGCAACCCATCTCCTCAGCACACCCCTGTGCAAGCACACATTGTTGCCACTGCGTGTACACACTATCTGCGTGCTCACACGCACTCACGCGTCCACATCCTGTAGTGCAGCCCTGTGCGCACACACACAGACACATGTGTAACCCCTTCCTTTCACTCCCAAAGTGCACGCACACAGCAGTACCACAATGGCCTTGTTCAGCTTCAACACTCTGCACACCCCTGTGCACACACATGTATGTGCATGCTCGTCCTTGCACACATACCCACTGACCTGCACACACCTGAGCAACCCCACTGCTTTGGACACTCATGAACACAAACGTGTGCAACACCATCCGTGCACAAATCCACACACACACAAATGGAAGAGTCTGAATTCCTAATTGAATGGGAATCCAAGTGCAAAACTCCAATTTTGCAAATTCGCTAAATTTTTAGATACCAAGTGCTTTAGTTTGGTAGAAGACATGAGGGCAAGTAATGGACTCATTGAATGGATACACTCAGTAATGGAAAATCCATGCACTTTATCAACCAAATTAAGGAATGAATTTTTACCTTAAAAAAAACCTAAGGAATGAATGTTTACCTTCTGGATTTGAGGGATGTCTCTTCTGCCTGGTTTGGCCAAAGGAAGCCTAAGGTTATTTGCCTTTGAATAGGAAAGCCCTAAGAGAGCGAGAAGAGTTAACCTGGACAGCGTTACCCAGGGTTGTGGGAACAGCTGAATGATTTTTGAGAACTGGTCAACTCGTGAACCTGAGACCTGGGATCCTCCATCCTAGGGTGGAACTTTACTGGAGCACGTGGATGCCACAGCAACAAAAGAACTGTGTACAACAGACTGAGAGTTTGCCGAGTGTCTTGGTTTACAGAAAGCACAACTAACTCAGCAGCAAGTGACATACTTGGAATAGGAGATTACAGCTGGACTTTGAACCTTAAGGACTGCCAGGAAAGAAGCCATCTACTAAACCCCTGAGCTGCAAACTGCCAAGGAAGTCCATACTTTCCCAGTAATGACAGGAGGGTGCCAACCACGGATACACAGCTACGGACTGATGGTAAACTTCAAACAGCATCGAGTGAGTAAGGGATAGCCAGGGTGCACTGGTGCTCAATGTTCAGGAAGCCCATAGATCTACACTGGGCCAAAGGACACTCATTTTATTACCTCATACAGTGTTTACTGTATTGGAGGCAAAAGCGGGACATTCGTTCTTACCAAAAAAGATTATCGAAACACCAAGCCATCCTGGTAGAGCAGGGCGATGTAGAAATAATTGTAACTAATACTGTCAACCCAGTATCTTTCCTTAGCGGAACTCCCGGATTGCACGACTGCTTGGAAACAACTGAAGCTGCACATTCCAGCTGCTCGGTCGGACCTGAAGGATGAACCCTCCGAGGATGCAGAATACACCTGGTTAACCAACAGCTGCAGTTTGATGAGACAAGGAGACTGTAAGGCAGGACATGCAGTAACTGCTACTGACCAGGTCATAGAAGCACAACCACCAGCTGTGGGGACTTCCCCTCGGAAGGCTGAAATAACTGCCTTGACCAGAGCCTTAATTCTATGGACAGATGCTAAATATGTGTTTGGGGTGCCACACGCTCATAGGACCATCTGAAAGGAGCAAGGATTGCTCACACACAAGGAAAACAGCGCGATGTAAATCTACCAATGGCTACTAGAGGTGGTAAAGGACATCAGAAATGTAACACTGCACAGGAGACAGAAAATAAGGTGATAGATCAGATGGCAGAACAGGCAGTTGAAGAAGGCTTCAATTCCAGATGGTACACTTAAAACCTCTGAACCCAAGTCAAAACCTGTAAAATATTCTAAGGAGAACAGGAGTCTAATTAACGATTTAGAAGGGAAGAGAGCAAGCTGACAGATGGGTGCAAACCCAGATGGACACAATGTTATGCCCTTTTGTGTTTTATGGGAATTGGTTAGAAGGGAAGATCAATATTGGGCAAACCAACACTACAAAGTACAATCCCAGGACCAGGAACAGGGCACAAGTGGGCCTCACGGGAAGGGGCCTTCCAGGGCAACCATGGCAAATTGATTTCACACAGCTCCCAAGAAAAGGGGGGTATCGCTGTAGGAAAATTTCTGTCACCTTAGAAACAGTTCAGGATGCTGCTGCAGATGCCTGATGGACAATCCAAGAGGAGGCATCCTGTTTATCCAAAGTTGAATTGCAACATGGGGTAGGCAGGGATAACACTGACTGGGGAACAGTTTTCTCTGGACTATGGGATAAACTTGCTAGTTGCCAAATTTGGGATGACTGAAACAGCTTTTCTTAGCCTGCATCACCTTGCTACTCTTTGTGTGTTTTGCTTGTGTTGTTATAAGATGCTCTTGGTGTCTGTGCCAGGATACCAGAAGGGAATATATGAGGTATAGGAGAGGCATGAGCTAAGGTAAAAGGTAGAGAGCGGGACTTATTTCAGGACATGTCAAGATAGAATAAAATAATCTAGCAGGTGGAAGCCCTGCTAGATTAAAGAAAGGGGGGAACTGAATAGTGAAAAAGGACTCCATAGTAGCTGAAAGGGGAACACTTTGCTACAGAAAAGGGAAAGGGGGCCTCGCTAAGGCAAAGAGTAGTTACAGATAGATAGTTTATGTTAAGGGAGGACAGAGAAAGGGGGAATTACAGACACTTACTCAAAACAAAACCAGAAAAGAGGGCAGCAAAGATAAGAAGGAACTGTCCGGAGACCTCTGACAAGAAGAAGGATTAGATACCCCCGGGCAAGATGATGCTGACATGGGAGAACGATAACGGCAGATAACACCAAGAAGGAAACAGAAGAAGAATTTCACCCCAAAACAAAGACAAGGGTCGCGGGGAATGGGGTCAGAGGGAATGGGGTCAGAGGGAATGGGGCCATAGGGAATGTAATGAATATGTAATCAAACTGGGGAGGAGACTATTGATCATGTATTAGCTTGACTTATGTCTGTAACACACTTTTCTCCTTACGGTGTGCAAGTTTGGAGGAGCTATCCCCCTTGCACCCGGCGCTGCGCAACGCTGGAATAAACATACCTGCTTTATAACCAGTCTCTGGATTATAGAGTTTGATTCTGCAAGTCAGTACCACAATGTCCTTGTGCAAATCCAACCCTTTGCACACAGCTGTGCACGCACATACATGTGCATGCTCATCCTTGCACACATACCCACTGACCTGCACACACCTGAGCAACCCCACTGCTTTGGACACTCACGAAAACAAATGTGTGCAACACCATCCATGCACAAATCCACACACACTCACACACACACACAAAACATGGAACCCCACTGCTTTGCACAATCCTGTGCACACTCACGTGTGTCATGCACTGATTTCCCAGCCGGTCCTCGTGAGGTCTCTTACTTAGGACGGGAGTGCAGGGGAGCAGCCAGAAGCTGTTTGCATTCCCTGCTGTCTGCTGGGCAGGTTTGTTGGCGATGCTCGGGTTGCTTTGCTTTCCCTTGGGAGGTGGGAAGGAGCTTTGTATGGAGGCACATCCCGTGCCAGAGCATCCCGATGGCACGCGTGGGATCAGCAGGTCTGTCAGAGAAGTGGGTGAGGTTGCACGCCAAGCTGCAGCAGAGGAAGGGGAGGAGGTCCCAGCACAGCTCTGCACCACGCTCTGCCACGCTGGGCAGCTTGTTCCTGGCTCAGCAGTGCCATCAGACAAGAAGCAGGGAAGGAAATCAAGGATGGGGGTACCATCAAACAGAGTCCGTGCAAGCCTGTGCAAGACAAACAGACCCAGAGCTTGTGTTTTTTTTCTGCTTTTGTAGCATTTGTGTGCTGTAGCTGAGCAAAAGCTTCTGCTGCTTGATTCTTCTTCTGCAACAGCCACCTACCGGTAAATGGCTGCGGGGATGGAGGATGTGACAGAAAGCATTTGTCTGCACGACAGTGTAGTTACACTTGGTCTAGAGAGTGAGAGAGGGCAGGCAGCACTGCCTGATGTTGGTCAGGGTGAGCTCCTTCTTCCGCAGCGTGATGATGGCAGGGACAGCTCAGAGGTGGGAGCTGGGAATGGACACGGCAGGAGGACAGAGGTGTGAGGGAGCAGCCAAGGCAGCGAAGAGCATCAAAAGGCCCTGAAAAGCATCACAAAGCCACAGCCAGGAAGCTTGGGGTTTTCATGAGCAGCATCCAGGATGCTAGAGACTGTTTGCTCCCCTAAAAAATGGTAACAGAGCTCTCGCTGCGGGCATCACAAAACCAGGCAAAATGGGAACACACCCAGAGCTCTGCTGCACGCACCCCACAGTCAGAGCATTGCAAGCTGAGCTGCCTTGCTGTTTCTTGCATTCATCATGGTCCCTGTGAATGAAGACTTGGAACACAGTCAAGGCGTTGATTGAGCACCAGAGTGCCTTTATTCAATCGAAGAAAGGAGGACGGGAGAGGGACGGGGAAAGATGGGATTCATCCTCTGTTGTTGAGGAGAGAGTGGCTCAGAGCTCGTGTTGCTGCCTGGTGCCTGGGACTGCAGGCCTGACTCCAGGTTCCCATCCAAGGGCTCGGCTTCTCCTCGGTGACATTGACTTGGTCCTGCTTGGAGGTGACGCTGTTGGGGCACTCGGGCTGTCTTTGGGCTGGGCTGCACTGCAAAGGCACCGCACAGGTCGCCCATAGAGAATTTCATATGGGCTTCATCCTTCCTTGGTTGGGATTTTCTTCGAATTCTCACAAGTGCCAGAGGCAGTGCTTGCAACCATGGAATCCCAGCCTCTTGGCCAACTTTTAGTATTTGCAGCTTAGATAAATGGCTCCTCTTTTCCACTTGGCCACTTGACTGTGGCCTGTAAGGTGTATGCAACTGCCAATTGATTCCCAATAAAGTACTGACTTGTTGAACCACTTTAGCAATAAAATGGTGGCCTCAATCTGAAGAGATTGTTCCTGGCACCCAGAACCTTGGAATTATTTCTTGTCACAAAACTTTTGTTACTTCCCTGGCCTGGTTAGTCCGGCACGGGTATGCCTCAGGCCATCCTGGAAAGGTATCTGCTAAAACTAACATGTATCTGTACCCCCCTTTTCTTGGGAGCTCTGAGAAATCTACCTGCCATTATTGTCCTGGATAATTTCTCTCCCTGTTTGCCCTAACTGAACTTTGTGGCCTGTGTTAGGATTATTTGGTAAACAAACTTCACATTGCTGGGTCACTTGCCTAATGGCAGTATACCCATTTCGGGTGACCACTCGTTGAACAAGATATTTATATAATGCTTCTGCTCCCCAGTGAGTGTTCCTGTGTTCAGTCACCACAGCCCATCATATGGCTGCTGGAATCATTCTTTTCCCTTGTGCTGGAAAGCTCCATCCTTCCTCTTTTACCTGCCCTTCCTGATAATTATTTATCGAGTTCCAATACTCTTTGGAGTGCTTTGGCTCACCATCCACCTGCATGTTACCACCTGGAATCAAGGAAGCCTCCACCACCTCACCCTCTGCCGCTCGCTTTGCTTCTCTGTCAGCCAGCGCATTTCCCATTCCTTCAGCACTGTCTCCCCTTTGCTGGCATCAACAGTGCATTTTAGCAACCTTCTCCAGCTGTTGGACTGCCTCCAGGAGTCTGGCTATTTCTTCAGCGTGTTTAAGACCTTTCCCTTGGCTTGACAACAGTCCTCTTTCTTTCCATATTGCTGATATTGGTGCATGAACAGCACTAAGGCATATTTTGAATCAGTCCATATCTTTATCTTCCCATGTCGAACAAAGCTGCTCCCGTCTGTGTATCAGGTGTCTTCCGCATCCTCCAGTGGTTCTTCTTTCAAGTCTCTGCGACTGGAATAGACTGCTTCCATAGTCTCTAAACAGTCGTGAGACACAGGTTCTCCTGTAATTGCACTAAGAAAAGCAGCTGATTTACAATATTTGTTACTGTTATTTCTCCATCATCTTGCTCCACTAGAATGGCCTGATACTTCAAAAATCTCTGAGGGGAAAGCCAATGTCCCCCTTTCACCTCCAGCACTGTAGAGACCGTGTGGGATACCAGTGCAGTTCTCTTCTGCCCCATTGTCCTAATGCTGGGGCCTTCATTAACTCCTCTTTCAACTGCTTTCAACCGGGCCACAGTCCAGGCTGGTGACTGTGGTTTCTTGCAGGTTCACGTCAGCCCCTTCAGCAGAACTAGGAGAAAGGACTGGCTGAACAATGATGACCTCTTTCTCTCTGTCTCTGCTGTCACTCAGAAGGCTTTCATTTGAATTGCAGCCTGACTCCAAGTCCCTCTCCAAGAGTCTCAGCTTCTCCTCAGTGACACTGCCTTGGTCCTGCTTGGAGGTGCTGCTGTCGGGGCACTCGGGCTGTGTTTGGGCTGGGCTGCACTGCAAAGGCACCGGGCCACAGTCCAGGCTGGTGACTGTGGTTTCTGGCAGGCAGAATTGATCACCTGAGGAATTCAGCTTTATTTGCCTTCATCTGTGTTTCTTCTTGCTGGATCTCATGCACTCTGCTGGCTTCAGTCTGTGTTTCTACTCCAAGAAGAAAATAAATGGGTCTTCACAAACCAGAAAACTGGAAAAGCACCCTCAAGTCTGCTGTTTGAGCCTTCTTCATTTCAAGAGCACATGCTTTTATCTCCTCAGCACTCAAACACTTATTGTTTACATGGAACCTTCTCTCTCCGAGGCTGTAGCCACTGTCTCTTGTCCTGGCAATGGCACCACTGAGCAGATCACCTCCATTCTCTGCATCCTCCATTCAGTATATTTGCACATGGATAAGATCTCCCCGGAATCTTCTCCAGGATTAACAGTCCTAGCTCTCTCAGCCTTTCCTTATAGGAGAGATGTTGCAGTCCCTTTATCATCTTCTGAGCCCTCTGTTGGATTACGTTAGGTATGATTCTTGTAACAGAGAACTCAGATCAGGACACGATGATCGATGTGTGGTCTCAACAACGCTGAACTGAGGGGAAGGAACATCTCTCTCAATCTGCTGGCAGTACCTTGCTTATTTGCAGCACAAGGATATCATTAAGTTATTTTTGGTGTATTTTTTCTTTTTCTTTTTTAAATTCTTTTTTCTTTTTTTCTTTTTTTTTTTTTTTTCATCAAGTTCACATTTCTGTTTCACATTCACTCTGTATCATTCGCTATGTAGCTCCAGGGAAAGATGGGACTCATCCTCTATTGTTGAGGAGAGGGTGGCTCACAGCTCGTGCTGTTGCTTGGAGGCAGGGACTGGTGGTCTGATTCTACATCTGCCTCCAAGATGCTTGGCTTCTCCTCACTGATGCTGACCTGAGCCTGCATGGTGGTGCTGCTGTCGGGGCACTCGGGCTGTGCTTGGCCTGGGCTGTCCTGGGACCCCTGCACTGGGTCGCAATCCAGGCTGGTGCCGGTGGTGTCTGGCAGGCTCAGGTCAGCAGCTTCCGGAGGGATGGGATGAATGAGGGCTTGAATGACGATGACGTTCTCGTCTCCATTGATGGTGCCATATGGAAGGCTGTCGACTGAAATGCAGCACCCTGTGCTTCCTAACAGCTCTGCGTTGATGGAAGCACAGGATGCGCTGTCGTCCCATGCCCGGCGTCTTCGGGGAACACAAGGGCTCGGGTCCCCTAGGAAGGAGTAGATGCACAGCGGTTAGTGTCAAACGTTCACAAGATGAATCATGCTTTAAAGAGGTCCTTGGCATTTGGCTATGTAGTGGTGGTGGGCAGAAGCAAATAGGCTTCTAGCAACAGTGTCATTGTCTCGACAGTGATCCTCGTGCAGGTGCAGCTCTTGTGTTGACAAGAGACTCATTTGGGAAAGACAGGGGTGAACCAAAGATGTCAGGCACGGGCTCGAACGCCAGAAGGAGGTACAAGCCCACTGAAAGCATGAATCCTACCTGGGCTGCTGACAAGCAGTGTTTTGAAAACTGGATTTGCACCCTTACCTGCCAGGACCAACACTTCTGCTTCTAAGGGATCGCTGGCACTGCTCTGCAGTTGGCGTTCGGCTGCAGGGGATGGTTTGCCCAGGCAGAAGCAGGAACGCCAACTGCCAGCTGGTGCCTGCTTCCTCTTCATGGGCACACTTGGTCTGGAGAGAAAACAGAGCATGCTGCCAGTCGTGGTGCAGGGTGAGGGAAGAGCTGCTCCGAGCCCTTGCTGACAGTTGCCCGTTCCTGGCAAACCCACCCGACCAATGATGATAGGGGCTGGAAAGGGAAGTCCTCTTTACCTTTCAGATGGAGAATCAATGACCGCGTGGAAGTTCCTCAGATCAGCTGTGGGGCATTCCTCCACCTCGACATCGCTGCTCTGTGTCGCCGTGGGAGGGCTGCTCTGGCCTCTCCTCTCTGCCTGTGCCTCCTGCACGGTGAGCAGCTTTGTGGCAGGAGGAGACACACACACAGACTTGGGCCCGGCAAGAGAACTGTGCCCTGCAAGGGGAAACCACAGGTAAGAGGGAGGATCAGAAAGCAGCAGCACAGCCATCCCAGTTCTGCATTTCTCTCAGACTTGCTTATCAGAGCCACTGCAAGAAGAGGAGCTCAAAGTAACCGTGTGCTCAGAGGTATGCTCGTGGCAAAGGACACAGCCACAATTAAGAGCAGCTCACTGTATCGAAACAGGCAAACAAAAACCCTAGAAAAACTAGGGGCAGGGACCTCAGAAAGCTTTGCTGCCACACTTCAATCAAGCTTCGCCTGCTTGCAAAAAATCTTAACAGCTGTGACGGTTTTCTCCATGTAAGTTATGGGTTTGGACACTCTCAGGATCCAGGAACGGGGCACCATATTCCAATCTAAACCCAGAAGCCTGCTGTCTCCTTGACAGCAAAAGCATTTTCAAAGGTCTTGGAGAAGGCCTGGCTTGGATCAAGGTGTCAGATCAAGATCAAGCTAATGGAGAAAGACGCTCACCTGCTCCCTCTCCCACGGCTGGTGTGGATGTGGAGGGGAAGAGGACGTCTGTGTGGCTGATCAGGAACTCCACCACAGCTGACTGCGTCTGCAGCTCCTTGCAGGCAGCTTCTCCATAGGCACAGGCAGACTGGCTCCGCTGGGATCTGAAGTAAAGGCAGATCTTACAAGTCATTTCCCCAAGATCGTTTCCCCAAGTCTGAAATTTGCAGCAAAAACTGACAAGTTGGGCTCAGGAGACTTCCGCAGTGGGCAATCAGCGATGCCACTGACGAAATTCTCCTGGATGATCAGGGACACAGCAGTCCCAGCTAAACAAGTGACTAGAAACTGTCATCTGGAAATTGTGCCCCTGGAGGTTGGGGGAGAGCAGAACTAAGCATCGTGTTGAAACGGAAAAAGAAGTTTACCTTAAGAGGTTTGGAGCCCACACTATGGCCAAGTTCTGAGCGTGCATGTTGGTGACGGAGCAGTTCCCGGCCAGAGACGCCAAGTGTCTCATTAAGTACTGCAGAGTCCTGGAAAACAAGAGGGGCAGATGTTCAGCACCAAAGAGCAAGCCGTGCTGCAGTGCACAAAACAAACCTCACTTCATGCTGGTTGTTGTCATTGCTACTGTCCCCGAATAGGAAGTAGGTAAAACTAAGTGCCACCACGCTGCAGCACCAAGCCCCAGCACAGCACAGCCGCAGCCATTGGCTGCACCAACCGTGCCCCCATGCCAAGGAACTGACCCAGTCAACCAACCCGACGCAGCCTTCAGCCGCTTCAGCGTGCACAGGCATGATGCTGCCAGCGTGAGGCAACACCTGGAATCGCATCATGGCCCTCTGAAAGGCAGCAGGGCTGAGCTCAGCAGACCGAGCGCAGCACTGACCTGTAGTGAGGAGCGGGCAGCTGCTGGATGGTGTCCTGCATTCTGAGCAGCCGCTCCTCCTCCGTGGCAGCACAAACAGCGTCCTGGAAAAAGGCAGGAAGGGATTCAGACACCAGGCGGGAATAGCAAAGGGAAGGGAATTCTCGCAAGCGTCGTATATAGTTTAAGTAAGCACTTCCTGGCACCACCAGAAGTGGCATCAGCCAGAGGCAGGAGGTGGCAAAGACATGCCTCGTGGGGCTAACAGAAATAAGACCTCGGAGCTGGGGCACTGCTGCAACCATCAGCCAGGACGCCCAGGGAAGAGGTACGTGTCATTTCCAAGACATTGCCCTGAGCTTACCGAGAACTTGGCATACAGCTGGTCAGTCAGCAGAGGGTTTGGGAGCTCCCTGAAGTACATCTTGCACAGGGAGCTCACGCTGTGAATGTCTCGGACGCTCAGCTCGGGAACCTGCTCCGACTCGAATTCATGGCTGCAGAGAAGGACACAGGATTGGGCAGAGGGCTTTGAGAAAGAGGAAAGCAAGTCCAAAGCCACACAGAATACAGTCAAGAAAAGGAAGGGGTTCCTCTGAACGCCCGCAGCATGGCACGTGCCCCTGCTGACAGCTGTGTCAGTCGCAGCACTCTTACCGTAGTTGCTGGATCCTGGACGCCACGCCGGACAGGCGGTAGATCCCCTGCACCACGCCATGCTGCTCAACGAACTCGGCGCAGCTCTGCAGGACCTGGGGGACTACAGAACAAGAGCCAGCGGTTAGCTCAGCTTCTTACTCAAGTCCTGCTTCAGCCCGTGCTCTTCTCCCATCCCAGCCACTAAGCCCAGCCGGGCCACCGCTTGCTTCCTCCTTAAAGGAGAAAGCTGGCAGAGACAGCTGTGAGGAAACTGCACAGAGACGTGTTCTTGGCTTTCCAGAAATGCCACCACCTAGCAACAGCCTGGAGAAAGTAATTCTGGCAAAGCCACACACACTGCAAGTCCCATCACAGCTCCCTCGGGAATGGAGGAATCCAATCTCAAGTCCAGAAGAGCTAGGAAAAGGCTGCAGGATGCTCTCTTTGGCCAGAAGGCTTCCTGCGTTTTCAGGCTTACACAATTGCTGGGTATGATCTCCCCTTCATCTTTAGATGCCCAGCGGAGGGAGATCTCAGCAATGGGCTGTTCCTTACCATCACGGCCAGAGCGGAGAAGGTGCTCCCCCAGGTCACACCCAAACACCCCTTCCTTCGCCGGCTCCGGCTGCTCCGATCTCCTGGGGCGGGCCTTCACCACCGAGCGAAGGAAGGTGCTGAGCTTGCCCCGTTTCCTCGGCACTGCAAAGAAACAGAATAAAGAAACCAGTTCATTTCAGGCTTGGCTCGGTTGGACGAGGCCGAGCGTAACGCCTTCGACCGAGCACGGAACAACGGGAAGAACATTCCCAACCAGGACACGCAAGAACCGATTTTCCCCGTCCCTGCAAGTGCCCAAGGCCAGGTCGGAAGGGGCCCCGGACAGCCTGCTCTCGACTCCTGCTAAATGCGCAGGCTGGGCACCCAGACTGAGGCAGGGGCCTTGGAGCCTGAGGATGATCCTTTAGACCCCTTCCAATCCCAAGCCATTCCAGGAGGATTCTGTGACTTCCTCAAGCACAACAATAAACACAGTGGGATTGGGCCAGATCTCTGCGTGTTCCCATGGACCTTAATGCAGTCCTCTTGCTAAGCTTGCTCAACTCGGGCATTAACGAACCCCCTGAAAGCCACGCTCTGACCCCATTTTACTAACCCGCATTGTCAAATGTAACATGTGTACCTGGCTTTGGCAATGAATCGACGACGGACTCGGGAACTTTTCCGCTGATGAGTTCCACGCACTCACCAGGGAAAAACCCAACCTGTAACAAGAACAAAAAGACAGCTGGGCATTAGCCCGAGTCCACAGCCAAAGGGAAAGTCCTCTGTCACCGACACAGGGCAACCGTTTGCGTCCGGAAGCCATCCTGTGCAGGCAGAGCAGCTCCAAGCTGAGATTCCAGACTCTACTGAAGTTGGGCTCTCTAGTCAGAAGCGTGTGCCTACCTGAAAGCCACGCTTGCCTCTCCACCAGGGGCTCAGCTCCTTTGGTGGCATAGCAATAATGCACACCAAGTCTCCTACCTGCAAGAGATTGAAACGTCAATCACAGCTTCAGCACAGCTGGCAGGAAAGCACAGCTCAAACGACTGCCTGCTTCTGCGCCGCAGAATAGCCTCAAGCTTGACAGCCATTGCACCAATGCAGCCCCCAAGGCAAGGAACGCCTGGAACTGCTTACCTCCAGGGAGAGCTCATCCGGCCCCTGGGCGACGTAGCGCTTGATAACATGGGCTGCCGCAATCGCTGGAACGTTAAGAGATGACTCCGCACGCACCAGCTGCGGCTTCCACATGTCATCAGCCTGCAAAACAGAGCACAGGCCGTGGTCAGGAGCTGAGGACAAACTCTTTTCTGCAGGAGAGCACATCTGCGGCTCCCTCTGCTGGCTCAACACAGGGAACAAAGACAAGTCAGAGCTTCACACTGTACCTCCGTGCCCACCACCTCAGGCCCACTGCTGATCTTGCTGCACTCAAGGCCCATCACACCAGGTGTGACAAGCTGGAACAGAGCAGAAACACACTTCTGTTGTCTCTATTCACACAGCACAGTATGGAGAGACTTCTTCAGAACTACCCTTGCATACCCTGCGGCATAGGCAAGTGTTCGAGAAACTACCCCTTGCTGCAGTCTGTTCCAACGTGACAGCCTATTAGGCAGCATTGTACCAAGTTGCTATCCCTCTGCCAGCAGATGGGGACTCTGGCACAGAGCAGCAGATGCATTCGCCCAGAGCGCTCTGACAGTGCGACAGAAGGGCATTAGACAGCACCCTTCTGAGGGCTGAGCTGGAGGGCAGTGAAGAAACCCATGGCATGCAAAACAATGTGGTAGGACAAACACGACACATACCTGGCAACAAGATCACCTCAGGCTACCTGCAGCAGTTCCTGGTCACTCTGCTCAGATCTTATGAGAGCAAAAGCTGCACCAAGGCAGTGGGCGGAGGGTGGGCAGAGGAGAGAGAAAGAGCAGGTCAGTGAGCAGGGCTAAGACAGCCATGGCATAACGCACACAGCACAATCGTCCCATCCACTTGCTGCAAGACATGCTGAGTCTCAGGCTACGGGATGCCTGTCCGCCCAGCAACTTGACGATGCTTCCACAATTGAGCACAGAAGATGATGGAAGAAGCATGGGACGGGTGCCACCCTTACGGACACCCCCTTTGGAACATGCCTACCAGGGGAAAATGACGTCTGATGCTCAAGAGTAAGCAATACGGTGCTGGGAGCTCCGACAGCCAGCACTTCTCAACACCTCGCTGCCCACCCGTCCATCCTACGCTGGCTCAGCTTACCTACAGGATGCTGCGCACGATGCTACTCAAACAAAGGCACTAAACGCACAAGAACAACAAGAAAACCAACCACTCCGAACTCCTACTCGCCCACAAAGGAACACAGAACGCACCGCTCCTCCCCTCATGCCAGCCGCTTATGACATCACCAACGGCCACCAGCCTGCTCCACCATGACTCCCCACAAGGGGGGGAGGCATGACCACGTGGTCAAATGTGATTCCAACACGGCACCACAACATTGCAGAACTCACTGTGGGGTTGGAATTACGTCCTGGTGTGGCAGCGCAATGGGAGGTGTTTGGGCACAGCTGAAGAGCTGGCTGACTCCTGACGTTTCCAAAGGAGGGTGCCAGATTCACTCTCAGCATTCTTTTGCAGGGCTCTTTGGGATGCTTCAAACCCATTTCACTGACTAGGTCACTTCTAGAATGTTCAGCTGACAAATGCTCGTTTTGTCTGGGTAACGCCTCTATGCATCATGAATGAAAAATAAAATTAAATGGGCACGCCACCCTGTGAAACTTACCTCTCTGCTCTTGTTGTCAGCCAGACACCTAAGATGAGCATTATGTGTCGCTGCTCCTGAATGGAGATGCACCCAAGTCTGTGTTCCACTCTGCTCCACCTAAGTGTCTAAAAGAAACACAGGCAGAGATGATTAGAAGATCCTTTGCGCAGACGAAAGCGCAGGCTGCACGCCTATTCTCTTTAGCAAGAAATACTACTTGAGAATCCACAGACAGTTTTATGAGAGGTAGTATGAAAGATGAACAGAAAGGAAATAGATTCATTAAAATAACCGAGTTAATCCTCTCCCCATCAAAAAGGAAGCCTTCTGGGCACTGTTAGCAGCACCTCCTACAACACCTTGCACCACAAATTGTGGCACATGCATTTTTTTCCCACAGGCCCCTCGCTTCTGTCGTTAGTGTCAGATTCACTCAGGTTCAAATACGTGGATCAGAACAGCCATTCAGTTCTGCTGAGGCAGGATCCCACCACTGGGATGTCCCCCAGTCCCATTCCCTGCTTCTCCTGGCACGGGTGGGGAAAGGAACAGCAAGTGATATCACCTACCCAGACTTCTGCTGGGCCTTCCATTTGGTCGCCCATCCCAGGGAGAAGCAGGGGAGCTCCCGTGGCACAAAGCTCGCAGCTGGAGAAATCAAGGCTGCCTCTAAGATGGTGCTTTCAAACAGCACGAGTAACTGGATGTAGGACTTGAAACACAAGGGTAACATGAAAAAGCCACCAGTCCCCACGGATGGGGCTGTTCGCAGAGACAACAGCTGCGTGCTTTCCAGCAGTGTGATGCTCACCCAACAAAGCGCTCAGCCAGCAGATGCCTCCAGCGTCTGAGCACCCATTTGGAGATGGTTTTCTTAACATCCAGGCTGAATCTCCCCTCATACAACCTGAGGCCATTCCTTCCACTCCTGTCACTAGTTACATGGGAGAAGAGCAGGACAACCCCCACCCCCACATAACCTCTCTTCAGGTAATTGTAGAGAATGAGAAGGTCCTCCCTGAGCCTCCTCTCTTCCAGACTAAATCATCCCAGTTCCATAAGAAGCTCCCCATAAGATTGTGCTCTAGACACCTCACAGCTTCACTGGTCTCCTCTGGACACATCTCAGCATTTCAGTGTCCTTCTTGCAGTGAGGGGCCCAGAACAGAACACAGAACTCCAGGTGAGGACTCACCAGTGCCGACTACAGGGGGATGATGGATTCCCTGCTCCTGCTGGCTCCAGCCTTCTGCATTCCAACTCCAATCTCAACCATTCCTGCTGTAGTAGGACTTGAATCCTCATTTGGGGCTGCAGCTCAACAGGTCAGCACATCAAAAATAACACAACGTGCAACTGGAAGACGTGTCTCAAAGCCCAGAAAATCCAACTCTCTGACCTCGGCACAACTCACCAACCAAGAGCCAGGCCTTGACAACTTGGCTGATCTGAGCACGCGGGAGGGGGCCAGACAGTGGACCACAAGTGTCCATTTCCACTGCAGCTCCCTGTAGAGAACAGCACCAATCAGCAGGCGTGAATGAATTCATTGACAAGCTGCACAATGAGTCTGTTCTTTATAAAAAAAAAACCCACATCAATTCCTATTCAAAAAAGGGAGGAATTAATAAAGACCAAGAAAGTTCCTGTCCCTATGCCTCATTCTCTCACCCCAACTTTCCTTGCCTCATCCCCAACTCCTGGATGATGTCCACAAGCTTAATGGCAGGTCTCAATCCCATAAGATTCCTTTCACAATACTCCATCAGAAAGGATGTTACACTTGTTCTATACACTCAAGCAGACTGAGCATCAGTTTCTCAGTCACTTAAAACACACAGAAGCATCCAAACCCAGAGCACACACATCCCTTCCTGTGGTACTGGATCCCACAGCTCACCTTCACACCTCTGTCGATTCCTGGTGTTTTACACCCATGCAGCCTCGCTACGGTTCCATGGGTGTCACCCAAGACCTGCAGGACCTCTTTCTCCGCAAACCCCACCTGCAGGCACTGGCTCATGACGTTCACCACCTGCCCTCCTGCGCAAGAACAAGCATTAAGAACGAGAGCAAAGTGCATCGGATTCAACCTGGCCTGCTCCGACCCTCAGTCCTGCCAGGGATGCAGACTCATCCTCAGAGCCACGCTGGACATCAACACATGCATCATTCTTCAAACACCCCATCCCAGCAGCAAGGGATCAAAGCACTGGGACAGCAGAAACAAAAATGCTGTGAGAGTTTCCTGTTGGCACTGACCATGAACAAATCTACAGCTGAGCAACAGGATGGGAGACAAACAGCAGAAAACAACCAACCTGCAGAACTAACTCGTTTGGGGTTGGCCCAGATGTTTGCATGCTCCCTTTCCACGGCCCAGGCCAAGCTTGATGAGCTGCTCCTCATTTGCACAGGGGGAGAACGCTGCAGATGGGATGTGGGGGCTATGCACACCATGCCTTTCTCCTGCTTTTCCTCTCTCCATCTTCCATTAGCAAACAGCATCTCCAAGCCTTCCTTCCTGAAAAAATCACTGGTAAAAAAAGAACTGGCAAGCTTGCTTTTAAAATTGCCTTGTTTATACAGCTTGATGCTTTAAAGCAGAAGCTCACCTAGCAATGACCTACGTCAGACAAGCTCAACCTGCAGGGAAAAGTTATTTCTCTCTGTCTACAGGCTTTGCACACATTCACAGGTGCAACAGTCTGCCCAGATCTCAGCACAACTTTACTAATGGCAGAAATCCAGTTTATGCCCGCCACGTTTTTCTCTCTTCTGAAACACTGTACTGCTGCAAGAAGCAATGATGCCAGTAAAGAATCACATAATTGGAGCTGGAAGGGATCGCTAGAGACCATTCTCCTGCTGGCCACGCTCCTTTAAATGCACCCCAGGATCCCACTGGCCTTCTTGGAAAATATTTCCACATTAGGCATACATTTCAAGGAGGCTCCAGACAAGTAAAGACAGGGGAAAGCACTGGCAAGCCAAAGCAGGGCAAATTTTCCCACACTGCGTTAGCTACAGGGACAATAAATCATGCCCCCAAACTGCTTGCACTAGAACACCCAGCCTGAGATCATAGAAGCTGCCGAGATACGAGTTTATCACAACCCAGAAGTCCTTTAGATCGTGCACTCCCTGGTGCAGTGACACTGGAGGATCAGAATCCTCGGAGAAAAGAACCGGGCCTGCTCAGCTCCTTCCCACCCTCCCAAGGAAAAGCAAACCAACCGCACCGCTGCCAGCACAACCCCGCAGCACACAGCAGGGAACACAAACAGCTACCCAGTGCTCCCCTTCACTCCCAGCCTAACTACGAGTCCACCGGAGGATTCAGAGGGAAATCAATATAGAACACTTGAGTGCACACAGGACTGAATAAAGCCAGGATGGAATTGCACACGTGTGTGTGTGTGCACAGGGCTGCACAGAGCACATCTCCCTATTGTCCACCCTATAGACATATCCCCCCGTATCAGAGAATCATAGAATGGCCTGGGTTGCAAAGGACCGCAGCAATCATCTAGTTTCAACACCCCTGCTGGGTGCTGGGATGCCAACCACCATACCGGGCTGCCCAGAGCCACATCCAGCCTGGCCTTGAATGCCTCCAGTGATGGGGCATCCACAACTTCCATTCCCCCTTGTCCTATCACTATCCACCCTCATAAACAGCCCTTCTCCCTCCTGTTTGTGCGCTCCCTTCAAGTACTGAAAGGCCACAATGAGGTCTCCCCGCAGCCTTCTCTTCTCTAGGCTAAACAAGCCCAGATCCCTCAACCTCTCCTCATAGGAGAGCTGCTCCAGCCCTCTGATCAGCACAGTGGCTCTCCTCTGGACCAACCCCAACAGCTCCACATCCTTCCCAGGCCTGGACACAGTACTGCAAAGAGGACCTCACAAGAGCTGAGTAGGAGGGGACAATCACCTCCCTCTCCCTGCTGGCCACCCCTTTTTCAGTGCAGCCCAGAACACACGTGGATGTATCTTTTTTCATACTTAGATTCCCATCTATGTACATATATAGACCACACCTACACCCCCACCATCTGCTAGAACTCCATATTCCTCCCCATAGCACCCAACAGCCCCCAGGAGCCCCATATCACCCTAAGGCCCCCACAACCCTCTCTCTCTCTATACACCACCCCTTCAAGTCCCATACCTGCCCATATCCTCCAATAGCTCCCCACAACCCCTACACACCCTCATAGCCCCCTAGAGCCCCTAGTCCTCCTATGGCCCACCACAGCCCCATATTCCCCCTAGAGTCCCCCTCAACTCTCTGTAGGCCTTTACAGCCCCTGCACAGCTCCCTACAGTCTTATATGACTACCTAGAGTCCCCCCACAGCCCCCTACTTTCCTATATCCCCCAGTGGCCCCCCCACATCCCTCTATGGCCCCTGAAGAAAAAACAAAACTAGAGCGGTGCACTTAGAAAGAGACCATTGAAAACAAATGCAAAATGCACACCTGCACAGGCTCACAGGGAAAACTGCAAGAGAAGCAATCTACACAGAGAGATGCTTTCCCTAGCTGCCCCCCCCAGCTCCATATCCCCCCTTTCCCCCCTCCCAGTCCCAAATCCCCCTCTGCCCTCCCCCCCAGCCCTATATCCCCCCTCTGCCCTCCCCCCCAGCCCCATATCCCCCCTCTGCCCCTCCCCCCTCTGCCCCTCCCTCCCAGTCCCATATTCCTTTCTGCCCCCCCCCCCCCCAGTCCCATATCCCCCTCTGGCCCTCCCCACACAGCCCCATATCCCCCTCTGCCCATCCCCCCCAGTCCCATACCGCGTTCTCCCCCCCCCCCAGCCCTCTCCCCGCACCAGTGCCGTTCTCCCCGCACTCCGGCGCAGCTGTCCTCAGCACTCGCTGCCGTGGTGCCGGTTTCCGTCCCGATGCAGCTCGCACAGCCCCGGCTGCCGCGCCGGTCCCGTTCGGCCTCGGACCGGGCTGCGGGGGCCGCGCTCTGTGTGGAGCCGCCCCTCCAACGGCCGGGACGCAACGCTGGTTCCCGCGCACTGCGGCTCAGCCAATCGGAGCCGGCGGAGCTGCCGCTGCCCAATGGGAGGCCGGGGGAGGGGCGGACACCGGTCAGGAGCTGGGAGCCAGGAATGGCCGCGGGGGGAGGACAGAGGTGTGAGGGAGCAGCATCCAAACAGCAGGAAAAACAGCACTGAACAGCAGCACAAACCACAGACAGGAAGCTCGGGCTGATCGAGAGCAGCACCGGGATGCGAGAGATCGTTTGCTCCCATCCACAATGGCAGCACAGCTCCTGCTGCAGGAGTGCCTTAGGAATCCAACTCCATCCCCACAGAGCAGAGATCAAGCAGGTATGATCGTGGCGTTCCTGAGACCCCATGAGCATCAGCCCCTCCCCCTTGCGTAGTGAGTGGTGGGGGTGGGGGTGGGATGAAGGCTCATCGTCTTCCTCGCCTTCAACTTTCCACCCTGCGGGAGGGGCACCCCCCAACCTGCTTCCAGCTTGCCCTGAGGACATCTAATCACCACGCTGTGCTGGGGCTGTTCCACCCTGATCTTCATGGCCTTCATCCCCTTCTTTCCTCACACTTAGTGTCTGCAGCTCCCCCTCTCTCTGCCCCCCCCTTGCAGCAAGCACAACATTGGTTTTTTGAACTAGGCTTTACAGCACCTTTCTGGGCATGTGATACTTACTGCATAAGTGATTGCATCTGTCATGAGCAGCCTGTTTTCTGTCTTGTCATGGATGGTTACCTGGTCTATTAGGCAATGATGCACTTGATAAGTACAAAGGTGTTAATGTCTTAATATTCTGTTTCTACTCAGAATACTGACCAAAGGAATAAGTTTGATGTCAGCAGTGGAGAAGCTGTGGACAAAGATGGCAAAGTCTTGGAGATGGTGTCTCAGTAAGTATGCTGGGAGGGGGGGGGAAATAAAGGATGCTTCTTTCTTGCAGTTTGCCACCCTCACATCTGGTCATGTTACACAGGATGTTAGTTACACAGGATCACGGAATACCGGCATCTTCACCATCTTGCAGTTCTTAAAACAGAAGTTTCTTTGGCACTTTTTGCTCTGAGATAGAAATTCAGAGAAGAGTAACATTTATTTGTTTGTTTGTTTGTGTGCTTACTTACTAAATGCATGAAATAAATTAGTTGTGTTTCGATTTAAAGCAGTGTTTTTAAATGCATCAATCCCCATGATGAATGCAAAGAATTAGCTAGTCCCTTGCAAACTAAAGCAAGCTTTCTCCAATAGTTTGAATACTGATGTATCATCCTTTCCGTGAGTGAAAAGTATTGAGTGTTTAAGCAACAGGAATAAGTGTTTGTTCTTAATGCGTAGTTAAGCATTTGAGTGTGAGGAGAAAAAAAAACAACATTCCAGTGTGGGTGGTTTAATGTATATTTTAATTAATAAGTGTTTCCTGTATTCAGTGGAGAAGTGGCAGATGTGGTGTGACAGGAGAAATGTCCTTTGCAGGAGAGTTAATAACAAAAACACCTTGTCTTTTTACTTAGTCCTTTTAAAGAAGGTGAAGGATGACTATACAAGGTTTGATCAGACATAAAAACACTTCAGCATTTAGTTCTGTTATTATCTTCCTTGCTGTATAACGTGGCTCTCGGTGTAAAGGCATAGAAGAAGGTGGCAGTTGTAGGTACATCTTGTATTTGTACGCCAGTAAGATTAGTAAGTTATTGTTATATTCTTATAAAGTTCCCGATACCTTTCATAGCCTTTGTTAAATTAGGTTGTTCTGCCTCTAGAGCAGCTACGAATTTGAGAAGTGCCTTTGTGAGTCAGGAAAAGATCTGTAGCGTAGTATCCCATTTCCAGTGGGGAAAGAAAAGAACGGTGCAAGCATACATTTTTACTTCTCAAGCACTTCTACTGTCTCCATGGACTTAGCAGTGCGTAGCTCTGCTTTATGGAAACGTATGTGATTTAGTGCTTAAAAAGGAAAGATATTTGCCTTAAGAGCCTTCCAATGTAAGATCCATAAGTACACAAGATGTATTATGTATTTTTCCAGGTCTAATGACATGGCTGATTCACAAGAAGGCAGCAAAGAGAGTGTGCTGAAACCAGCACCTTTCAAAAGAGGCCGAGTGCAGAAACCCAAACCAAACCTAGAAAGAACTGTTGCATGGAGAAAAGACCGCGGACATGAAAAAGATCCTGAAGAGGAGAAGCAGAAGTTGGAGAAGCAGAAGGATGTGCGTTACACCATGTGAATGAAAGCAAGGATTCGTGCCACAAAGATGTAAGCTTCTCAAGCAGCTGCATAGATGTATTTTTGCTGGGCAGTGGTAAGAAAGATTTACCACTTAACCTGCAAGCATAGTATTTGTGTGTCTTATTCCTTCCAGTTAAACTGAACTGTCATAGAGTTTTCTGGTGCTTGTAATTAGATTCTGCTTTCTGTAGAGACAGAGATTATATTTCACTGATGTTTTTGTTGTTGGTGGTGGTGATACCAGATTTGAAAAGAGAAGTGCTGAACAGAAAGGATAATGTTGAAAAAAAAACCATTTCAGATGGAATGTATGCAGAAAAATAACAAATTTTTATCTTTAAAGTATTCGGGGATTTTAGCTGATGAACAAAAAAAAGAACTTAATTTTTGAGGTGTTTTAATACGAGAATGATTAAAGTAAATATTTTTTCTTCCTTTCATTCCAAAAAAGAGATTGGCCAAAAATGTTTTTCTTACTAGAGTGGAACTTGTCTTCTTTTTAGGGAGTGGCTGATGCTCCCAAGAAAAGCCCACAGCAGCTAAAAGCTGTTGAAGATGAGAAAGGACCTTCAGATGTCTTGAAAGACGCTTCAGATTTCAGTACGGGGTAAGATTATTTTTTAAGCGGAGAGATGGAGTGGAGGATGCGCTCCAGGTTGGACGTGTCTGTGACAAGTTCTCCTTTTGGTAAAGAAAAAGGTTAATGAATAAGAATTTAAGAAATGCTGTAGATCTGTTTTGTAGTTTTAGAAATTATGAGCTAGATGAAGGATTTGGTTAAATGTTTACGTTCCTCTCAAGGTTTGACTATAAGTTGCAGTTGTTTTGAAACTGCTTCATTTTTCTTACATTTGCTGACCTGTCTTTCAGGTACAGGTTCTTGATGTTTGATGTGATCTTAGTTGATCTTTTTCATGACGTCCCTTACTTTGCTCTCGTTCTAGCTTCTGCTGAAAATTAAATACAAGCATGTGAAATGTGATTGGAAGAATTCATCTTGTCCCATGCCATCAACTGCCTGTTTGTTTTTTTAGGGAGTCTGGTCCTGAGATCCAAGAAGACAAAACTGTTACTTCATCAGTTCGGTTACTGAGGAGTCGATTCCATAGACCAAAGCCAAATTTCAGAACAACAAGTAGGAAGGAAGAGATGGATATAAATGAAGGTGTATCGCAGGAGGATGCCAACAAGAAGGAAAGTTTGATGCAGAGTAGTCATGAGTCTTGCGTCCCTCCAGATGCAGATGTAAGGCTTTTTCTTTTTTTTTTTTTGTCAGTTGGATTCCAGCTTCTGAGTTTGTGAAACTGGTAGAAACACTTGATGATGTAAAGAAAAGATAGATTAATCTTTTTAGAAACAATATATTTCTTCAAAAGCTGTGATTTTCTGTGTGGGAACTCTTGTACTTCCAGTTATTTCTGACCTGAGGTGAACTTCATGAAATGACGGTGAAGAAATAAAAGTACTGAAAACATCTACTGAAACCTACATTTCAAGGTGTTTAGTTAAAGAAAGACATACGAATTTTTCTTGGGAAGCCTGTGAAATGATTAGGGAGCAACTAAAAGGAGATGGTCTTTTTGGACAGGAAGTGCTCTGAGCAGTGATTAGTACTGAGCTTTGTGGACATAAAACTATCTCCTTTTTCAGTATGGTACCATGACTTGCTTTTGCTCATATTTGTTTTTCCCATTTTTCAGAAAGCAGAAAACTATGAAGTCCTGCAATCATTGGAATCCTTAGGAAAGGCAGAGTCAGTTGGCCCACAGGATGTTTCTGAAAGCTCAAGTTTTAAGTCCCCAGACACACTTTCTGGATCAGAGTGTGGCAACATGGAGGCCTGTCCACTTGTAGATAATCTGAATGAGACCTCAAGTACTAATGCTGGGTAAGGGTCTAGCTGCTTTTATACCTTGACTAACAAGGAAGGCATTTTAAGAGGAAACTGTTCTGCTGATGGATTTCTAATTGACTAAGAACGTCTAATAAAAATTCTGAATGTTACTACTTGTAGATTTAACGCTAGTTGTATGAAAGCCCCAGTTACTGCTATGCTAAGCATCACATGAATGAATGTTTACTTTCCATTGAGAGAACAGTTTGTGCTGTAAGGGATCTTAAAGACTGTCTCATTTCAGCTGTCCTGCCATAGACAGGGGTACCTCCCACTAGATCAGAATGTTCAGATCTGCTAACCAAACTAGCCTTGAACACCTGCCTCTAGGTGTGGGGCACCCATAGCTCTGGGCAACCACCGCTTATCCAGGCTCCTGTGAAGTCTTTCTCCGTGTTTATTATATGCCCACTTTAACTATTGAAATGACTCAATGAGGTTTCCCCCCCAGCCTTCTCTTTTGCAGGCCGAAGGAACTCAGTTCTCTGTCTTTCTGCTCAGGGGAGACTTTTGTGGCTCTGATCATTCTTGTGGTACTTCTCTGCACTTTCAGTAATAGATCTCCATATTTCTTGTGCTGAGGACCCCACAGCTGGATGCAGTACTCTACATGGGGTCTCCTGAAAGCTGAGTAGGTGGGGAGAAACACCTTCCCCACCTTGTTGGCTTCTTTTGGATGCAGACCAGAATATGACTGCCTCTGGGCTGCAAGTGCATGTTGCCAGCTCGTATCCAGCTTTTCATCTCTTAAGCCCTTATCCACTGTGCTGCTCTCATTCAGGTCACCCTCCCAGTCTTTACAGGTGTTGGGCATTACCCCAACCTTTATGCAGGATGCCGTGCTGCACTTTGTTGAGCTTCACGAGATGCACATGGGCTGACTTCTTGTGGGTTGTCTGAATGGCATCCCTTCCTTCTCTCGTTTCAACTTCACCACTCAGTTTGATATCATCCATAGACTTGCGGAGGATTCACGCAACACCACTGTCTCTTTACTGAAGCTTTTAAATAGTATTACTCTCAGTATGGACTCCTGAGAGATGCTGTTTGCTACTGCTTTGCATTTGGACATTGAGCTGTTAACTGGAATTCTTGATTTATTTTGCCCAATGGAAAGGTAGTGACTATAGCATACTTCACTGACACCAATTAGGTGCACCAAAACAAATTATCAAATGTATTCTGAACAAGATTTTGCACATATATTTATAATCATATGTATTCTAAGCAAACAGTGCACTAGCCTCAGGCTGATCAGTGTTCTGCTGGGGGGGGTGTGTAAATTTGGGTAGGAAAGGTTATATGACCTGATGTGTTCACTGCAGGGTGGGGACTGAGGTGGGGTGGTGTCTTGTAAGTGGGGGTTCTTAGGTTGGCTAGGGGGAGCTCTGAACGCCGTCCTCTAGCATCCTGACTTGCATGATAAGTGGGGAGGGGGGTGGAGGAGGGAAATGAACTGTTACAAACAGTATGGGAGGAGCAATTGTTGAAAACTAAGATGAAGTTGTACCTCGGCATTTTCCATGTTGTCTGTTTGCAGATATCCTTTCTCATTCATCAGAGGGGATGCAGTTTCTTTCTTACACACGTTCTTCGTGTGCCCATTAGAATCCCTTGCCTGCATCAGCTTAACTTTCCTGATCCCATTCCTATGCTTCTGTTGGTATCCAAGTATCCCCAGGGTGTGTGTCTGTACTTCCACTGGCTGTGCATTCCCCCTTACGTTTCGGTTGGACTGGGAGGTCCTGGCTCAGCCATGCTCATCTCCTGCCTTCTTTGCCCTCTGTCTTGAACATGGGAATCAAGAGCTCTTGTACTCCAAGAAAGATGTCTCTAAATATTGCTGGCTCTCTTCTGCTTCTTTATCTATGACAGCTGTTTGCAGGAGAATCCCATTGACTAGTCCCTTAAAAACTAAGAATTTCACTTCCTTAAAATGTAGGGTCCTTACTGTACTGCTCAGCTAAAATCATGAATTCCACCAGCACTTAGTCACTGCATTTTCTCTGTTTGGACTTTCCTACCACATGAACTAAGAAGTTATCCTCAGGATGCTGCAAGAGTCTCCTTGACTGCTTGCAGCTTGCTTTGACACTTTTCCAGTAGATGTTAGGGTGGTTAAAATCACCTGGCAATATCGGGGGTTGGAAGAACTCTACATCAACGCCCTCCACCCAGTAGGAAACACCAACTACGTAGTTTTCTTGGTTGGTTTGGTCTCTAATTGTCACCCATACTCCACAGTGGCTGCTGACTCCTGGCTTTTACCCATGCTACATTGGTAGGGAGACACCTTCTATTGCAGGATCACTTTTCCATCTTGTTATTTGTGAGCATTTAGGAGTCATTAAGAATTATTTCTGTTGTGGAAGTAGTTAGTAGATGAATGCCTATACACATTTGCTGAAGAAAAAAAAGATTTGTGTGCGTAATTTAACACGCAGCAGAACTTTGCATTTGTGTAATGTCTTTCAAAAAGTAAGCTGTGTTTTATAAAAGTGAACCTGTGCTTTTTGATGACGTGCTTTTGTATTGAATTGGATATTGTTTGTTTCTGGTTGTCTTAGCATTGATAGAAAAATCCCAGCTCGAGGTGAAAGTAAACAAAGACCTCTTCAACCTGTCCAATTAGTGAGGGGCGGATTCCAGAAGTACAAGCCCAACTTGGGAAGAGGTGTTAGAAGGAAAGAATTACAAATACCAGAAAATAATGAGGATAAGAAAGCTGAAGCGGATGACTTGGAGGTGCAACAAACTGAGTCTGCTCGTCAAGTGTCAGCTTTTGTAAGTATACTAGGAATGGCTACTTTGCCTTTGAAAATGTGATTCCAAGTTACATGTTCTATCTTGGGCAGTTATATTGGAATATTTAACATTCATTCCCTGAAGCAGAGACACCATCTGCTATGAAAGAAATCCCACAAACTCTGAACTGTTGAGATATTGCAGGTACGAAATTAGTGGAGTCTACAACTTACAGTCTTAATGTCTTCTCAGAAATGAGGATCTAGTTTGGATTGGGTTGCATGACAGATGAAGGATGATGTACATTTGAAGTAAGCAGAATGCAAGTTTGTTTTCTATTGCAATACATAAAGATGGGCATTTAGTTCATTTTTTCTTTCCTGCTTGGTTGATTGAAGGCTGTGTTGAAGAATCCAGGAAGTATCAAGAGAAGACATAGGGTAGTCTGTTTTTCTGCAAGAGTTAAAGTCTTTGTGTGTTTATAAATGAAGTTCTGTTTTATAACCTTGCTTGATTCTCCTTTTTTCTTGCTGTTGAAATGGATAATACCTCTGTTTTATTGCAAATCAAAGGTAAAAATGAAGCTGCATCGCATGAAGGAAATGTACTGAGCAATGAGGAACATGCACAGGAAGAGGTACCTCAGGTGCCCTGTATTTCTGAAAACCTATTGTGTGAACAAAGCAGGTAAGGTCAGAGTTTAGCAAAATCATGTATGAAAAGTTTTCCTCTGGTACATAAAGATAAGTCTTTGAAGGTGTAAATTCCTTGTATTTGTATTTCTCTGATTCTTTGTTTTCAGTGCCCATAGGCAGCTTCATCCCTTGTTTTTGGTGCACACTCTTTAGCTAAGGTGAACTACTTTTGGTTTCTTTTTGGCTCCTAGTTTTTCATTTGTTTAAAATACACTGTTTGTCTACAGCACCAGGTTTTTGAGTGGTTGGCTCCAACTGTATTCTATATGGAATGAGGGCTGCTCCAACAGTAATTCTTCCTGTTCTGTTATGTTGGGCCACGCTGTTTCAGACTCATGTCAGTGGTGTGGCAGTAGAGGTTGAACCTTCCCACCACTGCTCCATTCCATGTTGTTGCTGTGCAACAGATGGCAGCAGTGGGACAGTCTGACAGCATGGTGTCTGACGTGGAAGCGTGGATGAGGCAACAAAGAGTGGAAGATAATTTCTTCATGTGGAAAAAAACTGCAGCCGTTGACATTCGTTAACACTCACTGAAAGTTTACGGAGGCCACGCAGTGGATGTGAGCACAGTGGGGCAGTGGTGGTGTGTTTCTGCAGCAGTAACAGCAGCACCTCTGTTTGTGCAGTTTGTTATGAGCGTGGCATGCAGGTGGTTCTTCATCACCGCTGAAAATGTGTGACAGATGGTGTTGACTGTGCTGAAAAACAGTGATTTGCAGATTAGAATTTGCCCCACTGAGTAGTGTGATTGTGCTCTTTGTAGCAGTTGTGGTTTCCTGGCAAGTAAATAGGAAGCACTACTTTCAGAGTGACATATGCAGCCTAAGACAGTACCTGTTCACTCAGTGCAGCCCAGGCAGGCTGTAAGGCTGGACAGCTGGGTACTGCATCCTGTTCAGATCCCTCTGGATGGCAGCATGAGCATCTAGCATATCGGTCTGATAGCTGAGGGTCAGCTCTTCTGCATCGTCTTGATCATTTGTGAGATGGTAAGGAGGACTGAAGCCAGTATTGACCCTGAAGCCAGTAGCTCTCAGTTTATAGCCTCGTAACACTCGTAACACTGATCACTACCTTCAGGGCCCACCTGTCCAGCCAGTTTTCAGTCCACCTTATTGTCTGCCCATACAGCCTGTAACTTAGCAGCATCTTTATGAAGGAGTTAGGGGCGATAGTGTTGGAAGCCTTGCTGGAGTCAAAGTAGATGATTTCTGCCGCTCTCTCTCCCTTTGCCTACCAATTATTAATTATTTTGTTATTAATTATTATATTATATTATCAATTATTTATAGCAGAAGATTTATCAGGTTGGTTAAGCTTCTTGTCTTTCCTGGTTCTGGAAGTGGTTTACAGAATTTATCATTGCATCACATTCCTCAGGATTAAGGTGAGGCACAGCAGCCCATAGTTTCCTTGATCCTCCTTATTGCTTTGTTTGAAAGCTTCAGCTTTCTGTTCACTCATCTGAATGTGATTAAAGGAGAGATGAGAATTTTATCTTGTTTAAAAGCAGTAGTACCTTGAATACTGGAATTAATGAAGATAGCGTTCCTATGGTTAATTAATCCGGGGGCCCATTGTGGCTGAAACTTTTATCTCTTCCTAACGTCTTAATGTTTTTTCAAAAGTAAGCTAAATGGTCCATTATTGCAGGAAAGCAAATCGTGTAATTTTGTTTTGTTTTGTTTTATTTGCTTTTTAACTCTTTTAACTCTGTTTTGCTAAAGTAAATAAATAAATACACAGAACGACTGAATTCATTTCTAACCGTATGTTTTATGATAAGACAAGCTTGTGGAATGTATTTTGTGGTGCATGGAAAGTTAAAGTTGAAAAATATTGTTTTCTAGGCCCGATATAAAATTAAGTTCTGGAGAAGAGAGCAATCAGTGTGATAGAAAACCTTCACAGCAAGCAAGGGTATCCCTCAGGAACCCAAAGCCAAACCTAACAGGAGCTCACAGAAAAAGGGGTCATTTTGAAGAAGACAGAAACAGAGAGATGAAGACGATGCTGAGCCTAGAAATACAGAAGAGCATTTGTTAGAAAAAACAGGTGTATCGGTGGTAAGTGCTGATCATGTGTTTTGAGCCTCTTTGTACCTCAGTTCTTGTATTTAGCTTCCTAGAACTCATAGCTGACATAAAAATCCAGTATGTAAATATGACAAGTTAAGGTGATGCTTTCATTTTCTGTGCTTCACAATTGGAAATGATGAATCTAAACACACTGTAAAACTTTAGTCAACACTGTATATTTAATATTTCCTGTTTCTGTGCAGAAATCTGTATTACTCTGCCTGTGGCAGGAGGATTGAGCCACGATGATCCTTCAGGTCCCTTCCAAACCAAGCCATTGTATGATTCAGTGATTATCATATTCTAATACCATTGCCATTGAATTAAATGTTTGCTATCCATTTTCTAATATCCAGTACTACCTACAACTCAAATTTTTCTAGTAGTGTGGATCTGTTTATAAGTTGATGTGCATGTGAATAAATATCAGACTTCTTCAATTCCCTCCACACTCCTGAGCTATCTGATATTGATTCCTTTTCTGTCAAAAGTTGTGGCGTGTAAATTAAAGGGCTTTTTGCTGGTGGCCCTTGTTTTTGTGATGGATGACTAAAATCTTTCTGTTACTTCAGTATATTCAAGTTGTGGATGCTCTGTATCTGTAGGCGTTCAAGTCCAGGTTGCATAGGATCCTGGGCAGCCTGATCTAGTGGCTGGCAACCTTGCCCATGGCAGGGCAGTTGTAACTAGATGATCTTCAAGGTCCTTTCCAACCTAAGTTGTACTATGATTCTATGATATAACCTTGGTAAGTACGACATTACTTATGTTTTGTGTGGTGATTTTCTGTGTATTTGAGTAACATTTAAGCTCTGTTCTGTAAACTGGGGTAGTTTGTTCTTTTTAGCTGGCTCCCAGGGCAGGAAAAAAATCCATCCCTCATGTTTTACTCTAGAATGAACAGGTAAGTAACAAGGTTAGAAAACGGAAAATGGTTTATCTTTCCACTTGCTGAAGGGTTACTCTTGATGAGCTGCGTGGAGCTGTGTGTTATTTGGCATCAGTGGGAAACTCAGGCATCATATTTAATACCATCTCATGACACTTTTTAAAAATCTGAAATATGAATGAAAAAAGAGGAACAAAATGAACCGTGCTACCGGATTACAGCTGAACGTGTTCAATGATAGCAGTTGTCTCTTCTGTCCAGCAAAACTCCAGTCACACAGAAGAAGCGGCTTCCTTCACAGAGTCTACAAGGAAACATGATTTTACAGACTCTGAGAAGCCGTCCTGTAAAAGAATCAGGCAGAACAGTAGTTTCCAGTCTCCAGGGATATCATTAGAGAATAAGAGTCAAGTAGAACAAGAAGAGTCTCAGCTTTCTGCACCTCAGCAAAAAAAATCAGATGATCAGACAAGGTAAAACAGCTGATGATGGTTTTTTATGTTCAACTGATTGTTTCTGTTCTTAGACATTAATAACTAGCCATAGTTCTGAAGTGTGTGTGAGAGAGAAAGAGAGCGCATGCAGGATGGTAGCACTAATGACTTCCACCTGAACCATAGCAGAGGCGTGCAGAAATCCCTGCACCCTTTACTCTGTTTGCAGCTTCCTAAAATGAACAGCCAGCACTCTCACCAGCCTACCCCGGAGTCCACTGTGGTCTGAGTAACAGTTCCAGATTTTAAAAGGAGAGCTTTAAAAATACCCATGCTGGGGACAATGGGATTATGAGAGTTATCCAAGCAAACTGTGCGGGAAGTGTCCTCTGTACTTGGTTTCATCTCTCTATCAGTTGACAATGCAAGCTCTTCTAAGGGTGAAATTTGGAATAATTTTTCTTGCTTAGAGCAATTGCGACCATCTCTTTGGGGATGGAAGCGGTAGCTAATTCAAAGGGATTGCGTTCTAAGAAAGGGGAGCCGATAATTAATGATCATCTAACAGTTCTGGTTTCTAGGCATTAGTAAGATGACCTAAAATCTCATAGTTTGGGTTCTGTACTGTGCTTTTAGCAAAGGAGAAACTAGAGAAGTTCCCATGATTTAAAAAGTTTGCAAGCTTCACCTATCTCAAAATGAAAATTAATTTCATTGTTTCTAATAATTCCATATATTGCAGATTTCATACTGCAGCTTCTCAGCTCTCTGAAACTGCTTACTCCATGCTTAAGATCAGTACTTTTGTGCACATGTGAAGATTTGGTTTCCGGATGGAGTAATACCTGAATGCATTTTTGCCAGCGTGTTGCAGGAAGTAACAGGATTGTAGTCTTGATCACAGTGCTCCTTTTCTTCTTTTCTGTTCATTGAGTTGGTTTTTACTTGTGGTGTCTCTTTTAATGTTTTGGACTGTATTAGACTTGATTGTTATTTTTAATATACTCATGTTATGTGCTCTTGCTTTGTGTTCTAGAAGACAACCTAGGAGGTCATCAAAACAGACAGCACTACCAAAACATGGACTGGAGCTGAGAACTGATCCATCTTCTGCTTCTGAATGTGAGGCCAGTTACTGTGAGAAGGGGAATCGAAGACAAGAAGTGAAATCAAGTGTTGCTAGAGGCAAAAGCATGAAAACTGCCCACAGAAAGAAACCTGTGAAGGAGCAGAGAAGTTCAAAAACAAGCAGCCTGGTGACCCTCCGGGCTTCTCAAGGAGATGAGGAGGAAGCAGATGACTTTGAGCCTGATGATGAAGATGAATGTTTTGCTGAAGAGGAAGTAAACAAAGCACCAGTGTTTGTTCCAGTAGGTCTTAGATCTCCTAAACCTATTCCTGTTCAGATAGAGGAGACGATGCAAGAGGTATAATGTAGCTGCATTCTGTGTCCATGTTTGTTTTGTTTCTTCAAACAGAAGCTTTTGTTCTAATTGCAATTGCTAGTACTTGTTAAGTTTAGTTTGTTAAGAGTAGTGCTGACAGTAGCAAGGATGTTTACTTGACACATGTACTTGGTTTCAGATGAATGTACATCAGCCTGGGATCCAAACAGTGTTATGAACTATCAGTAGGTCTGCAGGGTGCTCACCAGGTAATTAATCTGGGACTGGATTTAGGCACAGTCTGATGTGCTTACTGCATGTTTTGAGGCTTAGGGTGGAGCAAATGGAGCATTTCAGTTCTACATTTGAATGTCAGGGAATGAGAGAGATTACCAGTACAGTTTATGGTTTCTCTGCAGGTTTGTCCTCCTTTGTTCTTGTGATATACTTCCTGTAACATAAAACTTAAGTAATGGGTTAAGTTTAAACACGTGTCTGTTACAAGATACAGCCCTATATCTCTTTAGTTTAGGCTGCAGAGGTTGACACAGCAGTGGAATCCACTCCTTCCCTGTGCTCCAATGTAACCCTTCCACAGGCTGGAGGTATTTCAAGGAAGATCCTGCTCTGTCTGGTGTGGGCAGATCCAAAGCCTGTGGTCCTTACGTTTTGGCAATTATTTTTTCAAAAGCTGTTTTTGGCCTCTCCCATGAACTGCTTTTATAGTTAAGCCTGGAGTAAAGCCCTAGTGTTTAATGTTGAAATCCTTCTTATTTCCATAAATTAATCATACAGTTTCTTGCTCTGAATGACAGTGAGAGAATTTAAAGCAGAAAAAATGATAAAATCAACAAAATCCGTTTGAGTTAAATAACCAGCTCAAAAGGTCTCAGCTGGATAATGTAGATTTTCTGATTCTTCTCATTAGTTACAAGCAGCACTGCCAGTTCTTCCTCCAGTTGCTTCCTTCTTTAACCTGCAGTATTGTTTAGTACTTGATTTGTGGAGGGATTCCGTGAGATGTTCAATGTCTGCTAAGCATGTAGTTTATTAGGAAAAAAATAAAGTATTTGACAGATTTTTCTACCAGGGCTGATGAACTGAAATGCTTTCAAACTAATCTTTACAGCTGGATATATCTCAGTATCCCTGATGTGCCGGTGGCTACTAATGGAGAAGGTCTTTCTCATGTGTCTGTCCAGCCAGTCATACAGGAGGAGGAAAAAGGAAGCACCTTACCAGCTGTAAGAATGCCTCTTTATTTTGACATCTTATTCAGCATTGCCATCTACTTTGGGAACCATCTCTCAGGAACTATTGATAATTGCGTTCTTTCTCCTTGGGGAGCCAGTTGATGAAGGAGACAGATTCCCACTGTGTCCTCACCGTGTCTCCTTCACCTTCCTTTTGTCTCTCTTATTTTATAGCAGATACAAAGCTCTGGCCTCTGACTGGTTTCCAGGCCTGTTTGTGACAGTATAGATATGGAAAACTGTAACATTTTGTCAGCTCCTACTATCTGTTTTAAAGCCAGGGTGACCTCTGGGCTGAGAATTCACCAGGATGCATTACATTAAAATTGCAGACGGATTTTTATGTAAATACCTGATATGTTTTTCTTTTTGCTTAAGGAAGCAACTGAGCATGAAAATCCAGAAGCGGACAAAGGTAGATATGCAATTCTCTTGTTTGTGTCTTCTCCATTAACATGCTACCAATTTGTGGTTACTCTTGGAGAAAATTTCAAAATTCATGTATTTTAGAAAAAAAATGCTTGTGAGGTACTGGACTCTTTCATGTTTTTTTGAACAGGCTTAAACTATCTACATTCTTCTGTTCTCTATCAAGTAGATGGACCAAGCATTGCAAAGTTTTGTTTCTTAGAGTTGGAATGTGCATTTTCTGAGTCCTATTCTGTAGTTATCTGTACTGGGAGAAGAGAAATATTTACAAACCATAGAATCATAGAATGGCTTGGTTGGAAAGAATCTTAAACATTATCTAGTTCCAACCCCCAGCTTACAGCTGACTTGACGTGTTGTGAAGTGATAATAAAGTGGCCAGAGTCTAAGCTTTGTCCTCTGTATGTAAGGTCCCTAACTCAGCTCTGACCAGAAGAAAGTACTCTTTCCATAGGAGATATGTGTCCAACCCTTACAGAACTGTTGCTTTTCAGAATTGCTCTCACTTAGGAATTTAATTACATTCTCAGTCTTTGTAAGGAGCACTTGATATTGCCTGGGCTACGGTTTTGGTTGAGGGAGGTGAAATCTGCTGTCTTGCTTTGGTTTATTTTGGTACGATAATTTTGGAGGATGGAAATGTTTAGTTTTGTATGACCAGTTAGTTAGGAAACAGAAGTTGAAACAGGGATATAGTTCAGTGCTATTACGGGTTATGGATATCTGCATTTAAACACTTTCTCCCTTTCCATTCTTGGTGGCTTGGTTGGTTATGAGATGCAGTGGGATAAAGTAAGATGGAAAAGCTCATGGATTGAGATGTAGACAGAGAGATCGTTTTACAAGACAGAAAGTTTATTTTATTGCTAACTAAAAGTAGAGTTGAGTGGTGAGAAGCAGGGAAGACTAAAACACCTCGTCCCCACCACACTTCCCCATCCTGGCCTTTCCCACCTTCAGCTTGACACCTTCACTCCTAACTCCTCTTTCCCCATGCTGCTCGTGAACAGAAGAAGCAGGAGCTGCAGTCAGCCCATAGTACTTTACCTCCACCACACGTTCCTCCTTGTGGTTTTCCACTGGCCTAGTATGGGATCTTTCCCACGGGATGCAATCCTTCACAACTCTTCAGTGTAAGCCTTCTCCACCATATGTCCTCCAGACTGCGTTTCCTTCAGGGGGTGTCATTCAGGGAGTTCTGAATGTAGTGGATGAGAACTGCCATCTGTCCATGAGTATCTTAATTCAGGAATGGCAACAACGTAAAAATGCATTCTGTGCTGTATGGATGATAACATCAAATGCTTTTGGGATGTGGGTACATGAATTTCTTGTAAGTATACTTGTGATTTTTTACCTCTGAACAACTCTGTAGGAATTAGCGATGGAAGCACTGAAGCTGCCATGACTTTACTTGCAATGGGTGATCCAACGTTGCAGTTAAAAGCAAGCACTGAAGGTATGATCTGATTTATGAGACAAAGTCTTCCTTGTGCATTCTGGGTCCACCTAAGGAGGAACAGAGCAGTAGCTGCAGAGCTTCTCTACATGAGGCTGCATAGCAGGAGGACAAGAGTCTGGGATGGGAAAAGCAAAGCACCTTACCAGGTAGTGCCAACTGCATCACTGTGTGTTTCTGAGAGCTATTTAAGGAAGGGTGTGTTTGAATTGATCAGTGTTGGCTGCACAGATTGGACAAAAGGGAGGATCTAGAGTTAAATGGACATAAGTGATCTTTGCAGACCTTTAAATTGAAACATAGGCCTTCCCTTCTGACTAGCTGTAACCTTAGGTTACCAGGCTTTTAGTCTAGTTTTTGGTAGATTTTCATATAGAATTTATCATTTACTTTGACTTTTTGAATATTAACTTTCTAAATGTTGCTGTTCTGTGTTGTTTGCTGTTCTAACTAGAATGGACACACGTGTTACCTGCGCAAGATGAGATGAACGTGGCCAACAGTCTTGTGAGCCACGCTGAGTCAGAGCAAAACAGAGCTCCTTATCAGTGTGCAGTTTCTTCAGCTACTTCTGCCAAGGTACCTTGCAAGGATGGAAGCAACGTTAATGTGAAGGATCGAAGCACTTGTGCAGGAACAGGTGCTGAAGAATATGTCAAGGAAAATGCAGCAGATGCCAGGTTAAATTACTACTTCAATTAATTTGTAGAGACAAGTGCTCTGACGCTGCTTACTTTTGCAAGGTTCTCTCTGGAATTTTGTCTTGAATTGCAAGCAATCTTGCTTTAGTGAAAATTTCTCAGCTTGGTAATTTTCTGTGTCACATGGAACCAGCACCTGTATCTTTTCTTTATAATTTTTGCGATGTTGTTCTGTGATTTGAGAGATGTGAAATTTATTCGTCACTCCAGCAGTTAATTTATGTTTGGGAGGGAAGAATGATAGAACTTTCTTGGTATGAAATTGCTGCTAATCCTTAAGATCATTTTCCCAAAGTACTTTATGGCTAATTGGGCCAAGGCAGATTGCTTAACTGTCATTGCTACTGCGCTCTCCATATAGAACAAATATCAAGGAGCAGTGATCTTCTATCATTGTGTTTGTCAGTTTTACTCAGATATTCGTCATAGTTAAAATAGATGGAACTCTTTTTCAGAAAGAATCTAGAGATCATCATGTTCTGTTGTTTGGAAGACTGTTGACTGCTTGAACAAATTATCAGCTTGTACTCTTCTGTAAAAACATAACTGAAGCTTTTACTTAAGTTCAGCAGTTCCTTTGCTATATTTTTAACCAAAACTTAGTAGCATGTGATCAGTGTTAGATCACTGATCATCTCACATTTTCATGTTTCAGTTATTTTGATAGAGGACATACTAGTTTGCAGTAAACGTACTTGTTCCAGTTACCAAAGCAGCTGACGTTTGCTTTTGTTTTGTTTTCTTTTCTGCCAAATAATGCCTCCTCTGTCAGCTGCAGTCTGTGTTACATCTGTTCATTGTCATCTGTTTTACCTCTCTCATCTTTTTTGTACAGCGTCTTTGCTGAGAATATCTTACTGCTAGATGTCAAGAAATCAAGAGCTATGCTGATGGCATTTCTCCTTCTTACCTTTAGCAACAGTTCTCTGCCTTTGGTGAACAGTATGAGACTGGGAAGAGACAGTCTCCAGAAGTCAGATCCAAACACTGGAGTACTGAAGTCTAATGAAAGTGCAGTTCAGAAGCCTCTTAATATGAATGTAGTTGTGGAACAGCTAGACAGTGTTCAATGTGGTAAGTCTGTTTCTTATCCTGGGATTTTAAAATAGTTTCTTCTAGCGGATTCGTGGCTCTTTATAACATAAAACTGAAGTGATTTTTCCAATTCCCGTTCACAGATTACGTGTCAAAGCTATACCACGAGATACTCATTTATTGTAGTTTTATACGTAAACCAAAGCCTCAATTTAAAATTAAATGAAATGCCAAAATCAATTACTGGTCTGGCAATGACAGAAGTACGGCACAGTGTGCTTTCCTTCTGTTGTTAGTGTCATTGCTTTCCATCAGAACTGGAAGGGGAGATGTACAAAATAGTTTTGTTTTTCATAACGCAGTTATGGAAAGTAGTGATATGTAAGGTGGCAAAGAGCACAAGATACCAAGGCAAGGTGTGTAGATCATAAATACCAGACATAAATTTTAACCTACATATATGCCAGCATTTTTTAATAAAGAATGTATGTATATGACGTATATAGGAGTAAACTTCAGTATGTATATTTATACAGAACTACATACATATGCATTAAATACAAAAACTCGTATTTAAAATGATATACAAGAAAATGCTCAAATTGCGTAACGTAACTTATTAATCTTAAAATACAACTTCATATTTCTTAGAGTCTATGGACTTGAGAGGCAGTACAGAAATGCAGGAGGTGGAACAGGTCAGGGTCGGACCAACTTCAAGGGATGCTTCAGGCCTTCAGAATTTTGGAACTAGGATGGAACTTGTCAAGCAAACGGACAACAAAGGGAGGTAGGAAGAAATCGTCAGCTAAGATTCTTCTAAAGTAAGAGCTGAAGTGTGTGCATGATGGAGATTGTGTGCTTATGGACACTGTGTGTTAATTGCACAGAAGTTTAATTTAGACTTCTGTTTTTAAGGTTTTTATTTCTCAGATGTTACCTGAAGACTTTTGAGTGTCAATGTTAATCTGTGCTTGCTGTTTCAGTACTTACTGATCAACTTGCTACTTCACTGCCTGCCAACGAACCGTGTCTGGAAGGAAACATTCATTGATGGATCAGTTTGCAAACATTAGTGAGCTCCTAAGCTTTCTTGCTTGGTCGTGCCTTTATTAGTAAAGTCTCAAGTTAGTGGTGTTATGGAGATTTTCTACTGAAATATTTCATATAGATCTGTTTGAATGTTGTGTATGTTCTTTAGTTTAAACAGGTAACTGTGTAAGCTTCTCAGTAAAGGCACAATTAGAATCATATTATACAGAGTTTAAGCCCTTACGCAGGGTACCCTTAATTGGTTTCAAACTATCTGATCATACATCTTACAGAACAGAGAAAGAGATGAAAGATGTTTGTGGAAGTTCTGGGCACTTGTCACCAGAATGTGTGGAATCTCACCTTGGGCCAGAGGATGATCTGGATGAAAGTTCTCTGGACAGAGCTGTGCAAAATCCTTGCCCTGCCAAGGACAGTCAGCGTACAGTCAGCTTTGCTCAGGTAAGTCATTTCATTCAATTACAGCCTGGAAGTGCCCGGTTTCTCAAGCTCTGTAGAGGGAAATATTTGGTGCAAATGTGCTCACCTGTTTTACAGACCTGGAATTTCTGATTCTATTTATTCATTTATTTTTGCACAGGTATAGTCACATTTAACCATGACAACAAGCCTCAGTTTTTAGGATGTCAGCAATAAGTGATGCTTGTTAGCAAGATGTTGAGAATTTCTCAGTTGTGTTGGAAGAAGTACGTGTGACTCCAGTGTCATTCAGTCCAGCCTCTTCCTGTTATATCTCTTTAAACTGAAGTCACATACTGCAGGGACAATGCATTTCCATTGTCACCTTCATTCGCTTTGCTTAAACCAACTTGGTTTTGTTTCAATAAACTTTATCCTTTGCTGTACTCCTTCCCATTTCTATGCATAACTGCCTTTTACATATACCTATTGGACCATGGATATATTTTGCATCTTTAGTTTTGCAGTGGTTGATACTGTTCTAGCATAAAGAATTACCTTATTTTTTCCTGAGGGGGGTTCATTCACTCTTCCCTTGAGACCTCCAGCATTGCTTGATACCAGCATACTTGCAGTTGCTGTGGAATGGCTGAATTGCAGTGACTTGTTTTCTCAGTGCAACCTGTAGATGTGTCATTTTAGAACAGGGTGCAGAAAAGACTGTGCTCGTACTGGAGTGGCAGAAACAGTAGGAGGAGGCAGCTTGCAATGGAGGATTCCTTCTCTTAGCAAAGAACTTCTACTATAGAAGGATGGGTGTGTTGCAGAGCTGGGTGCTTCTCTTTGGCACTTGGTTGTTTTGTAATGGTTGGTGGAACTTACATTCCTAGAGCAATTTGTTATGTGAGTCATCAGTGACAGAGTTGTGCGCTGGGAAATATCAATTTATTTCAAGACATCATCCATGCAGACAGTGAGCTGCATATGAATTACATATTACTCTGGTTGGTCTGGTATCCTTCAGCCTGGAATGCCTTGAAGGAAAAGCTGAGAAAACACAATTTTAGGTTTTATGTCTCTTTGGAGTCTGACATGCTTTCTTTCTTCTTTTGTGGAGTTCTTTGTCAAGCTTACCGTGTTGTTTTATTTCAGATATTTCTAGAATGAAACAAATGCTAAGGATTGTCAGCAGCAACATATAAGCAGCAGAGAAGAGACTTCAGGTATAATTCATACTATATATTTTAAGAGAGCAAAAAAGTTGTGTATCTTACAGTGATGCAAAGATTAATAATAACAAAAAAAGAAAATGTGTTGTTATGATTAAATAATCTACTTAATGAACAAACAGAAGGACCGATACCTTAGTGTCATTCCCCACTCCTGCTTCTTATTTAAGTTTCATTATTGCAAACTAGACTTGGAAACCTTTCAGATGACTCCTTGAGCTTAGATATTAATAGAAGGGAAGTTCTTGCTCTTTTCTCTCAGCAGTGAACGCCTGCTTATTACCTCTGCCGTGTTCAGCATTTGTTAGAGCTCTTTGTGACACTGACTCACATACCCCTCAAAAACTGAAGGTGGTAGAGGGAGAAAGCCCGTGTATTTTTCCAGCAGCTTAGTGAGCTGTAGTGGCTCCTGAAATGTTGAAGTGAATGCCAGCAGCAGTGAATGTGAGTGGCTGGGCTGGACTGTGCAAGTGTAGAGCAAGAGGAAGAGGAGAATGGGAGGTGATAATTGAAGAAAACACACTTTTCAGCTGCTAATCATTTAAAAGTAATGCAGGGCGCCAAGGTGATAACTGCTTGTTGGTAAAACAAACTAAAACAGAGCTTGGAGGTTTGGAACTAAGACTTGGGTAAAATATGGGAAAATCAGTGTTAGAAGCCCAAAATACTTTCTTCCTGCCAAATCCACAGGCATGTGCAAAAAGCAGGGTTAATATTTATTGTCACATGTCCATCAGCATGCTCTGATTTTGTGTCTCGTAGAGCATTTTAAGTAATCTTCAATGAGATTAAAAAAAAGTCAAGATGAGTTAAAGTTGGCGTAACAGATCTGCATCATTAAAAATTAGAGCTGTCTGAAGGAATAGAGCAATGCTGTTGCTTTCCATTTTCTAAAAACCTTTAGACACGTGATCTCCTAAAATGCTTTCTAATGGCAGTTGTCTGATAATGCCCATCTTTTTGACTGAATTAATTTTAGTTCTCATTTATGACATATAGGATGGTGCATCTTAGGTTTTCTGCAGATCAACAGGGAAGGGAAAAAACCACTATAGTTTATTTTAACAAACAACAGAACAGCACCACCACAAAGAAAACGCACAGAAATAAAGCAACAGCAGAATTCTGTCACTTAAAGAAGTAACTCTTAATACCTCACAGTAATATATAGAGACAGAGGGCCATCTGGCAACCACGGCTACACAGATTCGATTAAACAGCACGTCTTACACCTGACTGAAAAGCTTCATCCCTACCAGGCATTCTTAATATTGTTTCTCCTGAGGGATAATAAGGATTCTAGTGCAGTGGAAGAGCTCCAGAGTGATATGTATCTTGTCTCAGAAGAAAGCAAGGATGTTGTGTGAAGGATATTCCCAGTGCCTACTTTCATGAAGATCTGCATGCTCATTGCTCGATGTGGGGAACTTGAATAACAGATTTCTGTTACGTTTTTATTTCCCTGGAAAATGATGGTAGTGAATGATGATCGTAGATGTCCGGAGGAAGAAGAACAGACATTCCTTTTAACACTGGTGGAAATCCTTGCTGACTCAGGAGGGTTCGATACATCTGCTTTGCAGGAACAGACTTCAGAACCATTACTACCAGCACCGATACTTATCAGCCCAGTGACATCTGGTGGAACCAGCCTGACTGAAGTGGAGAGGTAAATACTTTATTTTTGACTTTAAATGTACATTAGAGTAAGAGTATTCCTCAATGCAAGGTAACTGAATTATTTCAACATTACGGTTGGAATGAAATCTATTCAGCTTGGGAAGAAGGGGGGAAAATCAAAGGAAAATATTCTGAAGTACAGTAAGTGCTGCAATTCTTTAAAAAGTCCTGCTATCTCTATGTAAGTTCTCAGGTAAAAATAGCAGGTGTGATGCTCCAGCAGTGCAGAGGGCTTTGTCCTTGTACAAGAACATCTGGTAGGTAAATTTAAACTTGTAAATGCAAATTGCAACTAACCTAAATGCATGGTACAGCACAGTTTAATGCTTGTCGTTATCCCGAGTGGTCCTGTCTGCAACTAACTTAAAAGTAAAAAGAAATGTTTCCTGTAACTCCCTAATGCCCATTTCATGGTTTCTGCTATAAACTAAATGTGCTATGTTACATAGCTGGCTATTAATTTAATCATGGTTTGTATTCGTTGTCAGAGCAATGCTGGATTTATTCTACTTGTGAATTTCAGGAGATTTTTGGACTGAACCTGTTACTGTCTGCTTAGCAAATATTTTCCCCTGCTGGAGAGTGCTAATAACTGAAGGTGTTCATGTTACTGTGCTGTAACACAGTTCCCTTTTTAGTCTTTGTTGGTCTTTTCAAAAGTACATGCGCTGTTTAATCAGTCTCTGAAGAAATCAACAGAAGGAAAGCAGAATTCCCGACAGTACAGTTTTCAATCAGCTGAGCCTTCGGAGGGTTTGGAGATGTACTTCTTGGTTCTGAAGTGAACTTGAAAGAGAGATGGTGGAATTGTAAGCAGCTGGATGACTTCACTGAGCTCTGTTGTGTGCTGTAAAGATTGGGGGTGCGGCTGTACAACTGAATTTCTCCAGCTCTTTCCATACAATGTCTGTAAGATTTTACAGACTTTAAAAGTAGATTGTGAATTCTCTAGTCTTAGCGGTGGTTTTGAACAACAAAATGACAAAAAACTGAAGAGAAAAAAAAAAGCCCTCATCTTTTAAGCCATTTTAATATTATGCTCATTTTTGGACTACGGTGTTATCAATGAAAGGGAATCACTGAAGTTCTTTAATGACTCTCAACTCTTTTACAGGTAATCCTTTCCAAATAAAAGGGGCTTCAACAAATACAAATGTTCTTACTGCTGCCCTGCTGCCTGAGCCTATTACAGCAGGAGATGAGAGAAGCCAGTGTGAAACTTGAGAGAATTCAGGGAAAGCATCGTTTCACAATGTAGCGTCCAGCCAAGAGGAGGTGATGTGCAGGTTAACCTCCAGCAGGAAAACAGAAATAGGTGAACAAGGAAAAGCGGGAGATAAACACGAAGCAGCACAGTTGGAATGTACTGAAAGCCAAACAGAATCTTCTAAAGCTCCATTACTCAGGTATTGACAGAATGTTTCTGTCAGCCTTTTCTGTCAGATGTTTTTCCATACTGAGTCATTGATATCCTCTTTCCAGTTAGTACTACAAGAGCAGCACTGCCCTCCTCTGTGACCTGTAAGAATTATAGGTCTGTCCTCAGAAATTGAAAAGGATTAAACTGTCTCCTTTGAAATTTGGAGTGTTTTAGACATTAAATAGGCAGATTGACCAAGGGATGATGCTACTGATGTACGACCTGTTTAGGCACTGACAGATGCCCCTTCTGATACAGACATCCGTGAGGCCGTAAGACAGACTTGGGGTCATTGTTTTTCCTAGCTCAGTCTAATGCTTAGATATGCACCCATCCATTTGTTACGATTTTCGGCCTCCTGCCAATAAGATTTGGTTTTGATGCAGTACTCGCCATGTTTCTACAAGTACTAATTTTGTCTTTTCCCCATGGGACTTTCTAGCCTGACAGCTCAGAGGATATTGTTCTGATCTGTCCATCCAGCTGTTTGAATTATGTTTTCTTGTTTTAATATACCATTCTACAGTATTTAAATGCTTTAGTTTCTTCTCTCTGTTGTACTTGTGCACACTGTTTCTGACTGTTATTTGTATCTGGTATATCTGCAGCAGCTGGGAAACGATGAATTGAAATGAAGAATCCTTGCTTTGATACAGTTTGTACCTCCTCTATCCTTACTTCATTGCTGTGCCTTCTGATGTTACATTATGTTTATATTATATGGTGTTATATTGTTTTTCCCCACTGATGACGTGACGTGTGCTCTTCTGAGTTCTTCCTGCAGGTCTGTGTCTCTGTTCCTCTCAGAAACCGTTCTGAACATCTGGTAGTTACAGGCTCTAGTTCAGAGACGAGTTACATATTCTTGTGCTCAAGGGTGGAGGTTGTTCAGTGTTCCTTTAACGCTTCATAAACTCCCATGTGCCAGAATAGTCAGTAACAATCCATTGGGATTTTTATCTTTAATTTGCAGAAAAAGCAGCTCTGAACTTGCAGAAGAAATGCAAAGGAGGAGAGGAGAGATCCCAAACCCACAGATGGGGACCACAAAGCAAAGTCTGAAGGAAACAACTCCGTCTAATAAGGATGATGGAGAATCTTGTTCCTTTCCCTCTAGAAGCACATCGTCATTTGTGGAGTATGACAACGTAGCTGCTGATGCTGTAGTTATGGTATGTTTGCTTCTGAATGTCTTTGCATTTCTGAGCTGTGAGAAACAACGAATTAGTCGCTTCCAGGTGAGCAGGGGGGCATGCTGTGTTCAGGTTCTGAGAGACTGATCTGCTGCAGGAAATGGTTTCTGACTGGTGCATGTCTAGGAAACTTAAAGGGGAAACAAAGCAGCCTTCTCTGTGCACGTCTATCTATGAGCATTTTGGGTTCTCGGGAAGTTGTAGCCCATTTTTCTACTTGTGCAGAAGTTGCAGAAGGTTTGCATCTACGTATGCTTATACTTGCTTGCAAATGCGCTCTGTTATGAGTAGCCTTTTCTTTTTCTATTAGGCTCCACATAATGAACCATCCAAGAAACCTCCTCATTGTGCTGAAGATCAAGAGAAGGAAGAGGAGCCAACCAAAAGCTCAGAGTATTTTTTCAGTGACATCTTCATGGAAGTAGATGACCCAGAATAGTGAACTGGCTTTATAAAAATGTTGGGATCTTTGTGCAACTAAATAAAAAGCTATTATTTTTTAGGAAAATGTTGATTGTTTTCATATTAACTATGCCAAATTTAGCATCAATTACTGTTAGTAACTTCCATAAGGATGGAATCATTTTCTTCTACATGGATGTTTTCAGAACGTGGACATAAGCTAAACAACTCCATTGGTGTCATTGGACCAGAACAGTGGCTGCAGGATTAATTTTCACTTGTTTGGATTTTGATAATAAGTGCACATTGTCTTCCAGAAAAGTGCAATGCAAAAAATGCTTATTCTTGTGACGAGCTGCTCCTTTGGATTTAATGCTGAAGACTGCGGTACTGGTTGTACAAGTTCTTTACTTCTTTTTGTGAAGTATGCTGTATTAGTGTGTTAGGAAGAAAAAACGAACCTTTTATTTGCAGAGTAATCTCTGTAGATCAGGCTGCAAACAAGGAAAGTACTGTCATAAACACATAGTTCTGTTCAGCACTGCGGGTATTTTTATTAGCATCTCCAAATTATGTATTTTTGTATTGAAGAAGACTTGCATAAACTAAAAGACCCTAGCCTGAAAAGCCCAATGACTTTAGCTCCTTTAAAATGTATAGAGGAAAAACCTGGATAACATTTCATTTATACAATGATAGTCTTTGGAACTGTCCCATTGGAGTGATAGGAAGAGTTAATGTTTCTCAGTATAAATGCCAGTTTCCTTCTGTTGCGATTCAACCCAGCAGGAAGCTCAGCACCACACAAAGTGGGATGAAGGAGAACAGAAGTTGTGGGTTGAGATAAAAACAGTTTTCTAAGACAGAAAAGGAGAACGAAGACAAACATGCGATAACATCAACATCTCTACAGCGCAACTACTTATCGCTCAACACCCAGCTAACAATACAGCTGCCTGCTGACTGATGCCCTGCTAGCAACTCAAGGTCTCACTGCGTGCCAACTGATGCCCTGCCAACTGCAAGCAGCAGCCCCTGCCCACATCTTTACAGCCTTCTGCATCATGTCGTGTGGTGTGGAATAAAGCCCTTGCTCCGTCCAGACCAGCTGTCCCGGCTCCATCCCGTGTGGTGGCGCTTCCCGACTGAGCCGTGGGACTGCAACCATCTCTCAGCAAGAACCACATTTGTGCTGTCAGCGTTGTCTCAGCTGGAACCAGGACAAATTCTGCATTGAAAACAAAGGGGTCAGATGCTGCTGCTGCTTCTTTCTGCACGTAGGTGTGTGTGTCTGCAGGGATGTCCTTTGTTGCACTTATTCAGAGCAGCGCAAACAACTGAATCTAACCACAGTGAGCTTGCTTGAAGGATTTGCTACTTGGAGGCAGCTGTATTTGAAGCATTTTCCTCGTGTTTCAGGTCTGCTTGCTCGGAAGAGCTGTGCGCCGGGATCTGGACGGGAGTCGTGCCGGCTGTCTAATGGCCGGCGTGCTTTCTGTTTGCAAGGAAGCTGTGGCGTCGTGTAGGTGTAAATGGTGTGAATAAAGTCTGTTCTCCGAGCTGCGTCCGTCCCGCTGTGTCTCCCTTTCCTGGCGCGGGTGGCGGCCCGGCCCCTCCGTGCATTGGCTGCGTTGTGGGGAGTGCTGTGCCCGGTGCCGTGCCGCCGTGCTGTGCCGTGCCGCCGTGCTGTGCCGTGCCGCCGTGCGCCGCCGTGCCGCCGTGCGCCGCCGTGCCGCCGTGCCGTGCCGTGCCGCCGTGCGCCGCCGTGCCGCCGTGCTGTGCCGTGCCGCCGTGCGCCGCCGTGCCGCCGTGCGCCGCCGTGCCGCCGTGCGCCGCCGTGCCGCCGTGCGCCGCCGTGCCGCCGTGCGCCGCCGTGCCGCCGTGCGCCGCCGTGCCGCCGTGCGCCGCCGTGCCGCCGTGCGCCGCCGTGCCGCCGTGCGCCGCCGTGCCGCCGTGCGCCGCCGTGCCGCCGTGCGCCGCCGTGCCGCCGTGCGCCGCCGTGCCGCCGTGCGCCGCCGTGCCGCCGTGCGCCGCCGTGCCGCCGTGCGCCGCCGTGCCGCCGTGCGCCGCCGTGCCGCCGTGCGCCGCCGTGCCGCCGCGCTCCCCCCTCTAGCAGGTAGGCTGGGCCGTGCCGCCCGGCTCCCCTCCGGCCGCCTTAGCGCCCGAGCGCTGCTCCTCGGCGTCCCCGAGTGAACCCTCCGGCGCTGTGCGGAGCCACCCGCAGCCGCCGTGCCTCGTTCGGGGAGTCGGCGCACCGCCACCTGCTGCCGCCTCCTCTGTGCGGCAAATCTCCGCTGCTGATGCTTCGTGCGGGATGAGCTTCAAGGGTTACAGGAACTGCTCTGGGACTCCTGTATGCATATATATACGTGCCACGGTTGGCTATAGGGGTGTGTTTAGGTACACGTATGTAAACATGTGGAATAGCAAGTCATACGTGCGCATGTGTTTGCATCTGCAAACAAACAAGCACAAAAGCAGCAGCTGAATAAATGCATTTACTCTGCTAAGCTGTCGGTGGATTTGCGTTGGTGTGAGCACCTTTCAATCTCAACATCCAAATAACTCTCTGTAGAACACTTTATTTTCACTTCCATTTTTAGCTGCCGTGTATTTGGGCAGCAGTTTGCAATGAGACTCAAGACAGGGAAGGTGGCTCTGTTCCACGAGCCCACCTGTGTGCGGTGGGAGCGCATTTACAGGCACGAAGGGCTGTGAGGTGTTCAGCAGTCGGAGACAAGAATCACGTGCAGGGAGTAACAGTGCAAACACGAGAGTGCGTGGCAGTGTGTGATGAAGGTCTGGCCGTCTGTTTGCTGTTGGCCCTTCTGGATGTCAGGACAGCCAGACAGGTTGTCCTTCATCATGTGCACTGTGCTCTAAGGATTGGCTCTTACGGCTGCTTTGGTTGGGCAGCAGTAATTCACTGCGCTCATTAGGATCTCAGCATCAGTCTGTAACTTCCACTTCTTGGTCCTGCTTTGAGTTCCTAGGAGCCCTCGCACTAAGAGCAGACTTTTATAGACCCGACTGGTGCAGAGGCAGCTTTACAGGAGGAAAGTGTGTCCGTTCGCTTGCGTTCTGGGCATTAATTAATGAAGGGGCCACAAAGATACAGCGCAACTGACAGGTTCAATCCTGCATGGAGCCATTTCTGCCTGTGTTCAAAACCTATTTTGTCCTATTTCCAGGTGAATATTTACTGCTAGCAGTGTGAGGAGAAGCCGAGTGTGCTCAGAGGAAACAGGCTGACTGAATAAGGGGGGACAGTGCCATCTGTGTGCAGTGCTGGAAGGTGGGCCAGCTGCCGCTCAGACACACAGTAACACAGAGTGCTGTGACAGAGTTGGACAGGGATGGACTTTCACAGGACAGCAGCTCTAAGTGCTCTTGTGAGGGACTGAGATCAGGGTTTTTCTCAGGTGTGTGACTGCAGTCGCTGTTCAGTCCATCACAGGGTGATGCAGTCAGACTCCTGGGGCTGAGGGGCAAGAAGGGCTTCCTTGACAAAGTCCTGGGCAACCAAAACGCTTTGAATGCGGAGCGCCTGTGCATGTGTTTTCATGCCGTTTGCCCTTCACATTGTGGTGCCTCTCTGTGGTTCAGAGCTAAGCAAACCAACCTGCAGCACTTGCTACTTCCTAGGGTGACCCTAATCCTACCTGTTCACCTGTTGGATATTAAGTCTCCAGGTTCGGGGGTTTGTTTGTCTTTTGGATTAGGCTTTCCTATCTCCTAAATGAGAATTAGACAGGACTGATTTTTCTCACGCTGCAGTTAATGCATCTTGCAATGCACGCTGCACTTATACTTTGCAAAGAAGTTACATAGGTCATTAACCTTCCAGCACAGGAGGCACAGCAGCACTTCATTTGAGTACCCGTGATTTATTTTGCAAAGTTCTATTTGTGAAAGGCAAACAAAATGCACAGCAGTAAGTTAACAAAACCTGAAAAACAGAGTTTGAACATCAGAAATTGCTGCAGTCAAAGCCATCTGAGAATCCAAGTCTCCAGGAAACAAGTAAAGCAAATCCTCTCCAGGACTGTGCCCTGGGGGCTGCATTGGTGCAATGGCTGTCAAGCTTGAGGCTATTCTGCGGCGCAGAAGCAGGCAGTGGTATGAGCTGTGCTTTCCTGCCAGCTGTGCTGAAGCTGGGATTGACGTTTCAATCTCTTGCAGGTAGGAGACTTGGTGAGCATTATTGCTATGCCACCAAAGGAGCTGAGCCCCTGGTGGAGAGGCAAGCGTGGCTTTCAGGTAGGCACACGCTTCTGACTAGAGAGCCCAACTTCAGTAGAGTCTGGAATCTCAGCTTGGAGCTGCTCTGCCTGCACAGGATGGCTTCCGGATGCAAACGGTTGCCCTGTGTCGGTGTCAGAGGACCTTCCCTTTGGCTCTGGGCTGGGGCTAATGCCCAGCTGTCTTTTTGTTCTTGTTACAGGTTGGATCTTTCCCTGGTGAGTGCGTGGAACTCATCAGCGGAAAGGTTCCCGAGTCTCTGGTCGCTTCATTGCCAAAGCCAGGTACACATGTTACATTTGACAATGCGGGTTAGTAAAATGGGGTCAGAGCGTGGCTTTCAGGGGGTTGGTTAATGCCCGAGTTGAGCAAGATTAGCAAGGATGACTGCATTAAGGTCCATGGGAACACGGAGAGATCTGGCCCAATCCCACTGTGTTTATTCCTGGGCTTGGGGAAGTCACAGAATCCTCCTGGAATGGCTTGGGATTGGAAGGTGCCTAAAGGATCATCCTCAGGCTCCAAGGCCCCTGCCTCAGTCTGGGTGGCCAGCCTCTGCATTTTGTAGGAGACGAGAGCAGGGATGGGGAAAATCCGTTCCTGCGTGTCCTTGTTGGGAATGTTCTTCCCATTGTTACGTGCTCTGCCTCATCCAACCGATCCAAGCCTGAAACGAACTGGTTTCTCTGTTTTGTTGCGCAGTGCCGAAGAAACGGGGCAAGCTCCCACCCTTCCTTCGCTCGGTGGTGAAGGCCCGCCCCAGGAGATCGGAGCAGCCGGAGCCGGAGAAGGAAGGGGTGTTTGGGTGTGACCTGGGGGAGCACCTTCTCCGCTCTGGCCGTGATGGTAAGGAACAGCCCATTGCTGAGATCTTCCTCGGTTGGGCATCTGAAGATGATAGGTCGTGGCATTTCTGGAAAGCCAGGAAGACATCTCTGTGCAGTTTCCTCACAGCTGTCTCTGCCAGCTTTCTCCTCTAAGGAGGAAGCAAGCAGTGGCCCGTCTGGGCTTAGTTGAATGGGATGGGAGAAGAGCACGGCCTGAAGCAGAACTTGAGTAAGAAGCTGAGCTAACCGCTGGCTCTTGTTCTGTAGTCCCCCAGGTCCTGCAGAGCTGCGCCGAGTTCATAGAGCAGCATGGCGTGGTGCGGGGGATCTACCGCCTGTCCGGCGTGGCGTCCAGGATCCAGCGCCTACGGTAAGAGTGCTGCGACTGACACAGCTGTCAGCAGGGGCACGTGCCATGCTGCGGGCGTTCAGAGGAAGCCCTTCCTTGTCTTGACTGTATTTGGTGTGGCTTTGGACTTGCTTTCCTCTTTCTCAAAGCCCTCTGCCCAATTCTGTGTCCTTCTCTGCAGCCATGAATTCGAGTCGGAGCAGATTCCCGAGCTGAGCGTCCGAGACATTCACAGCGTGAGCTCCCTATGCAAGATGTACTTCAGGGAGCTCCCAAACCCTCTGCTGACCGAGCAGCTGTATGCCAAGTTCTCGGTAAGCTCAGGGCAATGTCTTGGAAATGACACGTACCTCTTCCCTGGGCATCGTGGCTGATGGTTGCAGCAGTGCCCCAGCTCCGAGGTCTTATTTCTGTTAGCCCCACGAGGCATGTCTTTGCCACCTCCTGCCTCTGGCTGATGCCACTTCTGGTGGTGCCAGGAGGTGCTTACTTAAACTATACACGACGCTTGCGAGAATTCCCTTCCCTTTGCTATTCCCGCCTGGTGTCTGAATCCCTTCCTGCCTTTTTCCAGGACACTGTTTGCGCAGCTACAGAGGAGGAGCGGCTGCTCAGCATGCAGGACGCCATCCAGCAGCTGCCCGCTCCTCACTACAGGTCAGTGCTGCGCTCGGTCTGCTGAGCTCAGCCCTGCTGCCTTTCAGAGGGCCATGATGCGATTCCAGGTGTTGCCTCACGCTGGCAGCATCATGCCTGTGCACGCTGAAGCGGCTGAAGGCTGCGTCGGGTTGGTTGACTGGGTCAGTTCCTTGGCATGGGGGCACGGTTGGTGCAGCCGATGGCTGCGGCTGTGCTGTGCTGGGGCTTGGTGCTGCAGCGTGGTGGCACTGGGAATGTTTTACCTACTTCATATTCAGGGACGGTAGCAATGACAACAACCAGCATGAAGTGAGGTTTGTTTTGTGCGCTGCAGCACGGCTTGCTTTTTGGTGCTGAACATCTGCCCCTCTTGTTTTCCAGGACGCTGGAGTACTTAATGAGACACTTGGCGTCTCTGGCCGGGAACTGCTCCGTCACCAACATGGGTGCTCAGAACTTGGCCATAGTGTGGGCTCCAAACCTCTTAAGGTAAACTTCTTCTTCCGTTTCAACACGATGCTTAGTTCTGCTCTCCCCCAACCTCCAGGGGCACAATTTCTAGATGACAGTTTCTAGTCACTTGTTTAGCTGGGACTGCTGTGTCCCTGATGATCCAGGAGAATTTCGTCAGTGGCATCGCTGATTGCCCACTGCGGAAGTCTCCTGAGCCCAGTTTGACAGTTTTTGGCTACAGAAATTCAGACTGGGGGAAATGATCTTGGGGAAATGACTTGTAAGATCTGCCTTTTCTTCAGATCCCAGCAGAGCCAGTCTGCCTCCACCTACGGAGAAGCTGCCTGCATGGAGCTGCAGACACAATCGACTGTGGTGGAGTTCATCATTAGCCACACAGATGTCCTCTTCAGCTCCAAATCCACACCAGCCGTGGGAGAGGGAGCAGGTGAGTGTCTTCCTCCATTAGCTTGATGTTGATCTGACACCTTGATCCAAGCTGCCTTGGATCTTCTCCAAGACCTTTGAAAATGCTCTTACTGTTGAAGAGACAGCAGGCTTCTGGGCTTAGATTAGAATATGGTGCCCAGTTCCTGGGTCCTGAGTGTCCAAACCCATAACTTACATGGAGAAAACCATCACTGCTGTTAAGATGTTTTGCAAGAAGGTGAAGCTTGATAGAAGTGTGGCAGCAAAGCTTTCTGAGTTCCCAGTCCGCTAGTTTTTCTAGGGTTTTTGTTTGCCTGTTATGATACAGTGAGCTGCTCTTAATTGTGGCTGTGTCCTTTGCCACGAGCATACCTCTAGAGCACACGGTTCTTTTGAGCTCCTCTTCTTCCAGTGGCTCGGATAAGAAAGTCTGAGAGAAATGCAGAACTGGGATGGCTGTGCTGCTGCTTTCTGATCCTCCCTCTTACCTGTGGTTTCCCCTTGCAGGGCACAGCTCTCTGGCCGAGCCCAAGATTGTGTGGGATTCTCCTCCTGCCACAAAGCTGCTCACGCTGCAGGAGGCACAGGCAGAGAGGAGAGGACAGAGCAGCTCTCCCACGGCGACGCAGAGCAGCGATGTCGAGGTGGAGGAAGGACCCACAGCTGATCTGAGGATCTTCCACACAGTCCTTGATTTTCCATCTGAAAGGTAAAGAGGACTTCCCTTTCCAGCCCCTGTCATCATTGGTCGGGTGGGTTTTATTGGTTCATTTTTTGTCCATTTTATATATATGAGCCTGCCAGCTCCTGTCCTTTCCGGCTGTGGAGCCTTTGCTCCTATGCTGCGCATCTTGCTTGCCATGGTTGAGAGGAGTGTAGCCAGCAGGACTTGAGGGTTGAGCTGTAGGAATGGAAGCGTCCTCTGCAACTGTCGTCAAGGGCTTGGAGCAGCTCTTCCCTCACCCTGCACCACGACTGGCAGCATGCTCTGTTTTCTCTCTCCAGACCAAGCGTGCCCAGCACGAGGAAGCAGTCACCAGCTGGCAGTTGGCGTTCCTGCTTCTGCCTGGGCAAACCATCCCCTGCAGCTGAACGCCAACTGCAGAGCAGTGCCAGGGAGCCCTCAGAAGCAGAAGTGTTGGTCCTGGCAGGTAAGGGTGCAAATCCAGCTTTCAAAACACTGCTTGTCAGCAGCACAGGTAGGATTCATGCTTTCAGTGGGCTTCCACCTGATCCTCTCCAGGACTGTGTCCTAAAAGGAAACAGATCAGAAAGGTGAGCTCTTCCCCCCTTGGAGCACCCACCCACGTAACGTCCATGTAATTTCTAAGGATGCTGCCCAGACAAAGACTGAGGATGCTTCAGGAGAAGACCTTCCTTGCTAAGCCAAACAGAACAAGTAAGGTACCAAAAGATTTAGAGCTAATCTAAACCTTAAAGCATATAGGACCTTACAGCATCAGCCTTAAAGCGTAGAAGCATGACCAGCAGGTGGAGGGAGGTGGTGCTGCCCCTCTACACTCCTCTCACTGAAACCCCATCTGGAGTACTGCATGCAGTTCTGGAGCCCTCAACACAAGGAGGACCTGGGGTTGCTCAAGCAGGTCTAGAGGAGGGCCATGAAGGTGATCAGAGGGGGCTGAAAGCACCTCTACTATGTGGACAGGCTGAGAGGGATGGGGCAGGTAGCAAAAGAATGAGGGGAAATGGCTTTAAACCAGAAGAAGGTGGATTTGGATATTTTGACTACTGTGAGAACTGTGGGTACAATGCTTGACAGACTCATTGTAGTATAATAAGCTTGAATTACTTACAAGTCATTAGAAGTCCTCTGAATTAAGACTGAGAAAATATCACAGACTTGAAGAGAAGCACTTTTTCCCCTTGTAGGTAGATTGTTCTCTTTATTCCCTGTACCTAAAAAGAAGTAACAGTGACTCCACAGATGATCTCTCCTAGATAAAACTTACATTTTACATCTATTCTTACTGAAGTTATACAGAAAGCTTGGAATGCCATTGTTGACATTAGTACAGCATCTCCAGAAGCGCTCAGTTCAGCTTTCCTCATTTATTTCCAGAAGTTACAGGAATGAATTTATTTCTTTAAGTATTTGTGAACTGTAATTCCCCAAACTTGCTTGGTTCTCTGAGCCACGTGTTGATATTTTCCACCTCTTAGTGAAACATTTCACTAATGTGAGTTAAGCCAGCATGTGACATCTGTTGTTCGTCCATAAGTTTCTGTTTTGAGTCTGCCTGGACTTCCAGAGACCAATAAGGATTTTAGCATGGTAGAACAGAACATAGAAATAACATAGAAAGGCTGAGAAGACACAATTAAAGGAGAAAAAAGAATAAATGTGAACGTTTATTACCTCTGATGTTAATGCTGAGAGACTCTTCTCCTGTTGTGAAGCACAGAAAGCTCTGTTGCACAGTCTTCATCGAGGCGTCCCAGCTGCAAGAATAAGACCTATACTGAGGAAGCAGCTTTCAAGTCATCTCACAGCCCAGTCTCACCGTGATAGTGCTCTGCTATGCAGCAGTCAGTAATTAGCCATGATTTCAGATGCTTTTCTAAGCAGTTAGTGTTATGGCTACCTATTACAAGGAGCAAACAGAAAGAGCCATCCAACTTCAGCAACTAGTCCCTCTGTGGCAACAGGTTCTGAGCTCTGAATTCAAGTACAAAACCTGTCAGCAGATGAGACTTTTGACTAGAGCAGAAGTGACGCTTCTGTCTCCTCTTCATCACTAGTGACACGGCATGCACAGCACAGCTGTTCTGCAGAGAAACAGCGCCACCCAGTGACCAACGGCAGCCATTGCCTGCAAATACACGGCAACTTCCCAGTATCTGCAGCAACCATCTCCCCACACGTGCACTTACTGAACCAGTGAACAGCATCAGAAGGACCTTGCACGAGACAAGGGTGACTTAACAGTTGTTTAACTGCAGTCCGCTTCTTTGGGTCTACCTAGTGGGCAGAAACACTCGAGCTGTTACTTACAGCACTGAAAAGAACTGGAGACAATTCTTCTATTCCTAAGAGCTTCGAGGTGCCCAGAAGCACAAACAGAAACCAGCAGTATTTCATCACTTCACCTAAAGGAAGGTCAAACACCTGAGCTGGGAAGAGCAGTTACAGAACCTGTGGTTACAGCAAACGTTCCACGAGCACTTTGTATTTATGAGACTGCCCAGATAGAGCTCAAATGCACACTGAGTGTGTTCAGCTTTCTTTATGAGACATCTGTTGTTTACAGACCGGTTTTAGTTCTACAGCACAATTAAGAACAAGCAAGCTGCTTGAAGACTGTTTAATTACTAAAATAGTAATTATTTCTATTACCTGTAACTAGTACCATGTTTTTATTGGAGAATTTCAGCACAAGGCAACGCTCACCTTTTCTTCATGGCATGGAACAATTTAACTTGTTCAAACACTGAATAATTTCCAGGTACTCCACCAGTGTTTTGAGCTCCTGCAACAGCATCTTGTAGATCCATCTGAACAGAAGCGGCTCTTTTTCCTGTAGCAGCTGGTGAACTCGCAGGGTACTGCGAGGTGAAAGCCATTTGGGAGCAGCGTATCTTCCTCTCTGCAATAAAACAGTTTAATGAAAATGAAATAACTAAAATAAAAGAGGATTTAGAATGAACCTTGAACAACTATTTGGATGGTGCTGACATCTCTTTACTTTCCAAACGTAGGAACAGACATATGCAAAATCAGCCTTAAGAATCACTTGAATAAATTCAATGGTGAAATGAAGATGTGCTTGGCTGAGGGCAATGCTGGAAGGCAAACTGCTCACAGGAGCTGCAAAATGCATGAGATCACACCAGACATACTTTGTTCTGACCACAGTTGTGGCACATAGTCCTTCAGCATTCCCAACATGAAATGATGTGGAGCATCACAGAAACACTGCGCACAGACACGATGACCCTGATTAGATTCAAGCAGCAGGCTTAAAACAAGTCAGAGTTTTAGATTCCAGGACATTTCAGGGTCTATAATGTGTGAAATTCAGTGACACAGCAGTGCCCAGGTGCCTGCGTTTCAAGCAACCTTCAGATCACAGCCACGTAAGATAAAAGCAAATTCAGTGCAGAAATAGCAAGCCTGTATCTTAATACCCGTGAGATTATCCACTTTTTTACTGCAGTCTGATTAAGTTCTAAAACTTGCTCATCCCAGTTCACTTACACAAGTTCCACCAACTCAAGCAATGCAGCTCTGAGATCCTGTGTATGTGAGGCAGGTAGAACTGAACAGTGCAGAAATGATCTCTGACAGCTCTAAGAGCTCCATTCTGCTTGCAAACTCTCAGTCCAAAACTATTCACAACTCTAAGGAAACGAACACCTGAAGCAGTTGGATCATCTGCCATGTGCCGCGTTCGGCTTCTTGGCATCATGATGAACACAAAGAGTTTTCTGCTGCCCTGCAGAAATGGACAAAGTCCTGCTCACAAATGGACCAAGTTTCAGTGTACAGACAGGCCTTTCTACCCACAGCTCAGCATGTTCTGCCATCTGAACAGCAAGGCCTCTTGTCAAGCTCAGCTATTTCCCTTCTCAGTGTATTCTAGCACAACTGATACCCAATGTTATCCTCCTGTAGAGTGCCATCGTATTGTCATCGTCCAAAGGAAAAACCCACACAGCAGAGCATACAGCAGTACACCCATGCTCCAAATATCCGCCTGAAAAACAAAAAGACAAGCTTACAAACCTGAAGCACCCAAAATGGCTTACTGACAGATTGCATTGTCTGTCCTTGCCAAAGCCCACACACAGCCCATGAAAAGCTGGCTCTTTCCCTCAGCAAAAAAAACCTTACAGTCCCAGAGAAAGCACGTAACCCTCATTCAATTGTTCTTCCACTCAACTTAGAGCGCTACTAAAACCAGTATCTTCATCTTAGCTCATCACACTGCTGCAGTTCCTTTGGCCAGGATTTCACTGGCACAAATGAAATCAAAGCCATCACAAGGGATTTAGCACAGTTGTGTGTTACTGGCTACGAGAGCTGTCAGCACAGTCACCTGTAAGGCTTTGCTGCTGTTCTACTGATGTATAGGCACAACAAGGTTCACACACCTCACAGTGCCAATCTCTGAAGCTGCTGTTTTGTAGAGCCCCAAAGCAGTCGCTTGAGACAGTTCAGGATCAGCCAGAGACAAACCAGCCAGCTGTGTGAACTGAGACCAATTGCACTTCTCTAGTCTGCGGCCACTGACAGCTTCTGAGAGCTACCAAGCAATGCAGCCTAGCAGAATCCAGAAGGGAAACCAAGAGAGCCTACCTGAGCTCCACTGCGTTTAAATGCTCCGTGCAGAGGGGAGGGAAAGAGGGTAAAACAAACACCGGTCTACATACCTCTGAGCCAGTATCCACTTTGCCCTGGATTAGCTCTGGTGCTGAAGAAGCTGGGCTTCCACAGCATGTGCTCAGGCGGTAATCAAGGCCTCCCTGGAATAACACAAAGAATAGAGAGAAACATTTGCTTTAACAGAGTTGATGTCTTCTGGGAATAACACTCCAGAAGCCTCAGAGGCTTCTTCTCCTGTGTATATTTTCATTCATCTGACATTTTGCTTTCATTCAATGTGACCTCACTAAGCAAGTATTGTCTAAGACCGTGAGTATCACGTAAATGTGCAGATCTCAAGCTGCTCACTTATCCAGTGCCCTTGGCATGATGCGTCTCTGGCCGCGTCGTCCCCTGGGATATGTAGTTCTCCTCCAAGAGCTGAGTACTCGGGATGCTGCCATTGCACAGAACTGGAGCATGAACCTTCCACACTTCCGCATACCCTCTGTTACACTTGCACATACCCTCTGTTACACTTGCACATACCCTCTGTTACACTTCTGTGTGCCATTAACAACTACACTTTCTTATACCACCAAAACAGTTTGCCACTCTTTGTACCCTCAGTTAATGATTCATACTGCACATGATGTCATGATGTAGAATATTGACAGCAACAGCACAAAACCACGACAAACCTCTTTGTAGAAACTATTGCTGAAGAAAATTGTTTTTGCCACAGAAGTGGCTGTAACAGAACAACAGGGACTACTTGTCACCTCCACAAAGACTGCACTAGTACCTTCTCTTCAACCTAAGGAAGTAACTACATCCACACGGCTGATTCAACCCACCACTGTGCTGCTTTATATGAGAATGGCTGAACGATCTGCTTACGGTTACCCAAAACTCACTGGAAAAACTCTAACCCCGTCATTCCACACGCAGAAGGAAGTCAGTCTACACAAATGACTTACAAGGCTCTGCGTGTTTGATGACTGCTGCTCCAAAAGTAATGCCTTCTATTTTGTTATGTCGGCCCACAACGTCAGAGGTGGATGTTGGCGGGATGGCAGCAGAGGTTGAATCTTCACACCAACGTTCTGCTGGGGCCATATGACAGACGGCAGCAGAGGGCCAGTATGACAAGATGGCATCTGACGTGGAAGCGCGTACGAAGCAGAAACGAGTTGCTGAATTCCTGCATGCAGAAAAACCAGCACCCAACGACATTGATCAACTCTTGTGGAGCACAAAGAGTAGATGTGAGCACGGTGAGGTGGTGGATGCCGTGTTTCTGCAGTGGTGACAGGTGTCACCTCTGCTGGTGCAGATTTATATGAGGGTGGTACGCAGGCCCTCGCTCGTCACCAATGAGAATGCATTGCTAATGGTGGTTACCATGCTGAAAAACGGCGCTTGGCCATGGAGCATTATGCTCTCCCAAGTGATCCATCAGTTGTAGTTTGCACAGGAATAAACAGGAGGCATTACTTTCAGAGCAACCTATGCAGCACGCACAACGATGCGAAACGGAAACATTTCATTAAACGACAATTGCCACGATTTTCAAGCGTGGGTGCTGAATGAAACCCCTGAGCGATTCTTAAAGGGCGGAGGAAGAAATGAAGCACGTCTGGTCAGCTCCAAGACAGAGCTGCGTTCTGGGCTTGACACAGACATCAGTGCCGACTGAGCTCTCTCCTGTAACAGACAGGCTTACGAGACAAGCCACCAGCTGCAGGCTGGGCCTAACAGATGCCTCACGCCCTTAGCAAGGCACAGCAGGCGGGGCTGAGTCAGAGTCAGCACCCGAGTCAGCACCCCCCCACCCAAGTCCCGTCCTGCACAGCTCGGCTACGACGAGCAACGCGGTACCGGCACAAAGGTGAGGCAGGAGGGCCCGCTCTGCTGCGTGCCCCTCGGGGTGACTCGGGTATCCGGGCCGTGCCTGGACCGCCTCTATGGGCAGGAAGGGCTGCTGTGTGCGGGCGGCTCCCTTACCGCCCAGGCAGCCCGCCGGGAGACCCTCACGGCCCAGCCCGCGCTGCGCCCCTCCCCCAGGGGGCCGGTCTTACGCACCGCCGCCGTTACAGACCCGACGAGCCCCGCTCCAGGCTCCTCCTTCAGCGCCGGGACAGCGAGGCGGGCGGCGGGGCCGGGACAGACGGCAGCAGCCCACGGGAGGCCCACCGGGCCGAGGTCCGACCGGGCCGAGTTCCGACCGGGCCGAGTTCCGACCGGGCCGAGTTCCGACCGGGCCGAGCTCCGACCGGGCCGAGCTCCGACCGGGCCGAGTTCCGACCGGGCCGAGTTCCGACCGGGCCGAGTTCCGACCGGGCCGAGTTCCGACCGGGCCGAGTTCCGACCGGGCCGAGGTCCGACCGGGCCGAGTTCCGACCGCGGGCCCAGCGCGCACCGAACCCGCCGCGCAGCGACGCTCGCAGCCTCTCGCCGCGTCGCCCGGAAGTGACGCCCTAGTGGCGACGAGCGGAAGTGACGCACTCTCGGAGCGCCCGCCGGAAGCGGCGGCATCGCGGCGTGGCGCTAGCCAATGGGCGGCTTGTGGCAGCGCTGAGCTTCGTGTCACTGAAGGACGTGCAGCAAAACGTGCGCTTTCAAACCATGCGCTCTTCAAGTCATGGTTCTTTGTCTGTCAGGTGTCAGAAGCTGAAAGGCTTTCATACGTGGGGAATAACTTCAGCAGCGGAGCCATGACATGCAGCTCCCTGTGCAGGTATGGGGAGCTGGCCACACTGTGCGAGAAACAAGAAGGTGAAAGCAGAGGAGCTGCGCAAATGAAATGGCCTTGTAGCCTTCTGTCAAGGTGACTGGTGAGTTCTCATTGAGGCCGTGGTGCGAATGGGGAGGAGCTGGGCAGCTGATGTCATCTGGCAGCCGCACCATTTTGCACGCTGCTTCCTCGGGAGCTGTGATCTTACACATAAGCGGAGTTTAGATCTGCTGGAGGAGAAGAGTGAGAAGGTGTCTGCACGGAGCTGAAACCTGGGCACAACAGCATTATTCCTTCTGAGCTGCCAAGATCAGTACCAGGAAACCAGGGGGTCGTTGGTCACCATTGAACTTCTGGGCCACAGTCCGGAGGTGCTGTATGAATTAAGAACTTGTCTGTGCCTCGTGCTGTAATGGGAAGCCTTGGTGAAATCACCAGTTGTCACACGTGCTGGTTTTAGAAGGTGACCTTTGTAGCCTCGAGGCAGCTCCCATGAATTCCTAAGAACTATTTTGCGTGGGGGATCGTTCCCATCCTCTGGTAGAAGAACCTCTTGTATCAGTGGAAACCAAGTGTAAGATCATCTTACTTTGTCACAGCTAACCTACAGAGCTCTGAAGTACATTTGGTGTGTGTGTCAGGCTCCTGTTAGTGAGTGCTGTGCCCCGTGGACGCGCTACATTTGTCCTGCAGTGTTTGCTCGTGGTTTATCTCTACTCTGACCACGGGGGTTACTTAAAGTAGAAGTGGGGTGACACAACGTAAACAGAACTGCAGAAACTGCTAAGACGAGGTGCTTCCAGCCATTTAATGTCCTTGTGCTGGTTCTTTTGAAAGGGTCGTGATATAGATTGTTAAATTTTTCTCTCCAAATACAAACTGGATGATGTTTAAAGGTCCAACTCTAAGGATTCTGTGAGTCTGTTCTATGATTCTGTGGTGAGGAGCAGCACAGACTATTTGGGTTTGCTCCTCTGAAGTGTGAAATGAAAAATGACTTGCTAGAAATTAACCTGTTCTATAGATTCCAAGTTAATTTTTCTCAGCTCTGAGACTGTCAATGGTTATCATTTGCACTTGTTCTCCCCAGGTATTTTCTTGGTGTTTTAAACAAGGATCCTGGGCAAATGGAAGTCTATAATGCTGAAATATTCAACATGCAACCTTGACTGTCAGGTAGGACAGTTCTGTATTTAACCCTGGTGCCGAGGTCACAATGTCTTGGAAATATGTATGCATTCAAAACTGACTAATTGGCTACTGACAGCATTGCCCTGTTTCCTCCTACTCTTATTTCTGCTGTGCCGCCTTAGAATGAGGGAAGGAGGATACATCACTCTGTCCACGCCTGGGGAGCAGTATGGAATGAAAAAAGGGAGAATGAAGCAGAATCACAGCTGATAGTCAGGAGAAGAGTTAAGCAGAGAGCTCGGGTGTGGGAGGGTGGAAATACCAGAGTTAGAAATAGAGTTGTCACTGCTTAGGATAATTGCAGCCCTTCTCCTGCTGAGGGAGGCTTGGAAATAATCAAGTTAGTAGACTGAATCATTCACTGAAAAAGAAAACAGCTTTTCCCCAGCAGAACTGCTTTTTATTTCTGAATCTAGTGGAAATGATCCTAAGAATATGATCTTTAAGGAACTGTTTTCTTTTTTAGGCAACGGGAGCTTAGTATTGCTGCAACCTGTGCATTATGCTTTTAGATTTTGTAGCAAAAATTGTCCCTCTTTATTTTAGGTACATAATCTTTCACATTCAGTGTATTTTATTAACAAAATCCTGTAGAGAAGACCCTGAAGTGGTGTGCCTAGTCCTTCTGTAATTTATTAGAGCTAAAGGGGTACCCAATACATGCACTTTCCTGCCTGCTGCAAGCCAAGCATACTAATTTTTATTCTTTTGTAGATAATTTAATTCCTGATGACACAAGGGATTATCAGAATAAATCCTACAGGGAAAGGTAAGGTTGAAACCTGATATCATAATGTGCTGTAGTTATCCAGCAGACAGTGGTGAATACTTGTCTGAAACTGAGATGTTTGATTTGTTGCAGGACAAACTTGTGCAGGGTCAGCATTCTTTCTATGCACTGATGGTTTTTGAGACAGCATGTTGTTAGTGTCTAGCTTAGCAGTATGTTCCTAAATACTTTAGACTTGTCTACAGTCCCAGATAAAACATGCCCGTTTGCATTTCTTTGTCGTATGCTTTGTTTGTACCCAGCGTTATGTTTGGAATTACTTTAAAAACATACATGTAGAACAAGCGGTGGTTATCTGGGTATTCTTCCTGCATGCAAAGTGTCTTGAGTTCAGTGTGTTGTCGTTGCTTCTGTGTTATACACAGGTGGATTTGTGCATTGAGGCATTTGGTACCAGCAAGCAGAAGCGAGCTCTGAACTTGTGGTTTTTGCAGTGCAGGGGCCTCTGTAGTGCCACGTGCAGAAATGTGCTGACTGTGGTGGACAGAAAATATGCTCACAGAGCAGCATTGTGAGCTTTCTTGTATTAGTGTTCAGGAAACTATTCTAACCTAAAAGAGCTGTGCGGTGGACTTAAGGATGTGTTCTAATAAGAAAGCTAGTCCCTGGTTCTCTGGTCCTCATGCTCCCTCTTTCCTCTTCAGCCATTGCTCCTTTGTCTTAGAAGAGCTGAAGTTCCTGCCTGCTGATGAGAAGAGCAGGGACCGCAAAGCTCGATGCCTCTGGTTCCTGGACATCCTTATTAAGTTCAGCTTCCTGAAAATAATCAAGAAGAAGCGTAAGACAATTTTCAACTCTTACCCTTTTCAGCTGCCTGCTGGGACTTGGTTTGTAGTTACCATAATAGCAAACAATGAAGCTTCCCAGAGTTACCTGTTTGATAAATGGCTGCGTGCAGCAGTTACAGTTCAGATTGTTTCATGGTGAGGTTCAGTATTTCCGTGCCATTGTGGAGTTTTAGATCTGCACCTGCTGGGATATACGTGTGTCATTCTCTTCAGTCCTTTTCTAACTGTCATACATCAGGGTCCTGCAGTGAGATCCTATTTGTAGGAGATAAAATAGTTTACATCTGAGTTTGAGATTCCTTTTTTGCTTACAGACAGTTCCTGGTTTCTGTACCTGAAAACATTTTATATCCTTTATTTTATATAACCAGTCTTGGTGCTCACTGTGAAACCCCTTTCCATTCTAGATCCAATGGGTCCTGAATGCCCCCACATCATTAGCAGGAAGCTTATGAAGAACTTCACTGACCTACAACAATGGCGGTAAGGAACTGTGATTGCTTTGATGTTATTGATGTTCAGAGGATGTAGAAAACAGCTTGAAGGGCCACAGAGTCATTATCAAATAGCACTGCACCAAAACGGGAACAGCAGAAGCTTCTCTTGAGTAGCAGGCCAGGCCAGGTAAAATATTCTGTTATGGCTGATGTTCATCCATGAATAATGGAAGTCTGAAACGTAACTGGGAGAGGCAGAGTCATGTGTGCTTAAACAAGCCTGTGCCTGTGAATTTAGCCAGGCTCACCAGGCTGACTTGATCAGCAAGAGTGAGAAGATTTGTACTTGTTGCTACAGTGCCTTTTCTCAAGAATCCAACAGCCTCTGCGTAGCATAACTGCCATTGCTCAGCCATCATCTATCTGCTGTTTGCTGTGAACTGGAGGTTAACAGAGAGGTTGAATCCGTGTGGGCCATCAAGGGTGCATTTGTTTATAAAGACTCAGACCAGGGGTGAACAGTAAAAATAAATGCTTTCAGACCTGCTCTGTGTGTTGTGTATGGCTGCAGTGAGTACCTTCAGATCAGCTTCACCTCGCTGTCATCTTGCCAGTGTGCCACAGAGACAGAAGTGTTTGTAGACAGTGATTCAGTCAAGTCTGTAAACCTGTAAACATCTCCAGAGACCTGCACTTTTGAACAGAAACATGGGCAGTTGTTGAGACCTTGAGGCCCCTGTGATCAGGGACCTGTGTTTCTTAAAGCTCTTTTTTCATGTCTCGGAAATGCTTGCCATAGCTAACTGGGGCTCCAGTTCTGTCTGCACCTGGTGGGTGGTTGTGTTTTGGGTTTGCTGACTCTCTGCTTTTCATCTGTTCTCACACTTGCTGTTCAGTGTTCAGAATTTAATCTGCGTCGCTGAAGACTAAAATTGCAGCATATGTCATTGCACTGGCTCTGCACATTAAAAACTTCCAAGCTGACCTCACTGTCCTGCAGAATGACTTGAAGCTCCACGAAAGTAGGTGAGTCATGTTTGCTTATGCCTGTTAAGATGCCTGTGGTCCTTGTGCAAGCAGTCCCTGGGGAAGAGGGCTCTGGAGCCTCTTCTGTGCCCAAATAGTACAGCGATACCCGCTGTGAGTTCCCTATGTTGCAGTTAGACTCTGAGTGTGTTGAAGTTTTATATTCAAGCCCTGCTACGTCTAATGGGGTAGTTCTATGTGTCAAAGCTTTGAAAGAGTGCTTTTCACAAACCTGCTCAGGTGCACTGTGAGGCTTTTTGTCCATCTGAAAGTGGAAAAACTTGAGGCAGGCAGCATCAAAACGGCAGAAAACCTATCCAGGTGCTACCCAGTGCTGTGTCTTGCCTGCTAAGTCATGTTGCTCCTCACTGAATCCCTTCTTTCAGCAGAGATCTGGTGTCAGCTCGGTACCAGTCTGGATGCAAGTGCAGATTTGTATCTGACTGTAACTGGAAAACTAGAAACAGATTTTCTTTCTCACAGGCAGATTGTGAGCATGTAGTTGCTGTTCCTCCCCAGATGCAAGACTTTACAATTTAACTTTATAAGATTCTGCTCGCCTTACCTCCTCAGTTTGTCAGAGTCTGTTTGGATGTCAGCATAGCCCTCTGGCACTGGGAGGAGGAGCCAACTCAGTGAAGATGAATGGTGGAGAACAGTGTGCAGTATAAGCATCCAGGCAAACAATGCTTGTCATGATAGATTTTGAAGAAATTTCTTCCTAGACTTAAATTTTCTGTGAAGAAACTACTGTTCTTCTGCCAAGTGATGTCTCTGTACTGCTAGCTGCGCGGATGTGCTTAAACCTGCAGGTGTCTGGCAGAGCCTGACAGCTCCTCTGACAGCGAGGACTCCCAGCAGACATTAGCTGATCAGGCAGCTTGTTATTGCTACCTGGGAGTGGGTCAGGTTGCCCTGTTAATAGCTGCTCAGCTGTGTGTGATTGCTGTCCCAGCCTTTTCTGTTCTGCAAGATGTGGTGACTCTAAAGACATTTGCTGCCTGACTCCACTACGTGGATCTTTCCCATCAGGGTTGTTTAGAGGTGATGCAGCTGGGAAGGAACTGCAAAAGGACAGAACTCCTTCAGTACCACTGAAAAGCATTCTAGAATATGCTGGGGCTTCTCCTAGAAGGATTTAATATCAAGATTCTGGGATAACTGGAAGTTATCGGGGCTGTTACCAGCCCTTGGTTTTGTGAGCTCTGTAGTCAGATTTGATGTAAAGATTTCTGGGCTTTGCCTCCAGTTCTGCTCTTTGTTGACTAATAGTGGCGTTAACAGTATAATCTAATGTTGGTTTCCCACCTTTTTAAAATTCTATTGCTTTGGAAGTAAGCTTTTCAATAAAAGACATGCTCTTTTTCTGCAACAAACACCAAAGTTTTTGCTTTTAAGTGCTCTACTGGAGCTGGGAGCATAGATTGTAGCGTGGTGATAAGAGAAAAGTGGGGGAAGCAGCAACATGTTGGAAAAACAAAGATGAGGCATATGGCTGTGAGGCTCTTGATTTAGCCATGGAATGATCATTGCTTATGGTGGGAGGTTTGTTTGAATAGCACCAGATATCTCTTGCCATCTGAATCTGTTTTTCTTTTAAAGACGTAATGTCAGCTGAGAGGATTCTGAGGTGTGTTCTCATGGCCCCAGATGAGGCAGGACTTTCATTTCCTTGCTGCGTTTGCTCAAACATGCTTCATTCTGTGTTTGACAAGTCTCCAGGTGTGTTCTGGCTGGTGACATCTTGATCAAGCCCTGCTCAGTACCAATCTCATCCAAAATGTGTTTACATCTAGGACTGCTGTATTTCAGCAGTTAAGAGGAGCTGCTCTCTGTACTAGGTTCTTTCCATCCTGTCACTCATGGTATAGGATTCTGTTGGAAATACGGGCTGCTTGCTTTTTTTTTCTCCAAGATTGCTGTACACTGAGTAAGGCACCGTGGGTTTTTAATACTCTTTGGGGTGCTCGTGCCCAGTTTGGTAGTGTTCTAGCCTTTCCAGCAAGGCTCCCTGCCTTGTAGTATTTAAATACTTCCAGTTTGCGTTCTGGTGGTTGTGTTGGGATGCAGAGCAGACATCCTGCTTGCTTCTGCCTCCTAGCTTCCCTCCTGAGGTGAACAAGCTATTGCTCATTTCTGCAGTGTCTTTCCCAGAAGACCACTCTACCCCACTAACACAACGTTTCTCTGTTGTTTTCCAGGTTGATGGACATTGCAAGGGCCATGCGGTTGAAGGTCTCCAAGGCAAAGGGGATGCCAGGACTTGAGAATGATCAAAATCACAAGCATGGCACCCTTTCTCTCCCCTTGCCTGTGCAGAAAGCATCAGGGAGCCAGAGGAAGCGCAAAAAGATGAACTGAGAATCTGGGAGGTGTGAGCAGGGCTGAAACAGTTCCGTTCTCAACAGTTGTTCTGCACACACAGCATCATGGGGATGCATTTGCCTGTTGGATTTGGCTTTCCAGCATCATGGCACAGCCCTGTTGAAGTCTCTGTGCTGACGGGAACAGCTGTTATTTCATTAAACTGTTTACCTTTCTTACGTATTTAGAAAATGTATCAACCCTTTGTCTTTCCTCCTGTCTGTGAGGGGAGAAAGATGTACAATGTGCCAGAACGAAATCACGTTGTTAGGAATTGTAGGTGCTGTGCTGACTGCGTACTTCAGGCGGGTTTTACCCCTTTGTGACACAAATGCAGAGATCTTGGAGGTTACCCTGAGGATGGTGGCCATGCAGTTCCCTGAGAGCTGTCCCAGCACTCCACCAGGAGCTTGCCCCAAGGCAAGAATGCTCCTCATCTCTCAGCTGGACCTCCCACAGGCCGGGAAGCACTGCAGCTCATGCTGCTGACCCTTTGCTCTGTTGAGCCTGACAGTGCTGAGAAGGGCTTGGCTCTGACTGCCCTTCAGACAGCTGAGGGCTTTGCTGTACTAGTCAAGCTCAGCTCCCTCCATCTCACCTCGTTGGCCACATTCCTGTCAGGCCTCTGCTGGACCCTTTCCCCACTGCTGCAGTGGTTCTGAGGGACACCAGCAAGGATGCTGAGCGCTTCACTGCTCTTGATGTGCATTCCATTAGCTGCCAGTGAGAAAAAGGGAGCACAAAATGAGTGACTTAGAGCCCTGCAACATCCCTCCAGAAGGCAGAGAGGATCTGCAGAGGTAGAGCTCCTTCTGGCGGGCCAGCAGCAAAGCATGGACATACAGGCATGCCTTTTACTGTGTCACCTCCACATTAGCGAGGCTTAACTTAAAAAATAAAATAACCCCAGTGCAATGTCTCTTCATCCTGTTCGCTTCTCTCTTCAGGTCATATCTGTTGAGATCTTGGAAGCTTTGCCAGGAAGATCAGAACTGTTTCTGTTCCTGAAAGTAACTGTGGTTCTTCTGTCATGATAGGACCTTCTGAATGGAATCCTGAGGATCCATCAGCCCCCTTTTGTGCAGCTCAGGCAGAACCAAATCTCAGAACTCTCTCTCTTATATTTACTTTTAACAGTTGATTTCTGTTTGCCTTGCTTACTTTTTTGGGGGCAAACAACTCGTTCTGATCTACATCGGTATGAACTGTGCAAAGGTAGGCATCACTTCTGGTGGCAGCTTTCTTTTCTTCTACCTGGAAGGAACCCCATTTTGCAGGGACTGGCTGCTGGAATTGCAGTGAATGAGGATGGAAGAGGGCAGATCACAGATAGAGGAACAAAAGTGTCTTTGTTGTGCCAGTTCATTTCTCCCAAGTGTTCTGTCTGTTTATTTGATTGCCAATATTATCTTGTTGTGTTTCTTGAGTGATGCCAGGTATAACAGTCTCCCAGTTTGCATTTCCTAGTTGTCACTCCTGTTGCTGTTGAAGGCAACATAGCTTTCATGGAATCACCACATGGTTGTGTTGGAAGGAATCTGGCAGCCACATAAAATGCGGTTTCTCCATCCCTCACTGTCTATTTAAAAAAGTAACATACTGTTGGTGGAGGTTTTTTTGTCTACTTTTATTGTGCCTGACACCCATGACGGAGGCAGTGATTGTGTAGAACTGCTAATGGCTTTGAATGGCTTTGAGCTTAACCTGTTGATCTCTGTGTGGACATGGAAGAGGCATTTGCAAGTGAGCCTGATGATGGCAATTACATACGTTTGTAAAAGCACAGAAGAGGTGAGGGGAAACACGAAATAACAGCCACTGGAAAAGCAAAAGGGGCTCGTGTACTCGTGGCCACCAGGTTGGGCAATCTGTATGCCCACTCAGTATCCTGTCTACTGTGGTGAGCAGCTGCATCTGCACGCACAGGGAATGTAAGGAGATGGGGTACATGGTACTGCCTGCAGGAGGGTACTGCACACTCTGCTACCACTCTGCTCCAGCAGGTTAAGGAGTCTGGGCCTCACTGTCCTTTTACACCTGGGGAGAACAGACTTTTGGCACCTAATGCCAACATATCCCACTAAAAGATACGCCTAAGGCATTGAATGCTCTTCTCACTACCTCCTCCCAGTTCTCCCCTAGGAACAGAAACCACTAAGATTCTACAGCAAAAGCATCTATGCTGCAAGAGCACACTGAACCACCTGCAACAGTGAAACATGGTTTTGTAGAGTGGCTTTGAAAACACACCTTTAGACAGCTGTCTCCCTGTAGCCAAAAGGAACCCAAGCAGGAAAAGAAGAGTCCAGCCTGAAACACGCCCATGCTACTAGCCCAGGTTTTTCACGGTGAATGCAGAATCCGTCCTGTTCTTGAGGTAACAAATGACCAGTGGGTCTCCCCTTGCTCCACCCCTTCTCCTTAAAAGTGAGAAAAAGAGAAAACAAGCAGAAGAAACCCAGACGTACCTTTCCACACACAGAGCAGAAATTGGAACAGCGACAGGGACTGTCTCCCTCCTGAGACATGGTGGGGAGCATCCCAGAGGAAGCCCAGGTTCTTTGCTTCTCTCCACAGGGACTTCAAGCACTCCTGGCAAGAGCTGGTTTTGTTCCTTCTTCAACTGCTTCCATCACCAAAATCTCCTTTTGAAAAGGAACCCTAAAGAAAGAATCGGCAAATGAAAAATAATGAGCAAGAACCACTTTCCCAGCTTTCTTCTGACACGCAATTTAGACCCTCGACTAGGGCAAGGTCTTAAAATCAGCTGCTTACAAGAGCTGTCCCCACATATATCCAGCTTCTGTACAGCTGCCATTATTTCTGACAGCGAGTGTAATCACAGATCCATAGAATGGCTCGGCTTGGAGGGGACCTCAAGGATCATGAAGATCAATCACCTCCCTGTCCCTGCTGGCCATCCCCTCTTCTGATGGAGCCCAGGGTACCATTTGCTCTCTGAGCTGCAAGAGCACGCTGATGGCTCACCTTCTCTTTTTCATCCACCAGGACCCCCAGGTCCTTCTCTGCGGGGCTTCTCTTAAGGACCGCTCCTCCCAGTCTGTAGGGATGCCTGGGATTCCTCCAGCCCAAGTGCAAAACCTTGCACTTTGCTGTGTTGAACCTCATCAGATTCACCTAGGCCAACCTCTCGGGCGAGGTCCCTCTGAATGGCATCCCTTCCTTCCGCTGTGTCAGCCGCACCCTCAGCAAACAGCAGAGGGCGCACTCAATTGCATCATTGGTGTCCCTGATAACGATGTAAAAAAGCACTGGTCCCAAGACAGACTCCTGGGTGACACCACTTGTTATCGGCCTCCACCTGGACACAGAACCATGAATCACCACCCTCTGTCTGTGGCCTTTCAACCAATACCTTCTCCACCAGGTGCTCCACCTGTCAAATCCACATCCCTCCAATTTAGAGAGAAGGATGTGGTGGAGGGCCATGTCAAAGATCTTGCTCAAGTCCAGGTAATTGACATCTGTTTCCTTCCTTTTGTCCACAAATGCCGCCACTCCATCACAGAAGGCCACCAGACTGGTTAGGCATGGCCTTCCCCTGGGAAAGCCACGCTGGTCGTCTTTGATCACATGCTCATTCCTGATGGGATCAAGCATGTCTTTGAGGCGGATCTGTTCTTCACCACCTTCATAGCAGTCATACATTTGAATCAAATCATTTGTGTTGCTCTCACGAAGAAAACCTCTTTGTCTTCTACTCCTGCTGCAGCTGCAATGGCTGCACCAGCATGACTCACGTGTTGGACAAACCTCCAGCTCTGGCCTAGCCATGCACAGCAGCAGTCCGTCCCCCTCCCAGCTCACTCACCACTGTGCTGCTGTGCCACAAATTCGGTGCAGCAGCGAGAGCAGGCAGCACCTATCACCCTCCTCCAACTCTCACTGCCAGCTGGGATGAGGACTGACGCAGCGTGCCCACCCCAGCCCGGCTTTTCTGCTGAGACACCTCCCAGCAACCACCCAGCACCAAACCCAGCTCACCTCTTCGTTCTGCTCAGCCTAAGCTGCGCCCAGCTCACATGCACACCACAGCAGTGCTTCTGACAGGCTCTCACAGGGTGATCTTTACCAAGGGGGTCCAAAGCTCTGTCTCTACGTGCACTTCTCTTCTCCTGGCTCAGAAAGTAGCTTTCCTACCTAGTAAATGGGAAAAGAATAATAATAATAATAATAATAAAAATAATAATAAAAAGAAAACAAAAGCCTGACACAAAGCAGATGTGATTGTCACTATGGAATTCAGGAGGGCGAGGGATTGGCCCTCTATATGAAGAAGCTGACTGCAAAGGACTAAGAACAGCCATGATCACATGGAGAACTTGCGGGTCAAACTAGGGACTGAACCAATCATGGGCTTCTGGAGGTGAGGGTCTGCTCTGAGCTCCATCCATCGAACATATGCTACCTTGTGCGAACATATGCTACCTTGTGATCTCCTGTGTTGGATTCAATCCCACAGGCAGAAAATAAATACGAGGCCAACATCACAACTTCACGTGTACATGTAACAATGCATACAAGTTTTCCTGCTTCTACTGTCCTTAAATGAGATTCAAATGCATTTCCTATGGGCATTTTTATTTCTCAAGTACTCAAGTTGCTTCTTTGTTAGTTTTTAAGAAGGGAAAATATTTTTAGTGTAAGTGACTCTGAAACAAACCACCAGCTACGAGGACCAAACTGAGGACCAAAGTACAAACCCTTACATTGCTCTAACATGCTCATCATGGTGAATATTCCATTCCACTAGGAACAGAATTCTTAATATATGCCTCAGCAGCCTGCAATTGTATTTATTTTAAATTCTGCACATAAGCTTTGTGGGATGTCACTATGAATGAGTTCTACATAATTAAACAAGCTTTCAGATCCAGTAATCAGGCACAGGTAGATAATATCAGGCTAAATTACAGGGCTGTTCTTTACGGCCCATCCTCAGAGACAAACTACTGCCAAGGGCGATGGTTAGAAATCTTAATTACTTCAATAGCTGAAAATTGGCATGGCACCAAACAGGATTGTTTGCTGGTATTAAAAAAAAATACACTGAGTACTGGAGCCATCATAGTCCTGGCATAGTTACAAGTTCCAAAGATTCACACTGGAGGTTTATCTTAACGCTTCAGAATGTCTTGTTATGTACATCCTGCTGTAGGTAGGCAGTTTCAAAATTACAACACGACTAAGGTCCTCCTCAAAAATCGAGCCTGGAAAGCTGTAATTAGATCATATTCATTGTTATTCTCCAAAGAAATAACAAGATTTAGCTCACTTGCTAAGCTTGTCGCTTTTGTGACTAAAAAGCATACAGGAATCACTTTTAAAGGCTGCTTGTGCATGAATTCAGATGGGTCAACTCAGTAGGCACCAGAGAACCATTAAAACATTGTGCAATTGGACAATAAATTAAAAACTGATGCTAGATTCTCAGTCAATCTAGGCAGCCAGGAAGCTGCTGAAAGATATTTGCGTTAAAATACTGTGATATTTCTGGAGCTGTATCAGCAGAAATCATCTGATAGGTGAGGAGCTGATGACCTCAGGAGATCAAAGACGCTAGCTGGATAGATAAGAAAACTGAACCAACTGTCACAACTCAAGCAATACCGGAATAAGGAACAAAACCCACCATGAAATTCTGCTTCAGGGACCACCAGCTGCACTGACACAACTGACTCAGTCAAACCAGAAAGTACACCTATTGCTGACACAGGGCAACTGTTTCATTGTCCCAGCTGCTGGGGCATTGCTTAACTGCAAAGAATTAATGGAAATTGCGTGCTTAAGTTTGCAATTGGAGTAGGGAATCAGAAGCACTTGCAGAAGACTTTCTGCATGCAGTTCTGGAGCCCCTGACACAAAAAGGAAATAAAGCTGTTAGAGGGGATTCCAGAGGAGGGGCACAAAGATGATCAGAGGGCTGAAGCATCTCCCTAAGGGAACAGGCTGAGAGAGCTGGGGCTCTTCAGCCTGGAGATGCCTCTGGGGGGACCCCACAGCAGCCTTCCAGTACCAGAAGGGAGCCTACAGGAAAGTTGGGGACGGGCTTTATACCAGGACAGGATGAGGGGAAATAGCTTTAAACAGGAAGAGGTGAGATTTAGACTACATATTAAGAGGAAATTAATTATGGGGAGGGTGGTGAGACACTGGAACAGTTGCCCAATGAGGTTGTGGATGACCCCACCCTGAAGGCATTCAAGGCCAGGTCAGATGGCTCTTTGAGTAACCAGGTCTAGTGGGAGGTGTCCCTGCCTACAGCAGTTGGAACTAGATGATCTTAAAGGTCCCTTCCAAATCAAACCATTCCATCATTCTATGAGAGCACAGAATATAACAGAGGATGCACAGCCCTACATCCTTGTGGAAGTCAGGGCAAGTTCTCCATTGGCAAGTGATGCCAACCTGATCGATGTCATAAGGAATGGGTTTTTTACAAACCCTGACTCAGCTGGAGAAGAAAGGGTTGGTGCCACCCTTCCCCCATCCGCAAATGCTCAAATGCTGAATCCCACCCACTCCCACCTCACATGCAAACAACAGGCACATATGTGATGCATCTCCTTTTTGCAATAACTAAAAAGAACTATGACTCAATGATCAGGTGTGCACTTGCCACCCTAATATTACTAGACCAGAGACTACAGCAGAACTAAGAGTGATGACGCAGATCTTCCTTACCCATCTATCCAATCTCCTTTTTCATGCTAGGTTAGAATGTAACACAAAGCGTATTATCAGCTTATAACCAATGAGGTATGGATATATAAATATATATCCCAGAATCTTATGCTAAGTATTGTAGCGGGATACAAATAAACATTTAACTGATTGTTTGGTGTCATTTCACCTTAATTTAGACCAAGGGAGTGTCAAAATCTCAACAACTCTCATCTGATTGGGCCATGACAGGTACCAAAATTAATTCTGCTTGATCTGAGGAATTAAGCTTTGTTGACTTGTTTGACTCATTTAGCCAGATACAATATTATATTACTAAAACTGATATTATGGCTATTTAAACACCTTATCATACATCTTCAAGCAAGTGGCTTATAATATATTGTGCCAGACACACAATATTGACGACAAGAGCAATATAGGTATCCATTCACTTTTAGTACACAGTATATCTGCTAAGAGCATCCAACTCTGGCATGCATTGCAGAAAACATTCATATATTTAAATAAACTGCAGTAATTAAATATTGTGAAGGTTTGTGCTACTGGACTGATCAGGAATCACATAGCATTTTGTAGCCCTATCAGTAAACAAGCTTATCCTTACACCATCCTTAGCACTTTCTTGTAAGGGCTAAAGGCTCACTAAGGTCTTTCTAGAGACCTCAGCACTGGGCAGTCTCATAAAATGTGCTAGAGCCAGAGACATTACAGAGACATTAGACGTGTTTCAAGTTGTAAAATCACGACCTAAATCCTGAATTGCATACACTAGATTTTTTTTAAAGACAACTGAAGGTTTTTTCATGGTGAGGGTGACGGAGCACTGGAACAGGCTGCCCAGGGAGGTTGTGGATTCTCCTTCTCTGGAGATATTCAAGACCCGCCTGGACGCCTACCTGTGCAGTCTGCCATAGTGGGCCTGGACTCAATGATCTCTAGAGGTTCCTTCCAGCCCCTACAATTCTGTGATCCCGACCACAGCAGAGGAGGCAGGAAAGCAGCACGGCTGAACCTGCTGGTCACAGGGAGCAACAAGAAGGAAATGGAGAGACAGCGGAAACCGAGACATGCAGCCTGGTTGCTTTGGGGGCCTTCTACAGTGGAGTGGGAAAAAGGAAAAGCAACTGACATCCCTCAGCCAGACTTTTGCAAGGCCTTCAGTGTTGAGCGAGTTTCCTGACAGCACTCAACGTGAACAAATCTACCTCTGAGCAACACCGTGAGCCCCCACTCACCGCAGCAGAGGTCAACCTGCACCCCAGCATTCCCCTATCCACGTGCACACACACACATGTGCACCACTCTGCCTGCTTTGCACACCCACATTCACGCACCGCATCTTGTGCCCTCCTTTGCATTCACAGACGTGTGCAAACCGTCCCTGGGAACACGTATGTGCCTACACCTTCCAGAAAACATCCCTGTGTGTGCACCTCTGTGCAACCCAACTCCTCAGCACACCCCTGTGCAAGCACACATTGGTGCCACCGCATCCACGCACTATCCATGTGCTCACACACACTCACGTGTCCACATCCCCTAGTGCAGCCCTGTGCGCACACACACAGACACACGCGGAACCCCTTCCTTTCACTCCCAAAGTGCACGCACACACCGGTACCACAATGTCCTTGCGCAGCTCCAACCCTTTGCACACCCCTGTGCACGCACATGTATGTGCATGCTCATCCTTGCACACATACCCACTGACCTACACACACCTGAGCAACCCCACTGCTTTGGACACTCATGAACGCAAACATGTGCAACACCATCCGTGCACAAATCCACACACACACACTGGTGGAACCCCACTGCTTTGCACAATCCTGTGCACACTCACGTGTGTCATGCACTCATTTCCCAGCCAGTCCTCGTGGGGTCTCTTACTTAGGACGGGAGTGCAGGGGAGCAGCCAGAAGCTGTTTGCATTCCCTGCTGTCTGCTGGGCAGGTTTGTTGGCGATGCTCGGGTTGCTTTGCTTTCCCTTGGGAGGTGGGAAGGAGCTTTGGGTTGGAGGCACATCCCGTGCCAGAGCATCCCGATGGCACGCGTGGGATCAGCAGGTCTGTCAGAGAAGTGGGTGAGGTTGCACGCCAAGCTGCAGCAGAGGAAGGGGAGGAGGTCCCAGCACAGCTCTGCACCACGCTCTGCCACGCTGGGCAGCTTGTTCCTGGCTCAGCAGTGCCATCAGACAAGAAGCAGGGAAGGAAAGCAAGGATGGGGGTACCATCAAACAGAGTCCGTGCAAGCCTGTGCAAGACAAACAGACCCAGAGCTTGTGTTTTTTTTCTGCTTTTGTAGCATTTGTGTGCTGTAGCTGAGCAAAAGCTTCTGCTGCTTGATTCTTCTTCTGCAACAGCCACCTACTGGTAAATGGCTTTGGGGATGGAGGATGTGACAGAAAGCATTTGTCTGCACGACAGCGTAGTTACACTTGGTCTAGAGAGTGAGAGAGGCTGGCAGCACTGCCTGATGTTGGTCAGGGTGAGCTCCTTCTTCCGCAGCGTGATGATGGCAGGGCCGGAGACGATCTGCAGGGACAGCTCGTAGGTGGGAGCTGGGAATGGACACGGCAGGAGGACAGAGGTGTGAGGGAGCAGCCAAGGCAGCGAAGAGCATCAAAAGGCCCTGAAAAGCATCACAAAGCCACAGCCAGGAGGCTTGGGGTTTGCATGAGCAGCATCCAGGATGCCAGAGACTATGTGCTCCCCTAAAAAATGGTAACAGAGCTCTCGCTGCAGGCATCACAAAACCAGGCAAAATGGGAACACACCCAGAGCTCTGCTGCACGCACCCCACAGTCACAGCATTGCAAGCTGAGCTGCCTTGCTGTTTCTTGCATTCATCATGGTCCCTGTGAATGAAGACTTGGAACACAGTCAAGGCGTTGATTGAGCACCAGAGTGCCTTTATTCAATCGGAGAAAGGAGGACGGGAGAGGGACGGGGAAAGATGGGACTCATTCTCTGTTGTTGAGGAGAGAGTGGCTCAGAGCTCGTGTTGCTGCCTGGTGCCTGGGACTGCAGGCCTGACTCCAAGTCCCCCTCCAAGAGTCTCAGCTTCTCCTCAGTGACACTGCCTTGGTCCTGCTTGGAGGTGCCGCTGTCGGGGCACTCGGGCTGTCTTTGGGCTGGGCTGCACTGCAAAGGCACCGCACAGGTCGCCCATAGAGAATTTCATATGGGCTTCATCCTTCCTTGGTTGGGATTTTCTTCGAATTCTCACAAGTGCCAGAGGCAGTGCTTGCAACCTTGGTATCCCAGCCTCTTGGCCAACTTTTAGTATTTGCAGCTTAGATAAATGGTTCCTCTTTTCCACCTGGCCACTTGACTGTGGCATGTAAGGTGTATGCAACTGCCAATTGATTCCCAATAAAGTACTGACTTGTTGAACCACTTTAGCAATAAAATGGGGGCCTCAATCTGAAGAGATTGTTCCTGGCACCCAGAACCTTGGAATTATTTCTTGTCACAAAACTTTTGTTACTTCCCTGGCCTGGTTAGTCCGGCACGGGTATGCCTCAGGCCATCCTGGAAAGGTATCTGCTAAAACTAACATGCATCTGTACCCCCCTTTTCTTGGCAGCTCTGAGAAATCTACCTGCCATTATTGTCCTGGCTAATTTCTCTCCCTGTTTGCCCTAACTGAACTTTGTGGCCTGTGTTAGGATTATCTGGTAAACAAACTTCACCTTGCTGGGTCACTTGCCTAATGGCAGTATACCCATTTCGGGTGACCACTCGTTGAACAAGATATTTATATAATGCTTCTGCTCCCCAGGGAGTTTTCCTATCTTCAGTCACCACAGCCCATCATATGGCTGCTGGAATCATTCTTTTCCCTTGTGCTGGAAAGCTCCATCCTTCCTCTTTTAGCTGCCCTTCCTGATAATTATTTATCGAGTTCCAATACTCTTTGGAGTGCTTTGGCTCACCATCCACCTGCATGTTACCATCTGGAATCAAGGAAGCCTCCACCACCTCACCCTCTGCCGCTCGCTTTGCTTTCTGTCAGCCAGCGCATTTCCCATTCCTTCAGCACTGTCTCCCCTTTGCTGGCATCAACAGTGCATTTTAGCAACCTTCTCCAGCTGTTGGACTGCCTCCAGGAGTCTGGCTATTTCTTCAGCGTGTTTAAGACCTTTCCCTTGGCTTGACAACAGTCCTCTTTCTTTCCATATTGCTGATATGGGTGCATGAACAGCACTAAGGCATATTTTGAATCAGTCCATATCTTTATCTTCCCATGTCGAACAAAGCTGCTCCCGTCTGTGTACCAGGTGTCTTCCGCATCCTCCAGTGGTTCTTCTTTCAAGTCTCTGCAACTGGAATACACTGCTTCCATAGTCCCTAAACAGTTGTGAGACACAGGTTCTCCTGTAATTGCACTAAGAAAAGCAGCTGGATTTACAATATTTGTTACTGTTATTTCTCCATCATCTTGCTCCACTAGAATGGCTTGATACTTCAGAAATCTCTGAGGGGAAAGCCAATGTCCCCCTTTCACCTCCAGCACTGGAGAGACCGTGTGGGATACCAGTGCAGTTCTCTTCTGCCCCATTGTCCTAATGCTGGGGCCTTCATTAACTCCTCTTTCAACTGCTTTCAACCGGGCCACAGTCCAGGCTGGTGACTGTGCTTTCTGGCAGGCAGAATTGATCACCTGAGGAATTCAGCTTTATTTGCCTTCATCTGTGTTCCCTCTTGCTGGATCTCATGCACTCTGCTGGCTTCAGTCTGTGTTTCTACTCCAAGAAGAAAATGGGTCTTCACAAACCAGAACATTGGAAAAGCACCCTCAAGTCTGCTGTTTGAGCCTTCTTCATTTCAAGAGCATATGCTTTCATCTCCTCAGCACTCAAACACTTATTGATTGTTTACATGGAACCTTCTCTCTCCGAGGCTGTAGCCACTGTCTCTTGTCCTGGCAATGGCACCACTGACCAGATCACCTCCATTCTCTGCATCCTCCATTCAGCATATTTGCACATGGATAAGATCTCCCCTGAATCTTCTCCAGGATTAACAGTCCTAGCTCTCTCAGCCTTTCCTTATAGGAGAGATGTTGCAGTCCCTTTATCATCTTCTGAGCCCTCTGTTGGATTCCCTTAGGTATGATTCTTGTAACAGACAACTCAGATCAGGACACGATGATCGATGTGTGGTCTCAACAATGCTGAACTGAGGGCAAGTATCGTCTCTCTCAATCTGCTGGCAGTACCTTGCTTATATGCAGCCCAAGGATATCATTAAGTTATTTTTGGTGTATTTTTTCTTTTTCTTTTTATTTTCTTTTTTCTTTTTTTCTGTTTTTCTTTTTTTCATCAAGTTCACATTTCTGTTTCACACTCACTCTGTATTACTCACTATGTTGCTCCGGGAAACGATGGGACTTATCCTCTGTTATTGAGGAGAGGGTGGGTCAGAGATTGTGTTGCTGCCTGGTGCCTGGGACTGCAGGCCTGACTCCAAGTCCCCCTCCACGAGGCTTGGCTTCTCGTCAGTGACACTGACTTGCTCCTGCTTGGAGGTGTCGCTGTCAGGGCGCTCAGGCTGTGTTTGGGCTGGGCTGCCCTGCAAATGCACTGGGCCACAGTCCAGGCTGGTGACTGTGGCTTCTGGCAGGCTCTGGTCAGGCCCTTCAGGAGAGCTGGGAGAAATGAGTTCCTGAGCAATGATGACCTCCTGCTCTCCGTCGCTGCTGTCAGAAGGAAGGCTGTCATTTGAATTGCAGCCTGACTCCAAGTCCCCCTCCAAGAGGCTCGGATTCTCCTCAGTGACGATGACCTGGTCCTGCTTGGAGGTTTCGCTGTCGGGGCACTCGGGCTCTGTTTGGGCTGGGATGCACTGGAAAGGCACTGGGCCATCGTCCATGCTGTTGACTGTGGTTTCTGGCAGGCTCAGGGCAGCCCCTTCTTCACAGCTGGGAGAAATGAGTGCCTGAACAACCATGACCTCCCGCTCTCCGTTGCTGCTGGCACTCAGAACGCTGTCATTTGAATTGCAGCGACTTGTGCTTCCTGTGAGCTTTCCATTGATGGAAGCACGCTCTGAGCCATCAGCTCTTGACTCGGCTCTTCTGGGTTCACAATGGGTCGATTCACCTAGGAAGGAGTGGACACACAGGGGTTAGAGTCCAACTTTCTCTGCCCATGGGGGCAAAGGCTTGGTGCTGCCTGTCAAGTAGGCTTCAAAAAGCTTGAGAGGCTCCTTTGGGAAAACAGGGGTCAGCTGAAGATGTCAGGCACGGGCTTGAATGCCAGAAGGAGGTACAAGCCCACTGAAAGCATGAATTCTACCTGTGTTGCTGACAAGCAGTGTTTTGAAAGCTGGATTTGCACCCTTACCTGCCAGGACCACGAGATCTGCTTCTGTGGGCTCCCTGGCACTGCGCTGCTGTTGGCGTTTGGCCACAGGGGATGGTCTGCGCAGGCAGAAGCAGGACCACCAGCTGCCAGCTGGTGATTCCTTGCTCTTTCTGGGAGAACGTGGTCTGGAGAGAAAACAGAGCATGCTGTCAGTCGTGGTGCAGGGTGAGGGAAGAGTCACACCGAGCCCTTGCCAATAGTTGCCTGTTCCTGGCACTGCCTGCTTTCTGCTGAAACACAGCTTCGAAACGCGCTCTGTTGCAAACAGCAGAGGACGCTTGCATTCCTACAGCTCAGCCCTCAAGTCCTGCTTGAGGACTGAAGAAGAGAGGCAGAGCATGTGAGCAAAGGCTCCACAGCCGGACAGGACAGGAGCTGGCAGTAGTAACTGCTTTCTGAGGAACTGTGCAGCCATAAAGGCGGCTCAAAAGCACCTCTGACTCTTACACTAACACCTCCTCGGCCTCAGCTCACTGCCATCTTTAATTTCTAGTGCCAGCAAGTCTGACCAACAGCTCTGCTTAGAGGAGAACTGGAACTGGTTTCAGGCATGTGGCCCTGAAATCTGGAAAACCCCAACGTTTCCAGGTACAGCCAGCATAGTCCAGGATAGACGTCAGCGTGGCTTTCTGCATCTCGTGACTGCCTGCCCAACCAGGAAGGAAAGGCACCCTTGTGTGGCTCCACTGAGCCCATCGGGCAACTGTGTGTTAGTTGAATCCTCGGAGATATAGTGGACAAAAAGTAAACCAATAAAGACCACCTGACCAATGATGATAGGGGCTGGAAAGGGAAGTCCTCTTTACCTTTCAGATGGAAAATCAAGGATTGTGTGGAATCTCCCAGGTCCGGCTGTGGGGCCTTCCTCCACTTCAATCTCACTGCCTGGTGTCACTGCAGGAGAGCTGCTCTGGCCTCTTCTCAGAGCCTGTGCCTCCTGCAGCGTGAGCAGCTTTGTGGCACACACAGACTTGGGCACAGGTGGAGAATTGTGCCCTGCAAGGGAAAACCACAGGTAAGAGGGAGGATCAGAAAGCAGCAGCACAGCCATCCCAGTTCTGCATTTCTCTCAGACTTGCTTATCCGAGCCACTGGAAGAAGAGGAGCTCAAAGTAACCGGCTGCTCAGAGGTATGCTCGTGGCAAAGGACACAGTCATAATTAAGAGCTGCTCACTGTATCAAAACAGGCATAAAAAAACAAAAACAAAAACAAAAAAAACCCTAGAAAATGGATCTGGGAACTCAGAAAGCTTTGCTGCCACATTTCAATCATGCTTCACCCCCATTCAAAACATCCTGGTTTTCTCCATTTAAAGTCTGTCCTCGGACATTCTCAGGATCCAGAAAGAGGGTGCCATATTCTCATCTAAGCCCGGAAGCCTCCTGTCCCGTTGAGAGTCAAAGCGTATTTGAAAGATCTTGGAGAAGGCCTGGATTGGATCAAGATCAAGCTAATGGAGGAAGACGCTCACCTGCTCCCTCTCCCATGGCTGACGTGGCGTTGGAGCAGAAGAGGACTTCTGTGTGGCCAATCAGGAATTCCACCACAGCCGTCTGCCTCTGCACTTCCAAGCAGGCAGCTCCTCCACTGGCGCAGGGAGACTGGCTCTGCTGGGATCTGAAGAAAAGGCAGATTTTACAAGTCGTTCCTGCAAGACTGTTTCCCCAGGTCTGAAGTTTTGCAGCCCAAAGCAGTCAGACTGGGCTCTGGAGACTTCCGCAGTGGGCAATCAGCGATGCCACTGACAAAATTCTCCCGGATGATCAAGGACACAGCAGTCCCAGCTCAACAAGGGAGCAGAAACTGCCGTCTAGAAATTGTGCCCCTGGGGTTGGGGGAGAGCAGTCCAGGCTCCTCCTCTGCTGCCAGCCACTTCTGACAGCTTTTACAGGAGAAGAGCACACAAGAGGAAGAAGAAGGGAGGATTGCTTTCTTTCTGGAGAGCAGAACTAAGCGTTGTGCTTCAACAGAAAAAGAGGTTTACCTTAAGAGGTTTGGAGCCCACACAATCGCCAAGTTCTGAGCGTCCATGTTGGTGACCGAGCAGCTGCCAGCGAGAGACGCCAAGTGCCTCATCAGGTACTCGAGTGTCCTGGAAAACAAGAGGGGCAGATGTTCAGCACCAAAAAGCAAGCCGTGCTGCAGTGCCCTAAACAAACCTCACTTCATACTAGTTGATGTCATTGCTACCGTCCCTGAATAGGAAGTAGATAAAACGTTCCCAGTGTCACAATGCTGCAGCACCAAGCCCCAGCACAGCACAGCCGCAGCCATCGGCTGCACCAACCGTGCTCCCGTGCCAAGGAACTGACCCAATGAATTGACCCAGTGCAGCCTTCAGCCGCTTCAGCGTGCAGACGCATGATGCTGCTGGTGTGAGGCAACACCTGGAATCGCATCGTGGCCCTCTGAAAGGCAGCAGGGCTGAGCTCAGCAGACCGAGCGCAGCACTGACCTGTAGTGAGGAGCGGGCAGCTGCTGGATGGCGTCCTTCATCCTGACCAACCGCTCCTCCTCTGTACCAGCACAGGCAGCGTCCTGGAAAAAGGCAGGAAGGGATTCAGACACCAGTCAGCCAAGAGAGCTGCCACAGGTTTGGGAACCGTGGGGATAGCGTGCTGGTGGTCAGCACCAAGGCAGACTTGATGCCTTCCAAGAGGCATCAGGGGAACACTGCAGCACACAGCCTGTGTCATCAAGGCCAAGCAGTGCAAGGCATTGCCCTGTGCTTACCGTGAACTTGTCATACAGCTGGTTTGTCAAAAGAGGGTTTGGGAGCTCCCTGAAGAACATCTTGCATAGGGAGCTCACACTGTGAATGTCACGGACGCTGAGCTCGGGCACCTGCTCTGAATCAAATTCATGGCTGCAGAGAAGGACACAGGATTGGGCAGAGGGCTTTGAGTAAGATGAAAACAAGTCCAAAGCCACACCAAATACAGTCAAGACAAGGAAGGGCTTCCTCTGAACGCCCGCAGCATGGCACGTGCCCCTGCTGACAGCTGTGTCAGTCGCAGCACTCTTACCGTAGGCGCTGGATCCTGGACGCCACGCCGGACAGGCGGTAGATCCCCTGCACCACGCCATGCTGCTCTATGAACTCGGCGCAGCTCTGCAGGACCTGGGGGACTACAGAACAAGAGCCAGCGGTTAGCTCAGCTTCTGACTCAAGTAAGTAAGCTGTGCTCTTCTCCCATCCCAGCCACTAAGCCCAGCCGGGCCACCGCTTGCTTCCTCCTTAGAGGAGAAAGCTGGCAGAGACAGCTGTGAGGAAACTGCACAGAGATGTCTTCCTGGCTTTCCAGAAATGCCACCACCTATCATCTTCAGATGCCCAACCGAGGAAGATCTCAGCAATGGGCTGTTCCTTACCATCACGGCCAGAGCGGAGAAGGTGCTCCCCCAGGTCACACCCAAACACCCCTTCCTTCTCCGGCTCCGGCTGCTCCGATCTCCTGGGGCGGGCCTTCACCACCGAACGAAGGAAGGGTGGGAGCTTGCCCCGTTTCTTCGGCACTGCGCAACAAAACAGAGAAACCAGTTCGTTTCAGGCTTGGATCGGTTGCACGAGGCCGAGCGTAACACATTCGACCGAGCACGTAACAATGGGAAGAACATTCCCAACAAGGACACGCAGGAACGGTATTTCCCCATCCCTGCAAGTCCCCAAGGTCAGGTCGGAAGGGGCCCTGGACAGCCTGCTCTCGTCTCCTACAAAATGCAGAGGCTGGCCACCCAGACTGAGGCAGGGGCCTTGGAGCCTGATGATCCTTTAGGCCTATTCCAACCCCAAGCCATTCCAGGAGAATTCTGTGACTTCCCCACGCCCAGGAATAAACACAGTGGGATTGGGCCAGATCTCTCCGTGTTCCCATGGACCTTAATGCAGTCATCCTTGCTAATCTTGCTCAACTCGGGCATTAACGAAACCCCTGAAAGCCACGCTCTGACCCCAGCTTACTAACCCGCAGTATCAAATGTAACATGTGTACCTGGCTTTCGCAATGAATTGACCAGGGACTCAGGAACTTCTCCGCTAATGAGTTCCACGCACTCACTAGGGAAAGATCCCACCTGTAACAAGAACAAAAAGACAGCTGGGCATTAGCCCCAGCCCAGAGCCAAAGGGAAGGTCCTCTGACAGCGACACAGGGCAACCGTTTGCATCCGGAAGCCATCCTGTGCAGGCAGAGCAGCTCCAAGCTGAGATTCCTGACTCTACTGAAGTTGTGCTCTCCTGTTGGAAGCATGTGCCTACCTGAAAGCCACGCTTGCCTCTCCACCAGGGGCTCAGCTCCTTTGGTGGCATAGCAATAATGCACACCACGTCTCCCACCTGCAAGAGATCAAAACGGCAACCCTAGCTTCAGCACAGCTGGCAGGAAAACACAGCTCAAATAACTGCCTTCTGCGATGCAGAATATCCTAAAGCTTGACAGCCATTGCACCAATGCAGCCCCCAAGGCATTTTCCCTTCTAAAACTGAACTTGGAGGTACAGGAGTTACACAACATACACAATACAGCTGTGCAGTAGGAAACGGGTCTCAAAACCAGCAGGCTCTCTGCCAAAGGCTACGCAAGAGCTCCAGTTGAACCACGGGCATCAGTTAAGCAGGGCTTTCTGAACACATCTGCACACTTCACACCCAGTCTGCTGCTGCTCAGAGACCAGGCTCCCATACTGGGCAGGATCTGCTTGATCAGGAGGTTCAAATGCCCAGTCAAACCATACTGGAGAGATGGCTGAACTGCTCCCAACCCAGCACAAGTCTAAGCTGGAACCAAACCTTTGAAGCTTCACCTCACGAGACATTCTGAAGGTGTCTGTGAATATTCCTGAGCCGTTCACACCCCAGACTCTCCCATGCATGACAACAAGGATTGCCTGTAACTGCTTACCTCCAGGGAGAGCTCATCCGGCCCCTGGGCGACGTAACGCTTAATAACATGGGCTGCCGCAATCGCTGGCACGTTGAAAGATGACTCCGCACGCACCAGCTGCGGCTTCCACATGTTATCAGCCTGCAAAACAGAGCACAGGCCGTGGTCAGGAGCTGAGGACAAACCAGGAGGATTTCAAGGTGAGGAGCACATCTGCAGAGAAAGCTGCAGGAAATGCGCTCCCTCCTGCTCAGGAGCACTTCAGAAGGAGCTGCACGTCTCACGACAGTACTTTCTCTTCCTGGCATGCAGCAGGATCGCCAGGCCATGCAAAGATGCATCTCTCTCTACACAGACTCATCAGCAATGGCACTGGCGTGGACAGGTGGCCTGGCCCCCTTTGGCCCACTCTTTCCTGTAGGAGAGTACATCTGCAGCTCCCTCTGCTAGCTCAACACAGGGAACAAAGACAAGTCAGAGCTTCATACTGTACCTCCGTGCCCACCACCTCGGGCTCACATCTGATCTCGCTGCATGCGTTGCCCATCCCAGCAGGTGTGACAAGCTGGAACAGAGCAGAAACACACTTCTGTTTTCTCTATTCACCCAGCACAGTATGGAGGGACTTCTTCAGAGCTACCCTTGCATACCCTGCGGCATAGGCAAGTGTTCGAGAAACTACCCCTTGCTTCAGTAAATTCAAATGTGACAGCCTATTAGGCAGCGCTGTACCAAGTTGCTATCCCTCTGCCAGCAGATGGGGACTCTGGCACAGAGCAGCAGATGCATTCGCCCAGAGCGCTCTGACAGTGCGACAGCAGGGCATTAGACAGCACCCTTCTGAGGGCTGAGCTGGAGGGCAGTGAAGAAACCCACGGCATGCAAAACGACGTGGTGGGACAAAACATGGCACGTACCTGGCAACGAGATCACCTCAGGCTATCTGCAGCAGTTCCTGGTCACTCTGCTCAGATCTTATGAGAGCAAAAGCTGCACCAAGGCAGTGGGCAGAGGGTGGGCAGAGGAGAGAGAAAGAGCAGGTCAGTGAGCAGGGCTAAGACAGCCATGGCATAACGCACACAGCACAATCGTCCCATCCACTTGCTGCAAGACATGCTGAGTCTCAGGCTATGTGATGCCTGTCCGCCCAGCAGCTTTACTCTGCTTCCACAATTGAGCAAAGAAGACGGCTGAAGAAGCATGGGACGGGTGCCACCTTTATGGACACCCCCTTTGGAACATGTGTACCGGGGGAAAATGACGTCTGATGCTCAAGAGTAAGCAATACGGTGCTGGGAGCTCCGACAGCCAGCACTTCTCAACACCTCGCTGCCCACCCGTCCATCCTACGCTGGCTCAGCTTACCTACAGGATGCTGCGCACGATGGTACTCAAACAAAGGCACTAAAGGCACAAGAACAACAAGCCAACCAACCACTCCGAACTCCTACACGCCCACAAAGGAACATAGAACACACCACTCCTCTCCACATGCCAGCCGCTTATGACATCACCAACAGCCACCAGCCTGCTCCACCATGACCCCCCACAAGGGGGGGAGGCAAGACCCCCTGGTCACATCTGATTCCAACACGGCACCACAACATTCCAGAACTCAGGGTGGGGTTGGAATTACGTCCTGGTGTGGCAGCGCAATGGGAGGTGTTTGGGCACAGCTGAAGAGCTGGCAGACACCTGACGTTTCCAAAGGAGGGTGCCAGGTTATCTCTCAGCATTCTTTTGCAGGGCTCTTTGGGATGCTTCAAACCCATTTCACTGCCTAGGTCATTTCTAGCAAGTCCAGCTGACAAATGTCACTTTGTCTGGGTAACGCCTCTATGCATCATGAATGAAAAAGAAAATAAAATGGGCACGCGACCCTATGAAACTTACCTCTCTGCTCTTGTTGTCAGCCAGACACCCAAGATGAGCATTGCGTGTCCCTGCTCCTGAATGGAGATGCACCCAAGTCTGTGCTCCACTCTGCTCCACCTAAGTGCCTAAAAGAAACACAGACAGAGATGATTAGAAGATTCTTTGCGCAGACAAAAGCACAGGCTGCACACCTATTCTCCTTAGCAAGTAATACTACTTGAGAATCCACAGCCAGTTTTATGAGAGGTAGTATGAAAAATGAACAGAAAGGAAATAGATTCATTAAAATAACCTAGTTAATCCTCTCCCCGTCAAAAAGGAGGCCTTCTGGGCACTGTAAGCAGCAGTTCTGAGAACACCTTGCACCACAAATTGTGGCACATGCAGTTTCTTCCCACAGGCCCCTCGCTTCTGTCGTTAGTGTCAGATCCACTCAGGTTCAAATACGTGGATCAGAACAGCCATTCAGTTCTGCTGAGGCAGGATCCCACCGCTGGGATGTCCCCCAGTCCCATTCCCTGCTTCTCCTGGCACGGGTGGGGAAAGGAGCAGCAAGTGATATCACCTACCCAGACTTCTGCTGGGCCTTCCATTCGGTCGCCCATCCCAGGGAGAAGCAGGGGAGCTCTCGTGGCACAAAGCTCGGGGCTGGAGAAATCAAGGCTGCCTCTAAGATGGTGCTTTCAAACAGCACGAGTAACTGGATGTAGGACTTGAAACACAAGGGTAACATGAAAAAGCCACCAGTCCCCACGGATGGGGCTATTCGCAGAGACAACAGCTGCGTGCTTTCCAGCAGTGTGATGCTCACCCAACAAAGCGCTCAGCCAGCAGATGCCTCCAGCGTCTGAGCACCCATTTGGAGATGGTTTTCTTAACATCCAAGCTGAATCTCCCCTCACACAACCTGAGGTTGTTCCCTCCACTCCTGTCACTAGTTACATGGGAGAAGAGCAGGACAACCCTCACCTCCACATAACCTCTCTTCTGTTAGTCACAGAGAGTGATATGGTTTTCCCTGAGCCTCCTCTCTTCCAGACTAAATCATCCCAGTTCCATAAGAAGTTCCCCATAAGACTTGTGCTCTAGACACCTCACAGCTTCACTGGTCTCCTCTGGACACATCTCAGCATTTCATTGCAGTGAGGGGCCCAGAACAGAACACAGAACTCAAGGTGAGGACTCACCAGTGCCGAGTACAGGGGGATGATGGATTCCCTGCTCCTGCTGGCTCCAGCCTTCTGCATTCCAATTCCAATCTCAACCATTCCTGCCGTGGTAGGACTTGAATCCTCATTTGGGGCTGCAGCTCAACAGGTCAGCACATCAGAAATAACACAACGTGCCACTGGAAGACGTGTCTCAAAGCCCAGAAAATCCAACTCTCTGACCTCAGCACAACTCACCAACCAAGAGCCAGGCCTTGACAACTTGGCTGATCTGAGCACGCGGGAGGGGGCCAGACAGGGGACCACAAGTGTCCATTTCCACTGCAGCTCCCTGTAGAGAACAGCACCAATCAGCAGGGGTGAATGAATTCATTCACAAGCTGCACACTCAGTCTGTTCTTTACATGAGGAAAAAAAAAAACAGCACACACGCGTAGATTCCTGACCAAAAAATGTGGGAGTTAATAATGACCAAAGAGGTTCCTGTTCCCTGGCCTAATCCTCTCTCCCCAACTCCTGGGTGATGCCCACAGGCTTCAAGTCAGGTCTCAAATCCATTGGACTCCCGTCACAGAGCTCTATCAGAAAGGATGTCACACATGTCACACTTACATACATTTTGCACCAGAAACAGCACTGCCAGCAGGAGCAGAGAGGTGACTGTCCCCCTGTACTCGGCACTGGTGATGCTGCAACTCGAGTTCTGTTTCCAGTTTTGGACCCCTCAAAGCAAGAAAGACACTGAGGCTTTGGAACGTGTTCAAAGAAGGGCAACAAAGCTGGTGAGGGCTCTGGAGCACAATGGGGCCATATGAGGAAAGGCTGCAGGAGCTGGGAATGCTCAGCCTGGAGAAGAGATGGCTCAGGGGAGACCTCATTGCTCAATATAACTTCCTGAAGGGAGGTTGTAGTGAGCTGGAGGATGGCCTGTCCTCTCGTGTTGTTATTGATAGGACTAGAGGGAATGGTTTCAAGCTGCGGCAGGGGAGATTCAGGCTGGACATTAGGAAATAGGACTTCTCAGAAAGGGTGGCCAAGCACTGGAATGGACTGCACAGGGAGGTGGTGGAGTCACCGACTCTGGGGTGTTCAAGGAACAACTGAATGCTGTGTTGAGGGACGTGGTTTAGTGGAAGCTATTAGTAATAGGAGAATGGTTGGACTGGATGATCTTTCAGGTCTTTTCCTACCCTGTTGATTCTATGCTTCTATGATTCATATGCTAAGAAGCAAGTAGAGGCTCTTTTGTTAAATTTTTCAATAGAGAGAAGAGTTTATATCTGCTTCTCCCAACAACAGAAACACGTTACCAGCTTTCCAAGCCCACCCGCCATACAGTAGGCAGACAACGCACACGTAAAGGAGCACGCGCATCCTCCCCGGCATAACTCGAGCCCACAACCCACCTTCAGATCTCTGTGGATTTCTCGTGTTTTACACCGATGCAGCCTCGCTGCAGCTCCATGGGTGTCACACCAGGCCTGCAGGATCTCTTGCTCCGCATACCGCACCCGCAGGCCTTGGTCCATGAGGACTGCCACCTGCCCTCCTGAGCAAAAACAAGCACTAAGAATGAGAGCAAAACAGACTGGATTCGCCCTGGCCTGGCCCAGGTCCCAGTCGTACCAAACAAAACCTGGGATGCAGACTGCTCCCCAAAACCCAGCTGGACACCTGCACACAAGAAGTTGATCAGATCCATCCCCAAGCAAGCACCAAGCCGCCCCAGGAAGCTCTTTGCCATCAGCTCCGTCATCGCCCTTCCTTTCCTCCACACCTCCATCCCAAAGTGGTTTCCACATCTGCCAGCATGTGTTACCTCCCACCTTCTCATCGCACAGTGCTTCCACAGCACCAAGTTTGCTTCCAGGGCCCTCCTTCGCTTCACTGTGCTAACACTCATGATTCAAATTACACTGACGTTCCAGGTGAGAACTGTACCTAACATTCCTCCTTCTACAAGCAAACAGGCCCAACACATGGTAGTAGAAATGCTTGCATCAAAAAGAAACAGAGATGGCACGGCAGGACAGACGTACTCGGTGTGCACGTTTGAAGCCATTTGAGAACCAAGTCATTCTTCCTGCAAAACCCCTGACTTCTGATCAAAGCTGAACAGTCACAACAACACCTGTTTCCATCAGCTGCCACCATCCAGAACAGCCAGCCTTCTTGCGGTCACCTGACCCAAACATCCCTTTGGCTCTGTGCTTGATTCCTGCAAGAGAGATGGGAGCTCGGCACGCACACCATCCTTCCAACACCCCAGCCCAGCAGCAAGGGATCACAGCACTGGCACAGCTGAAACAAAAAGGGTGTGCGAGTTTCCTGGTAGCACTCAGTGTGAACAAATCTACCACTGAGCAACACCATGAGCCCCCACTCACCTCAGCACAGGTCAACCTGTAACCCCAGCCTTCCCCTATCCATGTGCACACGCCCACCTGTGCGCCACCCTGCCTGCTTTGCACACCCCCATGCACTGCATCTTGTGCCCTCCTTTGCATTCACAGACGTGTGCAAACCATCCCTGGGAACACGTACGTGCAGCACCTGCTCAGAAGTAACATTCAAACTCTATTCTTTCATACTTCTTGATAGAGGACGGGAAAAACTCACTTCTGCATGGCGGTAAGGACAGTCTGTCCCCATCACATCCCTCTGTCTGCTAAAGGTGCAACTGGATCTCTTGCAGCCTGCTGGCTGCTGCTCACAAACGCAGGGAACTGCACCACGCTGATTCTAAAGAGAGAGAGGAAGAAACGGTGGTGGGAATGGGTACCCATGGTTTGCAGAGATGCTCCAGATTGTGCCAGAGATGGAATATCAGAGTGCTGGGACATCATTTATCACTAAGGAAAACACTTGGAAGCATATTCAGTCTGCATAAGCAGTCATTCCTGGGCACAGTTAGCTTTCCTATGGCTCAGCTGGAGGAGGCGGGTGCTCTCAGACACCTGCTCAGGGGGTTCAGCTGAGACACTTGCACAATGCTGGGATCATTCTGATGGAAACTATGTCTTCAGACGCCGTGGTGCAATCCATCCAAAATTATCATGCAGAGCCTTAGCTCTTGAACAGCACTTCTTCCCCACCCTTCACTACTCCAAGCAGCTCCAACAAACTTCTCAGAAGAAACCCAGGGCAGCAGAGACCTGGCAGACCATAACCAAGTGCAGCCTGCGCTTGGGAGGGCAGTGCCCACTCCTTGCTTCCACCCTGCTCCAGCACGTTAAGTAGTCTGAGCCTCACTGTCCTTTTACAGCTGAAGACTTTCAGCACCTCATGCCAACATTTCTCACTAAGATACACCCAAGGCATTGAATGCTCTTCTCACTACCTCCTCCCAGTCCTCCCCTAGGAACACTAAGATTCTACAGCAAAAGCATCTATGCTGCAAGAGCACACTGAACCACCTGCAACAGTGAAACATGGTTTTGTAGAGTGGCTTTGAAAACACACCTTTAGACAGCTGTCTCCCTGTAGCCAAAAGGAAACCGAGCAGGAAAAGAAGAGTCCAGCCTGAAACACGCCCATGCTACTAGCCCAGGTTTTCCACGGTGAATGCAGAATCCGTCCTGTTCTTGAGGTAACAAATGACCAGTGGGTCTCCCCTTGCTCCACCCCTTCTCCTTAAAAGTGAGAAAAAGAGAAAACAAGCAGAAGAAACCCAGACGTACCTTTCCACACACAAAGCAGAAATTGGAACAGCAACAGCAACTGTCTCCCTCCTGAGACATGGTGGGGAGCATCCCAGAGGAAGCCCAGGTTCTTTGCTTCTCTCCACAGGGACTTCAAGCACTCCTGGCAAGAGCTGGTTTTGTTCCTTCTTCAACTGCTTCCATCACCAAAATCTCCTTTTGAAAAGGAACCCTAAAGAAAGAAGCAGCAAATGAAAAATAATGAGCAAGAACCACTTTCCCAGCTTTCTTCTGACACGCAATTTAGACCCTTGACTAGGGCAAGGACTTAAAATCAGCTGGTTCCAAGAATGATCAGAATTAGCACTGAAATCACTCACTGAACTGTAGCTGGTTACCTCCACATTCTTTTGCTTTTGGGAACAGATGGACACAGAGTTGAAGGACACAAGATAAATGACATCTACTTCACTGTAGGTGGTTAAGCTTGGAAGTAGGACTTGAGCAAGAAAAGCTTCTCAACTCCTTGTAAGACACAAAGCAGTGGGATGATTTCCCACTCCTGCAGAAAGTCTGATCTCTGCCACAGGTGGGTGAGTGACACAAAAGCTGAGCTGCCCATCCAGAAGCACGTGGGGCAGGGCATGGAGTGGTTACATACCAACATGTGAACAGGCACTCTCCTATCAGAAGGGAAATGCCTTCTCTCTTCCATGCCATGCCCACACCACTCCTCAGGGCTGCGCTGACAGCACGGAAACAATGCAGACATGTTTTTGTCATCGTGGTGGTTTTTCACAGACCCAAAAAATGAGATATTGGGTTGCCGTGCGGGTTCCTGGGTGACATTGCCATTTCCAAGCCATTGCTTCCTAGGGGCAAAGAAGGTAAAATGCTTTAACAATTTTTCACCCAGAGATTGCTATTTTACCATTCTTTTATGCAAAAAAGGAGGACAACACAGCAGATTCTTGCAGCTGCATCAATGCCCTGGGTGCTAAAGGAATGCAAAGACAGAAATATCAAACATCCCTATGTTATTCCCATACAAGGAGGGAAATTATGTTTAGTAATATCTTTTATTATTTAAAAGAGGTAGTTGGCACTCCTAAAGGAAAATCCCAGGCCTCAAGTTCTGACAGTGCGGCAATCTGGAATGGACTCAGATGTGGATGACCCAAATGATTTATTCTGGGTTCTAACATCCCTTCTATGCATTGACACGTTTTCTCTCTTAACTTTCCCAGCCATCACATGTCCGCAGAACATCCAACAAACTCTCCTTCACTGCGCACGTAGGCATTCATCCAACCACAGCCATCAGTCATTCCTAGCCATGCACTCTCCCTCCAGTCATGGTCAGTATCACGTGGCCATCACGCAGCTTACTTGACTCAATTTTTCTCTTTTTCTGGAGGTGTCCTTGGTTCCCAGCCTTACCTTCTCATGCCGTTCATCTCGCTGTGCAGCTCCTGCTCTGAATAGTCTTCTTATGTTCCCACGGGACAGGTGGAAAATGAAGACACGGCCCCTGCCACCAAGGTCAGCTCTGCAGCACACATGACCTGAGGAGCACTTGGCTACTCATGCAAACTGCGCAGTGCAAGGAAGATTGTTGCCTGTTGCACTTCTTCTTCTAATGGCTCAGAAAGTAGCTTTCCTACCTAGTAAATGGGAAAAGAATATTAATAATAATAATAAAATGAAAACAAAAGCCTGACACAAAGCAGACGTGATTGTTACTATGGAATTAAGGAGGGCGAGGGATTGGCCCTCTACATGAAGAAGCTGACTGCAAAGGACTAAGAACAGTCAGGATCACATGGAGAACTTGTGGGTCAAATTAGGGACTGAACCAATCATGGGCTTCTGCAGCTGAGGGTCTGTTGACGGGCCCTGCTTACTGCAGCTACCAGAAGCACCGCGCTCACTGACTCAACTTGATGGGGGATTCCAGACAGGCTGGGAAATCAGCATGGCTGGCTGCAAGCTGTCTGAGAGACTGCTGGAGTGCACTGAGAAGAACTGTGTGGCCCAAGCATTGAGCACACCAAGCAGAAGGGAAGCATTACTGGACACGGTGCACAGCAGGGCTTAAGACTGGAGGTGGTCAGGGCTGTAGTGACCATGCCCTCCTGGAGTTCCTCATCTCAAGGAATGCAGGCCTGGCAAAAAGCAAAGTCAGGACCCTGAGCTTCAGGAGAGTCAGCTGCAGGCTGTTCAAAGAATTACTGGACAAGAGCCACTGGAAAACTGTTCTGAGGGGCAAAGGAATGGAAAAGAGATGGGAACATGCACAGAAAAACTTTCTCAGAGCTGCCTACACCTACCACAAACATCCCTGTGTGTGCACCTCTGTGCAACCCAACTCCTCAGCACACCGGCACACAAAGCTGGTGAGGGCTCTGGAGCACAATGGGGCCATATGAGGAGAGGCTGCAGGAGCTGGGAATGCTCAGCCTGGAGAAGAGATGGCTCTGAGCAACACCGTGAGCCCCCACTCACCTCAGCAGAGGTCAACCTGCACCCCAGCCATCCGCCCATCCACGTGCACACGCACACACCTGCGCCACTCTGCCTGCTTTGATCACCCACATTCACGCACCGCACCTTGTGCTCTCCATTGCATTCACAGACGTGTGCAAACCATCCCTGGGAACACGTATGTGCCTACACCTACCAGTAAACATCCCTGTGTGTGCACCTCTGTGCAACCCAACTCCTCAGCACACCCCTGTGCAAGCACACATTGGTGCCACCGCGTCCACGCACTATCCATGTGCTCACACACACTCACGTGTCCACATCCCCTAGTGCAGCCCTGTGCGCACACACACAGACACACGCGTAACCCCTTCCTTTCACTCCCAAAGTGCACGCACACACCGGTACCACAATGTCCTTGCGGAGCTCCAACACTCTGCACACCCCTGTGCACGCACATGTATGTGCATGCTCATCCTTGCACACATACCCACTGACCTACACACACCTGAGCAACCCCACTGCTTTGGACACTCACAAAAACAAATGTGTGCAACACCATCCGTGCACAAATCCACACACACACACACACAAAACATGGAACCCCACTGCTTTGCACAATCCTGTGCACACTCACGTGTGTCATGCACTCATTTCCCAGCCAGTCCTCGTGGGGTCTCTTACTTAGGACGGGAGTGCAGGGGAGCAGCCAGAAGCTGTTTGCATTCCCTGCTGTCTGCTGGGCAGGTTTGTTGGCGATGCTTGGGTTGCTTTGCTTTCCCTTGGGAGGTGGGAAGGAGCTTTGGGTTGGAGGCACATCCCGTGCCAGAGCATCCCGATGGCACGCGTGGGATCAGCAGGTCTGTCAGAGAAGTGGGTGAGGTTGCACGCCAAGCTGCAGCAGAGGAAGGGGAGGAGGGCCCAGCACAGCTCTGCACCACGCTCTGCCACGCTGGGCAGCTTGTTCCTGGCTCAGCAGTGCCATCAGACAAGAAGCAGGGAAGGAAAGCAAGGATGGGGGTACCATCAAACAGAGTCCGTGCAAGCCTGTGCAAGACAAACAGACCCAGAGCTTGTGTGTTTTTTCTGCTTTTGTAGCATTTGTGTGCTGTAGCTGAGCAAAAGCTTCTGCTGCTTGATTCTTCTTCTGCAACAGCCACCTACTGGTAAATGGCTTTGGGGATGGAGGATGTGACAGAAAGCATTTGTCTGCACGACAGCGTAGTTACACTTGGTCTAGAGAGTGAGAGAGGCTGGCAGCACTGCCTGATGTTGGTCAGGGTGAGCTCCTTCTTCCGCAGCGTGATGATGGCAGGGACAGCTCAGAGGTGGGAGCTGGGAATGGACACGGCAGGAGGACAGAGGTGTGAGGGAGCAGCCAAGGCAGCGAAGAGCATCAAAAGGCCCTGAAAAGCATCACAAAGCCATAGCCAGGAAGCTTGGGGTTTGCATGAGCAGCATCCAGGATGCCAGAGACTATGTGCTCCCCTAAAAAATGGTAACAGAGCTCTCGCTGCAGGCATCACAAAACCAGGCAAAATGGGAACACACCCAGAGCTCTGCTGCACGCACCCCACAGTCACAGCATTGCAAGCTGAGCTGCCTTGCTGTTTCTTGCATTCATCATGGTCCCTGTGAATGAAGACTTGGAACACAGTCAAGGCGTTGATTGAGCACCAGAGTGCCTTTATTCAATCGGAGAAAGGAGGACGGGAGAGGGACGGGGAAAGATGGGACTCATTCTCTGTTGTTGAGGAGAGAGTGGCTCAGAGCTCATGTTGCTGCCTGGTGCCTGGGACTGCAGGCCTGACTCCAAGTCCCCCTCCAAGAGTCTCAGCTTCTCCTCAGTGACACTGCCTTGGTCCTGCTTGGAGGTGCCGCTGTCGGGGCACTCGGGCTGTCTTTGGGCTGGGCTGCACTGCAAAGGCACCGCACAGGTCGCCCATAGAGAATTTCATATGGGCTTCATCCTTCCTTGGTTGGGGTTTTCTTCGAATTCTCACAAGTGCCAGAGGCAGTGCTTGCAACCTTGGTATCCCAGCCTCTTGGACAACTTTTAGTATTTGCAGCTTAGATAAATGGTTCCTCTTTTCCACCTGGCCACTTGACTGTGGCATGTAAGGTGTATGCAACTGCCAATTGATTCCCAATAAAGTACTGACTTGTTGAACCACTTTAGCAATAAAAAGGGGGCCTCAATCTGAAGAGATTGTTCCTGGCACCCAGAACCTTGGAATTATTTCTTGTCACAAAACTTTTGTTACTTCCCTGGCCTGGTTAGTCCGGCACGGGTATGCCTCAGGCCATCCTGGAAAGGTATCTGCTAAAACTAACATGCATCTGTACCCCCCTTTTCTTGGCAGCTCTGAGAAATCTACCTGCCATTATTGTCCTGGCTAATTTCTCTCCCTGTTTGCCCTAACTGAACTTTGTGGCCTGTGTTAGGATTATCTGGTAAACAAACTTCACCTTGCTGGGTCACTTGCCTAATGGCAGTATACCCATTTCGGGTGACCACTCGTTGAACAAGATATTTATATAATGCTTCTGCTCCCCAGGGAGTTTTCCTATCTTCAGTCACCACAGCCCATCATATGGCTGCTGGAATCATTCTTTTCCCTTGTGCTGGAAAGCTCCATCCTTCCTCTTTTAGCTGCCCTTCCTGATAATTATTTATCGAGTTCCAATACTCTTTGGAGTGCTTTGGCTCACCATCCACCTGCATGTTACCATCTGGAATCAAGGAAGCCTCCACCACCTCACCCTCTGCCGCTCGCTTTGCTTTCTGTCAGCCAGCGCATTTCCCATTCCTTCAGCACTGTCTCCCCTTTGCTGGCATCAACAGTGCATTTTAGCAACCTTCTCCAGCTGTTGGACTGCCTCCAGGAGTCTGGCTATTTCTTCAGCGTGTTTAAGACCTTTCCCTTGGCTTGACAACAGTCCTCTTTCTTTCCATATTGCTGATATGGGTGCATGAACAGCACTAAGGCATATTTTGAATCAGTCCATATCTTCATCTTCCCATGTCGAACAAAGCTGCTCCCGTCTGTGTACCAGGCGTCTTCCGCATCCTCCAGTGGTTCTTCTTTCAAGTCTCTGCAACTGGAATACACTGCTTTCATAGTCCCTAAACAGTCGTGAGACACAGGTTCTCCTGTAATTGCATTAAGAAAAGCAGCTGGATTTACAATATTTGTTACTGTTATTTCTCCATCATCTTGCTCCACTAGAATGGCTTGATACTTCAGAAATCTCTGAGGGGAAAGCCAATGTCCCCCTTTCACCTCCAGCACTGGAGAGACCGTGTGGGATACCAGTGCAGTTCTCTTCTGCCCCATTGTCCTAATGCTGGGGCCTTCATTAACTCCTCTTTCCACTGCTTTCAACTGGGCCACAGTCCAGGCTGGTGACTGTGCTTTCTGGCAGGCAGAATTGATCACCTGAGGAATTCAGCTTTATTTGCCTTCATCTGTGTTCCCTCTTGCTGGATCTCATGCACTCTGCTGGCTTCTGTCTGTGTTTCTACTCCAAGAAGAAAATGGGTCTTCACAAACCAGAACATTGGAAAAGCACCCTCAAGTCTGCTGTTTGAGCCTTCTTCATTTCAAGAGCATATGCTTTCATCTCCTCAGCACTCAAACACTTATTGATTGTTTACATGGAACCTTCTCTCTCCGAGGCTGTAGCCACTGTCTCTTGTCCTGGCAATGGCACCACTGACCAGATCACCTCCATTCTCTGCATCCTCCATTCAGCATATTTGCACATGGATAAGATCTCCCCTGAATCTTCTCCAGGATTAACAGTCCTAGCTCTCTCAGCCTTTCCTTATAGGAGAGATGTTGCAGTCCCTTTATCATCTTCTGAGCCCTCTGTTGGATTCCCTTAAGTATGATTCTTGTAACAGACAACTCAGATCAGGACACGATGATCGATGTGTGGTCTCAACAATGCTGAACTGAGGGCAAGTATCGTCTCTCTCAATCTGCTGGCAGTACCTTGCTTATATGCAGCCCAAGGATATCATTAAGTTATTTTTGGTGTATTTTTTCTTTTTCTTTTTATTTTCTTTTTTCTTTTTTTCTGTTTTTCTTTTTTTCATCAAGTTCACATTTCTGTTTCACACTCACTCTGTATTACTCACTATGTTGCTCCGGGAAACGATGGGACTTTTCCTCTGTTATTGAGGAGAGGGTGGGTCAGAGATTGTGTTGCTGCCTGGTGCCTGGGACTGCAGGCCTGACTCCAAGTCCCCCTCCACGAGGCTTGGCTTCTCGTCAGTGACACTGACTTGCTCCTGCTTGGAGGTGTCGCTGTCAGGGCGCTCAGGCTGTGTTTGGGCTGGGCTGCCCTGCAAATGCACTGGGCCACAGTCCAGGCTGGTGACTGTGGCTTCTGGCAGGCTCTGGTCAGCCCCTTCAGGAGAGCTGGGAGAAATGAGTTCCTGAGCAATGATGACCTCCTGCTCTCCGTCGCTGCTGTCAGAAGGAAGGCTGTCATTTGAATTGCAGCCTGACTCCAAGTCCCCCTCCAAGAGGCTCGGATTCTCCTCAGTGACGATGACCTGGTCCTGCTTGGAGGTTTCGCTGTCGGGGCACTCGGGCTCTGTTTGGGCTGGGATGCACTGGAAAGGCACTGGGCCATCGTCCATGCTGTTGACTGTGGTTTCTGGCAGGCTCAGGGCAGCCCCTTCTTCACAGCTGGGAGAAATGAGTGCCTGAACAACCATGACCTCCCGCTCTCCGTCGCTGCTGGCACTCAGAACGCTGTCATTTGAATTGCAGCGACTTGTGCTTCCTGTGAGCTTTCCATTGATGGAAGCACGCTCTGAGCCGTCAGCTCTTGACTCGGCTCTTCTGGGTTCACAATGGGTCGATTCACCTAGGAAGGAGTGGACACACAGGGGTTAGAGTCCAACTTTCTCTGCCCATGGGGGCAAAGGCTTGGTGCTGCCTGTCAAGTAGGCTTCAAAAAGCTTGAGAGGCTCCTTTGGGAAAACAGGGGTCAGCTGAAGATGTCAGGCACGGGCTTGAATGCCAGAAGGAGGTACAAGCCCACTGAAAGCATGAATTCTACCTGTGTTGCTGACAAGCAGTGTTTTGAAAGCTGGATTTGCACCCTTACCTGCCATGACCACGAGATCTGCTTCTGTGGGCTCCCTGGCACTGCGCTGCTGTTGGCGTTTGGCCACAGGGGATGGTCTGCGCAGGCAGAAGCAGGACCACCAGCTGCCAGCTGGTGATTCCTTGCTCTTTCTGGGAGAACGTGGTCTGGAGAGAAAACAGAGCATGCTGTCAGTCGTGGTGCAGGGTGAGGGAAGAGTCACACCGAGCCCTTGCCAATAGTTGCCTGTTCCTGGCACTGCCTGCTTTCTGCTGAAACACAGCTTCGAAACGCGCTCTGTTGCAAACAGCAGAGGACGCTTGCATTCCTACAGCTCAGCCCTCAAGTCCTGCTTGAGGACTGAAGAAGAGAGGCAGAGCATGTGAGCAAAGGCTCCGCAGCCGGACAGGACAGGAGCTGGCAGTAGTAACTGCTTTCTGAGGAACTGTGCAGCCATAAGGGAGGCTCGAAAGCACCTCTGACTCTTACGCTAACACCTCCTCGGCCTCAGCTCACTGCCATCTTTAATTTCTAGTGCCAGCAAGTCTGACCAACAGCTCTGCTTAGAGGAGAACTGGAACTGGTTTCAGGCATGTGGCCCTGAAATCTGGAAAACCCCAACGTTTCCAGGTACAGCCAGCATAGTCCAGGATAGACGTCAGCGTGGCTTTCTGCATCTCGTGACTGCCTGCCCAACCAGGAAGGAAAGGCACCCTTGTGTGGCTCCACTGAGCCCATCGGGCAACTGTGTGTTAGTTGAATCCTCGGAGATATAGTGGACAAAAAGTAAACCAATAAAGACCACCTGACCAATGATGATAGGGGCTGGAAAGGGAAGTCCTCTTTACCTTTCAGATGGAAAATCAAGGATTGTGTGGAATCTCCCAGGTCCGGCTGTGGGGCCTTCCTCCACTTCAATCTCACTGCCTGGTGTCACTGCAGGAGAGCTGCTCTGGCCTCTTCTCAGAGCCTGTGCCTCCTGCAGCGTGAGCAGCTTTGTGGCACACACAGACTTGGGCACAGGTGGAGAATTGTGCCCTGCAAGGGAAAACCACAGGTAAGAGGGAGGATCAGAAAGCAGCAGCACAGCCATCCCAGTTCTGCATTTCTCTCAGACTTGCTTATCCGAGCCACTGGAAGAAGAGGAGCTCAAAGTAACTGGCTGCTCAGAGGTATGCTCGTGGCAAAGGACACAGTCATAATTAAGAGCTGCTCACTGTATCAAAACAGGCATAAAAAAACAAAACCAAAAACAAAAAAAACCCTAGAAAATGGATCTGGGAACTCAGAAAGCTTTGCTGCCACATTTCAATCATGCTTCACCCCCATTCAAAACATCCTAAAGGCAGGGATGGTTTTCTCCATGTAAAGTCTGTCCTCGGACATTCTCAGGATCCAGAAAGAGGGTGCCATATTCTCATCTAAGCCCGGAAGCCTCCTGTCCCGTTGAGAGTCAAAGCGTATTTGAAAGATCTTGGAGAAGGCCTGGATTGGATCAAGATCAAGCTAATGGAGGAAGACGCTCACCTGCTCCCTCTCCCATGGCTGACGTGGCGTTGGAGCAGAAGAGGACTTCTGTGTGGCCAATCAGGAATTCCACCACAGCCGTCTGCCTCTGCACTTCCAAGCAGGCAGCTCCTCCACTGGCGCAGGGAGACTGGCTCTGCTGGGATCTGAAGAAAAGGCAGATTTTACAAGTCGTTCCTGCAAGACTGTTTCCCCAGGTCTGAAGTTTTGCAGCCCAAAGCAGTCAGACTGGGCTCTGGAGACTTCCGCAGTGGGCAATCAGCGATGCCACTGACAAAATTCTCCCGGATGATCAAGGACACAGCAGTCCCAGCTCAACAAGGGAGCAGAAACTGCCGTCTAGAAATTGTGCCCCTGGGGTTGGGGGAGAGCAGTCCAGGCTCCTCCTCTGCTGCCAGCCACTTCTGACAGCTTTTACAGGAGAAGAGCACACAAGAGGAAGAAGAAGGGAGGATTGCTTTCTTTCTGGAGAGCAGAACTAAGCGTTGTGCTTCAACAGAAAAAGAGGTTTACCTTAAGAGGTTTGGAGCCCACACAATCGCCAAGTTCTGAGCGTCCATGTTGGTGACCGAGCAGCTGCCAGCGAGAGACGCCAAGTGCCTCATCAGGTACTCGAGTGTCCTGGAAAACAAGAGGGGCAGATGTTCAGCACCAAAAAGCAAGCCGTGCTGCAGTGCCCTAAACAAACCTCACTTCATACTAGTTGATGTCATTGCTACCGTCCCTGAATAGGAAGTAGATAAAACGTTCCCAGTGTCACAATGCTGCAGCACCAAGCCCCAGCACAGCACAGCCGCAGCCATCGGCTGCACCAACCGTGCTCCCGTGCCAAGGAACTGACCCAATGAATTGACCCAGTGCAGCCTTCAGCCGCTTCAGCGTGCAGACGCATGATGCTGCTGGTGTGAGGCAACACCTGGAATCGCATCGTGGCCCTCTGAAAGGCAGCAGGGCTGAGCTCAGCAGACCGAGCGCAGCACTGACCTGTAGTGAGGAGCGGGCAGCTGCTGGATGGCGTCCTTCATCCTGACCAACCGCTCCTCCTCTGTACCAGCACAGGCAGCGTCCTGGAAAAAGGCAGGAAGGGATTCAGACACCAGTCAGCCAAGAGAGCTGCCACAGGTTTGGGAACCGTGGGGATAGCGTGCTGGTGGTCAGCACCAAGGCAGACTTGATGCCTTCCAAGAGGCATCAGGGGAACACTGCAGCACACAGCCTGTGTCATCAAGGCCAAGCAGTGCAAGGCATTGCCCTGTGCTTACCGTGAACTTGTCATACAGCTGGTTTGTCAAAAGAGGGTTTGGGAGCTCCCTGAAGAACATCTTGCATAGGGAGCTCACACTGTGAATGTCACGGACGCTGAGCTCGGGCACCTGCTCTGAATCAAATTCATGGCTGCAGAGAAGGACACAGGATTGGGCAGAGGGCTTTGAGTAAGATGAAAGCAAGTCCAAAGCCACACCAAATACAGTCAAGACAAGGAAGGGCTTCCTCTGAACGCCCGCAGCATGGCACGTGCCCCTGCTGACAGCTGTGTCAGTCGCAGCACTCTTACCGTAGGCGCTGGATCCTGGACGCCACGCCGGACAGGCGGTAGATCCCCCGCACCACGCCATGCTGCTCGACGAACTCGGCGCAGCTCTGCAGGACCTGGGGGACTACAGAACAAGAGCCAGCGGTTAGCTCAGCTTCTTACTCAAGTAAGTAAGCTGTGCTCTTCTCCCATCCCAGCCACTAAGCCCAGCCGGGCCACCGCTTGCTTCCTCCTTAGAGGAGAAAGCTGGCAGAGACAGCTGTGAGGAAACTGCACAGAGATGTCTTCCTGGCTTTCCAGAAATGCCACCACCTATCATCTTCAGATGCCCAACCGAGGAAGATCTCAGCAATGGGCTGTTCCTTACCATCACGGCCAGAGCGGAGAAGGTGCTCCCCCAGGTCACACCCAAACACCCCTTCCTTCTCCGGCTCCGGCTGCTCCGATCTCCTGGGGCGGGCCTTCACCACCGAACGAAGGAAGGGTGGGAGCTTGCCCCGTTTCTTCGGCACTGCGCAACAAAACAGAGAAACCAGTTCGTTTCAGGCTTGGATCGGTTGCACGAGGCCGAGCGTAACACATTCGACCGAGCACGTAACAATGGGAAGAACATTCCCAACAAGGACACGCAGGAACGGTATTTCCCCATCCCTGCAAGTCCCCAAGGTCAGGTCGGAAGGGGCCCTGGACAGCCTGCTCTCGTCTCCTACAAAATGCAGAGGCTGGCCACCCAGACTGAGGCAGGGGCCTTGGAGCCTGATGATCCTTTAGGCCTATTCCAACCCCAAGCCATTCCAGGAGAATTCTGTGACTTCCCCAAGCCCAGGAATAAACACAGTGGGGTTGGGCCAGATCTCTCCGTGTTCCCATGGACCTTAATGCAGTCATCCTTGCTAATCTTGCTCAACTCGGGCATTAACGAAACCCCTGAAAGCCACGCTCTGACCCCAGCTTACTAACCCGCAGTATCAAATGTAACATGTGTACCTGGCTTTCGCAATGAATTGACCAGGGACTCAGGAACTTCTCCGCTAATGAGTTCCACGCACTCACTAGGGAAAGATCCCACCTGTAACAAGAACAAAAAGACAGCTGGGCATTAGCCCCAGCCCAGAGCCAAAGGGAAGGTCCTCTGACAGCGACACAGGGCAACCGTTTGCATCCGGAAGCCATCCTGTGCAGGCAGAGCAGCTCCAAGCTGAGATTCCTGACTCTACTGAAGTTGTGCTCTCCTGTTGGAAGCATGTGCCTACCTGAAAGCCACGCTTGCCTCTCCACCAGGGGCTCAGCTCCTTTGGTGGCATAGCAATAATGCACACCACGTCTCCCACCTGCAAGAGATCAAAACGGCAACCCTAGCTTCAGCACAGCTGGCAGGAAAACACAGCTCAAATAACTGCCTTCTTCTGCGATGCAGAATATCCTAAAGCTTGACAGCCATTGCACCAATGCAGCCCCCAAGGCATTTTCCCTTCTAAAACTGAACTTGGAGGTACAGGAGTTACACAACATACACAATACAGCCGTGCAGTAGGAAACGGGTCTCAAAACCAGCAGGCTCTCTGCCAAAGGCTACGCAAGAGCTCCAGTTGAACCACGGGCATCAGTTAAGCAGGGCTTTCTGAACACATCTGCACACTTCACACCCAGTCTGCTGCTGCTCAGAGACCAGGCTCCCATACTGGGCAGGATCTGCTTGATCAGGAGGTTCAAATGCCCAGTCAAACCATACTGGAGAGATGGCTGAACTGCTCCCAACCCAGCACAAGTCTAAGCTGGAACCAAACCTTTGAAGCTTCACCTCACGAGACATTCTGAAGGTGTCTGAGAATATTCCTGAGGCATTCACACCCTAGACTCTCCCATGCATGACAACAAGGATTGCCTGTAACTGCTTACCTCCAGGGAGAGCTCATCCGGCCCCTGGGCGACGTAACGCTTAATAACATGGGCTGCCGCAATCGCTGGCACGTTGAAAGATGACTCCGCACGCACCAGCTGCGGCTTCCACATGTTATCAGCCTGCAAAACAGAGCACAGGCCGTGGTCAGGAGCTGAGGACAAACCAGGAGGATTTCAAGGTGAGGAGCACATCTGCAGAGAAAGCTGCAGGAAATGCGCTCCCTCCTGCTCAGGAGCACTTCAGAAGGAGCTGCACGTCTCACGACAGTACTTTCTCTTCCTGGCATGCAGCAGGATCGCCAGGCCATGCAAAGATGCATCTCTCTCTACACAGACTCATCAGCAATGGCACTGGCGTGGACAGGTGGCCTGGCCCCCTTTGGCCCACTCTTTCCTGTAGGAGAGTACATCTGCGGCTCCCTCTGCTAGCTCAACACAGGGAACAAAGACAAGTCAGAGCTTCATACTGTACCTCCGTGCCCACCACCTCGGGCTCACATCTGATCTCGCTGCATGCGTTGCCCATCCCAGCAGGTGTGACAAGCTGAAACAGAGCAGAAACACACTTCTGTTTTCTCTATTCACCCAGCACAGTATGGAGGGACTTCTTCAGAGCTACCCTTGCATACCCTGCGGCATAGGCAAGTGTTCGAGAAACTACCCCTTGCTTCAGTAAATTCAAACGTGACAGCCTATTAGGCAGCGCTGTACCAAGTTGCTATCCCTCTGCCAGCAGATGGGGACTCTGGCACAGAGCAGCAGATGCATTCGCCCAGAGCGCTCTGACAGTGCGACAGCAGGGCATTAGACAGCACCCTTCTGAGGGCTGAGCTGGAGGGCAGTGAAGAAACCCACGGCATGCAAAACGACGTGGTGGGACAAAACATGGCACGTACCTGGCAACGAGATCACCTCAGGCTATCTGCAGCAGTTCCTGGTCACTCTGCTCAGATCTTATGAGAGCAAAAGCTGCACCAAGGCAGTGGGCAGAGGGTGGGCAGAGGAGAGAGAAAGAGCAGGTCAGTGAGCAGGGCTAAGACAGCCATGGCATAACGCACACAGCACAATCGTCCCATCCACTTGCTGCAAGACATGCTGAGTCTCAGGCTATGTGATGCCTGTCCGCCCAGCAGCTTTACTCTGCTTCCACAATTGAGCAAAGAAGACGGCTGAAGAAGCATGGGACGGGTGCCACCTTTATGGACACCCCCTTTGGAACATGTGTACCGGGGGAAAATGACGTCTGATGCTCAAGAGTAAGCAATACGGTGCTGGGAGCTCCGACAGCCAGCACTTCTCAACACCTCACTGCTCACCCGTCCATCCCACACCGGCTCAGCTTACCTACAGGATGCTGCGCACGATGGTACTCAAACAAAGGCACTAAAGGCACAAGAACAACAAGCCAACCAACCACTCCGAACTCCTACACGCCCACAAAGGAACATAGAACACACCACTCCTCTCCACATGCCAGCCGCTTATGACATCACCAACAGCCACCAGCCTGCTCCACCATGACCCCCCACAAGGGGGGGAGGCAAGACCCCCTGGTCACATCTGATTCCAACACGGCACCACAACATTCCAGAACTCAGGGTGGGGTTGGAATTACGTCCTGGTGTGGCAGCGCAATGGGAGGTGTTTGGGCACAGCTGAAGAGCTGGCAGACACCTGACGTTTCCAAAGGAGGGTGCCAGGTTATCTCTCAGCATTCTTTTGCAGGGCTCTTTGGGATGCTTCAAACCCATTTCACTGCCTAGGTCATTTCTAGCAAGTCCAGCTGACAAATGTCACTTTGTCTGGGTAACGCCTCTATGCATCATGAATGAAAAAGAAAATAAAATGGGCACGCGACCCTATGAAACTTACCTCTCTGCTCTTGTTGTCAGCCAGACACCCAAGATGAGCATTGCGTGTCCCTGCTCCTGAATGGAGATGCACCCAAGTCTGTGCTCCACTCTGCTCCACCTAAGTGCCTAAAAGAAACACAGACAGAGATGATTAGAAGATTCTTTGCGCAGACAAAAGCACAGGCTGCACACCTATTCTCCTTAGCAAGTAATACTACTTGAGAATCCACAGCCAGTTTTATGAGAGGTAGTATGAAAAATGAACAGAAAGGAAATAGATTCATTAAAATAACCTAGTTAATCCTCTCCCCGTCAAAAAGGAAGCCTTCTGGGCACTGTAAGCAGCAGTTCTGAGAACACCTTGCACCACAAATTGTGGCACATGCAGTTTCTTCCCACAGGCCCCTCGCTTCTGTCGTTAGTGTCAGATCCACTCAGGTTCAAATACGTGGATCAGAACAGCCATTCAGTTCTGCTGAGGCAGGATCCCACCGCTGGGATGTCCCCCAGTCCCATTCCCTGCTTCTCCTGGCACGGGTGGGGAAAGGAGCAGCAAGTGATATCACCTACCCAGACTTCTGCTGGGCCTTCCATTCGGTTGCCCATCCCTGGGAGAAGCAGGGGAGCTCCCGTGGCACAAAGCTCGGGGCTGGAGAAATCAAGGCTGCCTCTAAGATGGTGCTTTCAAACAGCACGAGTAACTGGATGTAGGACTTGAAACACAAGGGTAACATGAAAAAGCCACCAGTCCCCACGGATGGGGCTATTCGCAGAGACAACAGCTGCGTGCTTTCCAGCAGTGTGATGCTCACCCAACAAAGCGCTCAGCCAGCAGATGCCTCCAGCGTCTGAGCACCCATTTGGAGATGGTTTTCTTAACATCCAAGCTGAATCTCCCCTCACACAACCTGAGGTTGTTCCCTCCACTCCTGTCACTAGTTACATGGGAGAAGAGCAGGACAACCCTCACCTCCACATAACCTCTCTTCTGTTAGTCACAGAGAGTGATATGGTTTTCCCTGAGCCTCCTCTCTTCCAGACTAAATCATCCCAGTTCCATAAGAAGCTCCCCATAAGACTTGTGCTCTAGACACCTCACAGCTTCACTGGTCTCCTCTGGACACATCTCAGCATTTCATTGCAGTGAGGGGCCCAGAACAGAACACAGAACTCAAGGTGAGGACTCACCAGTGCCGAGTACAGGGGGATGATGGATTCCCTGCTCCTGCTGGCTCCAGCCTTCTGCATTCCAATTCCAATCTCAACCATTCCTGCCGTGGTAGGACTTGAATCCTCATTTGGGGCTGCAGCTCAACAGGTCAGCACATCAGAAATAACACAACGTGCAACTGGAAGACATGTCTCAAAGCCCAGAAAATCCAACTCTCTGACCTCGGCACAACTCACCAACCAAGAGCCAGGCCTTGACAACTTGGCTGATCTGAGCACGCGGGAGGGGGCCAGACAGGGGACCACAAGTGTCCATTTCCACTGCAGCTCCCTGTAGAGAACAGCACCAATCAGCAGGGGTGAATGAATTCATTCACAAGCTGCACACTCAGTCTGTTCTTTACATGAGGAAAAAAAAAAACAGCACACACGCGTAGATTCCTGACCAAAAAATGTGGGAGTTAATAATGACCAAAGAGGTTCCTGTTCCCTGGCCTAATCCTCTCTCCCCAACTCCTGGGTGATGCCCACAGGCTTCAAGTCAGGTCTCAAATCCATTGGACTCCCGTCACAGAGCTCTATCATGTCACACATGTCACACTTACATACATTTTGCACCAGAAACAGCACTGCCAGCAGGAGCAGAGAGGTGACTGTCCCCCTGTACTCGGCACTGGTGATGCTGCAACTCGAGTTCTGTTTCCAGTTTTGGACCCCTCAAAGCAAGAAAGACACTGAGGCTTTGGAACGTGTTCAAAGAAGGGCAACAAAGCTGGTGAGGGCTCTGGAGCACAATGGGGCCATATGAGGAAAGGCTGCAGGAGCTGGGAATGCTCAGCCTGGAGAAGAGATGGCTCAGGGGAGACCTCATTGCTCAATATAACTTCCTGAAGGGAGGTTGTAGTGAGCTGGAGGACGGCCTGTCCTCTTGTGTTGTTATTGATAGGACTAGAGGGAATGGTTTCAAGCTGCGGCAGGGGAGATTCAGGCTGGACATTAGGAAATAGGACTTCTCAGAAAGGGTGGCCAAGCACTGGAATGGACTGCACAGGGAGGTGGTGGAGTCACCGACTCTGGGGTGTTCAAGGAACAACTGAATGCTGTGTTGAGGGACGTGGTTTAGTGGAAGCTATTAGTAATAGGAGAATGGTTGGACTGGATGATCTTTCAGGTCTTTTCCAACCCTGTTGATTCTATGCTTCTATGATTCATATGCTAAGAAGCAAGTAGAGGCTCTTTTGTTAAATTTTTCAATAGAGAGAAGAGTTTATATCTGCTTCTCCCAACAACAGAAACACGTTACCAGCTTTCCAAGCCCACCCGCCATACAGTAGGCAGACAACGCACACGTAAAGGAGCACGCGCATCCTCCCCGGCATAACTCGAGCCCACAACCCACCTTCAGATCTCTGTGGATTTCTCGTGTTTTACACCGATGCAGCCTCGCTGCAGCTCCATGGGTGTCACACCAG